>NC_058377.1:96264295-96864295 GCF_018350175.1 Felis catus
GAGAGAGAGAGAGAGAGAGAGAGAGAGAGAGAGAGAGAGAGAGAAAGAGAGTGTGAACAGGGGAGGAACAGAGAGAGGGGGAGACACAGAATCTGAAGCAGCCTCCTTGCTCTGAGCTGTCAGGACAGAGCCTAACGTGGGGCTGAAACCCACAAACCCTGAGATCATGACCTGAGCCAAAGTCGGACGCTTAACCGACTGAGCCACCCAGGTGCCTCCACGTGGGAGTTTTTATTGTGGTTTCCCCATTCCTGTCCACCACTGTATTTGGGTGTGTGGGGAGGGGGCAGCTGGGGTGGTAGTTGGGGGGACAGGGGAGCTATCTTGCAGTTTACATCTCCCTGGGCCACGAGGAACCATATGTGGCTCTGGAGAGGACTTCCCTTCTCCAAGATAAACCGCACTTTGACCTGGAGTGTAGCCAGATGGAGTTTGGAATTGACCTCCTTGGAAAGGGGGCAGTGTGTTCTATTGTGGGAACACACTCATTGCAAAGGAGGACAAGAGATTTGTCTCTTGTCCTCCTTTGCAATGAGTGTGGCCACGTGCCCAAGTTTTCTGGAATAAGCAGACAAGCAATGCATACCATGCTAGGCCTAGGCTTTCGGACTGTGGGCATGGCCCTCTTGTTCTTCCCAGAAGAATGTAGGCATGCCTGCAGGCCGCCGTTGACCACGCATGAGCATAAGGCCTGGGAACCTCATGACACTGAGCTGCCCATGGAGGTGAAATGTAGACTCAAGAAGGACCGTTAGCTGAGAGAGAAAGGAACTCCTGTCTTCCTTAAACCGTTGCATTCCTGCCGGGTCTCTTTGTATCAGCGAGGCCTCACTCTCAACCCACAGCAGAGTAAGAGGGTGTTCTTCACTAATCGGACCCAGAAAAATGTCCCATTCTCCTGACTGGGGTGGGGACATCAGCTTCCCACCCCAAACGTGTTCCAGCAGTGGGGGTGGGGGAGGATGGGAGTGGCTCAGGAACGGGACAGGAAGCAAATAAACTCTGATCCCTAATAAATCATCCAGGGAATTGTTTTTCCAAAGAAATCACAAAAGCCCATAATTGTTGAGGCGCCTGGGTAGCTCAGTCACTTAAGCGTTGGACTCTTGGTTTCGGCTCAAGTCATGATCTCACAGTTTGTGGGTTTGAGCCCCGTGTTGGGCTCTGTGCGGATGGTGTGGAGCCTGCTTGAGATTCTCTCTCACACCCTCTCTCTCTGCCCTTCCCCCACCTTCAAAAATGAATAAATATTTTTTTAAAAGCCCATAATTGTTTAGGCCCCAAAACAACCCCACGGAAGACGTATTTTCTGACACCCACTTCCGATGAGGATGGAAGACAAGGGAGAATCTTCCAGAGGACAAAACCAGAGCGGCTTGCACTTCCACTCCCAGGGCAGGGTCATCACAGTTCCTGCCCAGGACTGCTGTGTATTGCCCGTGCTCTGTCTTCTGTAGCCAGTATGTATTGCAGTCTTATTTTTCTCTGCTCCACTCTTGTCTATTGGTCAGGTCGGTGGAACAAGTGAATTGTCTTTTAGCCTACAGGTCATTAGACCACAAGGAACCACATCTGAACCCGGCAGAGAGGTCTGTGCATCACTCAAAAGGTACAGTAACTTTGAGTGTCCCTCATGGAGACAGGTTGAGTGTGTCCCACCCGTGAGGGAATGAGCACACTCAGGTGTTTAGTGGCCATACATTGGTAGTGATGCCCTAAGGGCTGTTCCATCCTCTGTCCTAGGCATGAGGCTAGGTCACTCCCAGCCCACCTCATTCCTTGGATTTAGTTTTGTCCAGTGACAGATTTTCTCCAATAAAACGTGAGTGCGAGTAATATTTGCCGCTTCAGAACCCAGGCCTGAGATTATGGGTGTACTAGCTCTATAATCTCGCCTTCCTCCTGCTAGGATCAAACTGGGTCCATAGTGGTGGTTAGCGTCCAGCAAGCAAAGGACGGCATGATCTTCGGGGATGATGGAGCCACAGCTGGGAAGGAACTTAGGTCCCTGAACCACTGCATGAGCAGAGCTATTTACCATCCTGGGCTGTTCCAGGAGAGAAAATAAAGTTCTTCTCTCAGGTAGCGTGCTGGAGGTCTTTTGTATTACAGCAGAGCTCTCTTACTTATCACACTACCCTTGCTCTTTGGTCCATCGATCCGCCGTGAGGGATGAGTTCAAATCTCCTGCTACTCACGTGCTCTGATTTTCCTTGCCGCGCTGTGATTAATTCTGGTGAATGTAGCTACTGGGTTGTCTGCTGCACAGACATTCGTAGTTATATCTGCATTTGAGTGGCACATAACAGCTGCTTTTCACTGTGCTTAATTCTCTTTAGACTGAATTGCACCTGCTGGCTACTTAAATCATGACTTCTGCTAATCGTTATTATTATTTTTTATTTGCCTGGTTTGCCTTTGCTTGTCTTTCAGTTTCAGCCTCTTGAGTTTGTATTAGGTATGTCTCTTGCACACCATGGAGAGTTGGATTTTATTTTGAGATTTAATCTGAAGAAATATATGTGTGTGTGTGTGTGTGTATATATATATATATATATATATTAAAAATTAGTTAAATACAGACCTATAACAAATAAAGAGATTGAATCACTAATCAGAAACTGTCCAACAGAGAAAAGTCTCGGGCCAGATGGCTTCACTGGTGAATTCTACCAAATATTTAAAGAGTTAACACCAATACTGCTCAAAATCTTCCAAAAATTAGAAGACAAAAGAACACGTCCTAACTCATTTGATGAGGCCTGTATTACTTTGCTACCAAAGCCAGACAAAGAAACCATGAGAAAAGAAGACTACATACCAGTATCCCTTGTGAATATAGATGCAAAAATCCTCAACAAAATGCTAGCAAACAGAATCCAGCGGCATATTGAAAGAATTATACACCATGACCAAATGAAATATATCTCAGGAATGCAAGGGTGGTTCAACCAATCCTACATATTTTCATGCTAAGAACACTTAGCAACTAGGAATAAAAGGAACTTCCTCAACATGATATGAGACATTTATGGAAAACCCACAGCTAACACCATACCTAATGGTCTAGAATGGAAGTTTACCCTGAGATCAGGAACAAGACAGGAGTGCCTCCTCCCACCACTTCCATTCAACATTGCACTGAAAGTCCTAGCCAGAGCAATGAAGATTCTTATGTAGGAAGGCTTCTTTTTATTTTTCTCGTGTTTACCGTTATAATTATAACATTGTATAGCGACCTCAGTTCCCTACTTGACTAGACAGTCTCTAATAACGTCCAGGAACGAGCAATGAAAAATTGGCACACGTTTTCCCATCCCCCCATCCCTTTCTTCAACACGATGCAAAATGAGCTCTACACATGTTTAACTTTGTATTATTAAATATGCTACATTAAATATACTTCTATTGTTTTATTTCTCAGCTTTCGATGGTGTTCTTTAACCCCTAACTACCACAGACGACAGGGCTGTCTAGGAACGTTCCCTTGTGTCGTCTTCTTTCTACTTTCCCCTCTCACTTTGTATTAGATGTGTTTACATGATCCCAGCCTGTACAAATTTACACTCAGATGTCCACATCTTCTTTTGTCTTTGCTCTACATTTTAGTATCTTCAGTGCTTTCTCCTGGCCCTCCTTTTGCTGTGGGTTCCCCAGTCACCTCTTGGTGATCTAAATTGGTTCTCTGGTAGTTTTCTCAAGAGGGGTCCGTGCACACATTACTCCCTGAGTTCTTGCATGTCTAACAATGTTTGTTTGTAGCTTTTATACTTGAGGGACAGCTTAATGGCATAGCAAATCCTTTGACTGACACTTTTTTCCCTTATATCCCATGAGTGTTTGCCCTTGAGTATTGGTGGGGCTGGCTCAATTTTATCCCTGTGTGAGTGACCAGATTTGGTTTTTGATTTTTGTTTGTTTGTTTGGCCTGGCTGCTCAAAGGCTATTTTCTTTATCTCTAAAGTCTGATAATTTTATCAGGAGAGTCTTGGAATTGACTGTCCTCAGTCCAGTTTCTCTGACACACATAGTATCCTTCACCTAGATTCAAATATTTTATTTCAAGAACGTTTCCCTCATTTCTATTAAGTATTCATTGTATTTCATTGCTTTGTTTTTCATGTCCAGAGGCTCCAATTATGCATATATTGGCTCTCTTTTGTCTTTTTATAATATCTATCATTTTCTCTCTAATTTAAAACACACACTTTTTTCCATTTTGTCTCATTTTATTCACGTTCCTAGGTCTGTCCTCCATTTTTATCGTGTTGTGTCTAAGCCGTCCTCCCATCTGCATCCTCATTTCTGAAATTATTTTGTTTTCTCTCATCTCTCCCTTCTTCCAGTTCTCATTTCGCCTCCTCCCATCGCATAGCTGTCTCTTCCTTGAGTCGTTCTATTTCTGCTTCGTGATCTTCCCTCAGAGGTAATCATTGTAGTAAAATTTGTTCATTCATAGAAGACTTTGGTCAGACTTTTCATCTATTCTTTTTTTTAATTATTTTTAAAATATTTTTTTTTATTTTTGAGAGAGAGACAGAGGCAGAGCACAAGTGGGGGAGGGGCAGAGAGAGAGGAAGATACAGAATTCGAACCAGGCTGTCAGCACAGAGCAGGGCTTGAGCTCATGAACCGTGAGATCGTGACCTGCGCCGAAGTCAAACACGCAACCAACTGAGCCCCCCAGGGGCCCTCAGACTTTCATCTGGTCTGTGGTAACTCCATCTGCTAAGCTTTGCTGACCTTTCCCACCCCTTTTCTTAGCACCTTTGCATTGATTTTGGGCTAACTCCATTTAAAAAATTATGTGCCATGAAATGAGTTGGATTTTCATGCCCCAGATATTTGTGGAAGGTTCTTCCAGGGAGCGTAATTTTGCTGGCTCTTTCTGACATCTGCCGCCATTGGGCTATTGTACTATTTGCTCTGCACGCTAGTTACCTCACCCCACCTCCCACCACCTACAGTGAGGCTTTTCTATCTCTACCCTTGCTTCTCAGATCTGTAGCCCATGCTGTATACAGGGGACCTGGGTTCATTATTTTAGGTCGCTGGTCCTCAACTAAGGGCAATTTCCCCCCTTAAGGGATATTTAGCAATGTCTGAAGACATTTTTGGTTCCACAGTCTAGAGTGGGTCTTGATGGTACTGGCCTCTAGTGGGTAGAACCCAGGGATGCTGCTGAACACCCTACAACAAAGAATTATGGACCCCAAGTGCCAGCAGTGCTGAGGTTGAGTGACTCATCTTTAGACTCAGCCTTTGGCTAAAGGTAAAATATTTTGGCCAGAGTTCTTTGAAATTGACCACTCCTGGGCTAACCTGCTATTTATTCACCTCCCCCCCAGTCCCCACCAACCAATTCCTGTTGTACTTCACTCTCATGGCTTTGGTGTGAAATCTTTATTTTCGCCAGTCTTTGTGTATTTTTGAATATGTGGTTTATATAATGGAGATGGCATTATTTTTTCTGTTTACCTTTTCGCTTGTTGAACATCCGGGAAAGAAGAGGAAATTTGATGCTTCCTGCTGTTAAGTCCATCCCAAAATCCCTGGAGGGGGGGATACTTATGTCTAGAATTTGAGCTTGAGATGTTTTAGTTTAACCAGGAAATGTGAATTCAGGCTTCAAAACCACTGATAGCCCATTTGGGGTATTGAATTCTTTTTTTTTTTTTTTTTTTAATTTTTTAATGTATGTTTTGAGACAGAGAGAGAGAGTGTGTGTGTGTGTGTGTGTGTGTGTGAACAAGGGAGGGGCAGAGAGAGAGAGGGAGACACAGAATCTGAAACAGGCTCCAGGCTCGGAGCTGTCAGCATAGAGCCCAACATGGGCTCGAATTCATGAACAGTGATCGTGACCTGAGTCGAAGTCGGTCGCTTAACCAACTGAGCCACCCAGGTGCCCCAAGGGGTTATGAATTCTTAAGGAAAATGCTTTTCCCCTTAACTCAGTGCTAAGATCCCTTTGTAAGTTTTGGTGGCGATGATGGGGGAAGGGTGCAGGTTGCTCCTGGTTCCCCTTCTCCGGATGGAGGTGAGCTTTGTGTGGGGCTGGGTCTTCCATTAGTCTTCCACCTTGGGCTGGCCCCTGTTTCTCATCTTTATCAGCCCGTAAGAAACAAAGCCAAGGTTCACATGATCAGACAAATGCTCTCAAGGTGAAAGGCGACCTCCTTCCCTGCCCACCTCTCTGGGTGCCTGATTTCACCTGTATTTTGGCTTCTGAGTGTTCTATACTTTCTTGCCAGATCATTGATTAATTTTTTTAACAATTTTTTAAGTTTATTTCGTTATTTAGAAGAGAGAGAGAGAGAGAGAGAGAGAGAGAGAGAGAGAGAGAGAGAGAGAACGAACCAGCAGGGGAGGAGCAAAGAGAAAGGGAGACAAAAGATCCAAAGCAGGCTCTTGTGCTGACAGCAGAGCCCAATGTGGGGCTCTAAACTCACCTACCACGAGATCATGACCTGAGCCAAAGTTGGCACTTAACCAACTGAGCTACCCAGGCACCCATTTAATTTTTTAAAGTCTTATTTTAACCAGCTTTGTTGTTGTTGTTGCTCAGCACAAAAATCAGAAACCATCTCTATGCCACCGTCCTACCCTAAACAGAATCTCTGTCCTTACCTCTCTGAGCCTCTATTTCCTCATCTCTAACATGGGAATAGTAACAAAGGTTATGTTAAAACTTTCCGTGAGGATTAGTGAGGTAATAAACGTAAGCCACCCAGAACAGTGCTTGGCAGATAGTAGGTTGGTTGCCTTGAGAAGGTTAGTTGTTTCTCTTCTTTCCAGTCCCTCCTTACCCTTCCCCTGCGGTGGGAGACAGCCCTGGGGCAGCAAATCCCTGGTCCCCAGCAAGCTCTGCTGGCTCACAGATCCCTCCAGGACCCCACCGCCTGCCCCACGCCTCTGCTCCTGGCGCCAGCCCCTCAGCCCTCCGGAGCTTTCACTGTTTCCTCTCACTTTTTCCTCCCCGCACTGGACAAGGGCCAGGAATAATGTTTCTGGCTGTCAGCACCTTCCCCAGCCAGCCGGAAACAGCTCTGTCTACAGAGAGGCACAGCCACCTGGGCAGATTAGCCTGTTCTGCCCACTGGGTCTCATCTCCCTCCCCTCCCCTCCACCCCATCACCCCTCCCCAAAACAGACATGGGGCAGGGGTGAAGTTTTCCTTGATTTTTTGATAGCTTTTAATTTTTGAATAATTTCATACTTGGGGGAAAAAAGGTATAAAAATAGTACAAAGAACTTCTGTATGTCCTTAACCCAGATTCCCCAAGTGTCCACATTTTACATTTCCTTTATCACTTTATCTATTGATTTATCTATCTGTCTGTACACACACACACACACACACACACACACACACACACATTACTATTATTATTTTCCGGACCATATGAGAGATGCAAATATGGAGTTCCTTCACCCTATAGTGCCTTTTTGTGTGTGTACCTAAAAACAAGGACATTGTCTTTCATGACTCCCATGCAGTTCTCAAATTCAGGAAATTAATATAAATATGATACTATGATGTAATTGATAGACATTCATATTTTTTCCAATTGTCCCAATAATGCCCTTTATAGCAAAAAAGAGAAACTTTTTTTTTTTTTGTCCCAGATCCAGAATTGCACGTAGCACTTAGTTGTCAGATTTCTTACCTGGAATAAGTTCTTCAGTCTGCCTTTGTCTTTCATGATCTTAACATCTTTGAAGAGTATAAACCGGTTATGTTGTAGAATATCCCTAAATCTGAGTTTGTCTGTGGTTCCTTCATGATTAAATTCCCAGTTAGGCAGAGGTGGTGGGAATACCACAAAGGAGATACTGTGTCCTTCTCAGCACATCACACCAGGAGGCACGTGGTGGCGGTTTGTCCCTCACTGGTGATGTTAACTTTAATCACTTGGTTAAGGTGGCGTCAGCCAGGATTTTCCACTATAAAGACAAGATTTTAAGACAAATGAGCATGGGGGGAAAAAAGAGAGTGTTGAATCACTGAAACTAATTGTACACCTGAAACTAATATTACACTGTATGTGAAGTAACTGGAATTAAATGTTTTCAAAGATTTTATTTTTTTTTTTAGAGTTTATTTATTTTGCGAGAGAGCACGTGAGAGCATGCGAAAGTGCGAGTGGGGGTGGGGCAGATAGAGAGAGGGAGGGAGAGAATCCCAAGCAGGTCTCGATCTCACAAACTGTGAGATCATGACCCGAGCCGAAATCAAGAACAGGACGCTTAACCAACTGAGCCACCCAGGCGCCCCGAGATTTTATTTTTAAGTAATCTGTACACCCAACATGGGGGGGTCTGGAACCCACAACCCCAAGATTAAGAGTCACATGGTCTACCGACTGAGGGAGCCAGCCAGATGTCCCGCTAACTGGAATTTACATAAAAACTAAAAAAATAAAATAAAGCTTCAGTTTACTTAGAAAAGAATTTTCTTCATTGTAATTAATAACTATTTTGAGAGCAGGTAAATACCTCATTCCTCATCAAACTTCACCCTGTGGTTTTAGCATTCATTAACAATTCTTACCTGAATCAGTTTCTACTATGATATTTGCCAAAAAAAAAAAAAAAAAAAGACAAAAACAAAGACAAAAAGCAAAAACTCCGCCATTTCCTCTGCATTCATTAGTTGCTATTCTAACATAACAAAGAATCCCCCCCACACACCTTTATTTGTGCACGCATGCATTTGTATCAGTATGTACTCATGAATCTCTGTTTTATTCAACTTCTTATAATTGTTACTGTCATTTATGTGGGGGCTCAAACTGTCCCAGGCCTGGTCCGCGGGAGCCCACTGGCGTATTAACTGTTTTTCTGGCATCAAAGAGCAGGGCCTCTGTTTGTTTTGCTCATTGCCAATCCTAGCTCCTAGCACAGCACCTAACATATTTTTGTTCTCTTATTTTGATTCTAGTATAGTTAACAGGCAGTGTTATATTAGCTTCAGGTGTACAACATAGTGATTCAACAAGTGTCTACACTGCTCAGTGCTCGCTGTGGTAAGTGGACTCTTAAGCCCCTTCACATATTTCACCCATCTCCCCTGGAACCATCTGTTCTCTAAACTTAACATGTTTTTTTAACGAATGATAGAACGCTTATGTATAAAGTGTCAGTAATAATAGTAACTATTGTAGGGTTTTTGCAAGAAGTAAGTTGAGCTATTGCGCACAAAGTGCTTAGAGCACCATTAACATTAATAGCTGATATTTGTTCCCCACTTACCCTGTTCTACAAACTTTGACACGCGTTAATTCATTATACTGATCCTGTGAGGTAAGGAGTACTCTTTCCTTATTCCACAAAAGAGGAAACCAAGGCTGAGAGAGACGGAGCATCTTGCCCAAGGTCACACAGGCGATACGCAATAGATGCAAGACTAAAACTGAGTCAATTTGCTCCAGAGCCTGAGCTCCGACCACTGTGACGTGTTGCCCCCTTACACCTGTCATGAGAGTGAGGCGGGTACACTGATGAAGTCATAACAGAAAGGGTTGCAACAGATCGAGGATGAAAAGGGATGTCACACTGATGGCATCGTGCAAGGTGTGAAGGTCCAGACCCTGAGGAGTCCTTCCCACCTGGCTCCCTGGGCGTCACCTTGTGGACCCGAGCGGTCCTTTTCTATCCTCACCCTTCCAGCCTCTGTGCTGCCTTCCTCCAATCCTGCTACCGCTGCCTTCCCCCAACCAGGCAGCGCCTCACAGGCAGCGCCTCACAGGCAGCCGCTCTGGTCCTAGCCCTCGCCAGTGCTCCTGGACAGTGAGCTCCCTGTGCCTACATGCGTCCATGACTTTGACCGCTGGACCTTCTGCTTCTTAGCACCGATCACTGTCACAGCCTCAGTTATTTATTTGATTAGTCAGTTCATGTCTGTCTACCCTGATAAACTGTAAGCCCCCTGAAAACAGGGGTTGTCATTGTGTCTGCTGGGCCAATCTGACAGATAGTAGATGCTCAGTAAATACATGTCAAAGGTATGAATGACTACAGCCTTTTCCTCTCTCATCTACTCTTCTCCTGACTCTTCCCCAGAGTCCTGCAATAGAGAATGTCCTCAGCTATAGAGAATGAAGGTACTCTTCTAACATTAAAAAAAAAGTGGGGGTGCGCCTGGGGAGCTTAGTCTGTTGAGCAGCTGACTCTTGATTTCAGCTCAGGTCATGATCCCAGGCATAGGATTGAGCCCCGAGTTGGGTTCTGTGCTGGGCGGGGAGACTGCTTAAGATCGGCTCTCTCTCGCCCTCTGCCCCTCCCCAACTTGCACCCTCTCTCTTCTCTCTCTCTCTCTCAAATAAAAAATAAAATAAAGAAAGGATGAAGGCACTTTTGATGGTTCAGCGAAAGAAAGGACCTGTTTCCAGAAGCCCACACCAGGCAAGGAACAGAGCTAGGACCCAAGCCCATTCCACCTTTGTGACTTGTGTCCCCCCACTGCCCTTTACCTCAGTGTTCAGATTCCCAGCCCCAAGGAAGTAGCTCTGGGCTTCTGGAAACCCACACAGAAGGACTCTGGGTGGTATTTAGTTCTCAGGAAAATGGAGCTATTTATATTTCTAATACTTGGTTTTGAAATTTACATAATTGAGGTGTTTCTGGTGAGTCATGGCGATACCAAGAGGGGCCTTAGGAGCCATCTAAAATTGACAGCTATCCTTGGCTGCGCAATTCTGCAGGTGACCACAAGAGACCTTTCTGGGAAGACTGTCTTATGCCTCCCATGAAGTCCAGACCCAGCTGGTAATAGAAGATTGAGACTAAACCCAGCAGAGGAGGAGACGTACCCTAGGGCACAGGTGATGTGCTGTCACTGACGGGCACAAGAAAGGAGTTTCTGTATCAGGTTTACCAACAGGGCCAAATAAAGGGTGAATATCAATTCAAAGAAAAAAGTCACTTAAAACCCAAGCAATGAGTCAGGACCAGGAGGAGAATACCCATGAGTGGGGTTTCTCTGGAGCAGAATCACTGAGGGAGCTGGTTGATGCAGACTCGTGGGCTCTACCTCAATAATGCTAAGTCACAACCTCTAAAAGGAGTTTTTCTCTTTCACAAGTGACCATCCACCCAAAGGAACACTGACTCACGCTAGTCGTTGAAGCCCAGTGTCATAGAGAAAAGACTACATGATATGCCCTGGCATGAGAAACCTCCAATACCAAATATTTAATGTATCCTTTGAAACTAAAAGAATAAAAAAACAATCCCATGTAAAGAACTAAAAGATAAAGAATAGTGGGCATGGTTATATGACTATCAGATAAAGTAGGTTTTAAAACAAAAAGCAGAGACTAACTAATAGAAATCCAGATGGCAGTTAAAAGAAGGATCACCATCTTGGGGCACCTGGGTGGCTCAGTCTATTGAGCAACCACTTCGGCTCCTGGGCTCAGATCATGATCTCCCGGTTGGTGGGTTGGAGCTCCACATGGGGCTCCTCTCAGCATGCCGAGTGCACTTCAGATCCTGTATTTCCCTCTCTCTCTGCCCCTCCCCCACGCACGCTCTTGCTCTCGCTCTCTCTCAAAACTAAAATAAGGTTTTTTTTTAAAAAAAGAAGGATCACCATCTTGATTACAGTAGCGGGCTGCAGGTGCTCATTTCTGGGATAGATGAAAAGAGGGGCTGCCTTAAGGACTGGTCGGGGGACTTAACGGTTGCCAACAGTGGTCAATCTCTCTGCTGGATAGTGATCTTATGGGTGTTTGCTTTATAACTGTTGTACGTAGGACACAATGTACCTTTGCTTTAATTCCTCTCTGTGTTGTATTTCACCCAAGAGTTAGTTTTTGTTTTGTTGATGAATGAATGATGAGAGTGATTCCATCCCAGGCAGCCTGCCATCAAAGCTTTAGTTACATTAATTCTGTGCTTACTAATTACCTAATGATAAGTAAAGCTCTGTAGATGTGTTAACTTATTTAACCCTCATAATGACCCTATGAGATAGATTCTATTTTTCATCCCCATTTTAAGATGTGGAAACAGGGCAAACACGTTAAGTTCAAAGTCAGAGACTAGAAAGGGACAGAGGTGAGAACTGAAACATACAGTCTAGTTTCTGAGCCTCTGTGCCAGAAGAGGACTTCGTGGTCCTTACCACACTCTGGAAACAAAAGAAAGAGGCTTTCGGGTGCACTGATAATATTTTTATATCTGTAAACGAATCTTTGCTATCAGATGGGAGAAAAATTCATATTGAAGAGTAATTGGCTTAGAAGAGCAAAGATAATTTTGGAGAAAAATGGAGAAATAATCCTATACTAGTATTTATTAAAGCAAAAATTGCTAAGCACTGTCTTTTAGGGGAATGGAATTGAGGACCCAGAAACAGACCCACGTAAGTATGGGAGTAGAGAATCAGTAGGGAGACATTACAAATCAGTGAGGAAAGTATGGGCAATTTAATATATTCTGTTGGAGAAAATGGCTATCCATATGGAAAAACATAAAGCTAAGTTACTAACTCACACCACATGTAGTTATAAATTTCAGACAGATTTAAGACCTTTTTTTAGCAGAAAACATAGAAGAAATGTCTTTATGTCTTTATGACTATATTGAAATTTTTTAAAACCCAAAAGATATCTCATATATCAAGTTAAAAGATGCACCGCATATGTCCTGGGCTTCCTGTGTTTTATCTGGCAACTTTACTGAAAAGATGCTTGACCTCACTAGAAATCAAAACAGGCAAATTACAACAACAATGAAATTTCACATCCATCAGGGTGGCCAAAATACTCTAATAACAGTTGCAGGTGAGTCTATAAATGGGTGCACTCATTTCAGAGAGAATTTTGTAATACCTGCTAAAATTGAAAATGGTTGTTGCACTATGACCTAACGATTCTGTTCTTCGGTGTCCGTGGAGAAACTTGCTCACCAGTACGTAAAGAAACACATACAAGATGTTGATTGCATGCTATAGAAGAAGTAAGGGAACAAAACAAAACAAAACAAAACAAAACAAGATGAAGACAACCCTGTCACCCTTCAGCGGCTCAAACCTTTGTCAAAGGTTGCATCATGTAACATGACTGTCATCACAATCACAGAACAAAGAGCTAATCAGTAGTCAAAAATGAATGAGTTCGAGCTGGATGTACATTTCCACATGGATACACTGCAAATACATTACATGGAGTGATTGAGACACAAATGGATGCCTCCAGCACACTTAGATCCACAGAATCGCAGAGGATGCTATTTATTAGTATGTGTCTGCACACTGGAAGTGAAAGACTAATTTATGTGTGGGTATGTGTCTTGGCGCCAGATGGAGGTGCGAGAGGTCAAAGTAGGGGTGAGCTTTTAACTGTATTTATACTGCTTTCTTCCTATAATAAAAATGTTAAATCTGTTTCATCCAGGTGGTGGGGTGTGGAGGTTGCTGTTTTTCCTATTTTCTGTATCTTTGAAATGATGCAGAATTAAGAGTCAGAAGTCATTTTTTTTTTTTAAAGGAACAAAATGATCTGGTAGATACTGCAATGCCCAGATGTGCTTCCAGTTCACAGGCAGTATTTGGTATCAACTCTGGCTCAGGTTACTAATCTCGTGGATCTCCTTGAGTCACCTCCAAAGGGAAGGTTGTTATACTCCAGTGAGTCATTCTCAAGCTGGTGGCTGCTTTTAAGTAAGGCGGGCGTGTGTCTGGGTGGGAAGGCAGCATGAATTGCACGGACAGCAGGGAGATGCCTTTTGTGTGTGTCAATCCTGCCTTAGCTATAGATGATGGGTGGTATTTCGAAGTCCCTTGTTCACACCTAACTTGTTTCGGCAGGCTTTGGCAGAGGGCAGGGGCTGTCATCCCAAAAGGCTGTTTTGACCTGTTCCAACCCAAGCCAGGCCTTAGTGCGTTAAGCAGAGCTGGGCCCCATACCTTCTCTCAGCTTCCGCCTCCCTTTCAGCATCAGCCTACGGTTTAAGGGCCTCTAAGGCCAAGGCTTGCCTGGGCCAGCTCTGCTTCATTGGGCTTGCTTTGCCTGCCAAGAGAAACAAGGAGTGCGGGGAGGAGGCACAAAAGCGGTATTGGAGAGGAAGGGGGCCAAGTGCTGCAGACAAAACGTAAAGCAGCCACTGGCTGAGCCCCTCAAAGGGTCTTCTAAGTACGTGCATCTCTCGGAGCGCCTGGGTGGCATAGTCGGTTGAGGGTCCAACTCGTGATTTTGGCTCAGGTCATGATCCCAGGGTTGTGCTGAGCATGGAGCCTGCTTAGTACTCTCTCTCCTTCTGCCCCTCTCCCCGCGCCCCCCCCAAATAATAAATAATAGGTTAAATACGTGCATCTTTAGCAATAGGTCGGTAGAGTGCCAGTTCTTAAAAAGCTTACCTTTTCAGCCAGCACCTGTATTTCATAGGGAAGATCAGCACTTAACCTAAAGATGCAAGTCCTAAAAAAAATTAAAAAATTAAAAATAAAAATGATGTAAGTCCTAATTAATTCAGTGCAGCTTTCTGGATCCAAACCTTCAACCATTCCCAAATTGTCTACCGAATTCAGTACAGACACCTACCCTGGCATTCAAGATGCCTAATCTGCCTTTCCAGCCTCTTCGCTACTTTCTACCACAGCTCTGTGCTCTCACCAAGCCAGACCACTGGCTTTCTAGAGGCTGGCGTAGAGGCATGTCTTCTGCCTCCTGAATTCCAATGCCAAGGCCACTGTCTGTTCACAGGAGGATCTTGGGAAAGCCACTTCAAGTCTCTGAACCTCTGTGTCCTCATCTGCAAAATGGGAATAAAATAGAACCGAAACTTCTTGGTGAGGAATCCATGTTATCCATGAGAGAACATCTAGGGTGTGGGAACAGCCCAGAGCCTGGTGTGCAGTTGTTCAGTCAACATGAGTTCACCTTCCCCACATCTGCTGAACCATTTCTCCTTTCAGAATCTACACTTATCGACCATTGTTTCCTTTTCCTTGTTGGTATTTTTCTCACTGGAAACTTTCCTTTCTTCTCTGTCATCATTTATGTGGTAGCCATTGCTACTAGATTTAGCCTACTCTATTGGCTTTAAAAATCATTTTTTATTGGGGTAAAATATACATAACATGAAAGTTACCCTTTAACTCTTTTAAGTATACCATTCAATGGCATTAAGTGTATTCACATTGTGCATTCATCACCACCAGCCATCTCTAGAATTTTTTCATGTCCCCAAATTGAAACTCTGTACCTATTAAACACTAACTCTCCTCTCCCTTCAGCCTCTGGCAGCCACTATTCTACTTTCATAAATTTGACAACTCTGGGAACTTTATATTAGAGGATTCGTATAGTATGTGTCCTTTTGTGACTGGCTTCAGTTAGCGTAATGCCTTCAGGATTTATCCAGGCTGGAGCCGGTGTCAGAATGCCCTTGCTCACTGTATGTGTTCACCAAGTTTTGTTTATCCATTTGTCTGTTGGTGGACAGACACTTGGGTTGCATCTACTGGTCTTTGAACGTCTGGAGGAGCAAGACTGGGTCTCCTGGCAGAGCCTGGCACCCAGGAGGCAATGTCAGTCCTTCTGAGTTGGAGAGCTTTCCTCCAGCAACGTGAGCGCAGAAGGCGAGAGAGGCCACCACCACGCCGAGAAGGAAGCCAGGGAAATCCAAGGCAAAGTGGGCGAGAGCAGCTTTTTGACTGGCCCCCACGGCTTCTACCCTTAGTCCTCCCATCCCTCCTTCCAGCTGTAGCGAATGCAAAGATGGCCACGTCAGAACCTTCAACAGCTCCCCAGCATCCTCAGGATAAAGTTCAAGCTTTAAAAAAAAAATTTTTTTTTTTACATTTATTTATTTTTGAGAAACAGAGTGAGACAAAGCATGAGCAGGGGAGGGGCAGAGAGAGGGAGACACAGAATCGGAAGCAGGCTCCAGGCTCTGAGCAAGCGGTCAGCACAGAGCCTGATGCGGGGCTTGAACCCACGAACTGTGAGATCATGACCTGAGCTGAAGTCAGACACTCAACCGACTGAGCCACCCAGGCACCCCTAATAAAGTTCAAGCTTTTTACGACGGTTCACCCAACCCTTCATGCCAACCCTATCCTACCTCCGCTCCCATCTCTTAGCAATCCTCTTGCCAGCTGGATTCAGCCTCTTCTGAGTCGTGAAACACATCATGCACAGGTGCCTACAACTCTGTGTGCCTGGAACCCTCTTCCTGGGGCAGATTCCAACTCATCCTTCAGAGTCCAAGTCCGCCCTTTGAATCCTTGCCTCACTGCATGAGGGTTTAACTGCTACAAAGTTTGTTTTCAGTTGCAAGGAACAGAAGAATCAACACACAGTGATTGATTAGGAGGGACTGTTTATTGTCTCATCACAGATGTTGAGGACTGGTTAATTCAGTGACTCAGGAATGGCATCTAAGTCCCAAAAAACCTTCCTCTTTCCCCTCCGCTATGTTCGGGCGGTCAGCTCATCCTTTTGGCCTCGCTCCCCTCATGGTGCCAAGACGCTTGCAGCAGCTCCAGGCAGGATGGAGCCTTAGGCGTCTTTTTAGGCACAAAGAAAACCTCCTCAAAAGCCCCCTATCAGATATCCCCAGACGTTCCATTGGCTGGAATTACATCACATGTTCATACCCCAGCTAGTCACATGGCCTGGGGAATGAGATTATGCTGAATACACAGAACAGTCAGGGACCCACCCCCTGCGGGATGGGGAAGGACCCAGCACAGTGCTGCATGAAGGATGAACAAAATCATCATGTTTAAGAAAGGAAGGAGTGAAGAAATGGCTATTTCTTAGTCTCCTCTGTATCCCCAGCGCATAACCAGTGCTTAGTATATGATAGGCATTTAATAATTATTCGTTAATTGGTGTCACAAGCCCAAAGGGAGGATGTGGCATTCTTTACCCTTCTGTAAGCATCCATGAACATGTTGCCACCAGATATGGGCTCCATGCTGTGTTAGGGATAGTCCTTTGAGTGTTTCATGGCATGGATGTCCCTCAGGGCCACCCCATTCCCCACATTGATACTGTGCTCACCAAAATGCCTCATGAGGAAAGCAGAAATACAAACCACCAATACATCTTATTTCAAACGAGGCACTGTAAGGCATGCCAAGAGAAATAAGCTGCCATTTCTTATCTGACAAGTTGGCAGAGGTGAAACTGCTTGATGGCACATAGTATTGGCAAGGGTTTGAGAAAACAGGCACCTCCATTCACTATTCATTAGAGTTGACGCTGGTACAAACTTGGGGGAAGGCAATTTGATGATAACCCTTCACAATGGGTATATGAGCCGGTCTTTGATCCTGGCAGCTCTCCTTGTAGGAACATCGCCTCCGGAAAGCCGCACGAGGCTGTGCAAAGATGTATGTGCAGCAAAGTCTGTAGTGTGTTATTCATAATATCAAATAGCTATAATCATTTGAAACATCGATGGGTGGGGGATTGGCAAAGTACATTCCAGGGCAGCCCTACACCAAGAAATTTGATGCCATTAAAAAAAACTAAGTAGATACACTTACTCTTAACCAAACGTCTGAGAAGCAATAGTGTCTAGAATTAACAGCACAGCTTTGTCCACTTCACAATTTGTTAACAGGGTAGATCTCATGTCAGGTACACACACACACACACACACACACACACACGCACACATGCGCGCGCGACAAAGGGAACTCTGGGAGGTGCTGGGTATGTCTATTACTTTGATTGTTACACAGGTGTTTGCATGTTTCCAAACTCCTCAAATTGTACACTTTAAATATGTGCAGTTCTTTGTATATCAATTTTACTGTAATAAAGCTGTTAAAAAAACACACACACAACTAAGTAGATCTATATGTACTGAAAGATGCCCTTGGTGTACTGCTAAGTGAAAAGAACAGGTTACAAAATAGCATTTATATCAAGGTACAATTTCAGTATTTGTCCCAAAGGTATATGCTTTATATTTGCCCAGTATAAGTCATTCTGAAAGATTTAACAAAACTTAAATGTCTAAGTATTTGTTAATAGTAGCTAGTATGAAAAACTGGCAGGTCTGGCAAAGTCTACACAGTAGAACTTCATCTCTGGCTCCAAGTCAAAAGCAGGTGTCCTGACCCATGCACCTCTCTCCTCCAAGCAGTGATGCAGAATTCCAGATGCATCCCGAGTGCTGCCATTTTCCGTATAGGGTGTCCCAGGAGGAGGCTTCCCGGGGCCAGGCTTGAAAGCAGTGGCCTTCACCCCTGTGTGTCCTCATTGGCCAGAACGTGTCACATGGCCACACAGGACTACAGGGAAGATTGGGAAAAGAGGACCAGCTGTGTGTCTGCTGAGACTGTGAGGCTTGTTCCAATGAATGCATTACGGTGCATTGCAGTCACATGCTTCTATAATGTTTATTTTGCGTGAGCAGATACTACTTTTGTAAAGTAACCATAAATAGCTTTGGGTAAATAATCCTCATGCTGGGTCCTTCTGACCTATCAGGACCAGGACAGGCATGCTTCCAACTGTGACAGATCATTGATGTTCCTAGCCTAGGAATCAGTCTCTTGGGCATTTTCGTCAGGATGAGTCAGTTTCTCCACTGGGTGGGTGAAAACCAGACCCCGAGTTTGGTGGCTCCTTGAAGTCACTGCCTCCCTAAGCGTGGTAGGCAGAGTAATGTACCCCCTTCAACCAAATGTCTAGGACCTTATCCCCAGAGCCTGTGAAGAATATGTTCTGTTCCATGACAAAGGGGAATTAAGGCTGCAGATGGGAGTAAGGCTGCTAATCAGATGACTTCAAAATAAAGAGATTATCCTGGATTACCTAAAGAGCCCAATGTAACGGCAGGGTCTTGACATGGGAAAAGGGGAGCAGAAGAATGAGAACCAAGGAACAGCCATCGTGTAAAGACACCATTGGCCTTTGCTCGCTTTGTAGATGCTGGTGGAGGCCACCAGCCAAGGACAGGGCAGCTCTGGAAGGCAGAAAGGATTAGGAAGTGGATTTTCCCTTAAGCCTCCTGAAAGGAAGGCAGCTGTGCCAGCACCTTGACTTTAGCCCAGTGAGACCTATTGTAGACTTCTGACCTCCTTCCAAATTCTAAGATGATACATTTGTGTTGTTTCAAGCCACCAAGTTGGTGTGATTTTTTGCAGCAACAATCGGGAAGGAATATCCTGGGTATCCTGCCTAAGGAACTTACCAGGATTGTCTGGAGACATCTCTGTCTCTCTCAATATAACAGCAGTCCGCAGTTGTGTAGCCAAATTGACTGGGTTTGAATCTTGACCTCACCGCTCACCAGCTGTGTGACCTTAGGCAAGTCACTTCATGTCTCTGAGCTTCATTTTCCTCCGTTGTGACATGGGGAGGATGGTGTTCTTAGGGTTGTTCTGGGTAACAAATGACATCATTTGCATACAACATGTAGCATATGCCCCATCCTGATGGCAATAATAACGATGCACCTGTCACTGGATGGAAGAATCTCTCCTTTACTTGCCTCTAGGAAGGTCCAGCCCAAGACGATCGAGATCTGTCCTTGGCCTGCCATTTTGTCAAGTGTTTTTGTAAGGCGCTCATGAAATATGGTTAGAAGAAAAATCTTGAATTAATACTATAAGCTCACACAGATCGCTGTGTAATAGAGGCTCTTCTGAGGTCCTGGCAGGGTGGTGGGGGCAAGGGGCCCAGAAGCTCCCTCCTCAGCCTCCCCACTGCCAAGGTACCTTTGCCCGTACCTACAGATGTATTTTGTTCCCACCTGGACAGGGAGGCACCTTATCTCTCACCACCCCATCCTTTTGAGGTGGGGAAACTTGTTTTTTTCTTTCTGCTTGAGACAGTGTTCATTGGGGTTGATGAAACACTGTCTACTTAATGCCTAAAAAAAACAAAAAAAATCCCGAAACCTAGAATGAATATAACTTCCTGGTGGAGAAGGTGGGGTTTTCACCAATAAAAGGAAGGACTGCTCTTCTGCCAGATCTGAGCCCCTCCTGTTCTCCAAGGTCAGCTGGTCTGGTAAGAAGTTTTCATTCTTTTAACTATCTGGCCCCGCTTTAACCCTCAGTGGGGGACACTGTGATCTGGGGTTTCATTAGGAAAGCCTTTTGGTACTAATTATTGTTGTTGTTATGGTTTCCAGGTAAGGAATCTTTCCAATTGCTTTCCCTTAAATCTGGATAAAGGACCAAGGAGGACCCTCACGCACAGGTTCTGGGTGGTTTATAGCTGGCCAAAGTAAAATCGCTCAGGGTTTCTATCACATTCAAGCCTAACACATCTCCTGGGAGGGCTGGGGCAGGGGTCCTGGATGTGGCAATCCTGGCCTTTTATCCCAGGGAAAAAAGCTGCAGTTACTCAGAGAAGCTTTAGACTCACCTAGTGTGTCCTGTATTTGATCTATGTTCTATACGCTGGTTGGTACAAAGAAGCCGTTTCTTAGAATGTTCTCACGTGACTAACCCTAACTCCCTGAAAAGGAAGCTTTTGGCACGACCAGTTGAGACCACCCCACTTACTGCCATCTCTTTTATTTTTTTTTTTAATTTTTTTTTTTTCAACGTTTATTTATTTTGGGGACAGAGAGAGACAGAGCATGAACGGGGGAGGGGCAGAGAGAGAGGGAGACACAGAATCGGAAACAGGCTCCAGGCTCTGAGCCATCAGCCCAGAGCCTGACGCGGGGCTCGAACCCACGGACCGCGAGATCGTGACCTGGCTGAAGTCGGACGCTTAACCAACTGCGCCACCCAGGCGCCCCACTGCCATCTCTTTTAAAATCCACATGCTTTGTGTCTAATAATAAAAGAAGTATCTGCAGAGCTCCTGGGTGGCTCAGTGGGTTAGGTGTCTGACTTTGCCTTAGGTCATGATCTCACAGTTCATGAGTTTGAGCCCTGCGTTGGGCTCTGTGCTGACAGATCAGAGTCTAGACCTGCTTCGGATTCTGTGTCTCTCTCTCTGGCCTCTCTCCTGCTCTCTCTCTCTCTCTCTCTCTCTCTCAAAAATAAGTAAAACATTAAAAAAAAAGAGAAATATTTGCTCATCATAAAAAATATGAGAAATACAAAATACCAAAAAAAGTAGAAAAGAACAAAAAGAGAAAGTCACCTGTGTACCACCCCTGTTAATCTTTGTACTTTCTGTTCTTCCTTGATAGTAACAGTTTCATACCCTCACCTTATGGTGCAGGTATAGGGGCATTTTTGATCAATGCTTATACATTAAAGGAAAACCACTTTCTCCCAGCACAACGTTATATATGCCCCTCCCAATTTTAGTCAACGACTCCTTCCTACCACCCCAGCATCCCTGGGTGTTTCGTAGGAAGCCATTCATCTGTCTGGCTCTTATGCTGGGTAGTTTGGCTTCTGAGCTCCAGGAGGCCAGCCCAGAAAGCTAAACCCTAGAGACCCTCTGCTCACGAGCCTCCTCCCGGGAAATCTTGGCAGAATGCCTGGATGGGGAAGGGTGGCTGGTGCCTGTGCTCGCTAGCAGTCTGGGGTGGGATTCTGAGGCCAGGCTGGCTTCCTTTTGCCCATCCCCTTCTGCTGCACCCTCTCCCTGTGGTGGGGGTGGGGGTGGGGGGATCTTCACAGTCTGCTTTTCTTTTTCCAATTCCATTCCAAACATCCCCTGGAAGGACCTGCAAGGGGAGAGGCAGGCGTTGGGGTTTGGTCTGTTTGTGACTTTAAGGGTGTGGAGTAGGCAGAACCCACTTGCTGACAAGGCTTTGGTGACATAGTCAGCTCACTAGAGCATGGTGGGGACGGTTGGGGGGCCTGCAGGGCATGCCAACATGCCCCCTTCCTAGTTTGCAGGGTGACAGAGCCTGAGCTGTGGAGGGCTGTGCACTGCGCCGGACCTTCAGCTCACCTTGTCCTTCCCCTTCATCTCCCTCCCGGATGCCTTCCCAGGGCCCCCAGTCTAACCTACCTCCCCACCCCAGACCCCCAGACCCTCCTGACCACTTCTGCCCATTGCTAAACTTTTCTTCATACAACTTATCGCCACTTTATCCACTTTCTTTATTGGTGTGTGTGTGTGTGTGTGTGTGTGTGTGTGTGTGTGTGTGACTCTCACGTGGGGGAGGAAGTAAAGATGCATCCTCTGAGCAGAGAGTCCCCAACATTCACCCCGTAGCCCAACGCTCTCATGGGGACCTGGGAGCCAGGGGTCCTGGAAGTCCTTCCTCCTGTTGTGGGCTAGGTGCCCGGGAGTCAGCTCTCACAAGGAGATATGTATGCCGGGCCATAATTAAAGGGGGCTGTGGGGACCCATGCCATGGGAGGAAGAGAAGAGAGGGAGCGGTGGGTTGCAGCACAGCTGACCTCTCGCCCAGAGCCCAGGTCACTCTGAGGATGGGATGGCCTTGCAGTGCTGTTCCAAGTGGGGTCCAGGGCAGGCCTTTCCTTTGTCAGCCCTCGGGTGCAGCTGCCCAGGAGGGGACGGGACGCTGCCCAGGAGGGGACGGGATGCTGGGAGGAGGTTCTCTTTCGAGGCATTCTCTGCCACAGGAGGCTGGCCGCGGAGGGTGGGGGGGCCGGCCCTCTGCCTTAAGGGGGTCTGAGCTGGCAGTGCGGCCTCCACCCACAGCCTCTTGCTCGCCATCCCTCCATCCCTCCATGGAAGTGATCTTATGTCCTCTCCTCCAGGCTCTCAAGGGACTTGAGAAGGCAGATAGAAGAGCTTTGGTTAAGGGGTTGTAAATAAAGGTGCTCCTGGCAAAACAAAATTAATTCCAATTACTTGGAATTAATTAAAGAGAAGCAGAAGGCCAAGTTTGAGTTAAGAACATTCTTAAGAAAAAAAGAAGTTCATTGCTTTTATTTTATCAATGCTTCTATAAATACCCATTGAGCACCTACTATGTGCCCGGTATGCGGGACTTAGTCCCTGCCTTCATTCGTGTACCTTCTAGTGGGAAGACAGATGACCACCAAACACACACGGAGGATCCCTTTAGGTGTTGATCACCACTGTGAAGAAGGGAAGGGAAGCACAGACGAGTGTGACAGGGGCTGGGGAGTTCTGTCAGATGGGGGCAGGGAGGTCTCTCTGAGGAGACCCAAGTTCGGGGAGAGAGGAGCCAGGCTTGGGGGAGGTGGGAGGGGCCCATGTGCAGGGGCCGGGCAGGTGCTGAGGGCGGCCAGGTGGGAGGGAATACACGGAGAATGCTGTTGACTGAGGTCATGAAGGAACACGAGTAACTTTTGAAAGAACACACTGAGAGATGGAGGTACTCTGCCAGGGTCACTTCGGTGAGTCACGCCTGAAATGTTGTTGATCTTAAAAATAATCGTGGGGGGCTGGTCGGGGCAGGGAGCGTCAGACAGACCTGGGCGGATGGCAGGCCCTGCACCACTAACCGTGGCTTCGCGGTTTCTATAATCATGCAGAACCTCCATCGTCTCTTCCGTGGCACCGAGGGGAAGGGAGAACGCAAATCACCAATATCAGGACTGAAGGAGTGGACATAACTAGAGACCCTACAGACATTGATGAGAGAGGGAATGTAAGCCAGCACAACTGGAATTTTGGATACAAAAAATTCTGTGGGAGACATAAATTGTTTCTCCAGAAGATTCAAGAAGAGATAGAACACTTTAGTAGTCTTAAAGCAATTAAAGAGATTTCTTTAAAAAACCTGTCTTGCTGAGAAGCTGAGGGAAAGAGACAGAACATGTATAAAATTCCCAGCCCTGTTTCTGGCACATGGCAGGTATCTAACACACATGACTATTATTACGCACTATTCTAAACAACAATGAAAATATTTCGTCATCTTCAGAACCTCATAACAGTCTAAGAAAAAAAATGCTCTGTAGAGCCTTGCCATTAAAATCTCTCCTTCACCTCTGCCCCTACCACCCCCCCCAAAAAAAAACATTATCTGCTTTATTTATTAGACTTGATAGAAAATGACTTTTTACTTGTGACTGAAACTACATCACTTGCTTGCCTCGGGAGAGGATGCCCACATGAGTGTACTGTATGTAGGCTTAGACCTCCTCTAAGTACAAGCAAGAGGTTTGGGAGCACAGAAGCCAGAAGTGAGGCCACTGAAATGCCACCCGTCCTTGACAATGACCCAGCAAGCCTCTGTATTTAGGGATGCTGCCGGGACACGACACTGCAGCCAGGCTCTGAATAAATTAGCAGTGACCCAGAGTTAGTGGTGTCCAAAAGGACATTTCTCTGTGTATCTTGCCAAGATATTCATTTCAAAGAAGGCCCTGGCTCCTTCGGGCGGCCTTTCCCGTCGGCCACGTGCCTCTCCTTCACAGGGCTGGGTTGCACAATTGGTTTTCCAAGCAGAGGTCAGGTCCTGTCCCTTTCCTGTCACAGCCTTGCCCAACAGAGGGTGATTTCTCCTAGCCTGGGCCCACAGGACTCAGATGTGAAGAGCAGGTGGTGAGCGTCTGCTAGACTGAGCAGTGACTGCTGGGAAATGACCAAGGGCCCCTGTAGCCACCAGAGAGAGGGCTGGGGGTGGGCATTCAGATCCACAGCCTTTAGAACCTCCTGGGAGAGGCTTAGAGCTGGGGTCCAGGGGCCTTCAAATTAGAGAGACTCAGAGAACTGCACAGAGGGAAGGGGGACCTGTCCAATTACTTGCAGCTCCCTATTTGTCAGATGGGGAAACTGAGGCCCAGGGAGAGAAAGGGAGTTGGCCAAGGCAGCACAGCAAGTTCTTTCCAATCCTCCACAGAACCCCCTCTGCCAGAGCTAGTGGGAGTTGTTGTCGGGTGGAGGGTGAGCCTGGATCATGGAACGCCGTGGAACAGAAAACAATGTGAGGGAGGCTGGCTTTCCCACGGAATCCTATTCAAAAGCATGTAGGGGCTGTGTGTGGAGAGGTCCCTGGGCTTGGCCCGCTGGTGCCCAAGACTTTCCCCTGCCTTGCCCTCTCCCTGGCCGGATGTCACAAGACCTACAAGGCCACCATTAACACTCCCTCCTTTGAAGGGCTTCTCTGCTATCCTAAGTGCAAGACTCCTGGAGGATTCTTATGAAAGCAGCGAGACAGAGGTCTATGCTCCCTTTCTGATTTTGCCAGCCCCATGCTGAAAGCTTCTTCCCTCATTTCCTGTCGGGGGCAGCGGAGGGTGGGCAGGGGCTGTGTCTGCCCCCCTCCAAGTCTAGCTTCAAGGATCATTCAAGATAATGGAAGGCAAAGTGTTTTGAGAACTAAGTGCGGCTCCAATGTAAGAGGTGATTGTAGTTAATGATTTATGCCTGGGGGCTGTGCTTCCTGCCCGGAAGCGGGGGTGGGGAGGGAGAGGAGGGGAGCTGAGGGAGAGCTGGGAAAGCAGGAGCCCAGGACTGAGTTTCCCAGGGGGCCAGCCCGGATGGTGGCTTAGGCACGGTCTGTCCCCGGGGCCCCAGTTTCCAGCCTCATCTGCATACCCAGCGCCCTCTGTCCATTCAGTTGTTTATTTGACAAACGGTATTGAGCTCCCACCTCTGGCAGCACTGGATTCAAGGCTGAGAGCAGGTTTAGAAGAAAAACCAGGCTCAGCCCCTGCCTCTCGGAGCACACCAGGCACACAGGAAAACAGGAGCACGAATCAAATAGGATCCCCACGATTATGGTCCTTGCTGTGAACATCCAGCTGCTTCCTCAACATCTCCCCTTGGATGTTTAACGGCTTCGCTTGCTTAACTCAACTGAAGCCGAGCATTTCATCTGCCCCTCCCCAGTCTTACTACGTTTCCCCTGGGAGCCATCCTTGTGCCCCCCTGTCCCCACAGTCCTCCGCCCCCTCAGCAAGCCCTGTCATTTCTACCACCCAAAGCTCTCTTCCACGAGGTGCATGCCCCTAGGCAAATGGCATCACCTCCCATCCTGACCACGGGCCCCTACAGCCCCCTAACCAGTCACCCTGCTGCCTCTCTCTCTCCCATCCTGTCCCATCCCCCTTTATTCAGAGCAACATATGGTCTTTAAACATAAACCAGATCCCATCAACCCTCTTGCTTATAGCTCTTCCCCAGCTTCCTGGTGCTTTCAGAATAAGACCTGAGCTCCACACCCTGTTCACAAGACCCTGTGTGACCAGGGCCCGACCGGCCTTACAGACCTTGTGGGGGGCCACCCTCTGCACCTCATGGAGCTCCAGCAACACACCCATTGTGGCCTTTCGTTGCAGAGGATGCTGAGATCTTGCACACCCGAGGTCCTTTTGATGTGGAAATGTTGGGGTTCAGAGCCAAGGCCAAGAAAGAATTTTTGAGACTTTTTGGTGCAAAAAGGTTTTTGCTATTAACGCACGGGAACAGGACCCAGTGGGCAGAAAGCCGCACTGGCGTTGTGAGGAGTGACTGATTCTATACTCAGTTGAGGAGGGAGGTAAAGACAAAGGAAGTTTCCGAGAGGACTTTCATATGCTAAAGAAGACTCACAGGGTCCTGGAGGGCTAGCTATTGCCAAGCTAAGGTAGTTCTTCCCTCTAAGAAAGCATTAGTATTAAACAGCTGGGAGTTCCTGGAGTCCTGTCGTACTGTGCCAGCCTCAAGTATTTATCAATGGGCTGCAGGTTATGAGGAAATTTAATTTTATCTGCATTTCTTTTTGCCTTCGTTCTCCACTTCATGCCCCCTCCCTACAATTTTGACCCTTAAATCTTTAAGGTTATTGAGGGTGGAATGTCCTCTGTAACTTCTTCCTGCTGAATAGGGGCGTAGAGAGGTCCCTACCCCATTGGTCAGTTGGGGAATTTATACATGGGAGTTATTGAAGGCAAAGGCAGCCAATCCAAGGTAGACAATACATATGAACCTCCTTGAGTAGAAAGAATCATCTGTCAGCTGGAAGTTATGGCGGCGAAGGGGTCTTGGCAACAGGCTGAGAGACACCAGAAAAGACAACAAAATAAGGTTAATCTTACTGACCTTTCATAGTTGACCAAAATCTTCCTCCGGTCCAGGAGTTTAACCAATCACTACAGGAAAGAGAGAGAGATGTAAAGCACCAATTTGAGTATCTCTATGTTTTAGCAATACGGTTACATTTTTGTGATCTCTGGGATATCCTTGTGCAGCAGTTAAAACATCTAATGCCATTTTGAGAGTCATTTAATTGTCTGGCAGGTGGTGTTAGCCATCATATACTCTGTTTTGTTTAGTAAGCGATCAGGTAGTTTATAAGAGGCAATTTATAGAAACAAAAGAAAAAATACAGTTAATGGCTAGACAAAATTACAAACCCAGTGTCCGAGTCTTGAGTGCTGTCAGTGAGAAGATTTTTAGATGCCAGGCTTGAAGTATAGAGTGGGAACAGGCAGCTGGAATCAGATGGGTTTTTCTCCTTTGTAATTTAAATGTCTCTGGTGATCCGTTTGAATGGCCCATTGTAAGAAGGAATTATCAGTATAAATTGGAGAAAGGAGAATGAAAAAGAAAGTTACAACCTTCAGTTTCATTTGAAGAGAAGTTTGAGGGCTTCTAAACAGGTTCACAGGAATAACAAGGTGTATTAGCTGGCACACTGGTTTCTTGTGAGGAAGGTAAAGGTTTGTTGTTTTTTTTGTACTTACTTTTTTTAAACATTTAATTTACGTTTTAATTTACATCCAAGTTAGTTAGCATATAGTGCAACAATGATTTCAGGAGTAGATTCCTTAATGCCCCTTACTCATTTAGCCCATCCCCCTTCTCACAACCCCTCCAGTAACCCTCTGTTTGTTCTCCATATTTAAGAGTCTCTTATGTTTTGTCCCCCTCCCTGTTTTTATATTATTTTTGCTTGCTTTCCCTGTATTCATCTGTTTTGTCTCTTAAAGTCCTTATATGAGTGAAGTCATATGATATTTGTCTTTCTCTGCCTAATTTCGCTTAGCATACCTTCTAGTTCCATCCACATAGCTGCAAATGGCAAGATTTCATTCTTTTTGATTGCCAAGTAGTACTCCATTGTATACATATATACATAGATATACATATATGTATATATATACATACATATATATATACATATATACCACATCTTCTTTATCCATTCATCCATCGATGGACAGATATTTGGGCTCCTTCCATACTTTGGCTATTGTTGGTAGTGCTGTTATAAACATTGGGGTGCATGTGCCCCTTCGAAACAGCACACCTGTGTCCCTTGGAAGTACCTACTAGAGCAATTGCTGGGTCGTAGATAGTTCTATTTTTAATTTTTTGAGGAATCTCCATACTGTTTTCCAGAGTGGCTGCACCAGTTTGCATTCCCACTAGCAGTGCAAAAGGGTTCCCCTTTACTCTGCATCCTGGCCAACATCTGTTGTTACATGAGTTGTTAATTTTAGCCATTCTGACATGTGTGAGGTGGTATCTTATTGTGGTTTTGATTTGTATTTCCCTGATGATGAGTGATGTTGAGCATTTTTTCATGTGTTGGTTGGCTATCTGGAGAGGAAGGTACAAGTTTAATTGTTGATATATGAGTCCATGAGGAATGTCCTTCTAATTTTATGGGTGGGGAGTACATAATATGACCTGGTAGGGGCCTTTTTATTTCGGAGTTAAACCTCCTGCTGTATTAGACTTTCAATTCTTTAAATAAACCATGTCTCCTGGGTTTAAAATGGGGTGGGTTGCTAGTAACTGTTAATCAGGTTTAGGGAGTGTTAGAACATCAAAGGAGGGAGGCAGAGACTCAGAGTATAGTGAAGGCACAGTGAATCAAGGCTTTAATCAATATTCTTGCAAGAGTGGGTACCTGATGGACAGGTACACTTGGGGCAGTTACAGCAGACAATTTATCTCCTAGCATGAAGTCCTGCCCCCGGTTCCTCATTGGCTGAGTACTACAGAGATTACAGCCTCACCTGGATGTCATCTGTGCCCATGTAAGGCAAAAAGTAGTCTTATTGGAACAAATGTACATTCTCTGAGGTGACGCAGAGACTTTCAGTCCAATCTCCCTTTGTTCTTTGGCACACGCTCATCGCAAAGCCCATGAAAATAAGCCCGAGAAACTGGAGGGGGGAAGAAGAACCAGGAAGTGAAGTGTCTAAGTGTTTGGGACTCCACTGTGGGGGGCTGGGGTTCATACATATTTCCAATAGGTTGTAAACCTACTGTTAACTAGACAGCACAGCTTTCATTTGACATTTCTGAAAACGAACCATCTCCCTTACTTCTCATAGGGGGGATATTGTTTACACATTTATAGAGATTTAAGAGTTAATTGGGCCTCAAGTGAATAATTTAATAAAGCATTATTAAGTTAAATTAAATGAATAGATAAATAGTCTATATCTACTGATAGGACTATAGTGAGAAAAGGCTTTTCATATACAATTAATTGTTGGGGAAATCCATCCCATTTTCCAGTTGTTCCAAGAGTCATATGCTCACGGGGGCTTGTTATTATCCCCACAGAATAATAAGCAGGAAGATTGTCTATACATGAACTATTTCAATGAAGTTGACCTCAAGTTGTCCAGCATCAGTTTTTAGGACTTTTAGGAAAAAGGCAGTTTTCAGTTTTAATGATGTTAAGTCAAGAGGGTGGAAGAGGATAGGAAACCTTAGTTGGAGAGTCATAGCCAGATATTTGAGGAAACCCAAAGAATTCAAGATCTAGTCTAGTTTATAATAGTATTAAAATTTAATATCTACAAAGATGTGTTGTTGAAGCATAATTTTCCTCTATATTTACTCTTATTTCCAGAGATAGCCAAATCAAGACTAATTTGTTTGTAGAGCAAGTCCAGTTTAACAAACTTGGCCTAATTATTTATATAAGCTCAGCAAGAACAGTGATTGATCGTACAGATCTTTGAAATTTTGCTTTGCTGGAACTTTCCATAAGGAATCTCAATTGAACTTTTAGTAGCCTCTCTAGGCCAGATGCCAAGCCAAATACTTGCCGTCAGACATGCCTGCAATATCTGTAGATTTGGGCAAATTCCTCTTCTTGAGGTCCCCAAAATATCCTGAGTTTCCTGCACCTGCCAAGAAGTAATATTCTTTATTCACCTGATGTGGCTCCTGGGAACTCTGTAAGCAAGGTATCAGGCCAACATTTCTAAGAGGCTTTATTGGTTCCAGGCTTCATAAAGTCAACCTTAGTTTTCTAAAGCTGTCTGGTCATATCGGATTCTATGCAGATTTCTCTCAAATATGACAATTCAACCAAAAGCCTTGGTAAAATGACCATTGTTTCCAGTGGTGTCCTCTTACAAGGAAAACAGATTCTTAATGAACTTATGCAAATAACGGTAAGAGTTTTTGAACTTCAGTGGGTTTGGTAGGTAGAAAAGTTAAATAAATGCTTCAGTTTGTTCACAGAGGAATATTTTATCACATTTCTGTAAGTCATAGATATCTTAAGAGCAAATTTCCTTAATATGGATGAGCAAACATTACATAACCAGCAATGTTTCAAACACAAGTCACAAAAATTATAATCATCTTCCTTGACTTATTTAACCCCATGTTAACTAATGCTTGTTCAGTTTGAGTATAGCTTGCAGTTAGTTCTGGAAATTGTAACCAATTTTCAAGATATCAAAAACCTTGTCAAAGGTTTGTCAAAAGTCCCCCCCCTTTTTTTAAATCTCCTTGAAGATGAAACATGTTACACAAGAGAATAATAACAAGAACTATAAATGAAAAAAGGCTAAAAAATGGACATGGTTAGGGGCACCTGGGCAGCTCAGTTGGTTAAGCATCTTACTTCGGCTCAAGTCATGATCTTGTGGTTCGTGGGTTTGAGCCCCATATCAGGCTCTGTGCTGACAGCTCAGAGCCTGGAGCCTGCTTCAGATTTTGTGTCTCCCTCTCTCTGCTCCTCCGCCACTCACGTTCTGTCTCTGTTTCTCTCAAATATAATTAAAAACATTAAAAAAATTTTTTTTAAATGGACTTGGTTAAAGATCTGATGTGAGTTCATTATAATGTAGCTGACAAGGAAATCTGGTTGTTTCTGTAACACATAACAACGCTTCAATAATTAGAATGTTAAGTGATGATCTTATTACCAAAATATTAAAACTTTTACACACACAACCACACATCACATACACACACACACACACACACACACACACACACGTGCACAGCTGTAGCATTGACCCAAACATAACCTAAGGCTTATTATTTGTTGGATGGTGTTTCCATAGTCACTTAATATACCAAAGAAAAAGGTCTGATTAGTCATAAAGACTTTATTTACAGTTTAAATCCTGGGAAGTTTGTTTAAAAACCTTAGAAAGCTTTTTTTTTTAAATGTTTATTTATTTGTTTTGAGAGAGAGAGCACAAGTAAGAGAGAAGCAGAGAGAGAAGGAGGGAGAGAAAGAATCCCAAGCAGGCTCCATGCTGCCAGTGCAGAGCCCTGTGCGAAGCTCGATCTCATGAACTGTGAGATTAGGACCTGAGCCGAAATCAAGAGTCAGAAACTTAACCGACTGAGCCACCGAGCCACCCTAGAAAGTTTTTAAAACACATTGCCTAAATAGGATTACAGATCATTACAAAACTTAATGATTTCTTTAACCAAGGTGGCAATAAGAGATTCTAAAGGCAAGTATGTAGGGTTATGTAGTTATGAGCAAAGCTTAGTGTTTTAATATTGAGAAGTTTTAACTCAGTCATCAAAGACCTGATAAAGACAAAACATAGAAACTGGTTTTCCTGGCAGACAAAAGAGGAACTAAAACAAATAAACAAACAAAAAAGCCCAAAATAACCTTTGTTTACATTTTCTTATCAAGAGCAGACCAACAATCCAAGAAAACTTTGTCTTTTGAACAGACAGAAAAACAGAATTTCAATCTTATACCAGTGGACTTTTAAAATCCATTCATTTCGGGGCGCCTGGGTGGCGCAGTCGGTTAAGCGTCCGACTTCAGCCAGGTCACGATCTCGCGGTCCGTGAGTTCGAGCCCCGCGTCGGGCTCTGGGCTGATGGCTCGGAGCCTGGAGCCTGTTTCCGATTCTGTGTCTCCCTCTCTCTCTGCCCCTCCCCCGTTCATGCTCTGTCTCTCTCTGTCCCAAAAATAAATAAATGTTGAAAAAAAAAATTTAAAATCCATTCATTTCAGCTTTAGTCCTGAGCACACATAAAATTCCTTTCCAAAGATTTCCCTTCATGAACCTACAACTTTTTAATTCAGAGTTGCTTCCCTTATTTCCATCAGTCTTAACTACATTTAGCAGAGAATTTTAACTCTTGGAAACCTTGGTCTCCAGTGAAAACTAAGTAGTAACCAATTGTGAACTGTTATACAAAAATTCTTTAGACGGCAAGTTTATGAATCTATGAAGCACAAATTATGTTTTCCAACAGACTCAAATATCCTTAGTGTCTTTGCAATAAGAAGCGAAAAACACAAACCTACATTCAGTAATCAATGCTTTAGCGTTCCATTCTATTTGGAAAAGACTTACATGTCCAACCAATTCAATCCAATTTATCATCCAAGCAAAACTTAAAGTTCCAGGTCACCAAAGACTTTGAAAGCTATCTTAACGATTACCCATGAAAACTTTTAGACAAAATTAGCCATCGTTTTAAGTCATCTTTTTGCTGACAAATTTCAAAAGAGACAACACGAATTTATTTGACCTTTAGTAAACTTTGATAGCATAAAAGTTTCTTATATAATGCTGATAGCTCTATAGACATGTCTATCTTAATTAAACCAACAAACTTAAATTAGTTTAAATATAGAATTATGTTCCATCTGCATCCACTTAAAAGTCAATCAATTTGTTCCCCATTGTCAGTTTTTACCTGAGGCACTGATGGGTGGTTTGAGTCCAGTGGGGTGCTCCTCCTTACTTGACAGTAAGAGGAGGAGGAGGAGCCTATGGTGCTGAGAGGCACCTGGATGATGGGAGCTGTTACGTGGACCACATCCAAGGTGGTGCCCAGAGGGGGTGGGGTGGAGGCAGGAGAGGTGAGGTGCTATCTGGAAGGCTGGAGGAGGATAAAAGTCCAGAGAGAAAGAGGTCTCCCAGTCCTCAAACTCATCCGCTGAGACAGATGAAAAGACAGGTTTTCTTTCCACGAGAGTGGTAATAGGCAGTCCATGTCAGGCCAGAGAAAACAGGGAACTTCCCTGAAACAAAAGGAATTCAGGCAGCGGCTTGGGAATATTCCTTAAAGTCCCCATCCTGAGGTAGACTCACCAAAGACAGTGGGCTCCGATTATCATAGCCGTTAGCCCAGGAAATGAATGAGGGAGAAGCCCCCACATCAGGCTAGAGTAACCTGGGTGTATTAGGAGGAACAGTGAGAGAGAGGGTCAATGTTGCTTCCATCAGGGATGGACTGTGTTTCCTCACGCAACCTGGGTTTATTCAGAGGAGGCGTGTTTAGACAGTCATCATGCAATATATCAGGAGAGGGTTTACTAGCCAAACACATTTGGGCAAACACATTCTGCAAGACGTCCTTAGGTTGGGGTCCTGATTTATGGGCCATGCAGGGCTGGACAGGGGATACCTCTCTTCATTTTCCCTGTTTCCTGCAGAAGAGATCTAACTGATAGATCATATTGAAATTTAATGTCCCATTAATGGGCCATTTTTCTTGTCTACTAAGGAGTACTAAGTCCTTACAGTGTAACAAAAGAAGATCAGGGTTTTTTCCCTTCAATCTCGCAATCTGAACGATTTCCAATGGGTTAAAAGGTATCCTGAGGGAGAGTCCCTGGGGACAGAAGAGAGAAGATCCATTACCAAGAAAATCCCCCCTGACACCCTGGTGGCATCCAACACAGGATACGTCAGAGGTTCCTGGTGTCAAAGCAACCAGAGGTGTCCCTTGAAGGAAATCACTATGATCACCATCCTACCAAAAAGGCCCCATAGGAGGGATGCCAGCATTTCCCTATTTTCACATTGCATCCTAGGCTACAGATGGATGCCTCATGAATGGACCAAAATACTGTGCCATGCCTTGCCTTGACGTGAAGGCTATGCCTTGAAGGCCATACCATACTGTGAATAATCAGCTGTTTTTAACCCATGGGAAACACTAGAAAAGTTTTACAAAAGGAAGTTACCCGATTTTATTTTATTTTTATTTTTTTTAACATTTATTTATTTTTGAGACAGAGAGAGAGAGAGAGAGCATGAACAGGGGAGGGTCAGAGAAAGAGGGAGACATAGAATCTGAAACAGGCTCCAGGCTCTGAGCTGTCAGCACAGAGCCCGATGTGGGGCCCGAACCCACAGACCGCGAGATCATGACCTGAGCCGAAGTCGGACGCTTAACCGACTGAGCCACCCAGGCGCCCCCCAATTTTATAATTTAAGTAGTCAGTAGACAGTGACAGAAAACAGTAAAGATAGAAATCCATCATGATGTAAGTGACATTCCATCATATGTAGTCCTCTAAAGCCAACTTCCCTGGGAAATGGTCCCCAGTTGGGCTTTAATTCAATTCATTCAGGTACTGGTTTCAGCTGGCTCCAAGTGGAGATCTTGTGGCCAGAAGAGGATAGACCAGGGATGTGGGAGGGATCACACTAGACCAATGAGGAGGAAACCTTACACTGGAGTCTTAAGATTGGCAGCATTCCTGGTGACCTAGGTGGCTGTCCTGTGCCCAAGACAGCTTTGTATAAGGACAGGAATAAAGAGAGAGCATCAAGTTCTTGGATCTTATTACCATTCTGGCCAGGGTACTAACTTCCACTCAAAAGGCAAGCTTTCTACTCCCTGTAGAGTAGCCAAGGGCTAGAGGATTCAGCCTGAGCAATTGACTTGAAAGTGTTCCAGTAACACCATATTCCTTAAAAAGCCCCTTCAATGAAAATAAAAGAAGAGAAGAGGAATTATTCACCAAATTTGCACTGAGGCTGGGAGTCCAGATGAGAAGACTCAGACCCTCAGGCCCCACATTGGGCGCCAAAATGATGTGGAAATGTTGGGGTTTGGAGCCACTAGTCAAGAAAGAATTCTTGAGATGTCTTTGGTGCAAAAAGGGGTTTTTATTGAAGCACAGGGACAGGACCTGCAGGCAGAAAGAGCTATACTGGGGTTATGAGGAGTGGCTGATTATATACTTCAGAGGTGAGGTAGGTAAAGACAAAAGAAGTTTCCAAAAGGAATTTCATATGTTAAGGAAGACTCATGGGATCCTGGAGGCATAACTATTGTCAAGCTAAGGTGTTTTTTTCCTCTAGCAAAGCATTAACATTAAAACAGTTGGGAATTCCTAGAAGGACTTCCTATTCTGCCTGCCTCAAGAATTTGTCAATGGGCTGCAGGTAATAAGGAAATTTAATTTTATCTACATTTCTTTTCTTTTTGTTCTCCACAGCACTTTAACCTGCTACTTCCTCTGGCTGAAAAAGCCCTTTCCTAGACCTTTACCAGGCTGGCTCCTTCTCATTCTGTGGGCTCAACCTAAATGTCACCTCTTTGGAGAAGCAATAGAGACCCCCCCCCCCCCCCCCCCGCCAGACCTTTTCTCTACCAAGCACATCCCAGCACCACTCACTTCTGTCACGTTGGTCATTGGTGTTAGTGTCGTTGATGTTGCAGTTGGTCATCTCTCATTCATTTGTTTGCCTATTGGCTAGTTGTCTCACCTACAAGTGCAGGGGCCTTGTCTGGATGGTTCACGGTACAAATTCCATGGTTAGCATATAATATGCCCCCAATAATAAGCACCCAATAACGCCCTCACTGCCCCCCATCCCAGAAGAGGTGAAAGCAGCAGCTTCTTAGAGCCAGAGAAAGTATGGATCCGGGGCTCAAAAAGTTCTAGCAACACTCCCACTCCAACTATCAGAATGGTGTGGGTACTGCAGCACCCTGGGTCCTACTCCCTCTCTCTGGTGTTCTCGTCCCCTAAATCTGTGCTTAAGAAGAACTTTTTAATTGACCCTTTATTCCCCGTCCCACCCTCTATCGCTACCATAGGGGCACATGCATCAGGATTTTCATTTGTGCATTTATTTCGAACATCCTGAGAACCTGGATTCAGAAGTCCTGGGCTTAGGTGTGACCTCTACCACCAACCCATTGTGTAGCTTTGGTCGTGTCTCTGCCTCATTCTGGGGCTTAGTTTGTTCCTGTGTCAAAGGGGAGGTAAGGGGTGGACCTCATGAGCTAAGTCCCTGATGATGTGGGAAACAAAGGCAAAAGAAAAATTAAATTTACTGACTACTTACAGCCCATTGACAAGCCCTTGAGACAAGGGAGCTCAGCTGCCTTGATGATGACACTTTACTAAGGGCAAAAGGCAATCTTAGCTTGACATTATCCCTTCCCTCCCCTCCAGGATCCTGTGAGTCTATTTTAACATCTGAAAATTCCTTTGGAAACTCCCTTTATCTCTACCACCCAAGATATATGTTAGCAATCATCCTCCAAGCTTATGGTCCACTGATACATATCTGAAAGGCCTCATGACTGAGGTTTTATTAGACAGCAATAAATGACCTTTTCCTAACAATAGCTAGCCCCCTCAAGTACCTGGAAATCTTGCTTCCAAAATTCTTTAGAGACTTACCTTATTCCTAACCCCCTCCCAACTTGAAAGTTTATAATCAGTCACTCATCACAACCCCAGTGCAGCTCTTTCTGCCCATGAGTCCTGTCCCCATGGTTTAATAAAAAAACCTCTTTGCACCAAAGATGTCTCAAGAATTCTTTCTTTCTCATCGGCTCTGAACTCCAACATTTCCACATCATTTCGGTGCCTGAACATGTGGCTCAAGTCTTCTCATCTGGATTCTGAGCTTTGGTGCAAACTTGGTGAGTAATTCCTCTCATCTCTGTTTACTTTCATTTTAGGGGCTTTTCCAGGAGTATGGCCTTATTGGAACACTTTCATATCAATTGCTTAGGCTGAATCCTCTAGCCTGTGGCTACTCTATAGGGAGGAGCAAACCTGCCTTTTGGCTGGAAGTTAGTACCCTGGCCAGAATGGTAATAAGACCCAGAAACTTGATGCCCTCTCTTTATTCCTGTCCTTATACAAAGCTGTGTTGGGCACAGGACAGCCAGCTAAGTCACCAGGAAGGTTGCTGATCTTAAGACTCTCGTGTAAGGTTTTGTCCTCATTGGTCTAATGTGATCCCCTCCATATATCTGGTCTAGCCTCTTCTGGCTGCAAGACCTCCACCTGGAGCCAGCCAAAACCAGTGCCGATTTAATTAAAGCCCACTGGGGACTGTTTCTTAGGGAAGTTCACTGTAGAAGACTACAAATGATGGAATGTCACTTAGATCATGACAGATTTTTTTTTAATGGTTATTTATTTTTGAGACAGAGAGAGAGAGCGCGCACCCGTGCGTGAGCAGGTGGGGGAGGGGCAGAGAGAGAGAGGGAGACACAGAATCTGAAGCAGGCTCCAGGCTCTGAGCTGTCAGCACAGAGCCTGATGTGGGGCTCAAACACATGAACCATGAGATCATGACCGAGCCAAAGTCAGACGCCCAACCGACTGAGCCACCAGGTACTCTGATCATGATAGCTTTCTATCTATACTTTTTCTGTTCATGTCATCTACTAACTATTTAAAGTACAAAATTGGGTAATTTTCTCTTGTAAAACTTTTCTGCTGTTTTCCATGGGTTGAAAATAGCAGGTTCTTCATGGCAAGGTAAGGCATGGTCTTCGTGGTATAGCCTTCAAGGTAAGGCATGGAACAGCCTGGGCTTCGTGGCAAGGCAAGACACGGTATCTCAGACCGTACATCAGCACACATTTTGCAGTCTAGAATATGATGGGGGAAGCGGGAGGATGCTGACATCACTCTTACAGGGCCTTTAATGGTAGGGCAGTGATCATAGAGATTTCGTTTGAGGGATTCCTCCAATCACTTTGACACAGGGTATATGGGATGCCACCTGGGAGTCAGGGGTGGGGGGTTTCCTGCTACTGGACCTTCTCTCTTCTTTGGTCTCCAAGGACTCTCCCTTAGGATGCCTTTTACCCCACTGAAAACAATTTAGATTGCAAAATTTGAGGAAGGATTGATCTTCTGTGACACTGCATGGCCTCAGTATAGTCTGTCAGTTAGATCTATTGGCAACAGGGCAAATGGACAGAGGTACCCTAGTTCCAGGCCTTCAGGGCCCTAAATCAGGATCTGGATCTGAGGGCCTCTTAGAAGACATGTTGGGTCAATAACCAGGCCAGTAAACTCCCTCCTGATATTTTGGATGATAATTATCTAAACCTAAACCCAGGTTGCTAGAGGAAACACAGGCATCCCTAGTGAAGGGAATGCTGACTCTCTCACTGTTCCTCCTCCTAATACATGTGGAGGCTTCTCCCTCATTCATTTCCCAGGTTAGTGGCTATAATTGGAGTTGACTGTGGTTAGTCTACCTTGGGACAGGGACTTCAAGGAATATTCCCAAATAGCTGCCAAAACTCCCTTTGTCTCTAGGAAGTTCCTTGTCTTTTCCAGCCTGACATGGGCTGAATATTTACACTTTGGTGGAAAAAACATGGCATCTGCTCATCTGTTTTAGGTGACAATGTTTAGAACCAGGAACCCTCTTTCTCTGCCTTCTGGTGGTAACTTACTTTTTTTCTTTCCCCCTTCTCCCTCCTCCTGTTTCTGCACCACTTTGGGTGTGGCCTGTATAACTGGTTCCAATGACATCTAGGGTGCCTCCTGCACCGTGGGCTCCTCCTCCTACCCTTGCTGTCAAGGACTGAGGAACACTCCCCTGGACTTACACCGCCCACTTCAGATTCCCCCACCAGTGCCCCAGATAAAAACTGACAATGGGAACAAATTGATTGACTTTAAGTGGACCCAGGTGGGAACATAATTCATTATTTAAATGAACTTAAGTTTGTTGGTTTCATTAAAACAGATATGCCTTTAGAGCTATCAGTACTAAACATAAAACATTTATTCTACCAAGGTTTACTGAAAGTCAAATAAACCTTTTGCAATATTTCAGCACAAAGATGACTTAAAATGATGGTTCATTTTGTCTCAAAGTTTTCATGGGTAATTGTTAAGATAACTTTCAAAGTCTTTGGTAACCTGAAACTTTACAGTTTTGCTTGAATGATAAATGCGATTGAATTTGTTGGACATCTAGGTCTTTTCCAACTAAGATAAAGTGCTAAAGCATTGATTACTAAACAATAACATTTATTTGCTTTTGACTTCTTTTTTCTTTTTTAATTTAATGTTTATTTATTTTGAGAGAGAGAGAGGCAGAGACAGAGACAGAACACGAGCTGGGGAGGGGCAGAGAGAGAGGGAGACCCAGAATCTGAAGTAGGTTCCAGGCTCAGAGCTGTCAGCACAGAACCTGACTTGGGGCCCAAACTCACCAACCAGGAGATCATGATCTGAGCCAAAGTCGGACGCTCAACCAACTGAGCCACCCAGATGCCCCTGCTTTTGACTTCTTATTGCAAAGAAACAAAGGGTATTTGAGCCTGTTGGAAACCATGCTTTGTGTGTAAATGTATCCATAAATTTGCCATCTAAAGAATTCTGGTGTAACAGTTCACAACTGGTTACTACTTAGCTTTCACTGGAGACTAAGGTTTCTAAGGGTTAAGATTCTGCTGCATGTAATTAAGACTGAAGGGAGTAAGGGAAGTAACCTTGGATGCGCAAGAAAGATGTAAAGAATGGGAATACATTTTTGTTGAAGGTAAAAGAAGGTAATTTTGTCCAAAATGAGACTGGTTGTTCGGAGAGAAATGGCTTCGGACAAAATCTGAATGCAAAGGAAAGTTGTAGATGGTTTGTGAAGGGAAATCTTTGGAAAGGAATTTTACATGTGGCAAGGACAGACTAAGGTTGAAATGAATGGATTTTAAAAGTACACTGGCATGAGATTGAAGTCCTCTTTCTCTCTGTTAAAAAAAAAAAAGTTTTGCTGGATAGTTGGTCTGCTCTTGATGAGAAAATGTAAACAGTTGTTTTTCCTTTGTCAGTCCAGAAAAAACAGTTTCTATGTTTTGTCTATATCAGGTCTTTGATGATTTGTAATCCCGTTTAGACACCTGCTTTAAAACTTTCTAAGGTTTTTAACAAACTTCCCTGAGATTTAAATCACAAATACAATCTCTTTGACTAATTATTTATTTGGTATGTTACATTCTGGTGTAAGGTCATCACTCAATATTCTGATTATTAAAGTGTTATGTGTCACAGAAATAACCAAATTTCCTTGTCAATTGCATCATAATGAACTCTCATATTAGATATTTAACAGTGTCCATTTCTGAGGTTTTTTTTTTTTTATCATTTATAGTTATTGTTCTGATGCTCTTGCAAAATGTGTTTCGTCGTCAAGGAGATTCATATAAAGGGCTTTTGACAAATACAGGTAGTTGATATCTTTAAGATCATAAAACTAAAATGGGTGAGAATTTCCAGAACTAACAGAAAAGCTGCATTCAACCTGAACGAATTAGTAACATGGGGCAGGGAGTGTCTCCTGGGTGGCTCAGTCGGTTAAGCATCAGGTTCAGGTCACGATCTTGCTGTTCATGAGTTCGAGCCCCGCATTAGGCTCCACGCTGACAGTGGAGAGCCTGCTTGGGATTCTCTCTCTCCCCTCTCTCTCTGTCCCTACCCAACTTGCACACATGCGGTCTCTCAAAATAAATAAATAAAGTTAAAAAAATTTTTTTAATAACACCCAAAAAAAGAATTAGTAAAATGGGACTAAATGAATTAAGAAAGATGATTCTAGTTTTTGTGACTGTTGTTTGAAACATTGCGGGTTCTCTAATGTTTGCTCTTCCAGATTAAGGAAACTTTCTTTTAAGATATCTATGACTACAGAAATGTGATAGAATATTCATTTGTAAACAAATTGAAGCATTTAACTTTACTCTCTACCCGAGCCCTCTGAAATGCAAAGTCTCTGTGAGTATTCTTTCTTCCATAGCAATCATCCTTATTTGCATTACTAGTTCAAGAAGAATCTGTCCTCTTTGTAACAGGACACCAATGTAATTGGTCATTTTGCAAGGCTTTGACTGGAATGTCATATTTGAGAGAGACATCCATAGAATCAGATATGACCAGACAACTTTAAGGGACTCAGGTTGACTTCATGAAGCCTGGAACCAATAAAGCCCCCTTGAAATGTTGGCCTGATACCTTACCACATGAGTAAAGAAATGTCACTTCCTGGCAAGTGTAACAATCTCAGGGTATTTTGGGTCCTTGTGACGAGGAATTCGCCCAAATCTACAGGTATTGCAGGCATGTCTGATGGCGAGTATTATTAGGCTTGACTTCTGGTCTGGAGAGACTACTATAAGTTCAATCAAGACTCCTTATAAAAGTTCCAGCAAAGCAGATTTTAAAAGATCTGTACAATAAATCATCATTCTTTCTGCGCTTTTCTAAGTAATCAGGCCAAGTTTGTTAAATTCGGAATTGCTTTACAAACAAATTAATCTTGATTTGGCTATCTCTGGAAATAAGGGTGATTTTAGAGAGAAAAATTCTGTTTTCATAACCCACCTTTGTTGATGTTAAATTCTAGTTCTGATTGTCTTTGAGTGTTTGTTGTTTGCCTAAGCTCGACAACTTGGGGTAAACTTCAGAGAAATTGCTACAATAGCTCATGTATAGACAGTCTTCTTTCTTGTTATTCTGTGGGGATAATAACAGGACCCCGTGGGCATATGAAATGGAAAATGCTGGAAAATGCTCCAATAGAGCATAACTGTTCAGAGGCTATCGATCTTGTTTATTCTGGCCAACCCGACTTAAAAGGGGATTCTCCTGTTAGAAATGCAGACGACAGGTGGTTTAGCGATGGCAGAAGTTTCATGGAAAAGGGGATTAGAGAAGCTGGGTATGCTATAGAAGCCAAAGCCCTCCCGGCAAATACATCCACCCCAAAAGCGGAGTTAGTAGCACTCACTGGTGCTTTGCAATTGGCAAAGGGCCTCAAAAGTAACATCTATACTGACTCCAAATATGCCTCCGGGTCCCACATTCCCATGGGGAAATTTGGAAGGAAAGGGGATTATTATCAGCTCCACAATCAAATATGGGCCCGAAATTATTACTCTTCTTGAGGCTGCACACCTATCTAAGGAGGCAGCTGTAATTCGCCTCAGAGGAGATCAAAGGGATATGACTTGAGAATCTAAAGGAAACAATGTGGCAGACGGTGCAGCCAAACCGGCAGCACAAAATAAACAAATACTAAGTCTTATACCAGCCTTACCTCCAAGAAAGTCCATGACTCCAGTCTATTCAGACCCAGAAAGTCACAGAGCCCAGGAACAAGGATGTTCAAAACATGTACAGGACTGGCTTGTTAATAATGAAGGAAAAATCTTTATACCCAACAATAACCAATGGAAAGTAATACAGGGTTTACACCAAGTAACTCATTTGGGTAAAGAGGCCCTGGGGCGATTGGTTAAAAACACCTTTGCTGGAATTAACTACACCACTACTAGAAAACAGGTCTGTCGATCATGTGCTATTTGTGCACAAGCAAATCCAGAGGGTGCAACTCGACACCCTCGTTTTTTTTTTTTTAACATTTATTTATTTTTGAGACAGAGAGAGACAGAGCATGCGCAGGGGAGGGGCAGAGAGAGGGAGACACAGAATCTGAAGCAGGCTCCAGGCTCCGAGCTGTCAGCACAGAGCCCCATGCGGAGCTCGAACACACAAATCGAGATCATGACCTGAGCCAAAGTTGGATGCTTAACCAACTGAGCCACCCAGGCACCCTTTGACACCCTCTTTTAAGGCCGGCCCAAAGGCGAGGGGGACATATCCTGGGAGGACTGGCAATTAGATTTTACACAAATGCCACCTTGTAAAGGATCTAAGTACTTACTGGTTTATATAGACACCTTTACTGGGTGGGTGGAGAGGCCTTTCCTTGTAAAATAAAAAAGTCCACTGAGGTGACAAAAACTTTCCTAAGAGAAATTGTCCCTAGATTTGGCCTCTCTTGGTCCTTACAAAGTGACAACACTCTCTTTTACTGCACAAATAACTCAGCAAGTAGCTTGGGCCTGAAAAATTAATTACTATTCGCATTCGGCCTGGCATCCACAGTCCTCTGGAAAGGTGGCCCTCCAAAACTGAATTGCCCTTGATATTCTGACTGCAGTTCAAGGGGGCTGAAGATTAGATCGCTGGCCTCTAACAGGGCCCCAACGGCTATGCTGCTGTAACTTGTGTCCATGGCTTCCGCAGGCTGGTGAGGCTGCTGTATTCTGGGTTTTGCCTCGACGCACAGATGCATTATTAAAACCACTTCCAACCCAGCCAACCTTCCAAGTTTAAAACAACGGTGAACACATTCTGTGTTTCATTGGTGTGACCACCTAACATCCACCCTTGTTTCCTCTTTGGGGCTGAAGAATGTTGTCTGGCACACGGAAACTCTTAATAAGTACATAGTCAAAGCCCTAAATGACACCCAAAATAGCATTTCCCTATTAAACACTTAAGTAACACAAACGGGTAAAGCAGTTTTACAAAATAGAACGGGATTAGATGTTTCGACGGCTGCGCAAGGCAGAACTTGTGCTCTCATAGAAACAGAATGCTGTGTATACATTCCAGATTACCACAAAAATATTTCTGGGTTTCTGACAGACAAGAATACTCAGTTTGGTGCTTTAAACGATCCCTCTCTTTCCTTTAATGATTGGTTAAACTCCTGGACTGGAAGAATATTTTGTCAACTATCGAAGGATCTTATTTGGGCTGCTTCTTCTTTGTGTTATTCTAATGATGTTTTACCGTTTTTCTCCCACGTCTCTCCACCTGGTGCTGAGACTCCTTCACTGACGTAACTTCAAGGCAACAGATAGCACTTTCCACTCGGGAAGATCCATACATGCGGTCTCCCTTAGATTCAGCTGCCTCTGCCTTTCATAACTCCCGTAAATTCCCCAACTGACCGATGTTGACCCATAGGTGGAGACATCTCTATGCCCCTCATTCAGAAGGTGAGACTTTCCTCCCTCAGCAACCTTAAAGATTTAAGGGTCAAAATTGTTCAGGGGGGAATGACGGGGGAAACAAAGGCAAAAGAAAAATTAAATTTCCTTACCACTTACTACTACAGCCCAGTGACAAGTCCTTGAGACAGGCAGTGACCTTTCTCTGCCTCGAAGATGACACTTTGCTAAGAGCAAAGGGCAATCTTATAGCCCTCTCCACCCTCGGGATGCTGTGAGTCCTACTTTAACATATAAAAATTCCTTTGGAAACTTCCTTTATCTCCAGCCCCTGAGATATATGTTAGCAATCATCCTCCAAGCATATGGTCCACTGGTAGATGTCTGAAGGGTCTTGTGACTAAGGTTTTATTTTATTTTATTTTATTTTATTTTATTTTATTTTATAAGGTTTTTGTTTGTTTAAATGTCTATTAATTTTAGAGAGAGAGGGCTCGAGAGAGAGCATGGGCTGAGGAGGGGCAGAGAGAGTGGGGGACAGAGGATCCAAAGCGAGTTCTGTGCTCACAGCAGAGACCCTGATGCAGGGTTCTGTGGGGCTTGCAGAAGGGAGATCATGACCTGAGCAGCAGAAGTTAGATGGTCAACTGACTGAGCCACCCAGGTGCCCCTGTTTGTTCGTTTTTAAGTTTATTCATTTATTTTGAGAGTGAGAGCAAGTGAGCGCAGGGGAGGGGCAGAGAGAGAGGGATAGAGAATCGCAAGCAGGCCCCACATTGTGGAGCCCTGATATGAGGCTTGAACCCACGAACCATGAGATCATGACCTGAGCTGGAATTGAGTCAGACGCTTACCACTGAGCCACCCAGGTGCCCCTCATGACTAAGGTTTTATTAGACAGTAATAAACGACCTTTTCCTAACAACAGCTAGCTCCTCAAGATGCTGGAAAACTTGCTTCCAAAATTCCTTAGAGATTTACGCTATCCCTAATCCCCTCCCAACTTGAAAGTATACAATCAGTCATCCCATCACAACCCCAGTGCATCTTTTCCTGCCCATGGGTCCTATCCCTGTACTTTATTTATTTATTTTTTAACATTTATTTATTTTGGGACAGAGAGAGACAGAGCATGAACGGGGGAGGGGCAGAGAGAGAGGGAGACACAGAATCGGAAACAGGCTCCAGGCTCTGAGCCATCAGCCCAGAGTCCGACGCGGGGCTCGAACTCACGGACCGCGAGATCGTGACCTGGCTGAAGTCGGACGCTCAACCGACTGCGCCACCCAGGCGCCCCCCATCCCTGTACTTTAATAAAACCACCTTTCTGCACAGAAGACATCTCAAGAATTCCTTCTTGGCCATTTGTTCTGAACCCCAACATTGTCACCTCCATTAAAAAGAGCTGGGGACATGGTCCAGGGGGACCATGTGGGCTGTGGGATGTCTGAGTCTAGCTGGAGCGACTGAGTCTAGCCTCACTCACGGCAGGGAGACAGTCGGTTTCCTGCTGGCCTGTGCTCCACGTGTCCAGCCCTCCTAGCTGGTATCTGGGAATGAAGGGAAGTGGGACAGGACGTGAAATCTGGGTCACCAGCCCACCAAGCGTACCCGCCCCGCCACGTTCCCAGACTCTCTCTGCCTCCCTCTGAACTGAGCTTCCTCACAGGCTGTGGAAGTGGCCCAGGTCTCATGCAGTAACTGTCCCAATCTATGGGAAGAGCAGGGTGGGGGGAGGGGCAGGGCGGGGAGCACAGAACAGGCAGACTAGCCAACTTCCCAAAATAGGCTCACATCTCTTCCCAAGTGAACAGAATCAAGATAATCCAGCCTTCTGAAGTTCAAGGCCAAGGCAGGGCAGAGGTCCCAGCAGAAGTGGGTTTGAGGCTGGGGATATGGCAGGAACAATAATGTGCGTTTGGCAGGCAGAGAAGATTTTTCCTTTCAGGCACTTCAGGCGGATGCTTCTTCCTGCTCCTCCTGCAGGGAATTTCCTTGGGCCAAGGACTAGCAGACCCTGGAAGAATCCGCATGGAAACTGGTTTCCCTGGTTTCTGTCCCAGGGGTCAGATCTGCATCCCCATTCCCATCCCAAGCAAAACAGGATGGATGAATTCCCCTGCGGCTCTCGGCTCTCTCTTGGCACTCTCTCTCTCTCTCATCTCTCTGTCTCTCTGGGCTCAAGCAAGAATTTTCCATGGTGTGAAACCTTTTCTTCTACAGACTTGGTCATCTCACTAGAAAGTCCCCTTCCCCCTTTCAAGGACAGTAGTTTGTTAAACTAATTCATATCAAGGTGTGAACAATTCCCTGCCGGCTTTCAACCTGCTGTGTGCATTTGACTATGAACTCCTGCAGCAGGGGGTGGTGGGGGAGGCTGTAATTAGTGTTTGGATAATAATAAAGACGATGACCGTAATAAGTAACAGATAACAAATAGTAACAGCCAGCAATTACGGAATGTTTTCTAAATGCGATGTAATCTCTTAAAGGCTTTATGTATATTTCCTTATCTCACTACCCCTTATGGTAGGTACTATTCTTACCCCACTTTACAGAGGAGGAACCAAGGCTCAAAGAAGGTAAATAAGGTGCCTAGAATCTCACCAGAGCGGGGTGGGTTGGAGCCTCAAATTGGAGAGTCCCTTCCAACAGGTGTGTGGATGGTGGCGGGAGCAGATGGGAGAGGACGGAGCCAGGCCCCAGCTTTGGGGTAGAAGATGGGCCTATGGCCTGTGCAAGGTGTGTGTCGTCCCTGCCTTCCTCCCAGGCAGAACCCTGAGTGCCGAAACCACCCTCACTACCAAGCCTCGTATTGCTGGGGCTCTCCCAGGCAGCCTCGGGGCAGGCATGCCACAAGACTGGTCCTTCCTGGGCTACCCTTGGTGAGTCACAAACTTGGCTTTCAAGGGGAGCTGGTCTCACGTTAGGTTTAGCCAAAAGGTAGGGGATTAATAGCAGACCGCAGGCCTTGCCGTCCAGCCTCATGGCTGTGAGGACAGCTCAACACCGTACGCGGGCCTACCCGGCTCGGCCCCTTGCCAGCTGTGTGGCCTTGGACAAGTCACTTTATCTCTCCGAGTCTCAGCCTCCTGATATTTCAAATGACAACAACCCTGGCCTTGCAACCGTGCCATAAGCGTCCATGGAAGATGAACAGAAAACCTGGCAGGGAGAGGTGCTGGGTGAACGGTGGGCGCCTGCTTGGCTCAGGGCTGCCAGCCCATCCACACTCCGGCTCGCCCCTCCCCCGCCCCACTTCCGGCCCAGGCTCGGCCAGATGGTGGGACCTGGGAAACGCAGCCGAGCTGCACGCTCCTGGTCTATTTTGAGAATCCTCCTGTTTCCTTTCCTGCCTGGGGCCATGTGGTGGCTGCGGGTCTCTGCTCACAGGATGGGCTCAGAGCTGGACCTTATCCTTCCCCTGCCCCTCACTTCTAGCCCTTCCCTTCCTCCTGGCCTGGACCCTGTGAGCCCCCACATCCTGGCTCCCAGCTCAGACACTGCAGCCGGTGACCAGAGGGGCAAAGGTCGGGTGCCCAAAGGGGCTTTGAGGTGGGGGCTGGTCGATTGCCTACAATATCGAGAAGGTGGGCAGCTAGAGCCGGCCCCACTTCTGCAGAGCCTTGTCCTCAGAGGCCGCCAGCACCCTGTTGTCACTGCTAGATTGCCGGTTGGGTGGAGTCATCTGTATTCCACACACTGTTTCCTTCACAGCCACCTCGGGATCCTACAGAGAATCCTGGCCCAGGCGGAAAGTGAGAATGTTCCCTGGCCTGGGCCCTGGCTGGTTTAAATTCCAGGGGATCAGGGGAAGCAGAGGTCCCACATCCCTCAGTCACCATGCTGGAAACCTGGGAGTCCTCCCTGCCTCCTCTCTCTCCCTTCCTCCTCTCTGCACAGAGCTCTGATGCCCTCTGCCTGGCTTTCAGTCCCCCCTCCCTCACTTATTAAACCTGTGACCTCTCACCTCTCGGTGCCTCAGTTTGCTCATCTGAGAAAAGAAGGGTACCTGCTTCATGGGCCTGTGGGGAAGTGATATTGAGTCGATACTGGTAGAGTGCTTAGGAAAGTGCCTGGCACATAGTAATTGCTCAGTAAAGTGTAGCTCCTATTCTCTAACTGGTCAACAAAGTCTGCCTCCTCCAATTCTCTTACGTGGTTTCATCCCTTCTGTTGCTGTCCTTGTTCACCCTCTCCTGGAGTGCGTCCAAATCCTTCCACCGGTTTCACCTCGTCTGTTCTTCACCCTGCTAAAACTGGGCATCTTTCTAAGTAAAAAGTCTGATTTGTGTTGCAGGGTTTTGGAATCAGATAGATTCACTAATTTGCTCAACAAATGCTTGAGCACCTACTGTGCCCTCAGCCCGATTCTGAGAGCTGGACCCCCTGAGTGCCCTAAACAAAGTATGAAGTGAATTTTCTAGTGGGTTCCAGTTCCAGCCCCTACTACCCAGTGGCCATGGGCAAGTTCCTTACCTCTGGGACTCTCAATTCTGTCAGCTACACAATGGGATCATGGAGAACCTGCCCTGGGCTGGCTGTGAGGATTAAGTGAGGATTAAGTGAGCGCATGGCTCTACACACGGAGCGTATGAAATGTTGTCCCAGTGGTAGCTCCAGAGTAAGGCCTGGGAGGATGGTGTCATTCCACCCCTCATAACCTTCCAAGTTTCATGCTGGCCTCAGGCATGGCATTCAAGGCGCGTGTGATCTGGTCCCAGGAGACGCCTCCCCACCCCCACCATTCCTGTCTCTGTGCAACTCCGGCCAACCCAGGTGGCCCCCCAGGCTCCCCGCCTCAGCCGCTCGGCAGGAACGCGTCACATGTACCTTGTGCTCCCAGAGCCTATCCCTGGCGTGGCGTACCGGCATACCGTGGATTTTGGTGGATGCTGTGCGAGGGCGCATGCGTGTGGGGGGTTCAGTGTTAGAGATTCACGCTCCACTGGAGGGGACAGGTCCCCACACTGGTGGGATGGAATGCGTCAGCTCGCATCCACTAGCCAGCAACAAGCAGCCACAAGTAGAGCCCAACGTGGATAATGGGGCAAACATAATAGGTGCTCATTTCTCACTTGAGCCTCAGGCCAACGCTGGCCGGGCTGCCTGTGGGTTTCCTCCACGCTCCGATCTGGGGAGGCCGAGGCCGGCTCCCTCCCTCGAGCTCGTGGCTCTGCCACTATTTCGGTGTCATCTGCAGCCGACTGGCAGAGAAAGAATGTGGAGGAGGTACTAGCCGCTCTTCAAAGCCTTGGCTCAGCAGTGGTGCTCGTTGCTTCAGCTCATGTCCCATTGCCCAGAGCTCCGTCACACGGCCTGGCCTGGGAGCAGGGGACGTGGGAAACGGAGTCTAGCCATGCGCCCTGGAGAGAGCAGGGAGCACGGGTTTCGGTGATCACTGACCCTCCCTGCCAGTACAGCCGCCAGGCTGACGCCGGTTTTCTAGTCGCCCCTCTGTGTGTGTGTGGAGACCGTTGGGCAGACCCCCAGGCCACCGTGAAGGGGGCTGGGCTGCCGGCCTGGCTGCCCCCACGCGCCTCACCATGTGGGACTGACACAGCTTGATTCACGGGTTACAGCCCCTCCTCTTCTGCGGGGCAGAGAGCGAGGCTGACTCCCCCCCCCCCCCCCCGCCCCCCGCCATGCATCAGGATGGGGGTGGGGCTCAGGGAAGCCCACGTGGGGCTGGAGGGTGGCTCGAGGTCAAGTGCTCTTCTTGGTGGACTGAGGGCTCTGTCAGGGTTCGGGGACAGGGCTTTCGAGCTGCGGGAGTCCAGACCCGAGCCGACTGCTGCTCTTCCTCCTTCGTCAGGAGTAGCCTGGGCTGTGTCCTGCGTAACGTCCTAATCTTCCAGATGGTCACAGCTGCTTCTCCGAAGCCGCAGCACCATCCAGTAGTGGAGACCAGGCTTATTTCTATGGCCAAGTGCACTCGGTTGCAGTTTGAAAGGCTCTTTGAGAACCAAGCCTCTTTGCCGCTCAAAACTTCCAGCCATGGGAAGCAGAAAACAGGCCTCGCCCACCCCTCACCCCCACCCCTCGCTGTCGCTGTCGGGGCAGAGCAGTGTCACCTAGAGCACCGGGCAGCCTGGCCAGCCCCGCCCCTCGGCTTCCTGCCCCACCTCCTGCCCAACTGCAACGCCTGCCCCCTGCTCAGCCAGCCTCACTCCAAGGCCAAGAATCTCCGGAAACCCTAGCCCAGGGGTCCTCAGTGGGGAATGTTTAGAACTTAGTGGGGGCATTTTATTTTATTTTATTATTTTTTTTTCAACGTTTATTTATTTTTGGAACAGAGAGAGACAGAGCATGAACGGGGGAGGGGCAGAGAGAGAGGGAGACACAGAATCGGAAACAGGCTCCAGGCTCTGAGCCATCAGCCCAGAGCCTGACGCGGGGCTCGAACTCACGGACCGCGAGATCGTGACCTGGCTGAAGTCGGACGCTTAACCGACTGCGCCACCCAGGCGCCCCAGTGGGGGCATTTTATATTGCTGCCGGGACTGGGGCATACACTGGCCGAGGAAGCCGCAGAATCTGGGCCATGTAAGAACCATCCTGGGTCCTGCGCCACCTCTGCCCGTGCAGCCGTATATTCCTGTAGGACAGTGCTTCTCAAACTCGAACATGCAAGGCCTGAAAACAGACCGCTGGGCTTCGTCTTACAGTTCCTGATCCAGTGGGTCTGCAGCGGGCCAAAGGGTGTGTGTTTCTAACGGTTCCCAGGTGATACCGGGGACCATGCTCTGAGAACTGTCGTAGGGGGAAATCTGTTTTTAAGCATCTGAGCCTCGGTATAATTCTGTTTTACATCTGAACACAAAGTATTCCTTGCGTTTTTATATTCGCATAATTTTCCTGGATTGCGACTGCTGGGTCAATTAATCTCTTTTGTTCTTTTGCGAACTTTACCAGGAGTTTTTCACCTCAGAAAATGGCCTCCCCGGCGATGCCCCTGGGGGTGTCCAGGTTGTGGGTTTGTCGCTGTAGCGATCTGCGTTCACAGCCGCCACGTGACATTTGAAGTTTGTGTCCATCTCTCTCCGTATGTGCCAGTCTCTGACTGTTTCTTCAGGCCTTCGGTGTACTTAGCATTATTCAAATAGTTTTAAAACGCCTATGACTTTATTGCAAAATGCTTTCCTTTTGTTTATCCCTTGTATCAGAGTTAGAACACTGTGTGTGTGTGTGTGTGTGTGTGTGTGTGTGTGTGTGTGTGTGAGATTAGCGACTGGATAATTTTTTGTTTCTGAGAATTTCATTTGGGGAGGTCAAGGGGGTGTTTCTAAATATTTATTTTAAAAAGGCAGTATTGCATCTGTTAGAATTGAGACCAATGGTTTAGTCCAGCTCCCACACTGGACAGGGTAAAACACACCCCAGATGGGGGAGTGACTTGGGGGAGGCACAGGGACTCCTTCCACCCCCCACCCTGACTCTGGGGTCCATACTCTTTCTCAGCAGAGGAGAACGAACCTCCGTGAAAGCCTACTGGGTGCTGGGCACCCTAGTGGGTATTACAGGAGATGGGAGAGGGTGTCGTTAGACCCATTTTCCGGCTCAGGAAGGTTGGGTGACCTGCCCAACAGACACACAGCTGTGGAATTGTAGCACTGGGATTCCAGCCCAAGACTCTGGTTCCACAGCCACTAAGAAGGCTGCTCACCGCTATGCGGAAAGAGGATATTTTCAATGACTGCTGTTCTCACCACGCAGCTGATAATCCACACGTGTTGAGGACATGCACGAGACCCTATGTGCCTCAGCTGTCAACAGAATTGATTTAGTGTCTCTCTTCAGGGAGCTTATGTTCTGGTGGAGAAGCCTGAGCATAAATAGCTCATTGCAAGGTGGATGTTCTAACAAGGTGGAGAGGACAATGAGAGCGCGTGCTAGGAAACGTGACCTGAGCGGGGAGTGAGGGTGGGAAGGCTGGGGTGGGGAAGGGGGGGCAGTGCAGTCGGTAAGGAGGCAGGAAGGAGAGGGCTCTGTACCCAAGAAGACAGTGGTAGGAACTGTCCGATATGACTTGTGTCCAGTTGTGAGGAACCCAGTGCATTTAAGAGGAAGGAGGCTGGTGTGTTTGGAGCCTGGAGAGCAAGAGAGAGAACAGAGCAGGAAAGGTAGCCGGGTCAGCCCCCACCGGACCAGTTGGGACAGAGGACCCCGGGAAGAGTTTGATTTTTATCCTAAAAGCAATAGGAAGCCGGGTGTCATGGTCAAATGTGTCCCTCCTCACACATGCCCCCTAAAAGATGTTGAACTCCTACTCCCCAGTAGCTGCGGATGTGACCTTATTTGGAAATAGGGTCTTTGTAGACAGTCAAGTTAGGATGAGATCATTAGAGTGGACCCTAACGCAATATGACCAATAGCCTTATAAAAAGGGGAAACGTGGACCCAGAGGCAGGAAAGGCCATGTGAAGACACAGGGAGAGCTGTCTACAAGCCCAGGAGTGCCCGAGGCTCCCAGAAGCCGGAGGAGAGGCATGGAGCAGGTTCTCCATCACAGTCCTCCAACCCTGCCCACACCTGATCTCAGGTGAGGGCCTCCAGAATGGTGAGACCATGCATTTCTGTTGTCTAAACTGCCCGGTCTGGGGCACTTTGTTTTAGCAGCTCCAGGAAACAAATGCACCAAGGATGGCTTTTCGCAGAGGAATGGTGTGGCTAGATTTGACGTTTTGAGATGGTCTTGCTTGTCATGGTGTAGAGAATGGACAGAGGCACGCAAGTGGCTGTGGGGAAAAGACTGCCGTGCTCCAAAGACAGTTGGTGGTAGCATGGTGTGGGTGGAGCAGACAGAGGTGGACCAAAGTGGACAGATGTGGGAGATGCATAGAAGGTAGAGTTTATAGGGCATGTCCAGGATGGATCCTAGGATGCTGGCTTCTGCTAAGGAGAGGATGGCCGTGCCCGTCCCTGAGATGAAGACACCTGGGCCAGGTCTGAGGGTAAAGATCATGAGTTTGTGTCTGAATTTGAGGTGCTTTTCGGGCATCTGGTGGAGCTACAGATTCTGTCCCTCAGGAAATTTGAACTGGAGATAAAGTTGGGACCCACATTCCAGATGTTTCCAGAAGCTTCTGCCTTGGGGACTCAGGGCAGCTTTCATGGGCCTCAGTGTGGCAGAACTCATGTCCTTCAACAGAAGTCCTCGCCTTGGCTTCACATGATGCTCAAGTGGGGAGATTTTAAGGTCCCAATGCCCAGGCCATATCCCAGACCAATTAAACTGGGGCCTCCTGCGGTAGGACCCAGGCATCAGTGTTTGTGTTTTCCCTTTCAGCCGAACAGAGAGTGCCATGTTGCTGCTCCGCTGTGGGGTTGTCTGACTGAACCGTTTTTGGAAACCCCTGGTGTTCGTTTCTTTTGGGCTGCTGGAGTTCCAGAGATTCTTCTAGTTCCCTCGCCTCTTCTGCTAGGGTGGGGTTGGGCGGGAGAGCCAGGGTGGGAGGGGTTGCCCAACCTCAAGGAATGGAAAAGGGGATTTGGGACTCTAACTGCTGTTCTAAAACCTTTCAGCCAGTCCCCTTATTTTAGCTCATCTCAAACCTCACTCCCCCCAACACCCTCTTCCAGGCATCCTGATCCTCTGGGGGATTCTGCCGTGCAAATGAGGTGAACTCCCCACGTTTCCCCACGCGCAGGCTCCGGATGCAGCTTGCCGGGGTCTGCGAAATCAGAGGCAACCTGCGTGGCTGTTGCCAGTGGCAAACTTTTCCAAGCAGCTTTTTCTTGCCTGACCTCGCGATCCTTGGAGCCGCGTGCCTTAGAAATCATCCTTCGGCTATTGTTTCAGTGAGGTTTGGGGAAAATTGAAAGTAGATGTATATGTTTAGGGTTCACCCAGCCAAGGAGCGGGTGTGAACACCCGGAGATACGGGTTACTTATTGCCAATGTAGCATCAGGAAGGCTTTGGGCCCTGTGTGATAGAAACCCCAATGAACAGTGGCTAAAACAACTGTGGCTTTGTTCATCCTCCACAAGAGGCTAGATTCAAGCAGCTGAAGACTTTGGTTCGAGGGCTCCGCGGTGCTGGTGGCTGCTCTCTGCAATCCTCTTGGCCTCGCCTCATGGGAAGAGAATGCCTTCCTTCTTCATCTGTAGGGGGGACAGGCAAGGGAGAAGGGGAGTGGGTGCTGGGTTAGCCACCCAACAGTCTCTCTCGCGGTCACCAAATCGCCGTCAGCATGGCATGGTAGTTAAAAGTGCGGCGTCTGGAATCAGGCAAACCTTGGTGTAAGTCCCAGCTCTACAGTTTCTTAACTGTTTTGAGCCTCGAATTCCCCATCTGTGAAAAGAGAATGGTAGCAGCACCTCCCTAAACAAGGGATCGTGAAAATGAAACGAGAGGAGGTATGTAAATGGTTGAGCCGGGGTGGGAGTGGAGGGGTGGGGTGTCCTTTTGGAGGAATTGAGTACATGGAGGTGCTCCACATCATTGTCACCACCAGGTATAAATGTTAGCCAGGTTAGGCTGGCCAGAGCCGTTTAATCCTGTATTTGACCCAATGAAATAAATACTGTCAGCACATTTCACAGAATAGGAGGCTGAGGCACAGAGAGGTTAAGAAAATTGAGGCTAGATTCAAACCCAGGCAGTGTGATTCTGGAACTCATCCTCATGACTATTTTTTTAAATGTGTATTTATTTTTGAGGTGGGGGAGGGGCAGAGAGAGAGAGGGGCACAGAGGATCTGAAGCGGGCTCTGCACTGACAGCAGTGAGCCCGACGTGGGGCTCGAACTCACTAACTGTGAGATCCTGACCTGGGCTGACGTCAGACGCTCTACCGACTGAGCCACCCAGGCACCCCTGGAGCTTATAACTTTTACACCCAGCTGCCTTCTTGACATATGGTAGCCATTATTGTTATCATTCATTAATAATAACTATTCATTAATAATAATAACATTAAGTAAGCTCCTGTTTTGTGCCAGGTTCTGTTCTGGGCATAGGGGTCACAGAGATGTACTAAGATAGAGTCTCTACCCACAAGGAGCAAGGAGTCTTGTAGGGGAGACAGAACCATAAACAGACACATAATAACAGGCAGTGTGGACACCGGGACCCATCTACCAGCAGAAAAATTGGTGAGTGGTACTCATTATTTGTATGCAAAATGAAATCCCAAAGGTGAATTGTGCTTGCAATCAGGAGCGAAACAAGCTTCCCAGCTTTGGGTGGTGGCTTGCTTCCAGCTTTGCCCACGGGTCTTTTCTGGCTCTTTCTGTTCAGACTTTTGCTGGCAGCAGCAACAGGCATCCAGGTTTAAAAAAAAAAAAAAAAGGGAGGAGAAATTTCAAAATTATTAAAATTGGGAAATGCTATAAGACTTAGGGGAAAGGAATGGAAGTCCGTGTCTCTTGCGCTGGTGACCCGCCAGTGGCCTCACTTTGCCCATCTGTTAAATGGAGACTCATTCACGCGTTCCCGCATCCATTCAGGAAACTGTGAGACAGATCCCACCCACCCTGCTCGGAGCTAATTATAAACACAAACTTTAAGTGGACAGGAGGAATTCTAGAAAAGGAGGCTCGGCTTCTGCCTTAGAACGCAGGGGTTGCAGGGTGGGAAGGGCTGGGATGAAGGGGTTTAGTCCGAGTGTAAGAAGGAAGCTGAGCCCAGCTTCCCCACAGGCTCCTTCTCCCACCTGGGTGTTGAAAGGGCTGCGGAGATCAGAGTCCCTTTTTCCCTGGTACCCCTCACCCCCCTGCACCCTGAGTAACAGGTCCTCTCAGAGGCAGAACGGCTTGTTCCCAGTATTAATGGCTCAGGGAGGGGGCCTTGGTGACAGGCGATCAGGGAGAAGGAAATGGTTTTGCAATTACAGTCTTTATCTCTCTCTCTCTCTCTCTCTCTCTCTCTCTTTTTTCCATCTGCAAGCAAGGAGGTAGGGAAAGCCTTTGTCCCTGCTCCTTTGTCCCTGCTTCTGGGCCAGGTGACACAGGCCCTCCCTCCTCTTGTGCTCTGTGACCCAAGACCGTGTGGGCGTGCATTCTAGTGGGACCGAGCCTCCCCATGCTGCTCTGGGCTTTGTTGGAGCCTGACCTTGAAGGACTATCTCCTCAGACTCCTTCCAGACCTTCTTGCCTCTGAGCTGGCCTGGTGGCACCCAGGTGGGGTACAAAGGACCCCCAGGAAAAACCCACTCTTTGGAAGAAGATGCACCCCAGATGGTTTTCAGAGCAAGCTTGTGACATGGGGGTCTCTGGCAGTTAGTAAGCATGTCTCCTCTGGTTTCTGTTTATGGCTTCTCTGGCCTGACACAGGAAGGCCAAATTAGTCCCTGCAGCCAACTCATGGTTTTACAGCTCACTTCCCCATCAGGCCATCATTCCCCAGGGGCCACCCCTCCCTTACTCGGGGCCCTCCCAAGCCTAAACTGGCATCTGGAAAAGGGCAGTTTGGGAACCTGCCTTCTATGGGTCTGAATGCTGTGTGACGTTTTAACCTCTCTGGGCCTCAGAATCCTCACTGGCAAAATGGGGACAGTCAACTTAACCTGGCAGTGATTTTTGTTGTGGAGGTTCGGTGAGATAAGACGCAAAATCCAGTGCCTGTGGAGAAGCTAGTCTACAAGAGAGAGTGACTGCTATGGCCTTGCTCAGGGCTACAGGGTCTGGATGGGGCACTGTGAGGGTGGCCCTTCTGGGAACGAGGAGGGAGAAAATGTGACCCCGCCGACGTGCAGAGGGGCCACAGCTATGCAGGCGGTGTTTTATTGCTTAAACTGGGTGGGCGTTCATGGGTAAGACTTTTTGGTTCATCTGAATTATTTCATAATAAACATTCCTAAATGTAAAAGGTTATGGCATTTTGCAGAAAAGTAACTCAATTACTAAAAACCTGTGGTTAAATTTTTTTTTTTAATTTTTTAAATGTTTTGTATTTATTTTTGAGGCAGAGGGAAAGCACGAGCTGGGGAGGGGCAGAGAAAGAGACAGGATCCAAAGCAGCCTCTACGCTGACAGCAGACAGCCCGATGCGGGACTTGAACTCATGAACCATGAGGTCATGACCTGAACCAAAGTCGGACACTCAACTGGCTGAGCCAGTCAGGCGCACCTAAAAATTAAAAAAAAACCTTTTTTTTTTTTTTTTTAACATTTATTCATTTTTGAGAGACAGAGACAGAGTGTGAGTGGGGGAGAGTCAGAGAGAGAGGGAGATTAGAATCCGAAGCAGACTCCAGGGGCTGAAGTCTCACACTGACTGTGAGATCATGACCCGAGCTGAAGTCGGACGCTTACCCGACTAAGCCACCCAGGCACCCCACCTAAAAAAAATTTTTTAAAGTAATCTCTACACCTAACATGGGGCTTGAACTCATGACCCTGAGATAAAGACCCACACATTCTACTGACTAAGCCAGCCAGGCACCCCAAGAAACCTGTTTTTAAAAAGAGTGAGAGAGAGAAAAATTATAACAAAGCCCAGGTTTCAAGTGGCCAAGGGCTGTGGAAGGCGCTCCTCAGGGCCCATTCAGTCCTTCAGACTCTACCCTGTCTTTTCACCTGCCCTTCTTGTTGCCGGCATGGGGAGGCAGGCCGGGAGGTTTCCAGAAGCTCACTACCAGATGCTGCCTGTGGGCTGTGGGTCTGTGTCCTGCCGGGGGGCACCTGTTACCCAGGAGACGGGAGGTGCCTCACGGGGAAGAGCCTCGCCCAGGTCCTCAGCTGGCAGGCAGGGAGGCACTCCTTCTGGAGTTGTGGGCTGGAGACAGGAAGGTGACGGTGCGTGAGAGGGGCTGCAGCCGGCTGAGCAAGGCCAGGCATCTGGTGGGGGGGGGGGATCACCAGAACCAGGCCCCCTGGCCCTTGAGCAAAGACTGCCTCACTACCTGCAACCAAGGGAAACTGAGGCCAAGGAGCTCTCGGGAATGAGTCAGGTGAAGGGGAGGAGAGTATCCCAGGCAGCTAGAGCCACTGCACAGAAGCTTGGAGCTGGAAGAACCTGGAGCAGGACAGTCAGGAGTGCAAGTCAGGGGAAGGGCACGGATCGGGTTGTCCTGGGCCAAGCTCTTCTTGGTGTCTGCCCACCCATGTGCCCCCCTTGGGGACCCCCAAACCACCCACAGACCCCAAGATCAAGAGGTGAGAGAAACAGTTCCGACATCTGAGCTCAGGCTGATCCCTACCCCCACCCACGGCTTTCTGGGTGGGCTGCGCCAGGCTGAGGTCCCGCTGCTCCCTGACATGCCCAATGCTACAGACACAATGTCCCCTCTTTTCTGTGTTAGGATAACGAGGCTCTGGGAGTTTAGGGGGCTTGCTCAATGTCACAGAGCAGGAAAATGACCCCAGGGTCTTCCTCTCCCTTCTGCCCACACCATCCCCAGAGATGCATTGGAACCTCGCTCCTCAGACTGTGGTCCAACATGAGGACATCGGCAGCATCTGGGAGCCGGTTAGAAATGCAGAATTTCATTGGGTGCCCCGGTGGCTCAGTTGTTTAGCATCTGACTGTGGCTCCGGTCACGATCTCACAGTGTGTGAGTTCGAACCCCGCCTTGGGTGAGCTTGAGCCCTGCTTGGGGTAAGACATGAACCCCGGCGAGCCCCGCCTCTCTCTCTCTCTCTCTCTCTCTCTCTCTCTCTCTCTCCCTTCTCTCTCTCTCTCCCCCTCATGGGATTCTCTCTCTCTCTGCCCCTCACTCACCTGCACCCTCTCTCTCTCTCAAAAAAAAGAAAAAAAGAAAAGAAATGCAGAATTTCAGGACCCTCCCTGGATCCCCAAACCAGAATCTAGGTTTCAGCAAGAACCCTTTCCGGTTGGAGAAGTACTTCCCAACAGGGAGGCGATACCTACTTCAAAAGGGTGGGCCCCTAATGAAGGACGTTGAGACACTTGTGGAAGATCTCTTTTGTGGGGCATGCTGCAGTGATGAGGGTGGCCCTGTCTTCAGAGACCCTCCCCTCCCCACCCACCACTTCTCCCCCATGTCAGTCTGCCTGGCGCTTTCGGATTCCAGCAAGTGCACCCTCACCCCTTCATCTACACGACAGCTGTAGAGGGGTGGGGGGGGGGAGCTGTTTCAATGGCTGCCTCCCCACGACTCCCAATCTTTCCCTGCCCCCAGCACCCCTGCCTGGTGAGGCTGATTGTCCCATTCAGCACCCCCTCGCCGTGGCATCGGCTGATGGGCTTTCAAACCCCCTTAGATGCCTAATTACCGCTGATGGGGGGCTGCACGTGCAGGCTTCTGTGAATAAGTGATTCTGTAATTATGGCTGGCACCCAGCCTGCCAGGATGGGGAGGGAAGGGTTCTGAGGACAAAGGGGTTCCTCTGCGAGGAGGGCCTCCCTCCCCGCCAGGGCAGTACTGGGCTTTGTTCTGCTCTGGGACTCCAGTGGCAAATCCCCTGCAGTGCGGCAGGGCTGATGTAGGGAGCCCCAGCTGAGGAGTGGGCTTGTTAATGCAAAACAGTTTGTGTGCCTTGAGTGTGTTCTGGGCCAGGCTCTCTGCTCCGTGCTTTGCATACTGGATCTTACCGGGTGACAACTCATCTTGGTTTCCCTGGGGCATTCCCAGTTTTAACGCTTCCCCCAGAGACCACACCCGCACCACCACTCCCCGCACCAGTTCCAGGCAAACGTGGACAGGTTGTCATGCTACATCTAATTCTCTCAACAACTGGAAGATCCCGGAGACCCATTAACCCCATTTTACAGATGGAGAAAGCAATGCTCCAAGGCGTTGAGGATTTTGCCTAGGGCCGAACAGCTGCTGAGTGGCAGAAGCTAGATTTGGACCCAGGTCTGTCTGATCCCAGAGATGTGTGGTGCAAGGAACCTGCCCAAGTGCCAAAGTGCAGTGGAAGGCTGGTCTGTGGTGTCCCTCTAGCCCCATGTTTTCTCCGAACCGTGGCTAAGGCCCAAAGCCCCCTCCCACCCCTTCCCCAGCTGCCCACAGGGGTTCCAGCCTTTCTCTGCACAGACTGTTTTCTCTTGGATCCCAGCACTGGACCTGGCTCAGGAGGGCTGGGCTGTGTACAGCCAGGACGTGGCTAGAGGCTTAGGGGCAGGGTGCCCAGGGCAGGGTGCCTGGATCTGCCACCGACGAGCAGCCTGGAGACCCAGGCTCCCCTGTGGGGTGGAGGCGTTGGCTTGGATGCAGGCTGAGGCCCCTTCCAGCTCCGTGTGCCAGCTGGATCCAGCTCGTTCGAGTGGCTGAGAGCCAGTGTGCCTGGCTCTGCAGCCCCGAGATGACCATGTGACCTTGGGCAAATTACCTAACTTCTAGAAGGCGCTTGGGAAGGAAGGATAATGATGCTGCCCACCTCTTTAAGGTCTTAAAGAAACAATGGATGAAAAGCTCTTAGTATGATGCCTGGTGGAAATAACAGCTAGTTGTGGCTATTGTTATTATTTTTCTTATTATTTTTGGTGATCTCCTTCTCCCTGGGATTGGGGACTCAAGCTAATTCCCCCCATTTCCTGGCTGCGTCAGGGTCCTGGCAGGCCTGGCTGACGTTTGAGCCAAGGAGAGCTGAGGGGAGAGACTGACACTACCCTCGGGGCCTAAAATAGAGATAAAGCTGACTGCAAAGCAAGCTTTGCAGGAGGATTTTGCCCGTACAAGGCCAGAGGCGTGCCACCTTGCAGCCCCTTGGGGCAGGGAGCCGCGGGGCGGACTGCCTCGGGTCTGCCCCAACGGTGTCACAGGCTCTTTCTCCCTCTGATGGATGACTCTCTGGGGGCTGACTTTTATTTAAAATCAGTTTAAGAGAAGAGGCCCCCGGCTCCAGGCCCCGCCCCCTCCCGGCCAGACAAGCCAGAGCCGGCCCGGGAAAGAGGCCCCACAGCCCGAGATTTCCCAGATGCCCCTCTTGGATGTGGAATTTGGAGCCGCTGCTTCTGGGGAGTGTCTGGGCGAAAGCGAGGGCCTTCAAGATCTACCCCGCACTCCCCCGCGAAATAGACCTCTAGGTGGCTGTTCAGTCATGCGTCACTTAGGTCCTCTTTGTCCTACAAGGAAGCTGGTCCCTCAAACCACGTCCCCGTTGCCTCACAGGGGGAAGGCCTTGGAATCGGTCCAAGAAAAGACACCCAAGTGTAAGGGGAAAGGCAATTCCTGAACCTGGCCTCTGACACCCAGGAGCTGTGTGACCTTAGGCTAGACGCTTAACCCCTCTGCGCCTCGGCTTCTCCTCTGGTAAATAGGGATGATAATGCACGCCTTGTGGGTTTGTGGTGGGGGTTGAACGAAACAACGAAGGATGGAACGAGCAAGCCCAGGGCTGGTGCACTGGAGGCGTTCTGTACACGCTCCCCTTACTCCTCTGCTCATAAGACAGTGTGGGTGATGGTTTGGGTGGTGCAGTGACACCTGTTTCAACTCCTGGAAACAGCACACGGGGTTCAGCTCTCTCTCTCTCTCTCAAGGTTGCATCAGGCACTTGAGGGTAGGAAGAAGGCACCAGACGGCGTCCACCCAGGACTTGCGTACGTGGGGCACTGGTCTGGCCTGGAGCAAGGCGTAGCTGCTGACCCTCCAGCCAGTTTCTGGGCTTCTGTCCCATCGTTCCCATCAACCTGGATGTGCCGATACTTCAGTACCCAAGGGACACCTCCCCAAAGCCTCTCACACCCCAGGAGGTCGTCCTGTATGGCTGCCACTCACTCCAGGCCATAAGCAGGTGCTCAGTGACTGCTTTTGGGGGTGGTGGTGGGGACCCGGACCACTGTGAGTTTAGATACGTCCTCCTCGGGATGCGATCAGATTATAGAAAGCTAAGAGAGGTGACCCACCGGCCCAGGGCCAGGTACCTGGCCTGCAGGGATCTGTTTGTGCTCTGGTCACCTCTTGGGCATGCCCTGGAGCTGTCAGGGCAGAGAGCAGTGCTGGGGGAACCGATCGGCACCCTGGGGACCGTCCTATTCTGTTGCTGCGGTGAGCAGGACTCGTCTGCACCTTGTTTTCCTCGTCCATAAAAGGAGGATTTGCTGAGACCCTGAGCTCAGTGGTTTAGAAGGTGAGCTTGGAGCCAGCTGCCTGAATTTGAAGAGCCGGCCTCCTACGTGTGACCTGTGCCCGCCTGGGTGGACTATTGAGTCTTTCGGGGCCTCTGTTTCCCCATTTGTAGAATGCCAATGGTGACAGAACCTGTCTCCTAAGTTTGCTGCTGTAAATGGTCCAAGGCACCTGGTAACACAGGCCGAATGCCTGCCAGATGCGGGCCACCTGCATCGACGGGTGCCATCTTGCGGACAACTCTCGGAAGGTGCCAATGCTACCCCTGTTTACAGATAAGGAAACTGAGGTCCAAGGTCACATAGCTAGTGACTGTCAGAGCCAAAGCGTCTGTCTCCATGAGCCCACATTCTTTTTTTTTTTTTTTTAACGTTTATTTATTTTTGGGACAGAGAGAGACAGAGCATGAACGGGGGAGGGGCAGAGAGAGAGGGAGACACAGAATCGGAAACAGGCTCCAGGCTCTGAGCCATCAGCCCAGAGCCCGACGCGGGGCTCGAACTCACGGACCGCGAGATCGTGACCTGGATGAAGTCGGACGCTTAACCGACTGAGCCACCCAGGCGCCCCGCCCACATTCTTAATAAATAATGTTACCTTCTAGTGTTATTGTTGTAATTAAAATTAAACACAATGCCGGTGTCCCATAAATGTGACCTGCCTTTGCTGTTGAATAGGACAAGGGTGAGGTGGTGTCAGTGTCCCCAGGCCTGTGCTTCCCCCAGCTGCTAAAGAGGATTCTGTTGTTTCTCTTGCCCGCCTGGGGGATGAGGGCTGCCTAGTGCAGGCCAGTCCATAGCCACAGCCAGGACTCAGAGAAGAGGGACCAGGAGAGCTGGAAGGGAGCACCAGAGAACAGAGGCAAGAAACAAAATTGGGAGAAGAAGAAAACTGAATGTAAAAAAAAAGTCGCCCAGAGCTATGAACTGGTCTCTTAAGAACCCTTTAAGAAATGGGAGTTAGGGGTGCCTGGGTGGCTCAGTTGGTTGCACGTCAGACTTCGGCTCAGGTCATGATCTCACAGTTCAGGAGTTCAAGCCCCACGTCAGGCTCTGTGCTGACAGCTCAGAGCCTGGAGCCTGCTTCTGATTCTGTGTCTCCCTCTCTGCCTCTGCCCTACTCATGCTCTGTCTCTTAAAAATGAATAAACATTAAAAAACATTTTTTTAAAGAAATGTGAGTTAAGAAAGAACCTATTTAATTGTGAACTGTCATTTGTGCTGTCTGAATCCAACACCACCTACAGGCTTAGCCATCAGCAGGGTTACATTTGGGGTTATGCCCGGGCCTCAGGGAGGCCCTGGATGCCTGGGGGAGACACAGGGAGCAGGCTGACTTCTGGTGCCTCAGAATGGCAGGTGAGTCTTGACACTGTTACGTGTGCCTTCCCTCTTGGTGAGGTGAAATCCTCCACCTTCCCTTGTCCTCTGGCCTTCTGAGGTCTAGGGGGGCTCAGGCCTCTCCTGGTGACCCCTGATGAGGGGTCTCAGCTGCATCCCAGTGAGTCCTGAAGCAAAGCCCCTCTCCAGGAAGCCCCCTCTGGGCAGTGAGGACCGGAGGCCGGGACTGCAGTGGGGACCCATCAATGTCTGGGTCAAAGGCCCAAAGAGCCCTTGTTCTTAACATTCCTGGTGCAGCCTAACAGGACTGTGAAGGATGAGGGCCACTGGGCAAGTGCAGAGTCAATGTGTGGCTAGGGGAGCAGACAACGAGGCTGACTGCTAGGGCCTGCGTCCCCAGTGGAGCACCCAGATGTCTTGTAGGGCTGATGTGATGAAATGCGCTGGGGGCCAGGATAGTGTTTTATTTATTTATTTATTTATTTATTTATTTATTTATTTATTTATTTATTTAATGTTTGTTTATTTTGAGAGAGAGAGAGAGAGAGAGAGAGAGAGAGAGAGAGAGAATCCTGAGCAGGCTCCATGCTTTCAGCACAGCACGAACCGTGAGATCATGACCTGAGCTGAAATGAAGGGTTGGTCGCTCAACTGACTGAGCCATCCAGGCACCCTCAGGATAGTGTTTTAAAAATGAATATACTACATATTTCCATCCATTATAAGTTAAACCATTGACTTTATCCTAGTTCTTTGGGGGGACGGGAAAAATAGATGTCTTTTAAACGTATTTATCAATTGGGAGGCCCATTCAGGTACCCCTACTATAAAAATGTGAACAAATTGTGTATCTCAGAATCAGGGACTCTGCTGCTCATGGAAAAAGTGTCCTCACTCTGAGAAGACAGGTCACCCTCACCAGCCCTCGGTTCTCTCTTCCCTCTGTCCTTCCTGGTCATACACATCTTCTCTCTTATTAAGTGATGCTAAATGTGAGGCCAGAGCTGCCTGCTCCTGACTCTTTGGTGATGGAAGACTAAGGGGACTGACGCATACATGAGCAATAACAAAGCATCCTCCCATTCATTCATTCATTCATTCAACAAATACTGAACACTTCATATGTGCAGACAGTAGTCTGGGAGATGGAGATGAAATGGAAAAATGGTCCAAGTTGACTTGGGTCTTCATAGCGTACTGGCTACATGACTGGCAACATTGAAATCAAGCCCTCTCATGTCCAGGTAGATAACAACATAGGAGGCAAAGTCTCCCTTCTCTCTTGAGCTCTCCCTGCTGAGTGGCTCTGCCGGTCGCCGAGCAACGCATTGACAATGCCCTTATGTCGCAGATCCTGGGTAGTCGAAACTGAGACAGAACCACACAGGCAGATATGGTGTGGTATGGTGCAGGTAGCTAGAAGCAAGCGATGAACTTGCTCATCTAAAGTCAAAGCCCTTTCCTGGGTCTCCTGAGAAGTTGTCTGGGCTGGAAAATGGCAACGAAAAGTTGAAAAATAGAAGAGGGAACAAGAAGTACGGATAGCTGAGTGAGGTTTCACTCCCGTGAAAACCAGGATTAAGGAGCTTGCACCCAATTTTTAGCAAGAAGTTGTAAACATATCCATGTAAGTTACCTCTGTCCCTCGTCGGTGAGGGTGACTCAAGTTAGGCAAATGGCATGATGGAAAATCTGGGAATTAAAAGTCCAAATAAGTTAAAATATTGTGTTGCACTCAGGGCCTGGAATCTGGGACTTTCCCAATGTTTCCATCCTCTGGAAAAGACTCCACCGTGAGCCAGAAACCCAGGAGTCCCCTATTCCTCCTTCTCCTTGTCCTACTGTGATTTTCCTTCCTAAGGATCTCAGATCTGTTCACATCTCTCCATCTCCCCTGCTACCTATTGGATTCGTGCTGCTGTTGCCTCCTGCCTGGACATCTTCTCAACTGGTACCTCCAGCCTCTCAACCCCCATGAGTCAGGCCAAATTCCCCCCATCACTAGCTCTGGCACTAGCAGTTTTTCACGGTGCTCATTGTGGTCCTAACCGTGGATTTATTAGTGAGTTTGTTTAAGTAATGGCTGCCTCCCCCGCTTCATTATAACCTCCTTGAGTGCAGGGACTACATCTGTTTTTGCTCATCATTCTGTCCCCTGCACTTAGCACGAAGCTAGGAAGGAGTTGGAAACATATTTTGACCAAGACTTTGTAAACATATCCATATAAGTTAGCTCTATCCTTACACTTCCCCTCTATCTTTGCTTATCCTTAGCCATGGCGGGTGCTCAATAAATATTTGTTGAATGAATAGATTAATGACTAAAGCTGTTTTAAACATAAAAGAGAGAGACATAATTTTTACATGTATGAAATCAGCTTTTTTTTTTCTCCCCCACTAAACAAATGCTGAAGACATATTTCAAGACTGTCCATTTGGAAGGACATTTGGGCCTGTTCGGAGGCCAAAATGTGGGTGGTGGAGCCCCTTACAAACAGTGTGTGTGTGTGTGTGTGTGTGTGTGTGTGTGTGTTTGAGAGATTATTCCCTGGGGAGTGCACAAAGAGGAAGACAGTGAGGATTATCTATGATCTGATCATCTATTATCTGATTATCTAATTATCTGTTAAGACAAACACATCCAACTGAGAGTCCCGGGGACTTCCAAGAAGTAAAAATAAAATCCTGCTAAGTATTTGCACACTGAATGCTGACATGAAGGAAGCATTAGCCTGGTGCTGATGCTATGAACGGGTGTAGGAGAAAAGATAGGTATCTTCTTCGCAGACTTTCTCTCTCCATCTTGTCAAATCTTTTCCTGGATGCTGCTGCGGGTTCCTGGGAGGAGGTGACAGCCCCGGAAGTAGTCTGCTGTGGTCAGTGGGGCTACCGTTTGGCTCTCGACGTAGTCCTTGCCCCTCCCTCCGCTCCCCCATCCCCGCCTTTACACCCCCTTTGTGCTCAGCCATCCAACAAGACCTGTGCTGTCTAAGTGTAGAGAAACAGGCTCTCTTCTCTACTGTTTTGGGGGCTGTAAATTTGACCCACGTTTTGCAGGGCAATTTAGCAGTACCTATCAAACATTTAAAGACATATCCACCTTGATCACGGCCAATTCTCTTCGAGAACTGTATTTCCACAGATATACTTGGACTTGTTTGTGGAGATGGATGTGTGAAGATGTCCATTGCAGTATCATTTATGCCAGCAAACAAAAATTAGAGCAATTAAGTGTGAAATGTAGGAAATGGCCTAATAAATTTTGTCCATCTGTACTGTGCAATATTATAAAGCTGCGGGATGGCTTTCTCGAATGGTTCTTCCAGACTCCAGAATGTTCCTTCTCAGTGTCCTTTTGAGTTCACTTTCTCTCGACAACAAAGAATTATCTGGCCCCAAATGTCAATAGTGCCGAGGATGAGAAATCCTGGGCTAAACCCGAGCCTAGAACGCAGAAAGTGCTCATTAAATATGTCATAAAGGAACAGAGTCTGGCATGTGTTAGGTGCTCCGTAAGTAATCAGTAAATGATTGGAGGAAAGAAAATGAGGTAGATCCACACATTTCAATAGGGAAAGAAGTCTCAGATACGGTGTAAAAAAAAAAAAAAGCAAAGTGCAAAACTGTGTATATTACTATTACTTTTTGGTTAAAAATGATATAAACAAATGAATATGCTTGTCTATGCATAGGAAATTTATGTAAGAGAACGTAAGTAAGTCTTACTGGTTATCTCTGTTAAGTGGGACAGAGTTTGGAGTGGGGAACAGGGGAAAACATTGGCTTTTCATTTCATAGGATATTTGAACTCTTTTAATTTTGTTTTTCAACGTTTATTTATTTTTGGGACAGAGAGAGACAGAGCATGAACAGGGGAGGGGCAGAGAGAGAGGGAGACACAGAATCGGAAACAGGCTCCGGGCTCTGAGCCATCAGCCCAGAGCCCGACGCGGGGCTCGAACTCACAGACCGTGAGATCGTGACCTGGCTGAAGTCGGACGCTTAACCGACTGCGCCACCCAGGCGCCCCTTTTAATTTTTTTTAAGTTTATTTATTTATTTTGAGAGAGAGACAGAGCACCTGAGCAAGGGAGGGGGAGGCAAGGAGAGAGAGAGAGAGAGAGAGAGAGAGAAACAGAGAATCCTCAGCAGGTCCCACACTGCCAGCATAGAGTCCAATGTGGGGCTCGAACCCACAAACTGTGAGATCGTGACCTGAGCCCCTGAGCCGAGCTTAAGAACCAGATGCTTAACCGAGTCAGCTGCCCTTGTGCCCCTGAGCCATTTTAATGTTATATCATGAGCATACAGTGATTCTAGAACACCTACCACCACCACCACCGAACCCAGCTTAATTAAAAAACCCAAACCAAAACAATAGGACGGCCTGGTCTACCTCAGCGGCAACAACACTCGGTGTAAAAAGTGGCACGTGGGGCCTGGTGGACTGAACCTCTGGGTGGGGGGAGCTGGATGTGGTTTTCGCAGCCTACAGCGTGCCTCCCCCCCCCACCCCCCAGTAAGCCACCTCCGACTCTCAGCTTATCTCGGTTGGTCTTCGTATCAGCCCTGAGAAGGCCTGTCATCATTTTTACTGTTGAGGAAGCTGAGGCCGGAAGAAATTATAGTGCCTTGCTGAGGGGGTGACAGCAGAAGAGTGTCCTTTTGTGCTTTGACCCCACGGGTATTGGTGGGGAGGGGGCGTGTATTAGTTATCTAATGCTGCGAAACAAAAGATCCCGAAACAGCATCTTAAGACAAGAAACCTTTATTGTCTCACAGTTGCTGAAGGTCAGAGGTTCTGGTTCGTGGTTTCTCCTAAGGTTGCTGTCAAGCTGAAGGCTGGGACTGCTGTCCTCTGAAGGGGGAGGATCCGCTTCCTCTCACCCTGTGGGCATTGGCAGGCCTGGATTCCTCAGTGGCTCTTAGAGATTCGCTTCCTCACCGTGTCGGCCCCGGGCTGTCTGAATGTCTGTATGGTGGGTCAGCCGGCTTCCACTAGGGCAATGAGCTGAAAGATTGAGGGAGAGAAAGAGAGAACCCAAGGCAGAAGCGCGGAGTTTTATGACCTAACCTCAGAAGGGACATGCAGTCACTTCTGCCATGTTCTGTTGGCCACACAGTACAGCATGGGAGGAGACCACACAAGGGTGTGGGTTCCAGCAAGTGGGATAATTGGAGGACGTCTTGGAGGCTGGTGGCCACAGAGCAGCTTCTGGAAGTCTTACTCTGAAAGCCTGGACTCTATCTTTGGGTGGCCCCTGGGGCAGGAGAAGAGGAGGACCCACCTGGACCGGTGCTGTGGTGCAGCAGGGGGCACCGCGGAGAGACACCCGGAGGGACGAAGGGGTACGGACCTCCGGAGCACATCCCCAGTGTGGGCTTCTGCCCCAACCCTGAGAAATCACCGGCAAATCGTCGTGCTCTCTGGGTCTCAGCACCCCCCGTCCAGGGCCAATGGCGACTTGACACCTTAGCCTTCCCTCCGCTCGGGAACGTGGTGGCCCAACTGTGGGCAGTGCCCGGGAGCCAGTGAGCCCTGTCAGCGCCATAATCACAGGCCTGAGTGACCCGCTCTGGACAAATGACCTCGCCGAGCTGGCCACGTGGCGAGTGCTAGACAAGCGCTCGGTGACAGGTCAATGGCTCCCTTTGTAAACACATGTACTCATTGTTTACTGCATGCCAGGTCCTTGGCTAGGCCTCCAGTTCACACGTTACATCGGTGTTCACCCCCAGCACACTATAAGGTTGGTAGTTATATTAGGCCCCATTTTACAGATGGGAAACGGAGGCAGGGAAGTTCAGCGCGTTGCCGCAAACCACACCGGACTTGGGCCCCAATCAGCATCGCTCTCAGATCTCTTTTCTCCTGCTGATGCGACACTGCCTCCCATTCGCTTTCCTGCAGTGGGAGTCAGGGCTCTTTAGCGGGAGGGCATGAGTCTGCGGCCTGAGAGGCTTCTGGGTCCTCTATTCCCCACCGAAGGGGTGGAGAAGGTGCAGTCCCAAGACAAGAAGCCTCCTCTTCCCTCCTTGAGTTGGAGGCAGAGCCCAGACCCAAAGCCTCCTAAGAGCCAGGCTGGTGGTCTTTCACTTCCGTCTGGAAGCCCAGTCCTCATACCACCTCCTGCAAAAATACTTCTGCAACAAGCAGGAGGCTGGTTCATTTTCAAGGCCGGAGCTAATTCCTAGTAGGCAGCCTGCTAGAAAGAGCCTGGGCTGTGGCAAGAGGCAGATCTGTGTTGCCCAAGATCCTTGGGCAAGCAGCTAACCTTTCTGAACCTCAGCTTCCATATCTCCAAACGGGGACAATCGCACTAATTTCTAAGTTAGTTGTGAGGATTAAGTGAAACACAAGAAGTGAAAATACCTGGTATGTGGTAGGTACCAAATCACATTTGTTTCTTGGTTGTCTTTAGTCCTTTTAGATCATATTGCAGAAGCTCCGAGTCTCCCTCCAATAAAAATGTTCTTCTTTGCATTAAAACGGGGCCCTCAGGGGCACTTGGGTGGCTCAGTCAGTTGAGTGTCAGACTTTGGCTCAGGTCACGATCTCACGGTTCATGGGTTCAAGCCTCACGTCGGGCTTTGTACTGACAGCACGGAGCCTGCTTTGGATCGTCTGCCTCCCTCTCTCTCTGCCCCTCCCGGCTTACACACTCTTTCTCTCTCAAAAATACACATAAAAAAAAAATTTAAAAAAAGGGGGGCCCTCAGTCTTGCCTGCTAGGGTTTTTTCCCTGTGTGACCTTAACATCTCCAAACACTTCTTCCAACCAGTGAAGACCTCCACAGCGTTGATGGGGGCTTTCTCTTCTGCACCTTGTTAGAGCCGGACCTGAAGCCCCCAAGAAAAGGGAGCCTTGATATAGCCGACCTAATTTCACCAACTGCTCCTCTAGTGGGCCAGGTTGGGGGAAGTTCCTGCAGTACTTCTGGAGTGGAAAAACCCCAGGTCTCCAGGTGGTGGCTGCTGCACTACATTTGGCCAGCTTAGTCACTGGCGGCAGGCCTAGGAAGTGGTTGGATTCCAGCAGCTGAGGTCCCATGGGGAGCAGCTGCTTCTGTCTCCTCGGGAGCTGGGGGAGGGGGCATGGGAGAGCAGACATTCTAGAGACTCTCATCTAGTCCACAGTGGGATTGGAAATGAGGCTAAATTCTCCCCTAGCTACTCTGGCCTGAAGTTTTAGGGTGAAAACCAGGCCCCTGTGGCTTGCTTACTCACAAATGGTTTATTTAATAGAAACAGAAAAAGATAGTATAGGGGCGCCTGGGTGGCTCAGTCTGTTAAGCGTCAGCTTCCGCTCAGGTCATGATCTCGTGGTTCGTGAGTTCGAGCCCTCACCGGACTCTGTGCCGACAGCTCAGAGCCTGGAGCCTGCTTCGGACTCTGTGTCTCCTTCTCTCTCTGGCCCTCCCCCACTCACGTTCTGTGTCTCTTTCTCTCAAAAATAAATAAACATTGAAAGAAAGAAAGAAAGAAAGAAAGAAAGAAAGAAAGAAAGAAAGAGAGAAAGAAAAGGAAAAGATAGTATCCTTTCAGGTAGGGAGGCTGGCTCCTTGGCAAAGGTTGGGTGGCTCTCAGGGAACTGAAAGGTGGTCAGACCAGGCCTTGAAGGTCATTTCCAGTCCCCAAAATGCAGGGCTCCATGATTTGGGACATTGCTCTAGATCAAGTAGATAAGAATGAGGGCTCATAGACAAACCCGCCACAGCATCCCTAGGGGAGAAGCAGGGCCAAGAGCCAAGACCCAGGGCGGAAAAAGTACCAGACAAGTCAGACCTCTGACTGACCTTGTGACCCCAGGCAAACCGCTTTCCTTGCTGAGCCTCGGTGTCCCCGCTTATAAAATAGGGAGGACATGCTCCTTTACAGACACTTGCAGCCCTGAAAATCCCTGCTTCATTTCTGGAGTTTTGGCCTCGTCCCTGGTAAGCTGGAGACCTGCCAGTACGCAAATATTTATGGAACATTTGGCACCTTGTCAGGTGAGGTAGGAGAAACAAGTAATTTCAGAGTCAGCCTCTGTCCTCCTGGAGCTCATCAAGGACACTCAGATGTAGGCAGGCACACACACAGAAGCGGCTACCTGATACCCAGTGGATGGTGCCTTGTTACAGGACCACCCAGCGTGGTTCACAAAGACTTTCTGGAGGAGGCAGAATTTGAGGCAGGCTTTGCAAGGTGGGAAGAATTCACTAGTTTAGGGGAAGGGACTAGGGTATCTGTGCAAGGCCTGGTGAAAAGTCAGGGCTCACACATACAGCTGTGTGGGATGTGCACTGCACAAGTTCAGAGGCACTCTGCATTGTAGTTCATGTGACTAGCACTCCCTCCCTGTGTATAACCTCCATGGCCTTGTGTGAAAACCCTGGAAAAATGCTGGGCTAGGTGTCTTCCAGGGCTTGGTGGGGTGGGGCCCATTCCCACCCCTGGCCTGAGGTGATAGGATTCTCTCGGCCTTGGGCCGTAAGCTGTGCTCCTTCTTGACGAGGCTCCAAGCGTTCATGAAAAGAGCTCAAAGAGATCAGATTCGGGTGTTTCTTCCATTGCTTTGTGGGATCCTCAGCAAGTGGCACAACCTCTCCAGTCCTCGGTTCCCTCCTGAAAGTGGGCATGCAGATCACGTATTTAAAGTGCTAGCCCTGGGCTTGAGAAATGATCCGAGCGATGATGACTGACTTGGGGACAGAGAGAGAGGACGGAGACAGAGAGGTTGGTTCCCGGAAACTACTGGGTTCTGGGGACGGTTGAGTGGGGGCAAGCGGCTTGCAATTGGGCTGGGCAAGAGCTGTTGCCAAACAGCAATGATTTTGCCATGAACTTTTAAATGGCTCCCAGGGCACTAGCAGGGTCTTGTGGGAGAACTGTTTTAGGAAAAAATATTTTGTGAAGAACATTGGAGCCGGGGCCTCAGGGGATTGGAGTTCTTTGCTCCGCCCAGCAGGGATGCTGGGCCACTCCCTGAATCTGAGTTTCTGTGTGTCCCTCACCCCATTAGGGGAAGGACCTCACAGTGGCTAGACTCCTTGGCCACCCTGGGCACTGCCCACCCCAGGCCCGGTTAAGGAGCCGGAAAATGCAGGTATACCCCGGGGGAAGTTGAGCTTTCCAGGGAACATCAAGACTCCAGGCAGCCAGACTGGAACCTGAACTCACAGCAGTGGAGTCTATGCAGTCAGTCTTAGTTTCACTCTGCTTACACCGCTCTGCAGACACAAGGCTGAGCAGCAGGAGGCTCCAGCTCACCCCCATTTACCCCCAGGTTTGCCTTCTGGACCCAGGAATCTACTGATAGGACGGAAGCTTCTTCCAAAGGCTTGGACTCAGCCCGGGCTCAACTTCCTCTTCCAATGGCAGGTGCAGACAGAAAGTGAAGGGGTCTTCACTTGGTGGGGGCACCAGCCCCTCGGTCCTTCAGATCCCATTCTAGAAGCGTGGCCAGGCTCGGGGCCAGCATAATAATAAAATAATAATAATAATAATAATAATAATAATAATAATAATGTGTTCATTTTTAAATAAAACAGCTTTATTATAATTCTCAGATCTTAAAATTCACCCTTCAAAAGCATACAATTCGGTGGTTTTATTTCATTCACAAAGTTGTGCAATTATCAATCCCTATTATCTAATCCCAGAACGTTTTCAACAAAGAAACCCGGACCCAATTAGCGGTCAGTCTCCATTCCCTCTTCCCCCTCAGCCCCTGGCAACCTCTGGTCTCCTTTCTGTCTTCATGAATTTAACGATTCTGAGCATTTCACATAAATGGAATCACATAAAGTCTTTTATGACTGGTGTGTTTCACTTAGCATACTGTTTTCAGTGTGGCATATATCAGCACTTTGTTCCTTTTTTATGGGTGAATGATATTCCACTGCAGGGATAGGCCACGTTTTGTCTATCCATTTACCAGTTGATGAACCAGGCTGTTTCCAGCTTTTGGAATATTATGAATAATACCGTTATGAATAGCTAAGTTTTTAATATGGCAGGGGGCCAATATCAGCCTTCGCGTGTGGATGTCCAGTTGTTCATGTCATTTGTTGAGGCTCTTCTCGCCCCCATTCAAATGTTGTGGCAGTCTCACTGAAAACAAATTGACCATAAATGCAGGGGTTTATCGCTAGGCTTTCAATTCTATTCCGTCGATCTATAATATACGTTTGCCTTTCTTTCAGTACCACACTGTCTTGATTACTGCAACTTTGTAGTAAATTTTGAAACTGGGAAGTGTCAGTCCTTCATCTTTGCTTTCTTTTTCAAGAAATTTTCTTTTTCAAAATTTTGTGGGGGCTGTGGGGTGCCTGGGTGGCTCAGTTGGTTAAGCATCCGACTTCGACTCAGGTCACGATCTCACAGTTCGTGAGTTTGAGCCCCGTGTGGGGCTCTGTGCTGACAGCTAGGAGCCTGGAGCCTGCTTTGGATTCTGTGTCTCCCTCTCTCTCTCTGCCCCTCCCCTCCTCACACACTGTCCCTCTCCCTCTCAAAATTAAATAAATATTTAAAAACATTAAAAGAAAATTTTTTTGGCTATGTAGGTCCCAAATGAATTTTACAGTATCAGCTTGTCAATGTCTGCAAAAAAAAAAAAAAACGCAGCTGGCGTTTTGATAAGGATTTTTGTTGAATCTGTAGTTCAATTTGGGGTTTATTACCATCTTAACAATTTGTTTTTCATCCATAGACATGTCATTTCATTTATTTAGATCTTCTTTAGTTTCTTTCAGTGATGTTTTGCAGCTTTAAATGTACAAATCTTACATTTCTTTTGTTAAATTTATTCCTAAGTATTTTATTCTTATGTCTTTAAAACAAGTATGAAATTGTTTTCCCAATTTCATTTTTGAATTGTTCATTGCTCGAGGGTAGAAATGCAACTGATTTTTATATTTTGATCTTGAATCCTGCAACCTTGCTAAATTCATTCCTTACGTCTAATTGTGTGTGTGTTTGCACGTACCTGTGCACATGAGTTTCCTTAGGATTTTTTATATGTAAGATCATGTCATCTGCAAATAGTTTCCTTCTCCTCCTCCTCCTCCTCCTCCTCCTCCTCCTCCTCCTCCTCCTCTTTTGCAATCTGGATACCTTTTATTTTATTTTTTTCTTGCTTAATTGTCCTGGTTAGAACCTCCAGTACAATATTGAATAGGAATAGTGAAAACAGACATTCTTTTCTTGTTCCTGATCTTAGGGGAAAAGCTTTTAGTCTGTCACCATTAAAAATGATGTTAAAACTGAGAACAAACTGAGGGTTGATGGGGGGTGGGAGGGTGGGTGATGGGTATTGAGGAGGGCACCTTTTGGGATGAACACTGGGTGTTGTATGGAAACCAATTTGACAATAAACTTCATATATTGAAAAAAAAAAAAAAGAAAGAACAGCAAAAAAAAAAAAAATGATGTTAACTGTTGAGGTGCCTGGCTGGCGCAGTCAGAAAAGCATGTGACTCTTGATCTTCGGGTTGTGAGATTACTAAAAAAAAAAAAAAAAAAGAATGATGTTAACTGTGGAGTTTTCATAGATGTCCTTTATCAGGCTGAGAAAGTTCCCTTCTATTACTATTGAGTATTTTTATCATGAAAGAGTGTTGGAGTCCTTTAAATTCTTTTTCTGATTCTATTAAGATGATTATATGGTTTTTGTCCTAATTCTGTTTTTTCAAATATATTTATTTATTTTGAGAGAGAGAGAGAGAGAGAGAGAGAGCGCAAGGGAGGGGTAGAGAGAGGGAGAGAGAGAGAATCCCAAGCAGGCTCTGCACTGTCAGTGCGGAGCCCAATGCAGGGCTTGAACCCATGAACAATGGGATCATGGTCTGAGCTGAAATCAAGAGTTGGAGGCTTAACCAACTGAGCCATCCAGGTGCCCCTGTCCTAATTCTATTAATATGGTATATAATTATACTGATTGATTTTTGGATGGTAACGCAACCTTGTATTTCTGGGATAAATCCTACCTGGTCATGGTGTATAATCCTTTTTATGTGTTGCTGGATTCTGTTTGCTAGTTTTTGTTTAAAATTTTTGTGTCTACATTTATAAGGGATATCTTTGTAGGTTTTTTTTTTCCTTGTGCTAATTTTGTATGGAGGGTAATACTGTCCTTGCAGAATGAGTTAAGAAGTATTCCCTCCTTTTCTGTTTTTTTTTAATTTTTTTTTTCAACGTTTATTTATTTTTCGGACAGAGAGAGAGCATGAACGGGGGAGAGGCAGAGAGAGAGGGAGACACAGAATCGGAAACAGGCTCCAGGCTCCGGAGCCATCAGCCCAGAGCCCGACGCGGGGCGCGAACTCACGGAGCGCGAGATCGTGACCTGGCTGAAGTCGGCCGCTTAACCGACTGCGCCACCCAGGCGCCCCCCTCCTTTTCTGTTTTTTAAAAGAGTTTAGATTGGTTCGTCTTTATATATTTAATATAATTCACCAGTGAAGCCATCTGGGTCTGGACTTTTCTTTGTGGGAGGATTTTGATGATTACTTCTGTCTCTGTACTTAACATAGTTCTGTTCAGATTTTCTATTTCTTCTTGAGTCCATTTTAATAGTTTGTGTCTTTCTAGGAATTTGTCCCTTTAATTTAAACTATCTTATTTGTTGGCATATAGTGGTTCATAGCATTCCCTTATAAACATTTTTATTTCTGTAAGGTTGGTATTCTTTTTTTTTTTTTTCCTTTTTCTTTTTTTTTTCCTTTTTCTTTTTTTTTTTTTTAATTTTTTTTTTTCAACGTTTATTTATTTTTGGGACAGAGAGAGACAGAGCATGAACGGGGGAGGGGCAGAGAGAGAGGGAGACACAGAATCGGAAACAGGCTCCAGGCTCTGAGCCATCAGCCCAGAGCCCGACGCGGGGCTCGAACTCCCGGACCGCGAGATCGTGACCTGGCTGACGTCGGACGCTTAACCGACTGCGCCACCCAGGCGCCCCTGTAAGGTTGGTATTCTTGGTACTATGTTCTCTCTCTCATTTTTTATTTTAGTAACTTTAATATTTTCCTTCTTTTTTTTCCCCCCTCGGTCAATCTAGCTAAAGCTGTGTCAGATTTTTTTTTTTTTAATTCAGGAAATATTTACTGAGACCTACTCTGTGCCAGGCATTGTTCTGTTTTTTGTGTGGTTTTTTTTTTTACATTTTTTTCCTTAAAAAATTTAATTCCAATGTAGTTAACATACAGCATTATATTAAAAGGTTTGTCAATTGTGTTATCTTTGTCTTTTCAAAGAATCAACTTTTGATTTTGTTGATTTTCTTTAGTATTTTTCTTTTTTTTTTTTTAGTATTTTTCTATTCTTTATTTCACTTATTTTGTTTCAGTTTTTATTTCTTTCCTCCTGCTTCCTTTAGGTTTTGTTTGGGTTTTTCTTATTTATATTTTTATTAAGATATAATTGACATGTAACATTATATTGGTTTCAGATGCACAACAAAATGATTTGGTATTTGTACATATTGTGAAATGATTATCCCAATAAGTCTACTTAATACCTGTCATCACACTTAGTCACAAATTTTTTTTTTGTGATGGGAACTTTTATAATCTACTCTCCTAGCAACTTTCAAATATATAATAATTTAGTCATCATGTTGTACATGACATCCTAGGACTTATTTATTTTATAACTAGAACTTTTTACCTTTGACCCCCTTCACACCCATCTCACACATTTCTTAACTACTTAAGGTGGAATATTAGTTTATTTATTTGAGATCTTTCTTCTTTTTACTTTTTATTATTTATTTTTAAATATTTTATTTTTAAATTTTTAAATGTTTATTTTTAAAGGAGAGAGAGAGACAGACAGACAGACAGAGCATGAACAGGGAGGGGCAGAGAGACAGGGAGACACAGAATCTGAAGCAGGCTCCAGGCTCTGAGCTGTCAGCACAGAGCCTGAGGCGGGACTTGAACTTACGTGCTATGAGATCACAACATGAGCCGAAGTCAGACACTTAACCCACTGAGCCACCAAGCCATCCCTTAAATATTTTATTTTTAAGTAATCTCTACACCCAACCTGGGGCTTGTACTCATGACCCCAAGATCAAGAGTTGCTTTTTTCTCCAACCGAACCAGCCAGGCACCCCACCTTTCTTCTTTTTAAATATAGATGTTTACAGCTGTCAATTTCCCTCTAAGCACTGCTTTATCTGCATCTCATAAACTTGGTATGTTGTGTTTTCATGTGTACTCATTTCAAAGCATTCTTATTTTCTTGTGTTTTCTGCTTTAATCTATTGGCTATTTAAGAGTGTGTTGTTTAATTTCCACATATTTTCTTCTGTTAATTGATTTCTAATTTTATTCCATTGTGTCCATCCTTTTAGATTTATGGCGTAAAGTTTGGTCTGTCCTGGAGAATGTCCCAGGACATTCTGTGGGTATGCTCACAGACCTGTGCATGTATGTGGAATTCTAGATTCCCAGAATATAAGGGCACTTTTAACAGCCCTCTATGGACATTCCATTCTTGTGTCTACTTTTAAGTTTGGTGAGCATTTACTGTGGCCTAGGCCCCTCTCTCTCTGACCCTCCCCTGCTCTCTCTCTCTCTCTCTCTCAAAATAAATACATAAATATCAAAAAATTAAAAACAATTATTAAATAATATATGGTTACGGGTGATATCTGTCAGGACAAAAGTTGAGCATGATGGAAGTTGGCATGACACCACATTCTGCCCACACACCCTCCACTCTGACATTGGGAGTTAGGGTGGGGGAGGGCAGAAGGCGTGTCTATATGGCACCATCCGGTAGGATTTTCTGTGATAACGGAAACATTCTGCTATCTGTACTGCCCAATATGGTAGCCCCTGACCACATCAAGTACTTGAAATTGTATTTAATTGTAATTCTTTTAAATTCGAATTCATACAGCCACGTGTGATTAGTGGCTACTATATTGGAGAGGTCAGCCACGGCCAACTTCAGCTCACCTGCTCCACAGGTCTGCCGGCTTCACTGAGCTGGGAGTTGTCGTCCCAGAAGCTCGTACCCAGGAGAGCAGCAGACAAGGCTTCTATCTCTAACTCTGGATTGTGTGGCTATTCGGTCTTGCCCAAAGGACTGAGTCTTTTCATGCCTCAGTTTCCTTATATGTAAAACAGGACTAATAATTACTGCTCCATATATCACATAGGCTTATGATGAGGGTCATGTGACTAATTTAGGAAAGAAAGTTTTATGAACCATTAAGTAGTGGAGAAATGAAAAAAAACCGTCTAAAAATATTTTCAGAATAGATGCGTTTCTTGGAACAAGTGTGGTCAGGCTGGGCTGGGCGTGGGGAGGCAGTGTGAGTGAATTTGGGGTCATGGAATCTGACCTACACTACAGCCTGGACCTCGGCTTGTCCTCTAGACCACACAGCCTGGGTCTGAACTCGCTTGTGGGCTGTTCCAGAGTAAATGCATCAGATGATATGATGAGAGGCCCTCGGGGAACCCATACTGACCTCGGGCTGGATCCACACCATTTTCCCGTGGTTTCCCCTACCTCAGTAAATGGCAACTCGCGCTTTCCAGCAGTCGTCCTTGAGGCCTTTCTTTCCCTCCCATCCCACCCCTGAGGACTTGACTTCTATCCAGAATCAGCCACTTCTTGCCATTCTCACATTATCACCAGCTCACCCCGGAGCTGTCATAATATCCTCCTATCTGGTCCCACCCTTGACCGCTACAACAGCATCTTTTCCACTATAATCGGGGAGATCTTTTCCAATGCTAAATCAGATCAAGTCTGCCTTAAAACCCGGTAAAGGCTTCCTGCTCCACGGGGGAAGCCTGCATCCTTCTGGTGGCCCACAGAGCCTACCTACCTGTTCCCTCTGACCTCCTCTCCAAATACTCCACTCCAGCCATCCAGCTTCTTGCTGGTCCTTGAACGCATTAAGCCTCAGGGCCTTTGCACTTACTGTCCCCCTGCTTGGAATGCCCTCCTGCCAGATGCCCTGTTGGCTCACCGCTAGTGCCTCCAGGTCTCTGCTCAAATGTCACCTTATCAGACGGGATTTCTGTGTACACCTGACAAAATGATCATCTCTGTCTCTGGCCCTTGCATGCCAACTTCCCGAGGACAGTGCCCGGGACGTACTTGGCAGTGTCATTCTTGCTGGATGAATGATGTTCTGGGCAGATGGGATCACTGGCAGCTCAGGAAACTTGCTATGTGGTTTGGACAAACTGCCCTCTTTGGACTTCAAATGCCCCATCTGCACAATGAGGCCTAAATAAGGGACGGCACAGTCTTGAAGATTGCTCACAGTTTGAAAGAGTCCTCAGGGCCCCCGATTCTGCTCTCACGTTTGCCTGATGTTGGTGAGGTGGCCCTCCAGAGGGGTGTTGGACCTCGGGCTGGCTGAGGCATCACTTAGGAAGGAGAAGGATGAGATCTAAGTTGGGTCCCTGGGGTGGTCCACAGGGCCAAAAGACAACTTCTGCAGAACATGGGCCTCTTGGAAGCTGCTCCGTTGGCCTCGGATCCTTTTAGATACTTCAGTCCGGGTCCCCTGGGCCTGTTTTGTTTTGTTTTGTTTTGTTTTGTCTTTAAGGTCCTCAGGGGCTCCTCTCATCTTTCTTGCTTAGAGGCACGGTGGCCTGCCCCCCCCCTTCTGGTTTATCAAGTCTAGCCCCCGGCACTTCCTCTCCCCACTTCCTGAGCAGGATTTCCTTAGGATTTTCTGGCATTTCTTTCTCCTCTTCTGGGAGGTCTCATCTCCCCACCATCCCCTCAGACCCCAAACTGCAGAGCCCCACTCCCCCCCCCTTTTCTCATGGACATGGGCGTGTGTCCAGGAGCCAGGCCCGTCCCCTCTGTTCCTCCCTTTTCTTCTCCAGCCTCACAAGGGGCTGTCTGCTGCTTGGGCTATTTTTATCCCAGGAGCTTTCTCAAGGAGAGAGCAGCATGGTCCCCGAGCCAAAGCATGGGGCTGTGTCCCTGTGGAAAACCTCCCCTCATGGGGAAAGAATCTGGGGTTTTGGGGTTTTTTTTTTTTTTGGGTCCTGGCTTCAAGCCTTCAATTTTTGTGTGTTCCTTGCTAATTTATCAAGGTTTCAGTTGTTGAAATGTTGTGTTTTTATAGGGACGAAGGCAACACCAGATTATGAGTCAGGCTTGGATGTCGTCTCTTGCGTTGTTGTGATCAGCCTGCGTTTGGGGTTTTTTAAAAAAAACTTCTTACCTTATTTCTGTCAATAGTGGAGTGGAACAAAGAGGTATAATGAGGCAGGAGTGGTAGTGCAGAGCAGAACTAATATGTCCCGAACACCCACTAGCATCAGATTCTGTTTTCTGTGCTTACAAGGCCCCTAGGAAGAAGGGACAGTTAGTGTCCAGGTTTTATATGTGGGGAAACAGAGACTCAAAGAGATCAAATAACTTGCCCAAGGTCTTCCAGGAACACATGAAAGAGCAGAGATTTACCCCCAGGATTTGGGAAGCAACTGATGGCTCAGCTTCCTGGGTTTAAGTCTCGGCCCTGCCACATGGTAGCTGTGTGACCTGAGGCAGGCAGCTTCACCTCTCTGAGCCTTGTGTCCTCACCTGTAAAGTAGGGATCGTAATACTGGCCTTATGGGCATTTGGGAGGATCCAGCGAGATGCTGTGTAAAGGGCTGGGGGCAGAGAAGAAAATATATGTTGGCATCTGCACACCCCCCCCCCCCCACCTTTCCTTCTGGGTCACAATCGTTCCAAAGAGCCGGCTGCCTGTCGGGCTCCCCAGGCATGTCTGTGGAGGTTCCTGCACCTTGTTTTTCTTGTCCTGGGAGTTTTCCTTTTCCGCGGCCTCAGAGAGTCTGAGGTCTGGACAGTAGCACCCTTTGAAGATGGCTGTTTTTGCGGAGAGGAAAAGAGTAGGGAGAGAAAGAAAAGGAAGTGTCAGCGGAGATTCCAAGGGTTGAGTCTCAGTGCTGTCGCCGCGTTCGTTCATGTACTCTGAGAAGCGGGCACCACAGTGCAATTCAAAATATAGCATGTTTATTGGAGGCAACACCTGCGAAGCATGACTGGAGGGGGCAGGAGGAGGCGGGGAAGAGCCTTCAGACCGTGCTTTCCTGGGAGAGAAGAGAGGAGGAAGGGGAATGAGGGATAGAAGACTCTTGCATTGCAAGACAATTGCAAAAAAGCCTCAGCCAGGCCGATGAGGAGTCCTTGAGCCAAAGTAGGCCGATGGAGGAACCCCACGTCTCCCGGGAAGAGCCTGTGCTGCTGGCACCCTGGTCCCCCATGGGCTGGGAGCAGCCTGGGGGAAGCAGAAGCGGACCGCAGGGAGACTGCAATGGTGGATCCAGGCGGACAGTAGCTGGGGCCGTCCCTCCATTAAGCCCCACCCGACAAGAGATCCCAGTGGTCATTCTCACAGCCACCGGCTTGCTTACTCACTGGGCAACCGTGGGAAATGTGCTGAAGCTCCCTGACCCTCAGAGTCGGCATCTGTGAAAAGGGGATGATGATGGTATATCCAGGTCCAAGGACTCGTCTCCGTGTCCCACTGCTGTGTAACAAATCATCCCCGACAGTTTTGGCTTAAAAGAGTGATGTATTATTACTCATGATTCTGTGGGTTAACGGGGATAGTTAGGTAGTTCTGCAGCTTTGCACATTATTGCTAAGGTTACTCGCAGGGGCTAAAATCAGATAGGCCCTCCTGGCTGGGAGCGGATTGTGCAAGGTGCCTCCCAGCCTCCAGGCTGTCTCTCTACATGGCCTCTCCCCACAACGTGGTCTAGCCTGGGCTTCCTTACAGCATGGTGGCTGGCTTTGAAGGACAAGCATTCCAAGAGGACAAGCCCCAGGGCCTGAGCACTTGTCACACCTCGGGCTGGTACCAGGCTTGCTAATGTCCCATTAGCCTAAGCACATGGCATGGCCAGTCCAGGGGACCACCCAGGACATTCACAGGGCTGTGGGAGGGGAGGGAAGTGATAATGTTGTTAAGTGCTTTAAACACGCACCCAATGAAGAGTGGCTGGAGCGTCATGAAATTGCTCTCAGAAGGGCTGGGGGGTGAGGCTGGGGTGGGGTGGGGAGGGGAGGGTGAGGGGGAGCCCTCTCTGGCCCTGAGGGAAATTAGAAGACTGGGCCGGGGGGAGGAAAGATGCCGGAAGCTGTGTGGCCAGAAGGATGCCCAAGAATTCCTAGGAAGAAGGGAGGTGGTAGGGACCAGCTTCATGGAGTCTGGGGATGGTGTGTGTGTGTGGGGGGGGGTGGTTAACTCAGGTCAACAGAAGCCCAATAAGTCGGGGCAGGCCGCTCTCTCAGGGGCAAGAAGACTTCCCGCCGAGAAGTTTCCTGGTGGGAAGGATATGGGCACGTGTGGTGTGACTGGAAGGAAAAGTCCTGTGGAAGCTTCGCTCATCATTTCCTGGGTCTGCCGGGTGAGAGTCACAGGAGTCAGCTCCCTCCAGAACATTCCTTGTAACTGCCTCAGTTTTGGGAAACTGGTGAGTGTGCAGTACAGCCCAGTAGTGATGGATGGAAAGAATGAAGGTTTAAATGGCGGGGTGGAGGAATGCTTTGGTGGATGGATGGCCGGACAGAATCTGGAAGAGGGGAGGCTCCAAATTTATCTGTTATCTCACATAATCTTCGCAACCGCCTTCCCTTATGTCTTCACAGATGAGCAGCTGATGCCCAGAGATGCTTAACAACTTAGAGCCACACAGTGTGTAGGTGGCTGAGCTGGGACTTGAACCCCAGAACCCCGATAACAGCTCAGTATAGATCCCATCACACCATATCCCGTACAGAGAAAGGGACATCTCAGGGGACCACAGCAAACAGGGCCAGAGAACAAGTAGATGAGTCTGACACCTGCCAAGGCCAGTCAGCCCCGCCCCCACCCCCTAGGGAGCCGGGCCACCCAGTCACCCCACTGCTGCCATCTCCTGCCTGCTGTCCCCTAGTATACCCAGGGCCGAGGTCACTCGGTCTCCCTCCCAGGACCTGGGCTCTTGAAGGGGGGGGGGGCTCCACTTTGAAGGGTGGGTGACATGCGTAGATAGTGTCACTAGAAAATGAAACAAAACTCTTTTCTTTGTGCCCTCGGCAGTATCCCAAGTCCTGGGCAGGGGGACAAAAAAGCGTTTGGAACAAACTCCTCTTTGATGGCCGAAGTAGGAAGACCTTGGGGGAAAAGCAAACAGAAAGAAAAGTCTGACCTAACTGAGCCACAGCTCTGGCAGGGAGAACAGCTTATTCACGTTTGAAGAGCTATCGAATGCTGGCAGCATATTAAGTGCTGAAGGCAGGGAGACACTGCCATCCAAATAAATCTAGGCACAGTAATGAGATGGAGAAGCCGGAGGGGAGAGCATTGGCAGGAGAGGTGGGGTGGTAGGGAGGGAAGGATCGGGGAGGCGAAGGGGCCGGCCAGCATTCCAGGCAGTGGGTTAGGGTGGCGGTTTCCCTAGCAGACCCACTTTGTTTGCCTTGGAATGTGGTTCTCTATCTTGGGGAGTCTGATGGAAGCTGTGGCCTTTATCATCGCTTTGCCAAACATACGCGCAGATAAAATGTGGGGTGGGAGGAGAGACCCCCTGCGTCCCTGCCACACAGCCCCTCTGAGACAGTGGTTCTTAACGAGTGGCATTCGCCTTCCTGCCCGCCCCAGAGACACTGGTTTTGGGGAAAAGCTTCCCAGGTGATTCTGACATAGCGTCCTGGTTGAGAATGCTGTCCAGGGGCTCCGGGAACTCCAGGTGAAGTTCTTTTCGGGAGCAAAGGTTTTTTTTCAGCTAGCAGTGAGAACAAGTGAATCCAAGCCAGGAATGTACCTCATATAGCTGGAGGTGTCCTTACTGGTTTGGGACCCCCAGCCAGCTCTACAGGGCAGTTAGTGATTCACATACCAGCTCTGGAAGATCTGTGCTGTCTTCCCGTCATGCTTAGATTCGAAGCCAAAGTCTTTATCGAGGTTCACAAAATCTCACGAGATCCTTTCCTCAAACACAGCAAATACATGCTCCTACCTCAGGGCCTTTGCGCTTGCTGCTCCCCCTGTCTGGACACTGTTTCCTCAGAGAGCCCCATGGGTTACTCCCTCACTTTCTGTGGGTCTTTGCCTAATGACCTTATCTGAATAGCATTGCTTCCCGCTGTTGATCCCTTACCCAACTGGAGTATTCCTCACAGCATTTATCCAACCATATCTATTCATATATGTCGTTCATTTTCTATCACCTGCTTGAGAAGGGAAATTGCAGGAGGGCTGTATCTGTTTTGTGGCCATCCTTGTCACCAGGGCCTAGAATAGGGTCTACCACATGGCAGTTGCTCAATAAATATCTCTTGAATGGCTGAATAATGCTAATGTGCTTCTCCCGGTTGTCCAACAGGATACGAATGTCATTTTCAAATTTGGTTAAAACCGCCATGTAAACAGCAAGCTGCTTTTTGGATCTGTTTCCCATACGGATTCCCATGCAAACTGTAAACAGGTAAACGAAGAGCAGTTAGTTACCTGACACCTGCTATATGCTCAGCCCCCGCAGGCTAAAGGGAGGTACAAGCAAAGAGTCTTTCTCTTCAAGGTCCTTAGGGTCCTGTCAGGTATGAGCGCTAAGGTCAGAATACCCAGGTGGGCAGCTCCTCAGGGCCTTGAAAGACAGTGGTCGCTGCTCCGAGGGGCTGGCGGGGTCAGAGGGGCTTAGCGGAGGTGTGCCCTTTGAGGAGCAGGACCCAGAGGGCAACCGCGCGGGAACCAGCGAGGTACCTGGCTCTGAGGCCCTGTCAGAGCAAGATGAGTTGCGGGAGCCAGAGCCACGGGCCCCTGACATCATGGCGTCTCTCCTCCACCTCCCTGCTTGGGGTTGCCTCATACAACCCGGAGACCCGGCCAAACCCAACAGGACGGTTAGGGGACTGGTGCTTTGGCCAAGTACCCAGAGAACACTGGGAAGAAGGCCTGGATTCAAACATGCCTGGAGTCAGGCATCAGTGCAGGCGGCGTAAACTCCGATAACGTTGAGGAAAACTCACTGGGTCTCAGTTGCCCCACTTGTAAGGTGAGGCCAAGGGCACTCTCCTCACCGGATTGTGGGGAAGGCCAGAGATGTGGACCCAGAAATGTGGATGTGGACCCCTGGACCCATGTCAGCAGAGAGAGCCCCTCATTACAGACTCCCAGGTTCTGGTCACAGGTGTGTACGGGCCACAGTCTTCTGGGGTAGCACCCCCCCCCCCAACTTAGTTTCATGTCTGTCTTTGTTTGAGAAGGCACAAAAGACCGTTTGTTTGCAGCCTCCTCCCCCTTCTGCCTTTCTCTGTGCCTCAGGCTCCTCTCTGAAGTGGATCTTCCTGTGGCCGAGTGGCTACTTAAAAGATCAGGGGACTGAAATCAAGGGGGGAAGAGTGATAGAGACAGGGAGATGGTGGGGGTGGAGGGCGCCTGGGTCCCGTTCTTGAGGGAGGAGCTCTGCCTCCCCCCCCCCCCCCCCACTGCCTCCCTGCTCGCTTTCCAGACCTGGAAAGAGAACCCAAGGGCCTTCCAAGTTAGGCCACGCCAGGCACAGGACTTGGAATCTTTCTTGCTTTGCTTTTGGAACAGAGAGATGCCAAAAGCAGCTGGGGAGGAGGACGAAGGGAGGAGCAACAGTGCTCGTCCAATCGGGATTCGAATCCTACCACTGATGTTTTCTAGTCGTGTGACAATGGCCAGGGCACCCCGCCTCTCGGAGCCTGGGGTCCTCTCTATAAGCCCGAGACCCCCCAGGAGAGCCTCAGAGCACAGGGCGGCGGTGCGTTAGAACGGGTTGTGTCGCCGGTCCCTCGCGCGGCCCGCGAGCCGCTCGGTGCCCAGGCTTCCGCGGGTGCGCACTGCGCGCCCCGGGCCGGCTGCTCCGGGAGGGCGCGGCCCTTCGCCCACCTTTCCTCGTCCTCCCGCCCGGGCTTCGCCGCGTCTGGGGAGGTGGCGGCCCTGTTCTCCGAGCCAGAAAGGAAAATAGGGGTTTCGCGCCCCCTCTTGGCGAATCCATGTTACGGCTGTTGTGGTCGGAAGTGGGGCCACGGGAGAGGCTCTGGCTGCCGCAGGTTGTGGGCAACGTAGGAGGTCGTGGGAAATGAGGGTTTTCCTCTGGACAAGTCTTCACTCCGCCGTCAGCGTTCACCTGCTGCTGACAACTAATTCCCTCAATTCCGTCTCAACCGCTGATAAGTTGCCAACGACACTGAACAAACACTTTATAACCAAGAAGCCCCTCTGTGCCTGGAAACTATGGCAGAACCAGAGGGGGACGCAGACCTTGAATTGCATATGGCATCCGTCCATCCGTCCACCCACCCGCCCGTCCACCCATCCTTCCACAAATATTGAGCTTCCCTAAAGGCCAAGCACGGTTCTTTGCCTTTGAGGAACATCAGTAAACAAAACAACTGAAGAGCCTTGGCCCTCGTGGAGTTTATGTCTGAGAAGGGGGACTGATAACAAACAATGCAGATAACAAATAAGAAATATATGGTACACTTGGAGGAGAAAAGTGCTGTAAAAAATGACAGATAGAATAGGGGAGGAGGTACCACGGTGTGGTGAGGGTGGGAGCAGGTTGTGGAACAAAGTAGGCGATCATAGTAGACCTCTGGGGGAAGGTGACATTTGAGCAAAGACAAGAGAGTGAGGGAGTGAGCCAACCAGGTACTGGGGGCAGGGCAGCGCAGGCATCAGAGCTCAGCTGGAGCAAAGGCCCTGGGCACACTCCCTGGCTTGTGTGCTTTATACCTTTGGCATGGGCCCCTACACCTACCTGGGGAGTCAGGGAGGAAGATTCCTCGGAGGAGCATAGACTTAGTCTGCCGAGGAGGTGAATCTGTGAGTGGGCTTTCTGAGTGGAGGGAACAGCACGTACAAAGGATGAATGAGAGATCCTGGCATGCTGGGAGAGTTACGGGAGGGTCAGTGTTTGGTGTTGTCGCCTGGAGGCGGAATGGAAGAGATGTGCAAAGAATGGGATTAGGGAGGTAGGCTATCATCGATTATTCTAGAATCTGATATGCCACATGAATGAGTTTGGATTCAGAGGTTGCAAACTGATGGCTGAGGGGCTGACATAAACTGGTCAAACCATTTTGCTCTCTTTGCGCGTTTGTTACCATTGTGCCCCCGAGGTATTGGAGTTTATAACCCCTCAAAAAAGGGGAGCCGTTGGAGGATCTTAGGCACAGGAAAGATGTGATCAGATTTTTTCATTGGAAGGTATTCTGGGGCTTCTTGAAGCCGGGGACCTTTTCCTGCATTCTGATAGTCTCAAGGTCTAACACAGCCTAACACAGGATCTAACACATGTATCATGGGTACATAATAGGTACCCAGTGAATTGTTTTTAGCTTTAATGAGTGGGGGGGGGGGTGTGAACAAATAAATGACACAAGGAACGGGCCGTCAGGGCGGGCCAGGCTGGGGGACATGTGAGGTCTTAACCCTCTGCAGTAAAGTGCCAGCCCACAGCTCATGCTTCCTCTCACTGCGGAGTCTGCCTGGGCAATGTGTCTCCAAGAGTAGTCCATAATCACCTGCCATGTTTGTTTTAGAATGCAGACTACCAGGCCCAAGTGTAGACCTACTGACTTTCCAGTAGCTCCCTTCATGGAGCCCAGGCATCTGCACATTAAACCAACACCCGCTAAAGTTGGAGGAGAGTCGCAGGGCAGGGTATTTTCAGACTACAGTCTGCCTTTGGCCTTGCTTCTGTTTGTTGGCCCTCAGGGAAAGCAGAACAGGAACGGTCAAGCGTGAAACTGATAAGCCCACACATAGAGTTATGCAGCAGTTCTCTCATTTTGGCATATATCCTCTGACCCAGCCTCCACATCACCCTCTGTGAGGTAGGTTTCTTGATCTGCCCCTTTGACAAGGAGTAACTGAAGACCGGAAAGACCCGCAAGGATATGCTGACAGGTAAGGCTGGGGAGATTGGGACCGGGCTTTCTGGCAGCCAGCCACTCCAGTGCTTCCTTGTCGAGTTGTCCTTCCTGCCCTAGGTTAACCCACTTCAACCTGTTCTCAATCATGGCCTCTCCAGAAATGGGGAAAATTAGTAGCTCATCTGTGCTTTAATTGAGATTTGCTTGCTCCAGTGGTTCTCAAATGCTGGTAGTATTTGAATCACCTGGCCGTCTTGAGCTACCACACGGCCCGGCCCTAGCCTACTTCTAAGAGCCCCTGGCTCTTTGTTACCTCTCCAGGTGGTGCCAATGCCTCCAAAGTTTGAGAACTGTGGCTCAATGCGTGGTTCTCCCATGTGTGGATATTGCTGAGCCTTTCCTGTAAAGATGCGAAGAAAGGCCATTTTAGGTAATGGGGAGCTCCTGGGGAGATCCCTGTGGAAGGGAAAGGGTGGATCTTATTATTGCCCTTGAAACTACTCTGTACTTAAAAGCAGAGCATGCGGGCACAAAGCAAGCTTAGTGACAGGAGGAGGGTGGTGGAGAGGTCTCTGGGCCCTGACATTCAAGGACAGTTTCACCAGGCATAGTAAGGATTTTAGGCTGGAGAAGAGATGAGTGGAAACAGAGATAAAGGTAAATGTGGAATGGTAAGGAGGGGGAGCCGTGGGATATGGAGTGTGAAAGGGGCTTTGGATGAGACATTGCTGTGGCTTCAGCTGGGGCTCCTGGACCCCCAGTGGGGTAGGGCCCACCATCTGACTTAGGTTTTGGATTCCCAAAAGTGAGTACCAAGTTTTGAAGGTATGTGCACCCTTCCAGGAAGAGGCCTTGAGGGAGGATGGGGCCTGGGGTTAGCAGACTTGGGGTTAAAGTTCCCCTTTCCCATCCTACTTGTGTGAGTCACCTCCTTCTTTTGGGCCTCTGGTTTGTCATCTGTAAAGTGACGCTAATGGCAGTGCTCTCCTAACAGAGTCCTTTTGAGGATTAAGTCACCCAGGCCAGAGCTTGGCTCCGACAGTGCTCAATCAGTGTTAGCTGTCACTGATAATATTGTGATTTGGGAGAGTTTTGTGTCCTCCCCCCCTCCAAAAGTTTACATCACTCATGCTCATCCTGGATATATTGGGGGGCCTTGTTGAATTCAATGGACTGTAATAAATTATGTCATTAGTTGCTCCATCCGAAAGCTGGGAATAATTCTTATCACCTAGAGGTTAGGATTAAATGCTGCATGTGGCTGGGGCTGCTGGGCAGCTGCTAGGCTCACTCATTAGGTAAGTGACCCGGGTTGAAAATGCTGGTCTAGTGTTTATTACCAAAGTCTGGTTGGCATATGTGCGCCACACAGGTGAGGCTGTGTTCCGATAAAACTGTATCTACAGAAACATGAGTCGGGCCTCTATTCTATCACTACACTAAAGTCTCTTGTAGATCATCTGCGAATTCTCTAGTCTGTCTTCCAGGCAGACACTAGTAATCTGTAGATAGCAGAACTCCAGATTGCCTTGTTCTAACTCTAATTTCTTTCCTTGCCTAATCTCGGCCAAGACCTCTGGTACAATGTCAGCTATTTGACAGTGACAATGGGTGGCCTTTCCTTTTGTTCAGGAGTTCAAACCTTTCGGAATTTCCTAAATGAGTAAGAGTCTGGCTTTTTGGCTGAGAGATGTCTAATGTTAAAGAGGTATCCATTCATCCTATTGTCTAAGTCAAGAATGGGTGTCTCATTTTGTCAGATGTCTTTTTAGTGTCTATAGATCAAATGATTTTTATCCCCCTAGGATCTGTTAAGGAGAAGTTCATTCAAATCATAGGGTTGAACCATCCTTCCATTCTGTATGATCCCATTTGGTCATAAGGTTATGTTACGATGCGTTTGGAGTCTGTGTGCAAAGTGCTATTCAGCTTTTAAGTATTGATAATCTGATGATAGGTAAGACTTGTCCATAGTTCTTCCTATAAACTTCATCAGATCTGTTATTGTTTAGTTGTAAAATGTGGGTGTGTTTCCTCTTCTCTGGACGGTTTAAATAGAACTGGAATAATATACTTCTTTAAATATATGGTAGAGTTCCTGGTGAGACTGTCTGGACCAGTTACTTTTTTAGGGAATTAGTCCTTTGATAACTTCTATGTAAATTGATTTCTTTTGACTTTATTTCTCACCTGGGATTAGGATTAATAAACTAAATTTTAAGCTAAATTAGTAATTTCATCCAGACTTAAACATTCTCTATATGTGCTTTTTTTTTTTTTTTTGAGAATTGGCTCTTCATTTCTTTCCTACTATAAATAATTATGTAAATGTGCTCCTGTGTCCTTGGCACCTGCCCCCATATGGGTCTTTCCACTTAATGGGCTAGCACTGGAAGCAAACTTACTTGGCTATTTATATCCTAACAGAATTTTAAATTAGCTACAGCTGCATTTGAAAAACCTGCTTCCTAAATATATTAAAATTCCTAACTGTACAATTTGAACTATGACAAATGGTATAGCCATGTAACCACAGCCTCAGGTTATAGATCACGTCATCTCCCCAGAATGTTCCCTGTACCACATTGCTGTCATTTTCCCAACCTCCTCCCCAGGCAACCTCTGTTCTGATTTTTATCACTATGGGTTACTTTTGCTTGTTCCATAAGTAGAACTGTACAATGTGTACTGTGTCTGGTTTCTTTCACTCGGTTGGCCTTAGCTTTTAAAGGCAAACTTACTTGCTCAGATTAGTAGTATCCTCTGCACAAATCTATTCCCTCTAGCAGGGAGGAATTGGTAACACCTATTGAAATATTGATCCTTTGATGGCTACAGGATTCTAGGTTGGGAGTTACTTTCTCTCTATATGTTGAAAATAACATTTCAGGGGTACCTGGGTGGCTCAGTCGGTTAAGCATCCGACTTCAGCTCAGGTCATGATCTCACGGCTCGTGAGTTCGAGCCTTGCGTCGGGCTCTGTGCTGACAGCTCAGAGCCTGGAGCCTGCTTCCGATCCTGTGTGTGTCTTTCTCTCTCTCTGCCTCTACCCTGCTCACACTCTGTCTCTATTTCTCTCAAAAATAAATAAATGTTAAAAAAATTAAAAAAATAAAAGAACATTTCATTGTTTTCAGGTTTCCGCTGTTGGCTGAAGTCAGCTTTTGGTCTGTTATTCCTCTGAGGGTAACTTTTTTTCTTGGCTGATTTTTGAGATGTTTGTCTTTTTGTAGATATATAATCTCCTAAATATATACGTATATACATATATGTATGTATATGTAGATTGCTTTATTTTAATTTGCATTTGTTGGGCTTGCTGAATCCATGCTGCGGTGTCTGGTTATTTGGCACTGATAAAACATCTTATTCAGATTGCTTCTGGTCTATTTTTCTCTTCCTTTGGGACTCGAAATGAATATGTATATGTACATTTTAGATCCTCTGCTATCTTCTTTTACTTTTGTGTCTTCATGTCACGTTTTAGAAAGTTTCTTCAGCCTCTTCTTCTGGGTCATTAATTTTTTCTTTAGCTGTATCTAATTTGATGTTAAACTCTGCCATTGAGGCTTTTCACTTTTGGTCAGTGGATTTTAACCTCTAGAATTGATTGATTTCTTTCAAATTTGTCCTCTTAATAATTTCCATTTATTCTGTCAGTTTTCAGACTTGAGTTTCTATCTCCTTGAGAAGAAGAGCAATCATTTTATAGTCGACTCTTAGTAGCTGGAGTCCATTTTAGTCTTTCTGTTGTCTGTACTGGTCTTACCTCATGCTGCTTATTCATGTGTCTGTATTTTGTGTTCTGGACACTGTACTTGAAAAGCCATCCTCTGAAAAATGCAAGTAAGTCTAAGGTAACCACTTCCAGAGTATTTGTCAGCTTCTGCCCGGGGGCTTGGAGTCAATACAGGAGGACAAGATTGTTGGGTGAAGTTAATCCGCCTGCAGCAATTGAGACTTCCTGGACATTGTGACATGAGGCCAAGCTGCTGTCCATGTAAGGGCTGGTTTTCTTGTAGCTTTCTCTTGTTCCCAGGAGTTCTGGGCTAACGTGGGAGGTCTGAGGTTTAAATCCTGGCTCTACTGTGGCCTAGAAGTGACTCATCTTCATGAAGCTTCAGTTTTATCCCCTTGAATTGAGGTATCTTCTTATCTTACATATGAGAAACTGATGCCCAGACAGGGGAGATCATTCTCACAACATGCTACAATTGGTGAGTAGGAACTATAAAATAGAGTCTAGGCTCTGCAAGGCTGCTTTTACCTGAGACTTCAATTTTGCAACTTGTGTTTAGGGGTCTATTTCCCCCACACCTTGCTTCTCACGCACGTAAAGGAGGCCCCGCAATCCTTATCACACTTCCCATAACAAGGAGGAAGTATCTGACTGAGGCCCAAGGACTGGGACACCAGGAGAAGCTGGTACATGGCAAAGGAAAGGAAGGTCGGAGGGCAAGACCGAGCTAGAGAGCTTGTAGGGTCCTAGGGAAAGTGACATAAAAATTGTCCTGCTTGGAGACAGGTGCTGACATCGCAAACAAATGAGCTGGTTCTAGCTCATTTCCCATGTTCATTCCCTATTCCCAGCTTCTACTGTTTGTCAGCCCTTTGGCTCTTTTCGGAAGGTTGTTGGTATCAGTTGGGCTGGTTCTGAGCCATGGCTTCTAGCTGTTATAGAAGACCCCTGAGTGTGACCTAATAGGCAGATGGTTGGAAGCTGGGGAATGTTGAAACCAAGGGTACGTACAAGACAACTTGAGGAAAGGGTTGGTATACCTCAATACCAGACAATTTAGGGGCATTATTGCCTTTGTGGGCCAACATTTTTCACAATAGACTTTTCTTATAGAAAATATAAGTCTTGGCAGAAATCTAACTGCCAGGTTGCCTCCTGGCCTTACCACATACTCATTTCAAATACATTTTGGGGTGCCTGGGTGACTCAGGTTAAGCGTCAGACTTTGGCTCTGGTCATGATCTTGCGGTTCGTGAGTTTGAGCCCTGCATCAGGCCCTGTGCTGACAGTGTGGAGCCTGCTTGGGATTCTGCCTCTCCCTCTCTCGCTGCCCTTTCCCCACTTGCTGTCTCTCTCTCTCTCAAAATAAATAAACTTAAAAAGAATTTGGGGGCACCCGGGTGGCTCAGTTGGTTAACCATCCAACTTTGGCTCAGGTCATGATCTCATGGTTTGTGGGTTCGAGCCCTGTGTTGGGCTCTGTGCTGACAGCTCAGAGCCTAGAGCCTGCTGAGGATTCTGTCTCTCTCTCTCTCTCTCTGCCCCTTCCCTGTTCACACTCTGTCTGTCTCTGTCTCAAAAATAAACATTTAAAAAAGAAAAAAAATACATTTTGCCAAGAAAACACACTTCTTTTAGGTACTTGCCTTAGCATTATTTGCTGTTCCATGAGCCTGCCTGGAGAGGTTCTCATCCTAACTGCTTCGAGCAGCCTTTCTCCTCGAATAGCTTGTTGGGCCACACTGGCCTCCAGTTTCCCTACCTGATCCTGATCATTGTTTTCTTTGTACCTGAGTCCCTGGCTGAGGGCTGGGTGGATGGGACAGAGTCATGGAGTTTTGGTAACATCAAGGACTTCCAGGGCAAGAAGTTCAAGAGAGCCCCCTAATCCAGCCTGAACTGGGATTACTGCTTAAAGTCTGGGACCATGTGCTGGTCTAGTGGATATTACAGAGCTGTGATATCTTTGATTTTGTTATTAAGGTGATACAGGACAAAGACCCTCAATATGTGAGAGACTAGCCCTGGAAGAAAGCAGAAACCCCCTACTTCTTGCCCATTGAAGAGAAGTCTTGTCCAGCAGTGTGGCCCTTCCCGCCAAACTCCTCAGAACCAGCAGGGATGATAGGCACCACCCTTTGGAAGGCAAAACCACAGGAATCTCTGTTGACACGTAACTACCCCTCTATGCTATCTGAGTATAGATTTTCCTTGACTTATGATGGACTTCTGTCCTGATAAACCCGTTATAAGTTGAAAATGCATTTAATACACCTGAACTACTGAGCATCATAGTTTAGTCTTGCCTACCTTAATTATGTTTAGAACACTCACACTGGCCTACAGCTGGGCAAAATCCTCGAACACTGTCCATTTTATAATAAAGTGTTGAGTATCTCATTTAGTTTATTGAATACTGAAAGTGAAAAGCAGAAGGGTTGTATGGGTACAGGATAGTTGTAAATGGTTTTTACCCTTGTGACTGTGGGGCTGACTGGGAGCTGCATCTTGCTGCCAGTGCCCAGCATCATGAGACGGGATCCTACGGCACATCACTGGCCCAGGAAAAGGTTCAAATTCGAAATTCCAAGTGCAGTTTCTACTGAATGCGTGTCACTTTTGCACCACCGTCAAGTCATAAAGTCAAGAACTGAACCATTCTAAGTTGGGGGATGTCTGTATCTGGAAGGACCGTATGAGCTCCTTATCTGCAGGGTTGAAAGCCCCATTGAAATGACCCTTTAACTTGTAGGGGAGGGAGTCTGAGCCAGAACAAAGTATTTTGCTTGTGGAACAAAGGGTTAGTCTAGACATGAGAATTGATATCTGTTCAATCTCTTTCTAAACAGTATGCGTGTTCCTAATTCTGGCGCGTGAAGTTCTTTGTATCACTGCTGATGAGAAGTTGGCACCCTAAATCAAGACTCAGTACTGTTTTGTCCTGTGGCTGTATCTGGTCACCGCTCCATCTTCTATAGCAAAGTCCTCATGGCTTTGCTCTTCTCTTCACTGACTTGGCAACATCCTGTAGTTGTGCCTCTCCTCCTAGCTACCTATGTGCCAGGCACTGTGCTAACGATAGAATGATGAAGGCTGACCTGGGGAGATACTGAACATGTAACAGTATTAAGTGTCATGAGGGGGAAGTATAGATTGCTATGGGCATATCCCAGGCAGACTGAACATGTTTTGGAGAAGTTGGGCAGAGTGTCCGGTTCTTTGAAGCGCTGGTGCAACAAACCTGTGAAGGAGGTAATGAGGCTTTGCATATGGCGGGGATGGAATTTAGAATAAGAACTCAGAATATGGCATCTAGTGGAAGGGCTGTAAATCTAGAATTTTTTAGGAAAAGAGGTCTCTGTGTCTGGGAATATGAAGATTGTCATACAAAGAATTAGAGGCAGCTGTTGGCCTCAGGTTTTCTTACCGTGTGGCTTCTTGCTCTCTGATTTGTTTGGTTGATTCTTCAAGGCTTTAAAAAGGTGTTTCTTAGGTCTTTCCCATCATTTTGACTTCTCTTCAGATGAAAGGTTGGTCTGAATAGTCAGAGGCTCTCAAAGTAGAGTCTCAGGAACTTGTTCGAACTGAAAATTCTCAGGCCCCACCCCAGATTTACCGAATCAAAGTCTGGCAGTGAGGCCTCACCATCTCTGTGCTAACAAGTCCTCTAAGTGATTCTGGTGAAGTTTGAAGTTCAAGAACCATGTATCTAGCCCCTGGTTACTAGTGATGGAAGTCTGAGGCAGCTGTCACAGTGAGCAGGTTGAAGGTATTTATAAGGAAATGACACAAAGAAGGATAGAAGGACCGAAGAAAAATAGACAAAAAGAGGGGCTGATGTTCTAGAACAAGGGATGGCAAACTTTTTCCAAACAGGACCAGATAATGAACATTTTATGCCTTGTGAGTCATATCCTATGGTCTGTGTCACAGCTATTCAGCTCTGCCATTATAGTGTGAAAACAGCCATAGATGATATATCAACAAACAAATGTGACTGTATTCCAGTAAAACTTTATTTACAAAAAGAGGTAGTTGGATTTGGCCCTTGGGCAGTACTCACCTCTATGCTAACAGAATAATTTACTCAGGCTTTTTATTCTTTATCTCTCTCCCTCTCTCCCTCTCTCCCTCTCTCCCTCTCTCCCTCTCTCCCTCTCTCCCTCTCTCCCTCTCTCCCTCTCTCCCTCTCTCCCTCTCTCCCTCTCTCCCTCTCTCCCTCTCTCCCTCTCTCCCTCTCTCCCTCTCTCCCTCTCTCCCTCTCTCCCTCTCTCCCTCTCCCTCTCCCTCCCCCCCCTCATCTTTCCCTCTCTTTCTTTCTTTTTCTCTCTCTGTCTCTTTATTTCTACAGAATCCCCTTTTCTTAGAACACTGTAAAGCAGGAATTGCTCTGATGGAGGGAGAGGGAGGAGACCCCAGAAGCATACCTGTTTACTTTCTCCTTTTTCTCAAAGTGGGCCCTAATGCTCTTCTTCAGAACACATTTTAATGCCATTTAACTATAGTGTTCCAGGGTCTGGGCTTGGGGCCTCTTAGGCATTGCCCTCGAATGAGTCGGTAATTCTCCCTGAGCCAACATGTACCTATACCCAAGGCATGGAAGTAGGAGGAGGCAGTGAGGAGCCTGAGATGGGGCCTGGATCTCCTCAGGGTCAAGGAGGGTTTCCTTTAATGCACTGCGTGGTTTCTCGCTTTCTCTGCAGGTTCCAGCCAGCCTGCTGAGGCCAAGACAAAGACCCAGAGCATGAGTCATCGATTAGGCATGTTCCGTATGCCCTCTGCCCAGATGAGGGGTCAGGGCCTCAGAAACCAGAGAATCCACACCCACCTGATGGAGATGATGCTGAACTTGAAGCAGACCATAGAGAAGAACCTCATGCACCTAATGACCAGGCACCTGCAGCAGGACCTGGTGCTGGAGGAGCAGAGGCACAGTCAGGCCACCAGCGAGCAGGAAGCCCTCCTGGGCCGCTTAATGTACCAGTTGGTCAACCTCCTACAGTCTGGGGCCATGGGTGGCCTAGGGCTCCAACCGTCTTGCCCTTCCCTGGACGTTAGGTGTGATGTCAGAGGTGGGCAGTGGGCCCAGTCCTCCAGGCAGCCTGACTGGCCAGTTCACCAACTGAGTGATCTTGAAGCTACATTTGTCAGCCAGCACCTGTCCAGCCGTGGGATGGACATCTCTGCCTTATACCACTCCAGCTTCCAGGACTACAATATCTACCAAAGAGACAAATACCACGAGGACAAGAACACCATGGTGAGGATGAGGGCAGGGGGAGACACCTATTCAAGGGCCCCAATCACTAGGGTTGACTGAGTCCTGTGCCAAGTACTGGGCTCTCTTACTCTTCTTAGCTCCGTAAAGTAGATGCTATTGTCGTCTTATAGATAAGGGAATGGGCACAGAAACAAGGTGACATGGCTAATAAAATTAAGAGCTGTGTCTGAGTCCCCTGCCTTCCAGTTCCCCCAGACTCCCGCCACCCCCCCGCAGCCTGCTTTCCCTGAGTCCATGCTCTTCCCCACTAGGAGTCACTGTGGTCAAAGTGGTAAGCAGACATGCCCTCATGGAACTCAGTCTAGTGATGAATGTAGTCAGCCATTGGGGAAAGGAACATGAATAATAATTCCAAGTGTACAAGGGGTTGCCTGATTCGGGTGGTCTAAGGTGTCTTAAAGACTGAATCAGCCAGCCATATGGTAGAGGTGGTGAGAGGGGGCACCTCTAGGTAGGAGGAACTACATGTGTGAAAGCTTCGTGGTGGGAAGAGCTGGGAGTGATAAGGGAAAGGCTAGGTTGGGGGAAATGAGTGCTGTGACGAGGTGTGGATGGGGGCAGGCCATTGTGAGGTGTTGGGATGGTATCCTAAGTGTTAGGGAGCCAACAAGAGACTTCCAGCAAGGGAGGTTCACTACAGCTCTCCAGCCAAAGGATGGAGGACAGTGCTAGTCAAACCTTCTTTTCTGTTTCTAGCTAAGTGATGTGTGGTCAATGGCCATCTGCTTCTCTGGGGACCAACTGAGCCCAGTATCTCCACTGGACTCTGAGGGACCATATCTCCTCCAATAAGTTGAAGGGCCCTCTCATGGAAGCAGAGATGGGTATGAGGCAGGTACTGGGTCAGGCAGGTGGGTTCTGCCCATGGCTGTGGTCACGTGGCTAGTAGGTTATTCAATCTTTCTGAGATTCACTCTCTTTAAATCATGTGCTAGGGTCTGGCACATGATAAGAACTCAGCGACTGGTATCTGGTATAGAAGTACTATGTGGCTCTGAAGGGGAAAACTTGCAAGCTGTAAGATTTTTGGGTGTGTGAAAGTTTTCTAGCACTTGAAGTTGTTAAACATGGATTGAACTGCCTCATGGGGCAGTGAGATTTCCATTTGAAATAACCTAGGATGAGTATTTACTAGAATGTTTAAGGAGGCCCATATAGGGCAGGGCAAATGGACTGATCTCAGATTCCTTCCATCTCCAGGGCTACATTAACCTTGGACTCAGTGAGAATAAGCTCTGCCTCGATCTGATGACTGAACGGGTAAGCCAAGCCCTGTGCTATGCTGGGACCCGCCATCGGGCCTAGTCCCACTAGAATGTTTCTTAGCAAGTGGCAGATACAGGAGTTGGACTTAGGAGTTTGGGGAAAGAAGGGAGAAAAGAGCTTCTAGAATAGCACATCTAACCTTCTGGCTTACTGACTGTGTTTGGAGGTGTGCTGTGGACGGGTATATGGTGGGTAGGCTGCCAAGGGAGCCTCTGGCCCTGTAGGGCCATCAGACACTCCCCAGTGATTCTCTATTTGTATAGTCTATGACAAGATCGGGCTTCCATTCATTAAGGGGCATGTTTCCCTGTTCGTCTTCTGTCAGGCCCTGTGTTGTAGGGCAAACACCCAGATGTGTCTGAGCCGTGGGATGAGACCTGTTGGGCTTCCTTGGGCTGGCTGTCCTCATGCTCTGTTTGTCCACAGTTGAGTCAGAGTGATATGAACTACATTGAGGATGACTTGCTGCAATATCCTGATTGGAGAGGGCAACCATTGTAAGTAACTTCCAGATCTAAAGTCTCTTGGCCCCTAGACACCTGCTCTCATCCAGGGAAGGACCCAAAGCACCAGATTCTTGGTTGGCTACCTCCCTATTTCTTTGGGTAACAACTTCTACAAAATATCTAGAGCGAAACCTCATCAGGAGCCTGGTGTCATAGAAATAACAGTGCCCTATAATTCAAAAGGCTTGATTTCTTGTCTCAACTCTCATACTTCTTGTCTGTGTCGCCTGGGGAGTTGATCGCCTCAGTCAGTAACCTGTAACATGAGGTTGGATACCTTACTCTTTGGAAAAGACTGTAGTCTAGATCCCGAATGAGGAAGGGCCCCTGGGCCCGGGCACCACAAAGTCTCTCTGGGTTTGTCCACAGCCTGCGAGAAGAGGTGGCCCGGTTCCTGACCTACTACTGCAAGGTACCTGACCAGCTTGATCCAGAAAATGTGAGTCAGTTTCCCACCCTCACTGCCCCCTTGGTAGAGGGCTTTATTCTTGGGGGACTCTTTTGTATTTTCTAGAACGATTAGAGACCCTCAGGGCCAGGACAGAGGAAAGGCCAATGGATAAGGCCAGTGGATAACCAGATAAAGAGGTTCCTGATACCCGTCCTAGGGGGAGGGAGAGAAAAGGGCTAGACCTTCTTATATGGGGGATGGGTTTTGATTTCTGTCTTCTGTGCATCTTCAGGTAGTTGTTCTAAATGGCTGCTCCTCTGTATTCTCCACACTGGCCATGGTTCTTTGTGATCCAGGGGGTAAGTTAATGGGCTTTGCTTTCCCTCTGGGAAATAGCAGCACAATGGGCACTGGACCTTAGGGAAGAAGAATATCTTGACCCAAGGCCTTTCCCCTAAAGTACTGGGACTTCTACATTGATCAGAACATCTTCCTACTATTTCTGTAGTAGCGGGAGATTTGGGTCCCCATTTAATATGGGAGGAAAACGTGTGATGGTCCTCAGTGAGTTATGCTTTAGAAATAGTGACAATGGGAGCCAATTCAGTATATTCTTAGCTGGGCTTCTGGACTCAACTCCAATGCAGAGAGCCCTGGCAAACTGGCTCACAAGATAGATTTCCTATCCTCGTCCACCAAACAAACAAACAAACAAAACACACACACACACACACACACACACACACACACACACACACACACTAACAAACCCTCCCCCCCACCCAAACAAACAAACAAACAAAAAACTAATTAGTTCTAGATCAAACAAGGCTGAGGGATCTGTTCTTGGTCTCCCTCCTAACAACACCCAAACAAGAGTCTCAGATCTTGATGAGCTCTGGCTGCATAGAAGGAAGTTACCAAGATGGCGGTTTCATTCAAAGGAGTGAGTCCTTGGTTTGCTCATCAATGAGGCCAAAGGAACGGGAAGAAAAGAACCCATGGGTTCACCAAGTCTAGGTAACCTGAGCCATGCAGAGAGATGAGCGCCCTCTCTGGGCACAGACCTCAGCCTCTTGTGTTCCTACTAGAGCTGGTAAGACTCAGTGGATGACTAGCATTTCACCTGTTAGCAAGCCTATTTTGGTTTGTAACCTGGATTCTGAGCCATTCATAGCAATATTCTTCCCCTTCTCCTTCTCTAGTATACCCCCAAAGAAGAAACTTCTCTAGTGTCCCCCAAATAACATTTATAAGAATGCAACTTTTATAGAGCCTGAGCCCAAAAGCATTAAGCCCCAAGCAGGATGGATTGCCAAACTAACCTTCTCTGTCTATAGTGTTGCTGCTGGTCTAGGGGGCCTGGCGTGTTCTGACGGGGAGACCATGGACTGACGACTTTGTCTCCCTGTGCTTCCAGAGGCCTTTCTGATTCCTGCCCCCTCTTATGGTGGCTTCGCCTTTAGTGCCTGCCTGTATTCGAAGGTTGAGCTGATTCTTGTCCACCTGGACAGTGAGGTCAGAATGGGGACCCTTCCCCCTGCTTAGCCCACCTAGGCAATGGAAGGTCTCTAGGGCATTTGGAAGGTGTAGGGGAACTCTCTTTCCTCCTATATAAGTGACAGTGGGAGGAGATGGAGAAATTAGAGCAAAGAAGACATGTGGGGCTGCAGCCCTGGGCATGAAGCATTGTTCAGTGTCTGTGGGATGAGGAACTAAGGCTCAGAAGCTTTCCGGTAGGCAGTTCTCAGACAGCGTTTGTCTTCCAGGTCACAGATGCAAATCTCCATCCTTTCCAGCTCACTGTGGACAAGATGGAGCAAGCTCTACTTGAGGCTAGGCTTACAGTAAGGAGGGACCTCTGTCTTCAGGGTGGGCACTGCTGTCCCTGAGAAGGGTTGAGGACTGAGACCCGGTACAACCTTCTCACCACGGTGGTGTGGGCTCCTTCGGAAGAAGCAGTGTCCCAGGGGCCATGTCCCCCTGGGAGCCCTGAGCCTTGTCTATGGCAGCCCCCAGAGCTCCTTCTGGGGCTGCATGTTCAAGATCCCACCTAAAGGAGGTGAGATCCCAATGAGGCCTTGGTTGGGTGTCCATAATGGGGTGTCCTGATGTGACCTTTAGCTGAACTTCAGGTAGATGTGTAGGACTTGTGTTCACTCAGTTATGGTTTTTTATATTTTTTTTTTAGGGGAAAAAGGTCAGAGGCCTCATTCTAATCAACCCTCAGAATCCTTTGGGAGACGTCTACTCTCGAGACTCACTACAAGAATACCTGGAGTTTGCCAAGAAGTAAGAGTTCCACCCCTCAAGACTACACAAAGTCCCTTAACAATGTTCTGATCACTCACGGTCAAGAAGTCAGAACCAGACAAAACTTACTCCAATATTTTTACCGCACAGTATACTTTGCAAAGCTATGTAGAACTCACACTGAAATTGAAGGAAAAGGCGCCCACATGCTTCAACCCTACATTTTTGGGCCATTTTGCCTTTTTTCTTTTTTTTTCTTGCCCAGGTACAGACACCTACATAACAATTATGATCTGGTTTTGTTGCTTTTCCAATTCTTGTTGTGTAACCACTCTCTCCCAGCATCCATTTCCCAAACTACTTGGCCTGAGGTGCTGAGAAAGACAGACTTTCAGACCTTGTGGGGTGAAGATGTGTCCCCAGAGAACCCTCATGTCCCATTCCTACAAACATGTTGACATCCGCCATCTCTGGAGTTCTGAAATAGCCCTATTGTTTAGGGTACCTAATCTCCCATTTTCCAGAAGAAACACTTATTCAAATTTCATAACTCTAATCCAGACCAATTCATGGCAGAGCAGGAGGACAAGAGGATGAACACTGGAAGTCCGTGGGCTGGAATTTGACAAAACTAGGTTCAAATCCCAGCTCTAGCATCTGCTGATTGAGGAAATGAACTGTATCTCAGAAACTGTTTCTTCATCTGTGAGATGGAGATACCACCACTGCTTCAGAGGGTTGTTGGGAAAATAAACAAGATGATGTGCATTAGCACTGAGCCCACTGAATGCCACTACTCAGTTCGGACCCTGGGTGGGAGCTCCCTGACTACACCAGATATAAAACTCTTTGGGACACCCAGCCCTCCTCGTTGGTCTCTGCTTTACAGTTGAAGGGTTAGATGTTCTCCTGAGTGTCTTTGGGTCCTCTTTCTTCCTACCCCCGAGCCGGGTCTAAAGACCCCTTCTGGTGGCCACCCCCTTCTACCTTGCCATGCGGCTTGGAAGGGTTGGATGGGCTGCTGGAGAAGTAGGAGTAGCTGATCTGTGTCCAGAGAAGACCATAAAAGAAAATGAGTTGAGATTGGAGAGCGCCTAGACATTCTCCTTCTTTTACCCAACCTGCAGGTACCACCTTCATGTAATTATAGATGAGATTTACATGCTGTCTGTGTTTGATGAATTCATCACATTCCACAGTGTTTTGAGCATGGAAAGGTGAGTTGGCCTCAGCTGTTGGGAATGAGAGCCAGGAGGTTCCTGCTTTTACAGGGTGAGTTCATGTGCCATAAACTTTACCAGCTATGTGCTAGGAAAAGGGCTAAGTGCCACTGGGAGTGTGAAAATGAGCAAAGCATCATCTTTCCTCTCAAGTGTCTTTAAGTTTATTTATTTTGAGAGAGAGGATGTGAGTGGGGGAGGGGAAGAGAGAGGGAGAGCAAGAATCCCAAGCAGGCTCCACGCTGTCAGCACAGAGCCTGATGTGGAGCTTGAACTCATGAACTGTGAGATCATAACCAGACCTGAAATCCAGAGTTGGATGCTTAATCGACTGAGCCCCTCAGGTGCCCCCCAGGTGTCTTTTTTAAATGCCATTTTGTACATGAGATAACTTGACAGCATGGTAGAAAGGTTACTGTCAACATAAAGCCCTACAGAAGGTCAGGGAGGAACTTCTTGATAAGCAGTACACAGGGAGAGAATAGAAATAGGGGGAAACTTTTTAAAAAATTTTTATTTTGAGAGAGATTGAGTGAGCACGAGCAGCGGAGGGGCAGAGAGAGAGGGAGAGAGAGAGAATCCCAAGCAGGCTTGGTGCTGATAGCACAGAGCTAAATGCAGGGCTTGATCTCATGAACCATGAGACCATGACTTGAGCTGAAATCAAGAGTTGGATGCTTAACTGACTGAGCCACCCAGGCACCCCAAGGCAAAACTTTCTTAAGGATAGTATATGGCCCTAAGATAGGATCCCAGCAGCCAAAGCAAGGCAAGGGCATGCCCAGCAGAAGGAACAGCTTCACCAAAAATGGGACAATAAGAAATAGGTGAGCACATTTTAGAAACAATGGGTGGCCCATATGTGTGAAGAGCTAACTGCTAAAAAGGTGGCTTTGGACCAGCTACAGGAAGGCCACCAGCCAGGCTGAGGGTCCTGGACTTCGTTCAGTGGGCGCTTGGGAGTTGTCCCATCTCGTTCGCCAGTGATACCTGTTGTTGATTTCTTGGCTTAACTGGGGCAACTGTTTCTTGAACTTTGGGCCCTGCAGGCCTTTTTGTGTAGGAAGGACCTCAAGTCCATTTTCCCCTTCTTACCCGCATTGACCCCAAGTCTTCATTCTTCACATACTTCTTCATAACCATGATTGTACTGTCTCCTCTCCAGTTTGCCTGACCCCAACAGGACCCATGTGATCTGGGGCACCAGTAAGGTGAGCCCCAGCTTCCTGTCTTTGGGTAGGAAAGGAAAGGGAGCCAGGAGGTGGGCAGACCAGGTATTCCTTCCCCTACTTCTTTTCCTCTAGGATTTCGGCATCTCTGGCTTCCGCTTTGGTGTTCTCTACACCCACAACAGGGAGGTGGCGTCTGCTGTGAGCTCTTTTGGCTACCTCCATGGCATTTCTGGCATTGCCCAGCATAAGTTGTGCCGGCTGCTCCAGGACAGAGGTACTGAGTGCCATCCCGGGCTGGGATCTTGGCTAGACTCCATGGCCATGGGGATTCCTGGGTCTGCTTGGGCCTCTGATGTATGTCTAAAACACTGAGACTCTGTTTGCTGTCTTGGGCTCAGTGGTGGCAGGACAGGAAGTTTTGAAGAAGGGCAGGATGTGGCTCTGATAGTGTAGTAGGGCAGAGATGGAAGACGGAGCTGCTGGTCTGAAACGTAGATGGGCCTTGTGTCTAACTGTCTGGGAGCTCATGCTCTGCCTGGACAGGGATAGTCAGATTGTACTCTAAGGCTTGAAAGCCCAAAATTCACCTTTATGTGGAGGTCAGTTTTCCCTCCCCAGTGCCCTGCTTGCTTTAGGCAAAGCTTACAAAGAAATGCCATGACTCCTTGAATATGACTTGACTTCATCATCTAAGGTGGCCAAAGGAGGGCTGCCATTTGGGCAAGTTGGTGTGGCTAGATCTATGGCACCTGGATTCAACTTCCTCCGTGGATCACAAGTGAATACTGGCTTCAGAGGAAACACCCCCCCCACCCCCTCTGTCTAATGCCATGGCCCAAACTTAGATAAGGCCCTCTCTCTTTAATTCCCTATAACAGAGCAGATGCCAGGCTGGAGGATTTAAATTAAAAGCTGCTATATAATGTTACAAATGAATGTAATTCAATAATCTGGTTTAGAGACACTGTCTTTCAGCTTTGGCAGGGGGAAAGGGGCAGATAGGAGAAATCCAAGCAGATATCTCTGGTGGATGGTGCCAGGCCCTTTTGATATTTGGCAGAAACCAGGTTCCTAGCCCCTCGAACACTAGTTCTCAGCCTTCGACACATGGGAACTGTCTGGGGAGCTTAAATGCTGATATATGGGTGTTCTCCCCCAAGATTCTGATTTAGATGATCTAGAGCTATAACCTGGGCATCAGGACTTTTAAAAGCTCCCCAAGCATATCTAGATTTCTCAAAGTCTGCTGCGTGAGGCTCTGAGGCAGGAGGTAAGGAGGGCTCTGATTATCTGCTACTTGCCCAGTTGACAATAGCAACCTAAGTCTCACTTAGGGGGTACCCTGACTCTTTGTATCAGGGGTGTAAATCCAAATAGAACATCCCTACCAGACTATTGAGAAGCCTGATATCTCTACCCCGGCTCTACGTAAGTGATGGGTGTGTTGGGGATAAAGGTCATCAAATATAATACAGAGTCAGTCTTGAATAGGAACAGCTGGCACAAAGCCCAGGTAGGGAGCCTTGGGTAAGGATCCCTCTGGCAGATCTCTGCCACAGGCCCTGTGACAGCGGTCTTTCCCCACCCATCCAGAGTGGATTGACAAAGTATACCTGCCCACCTACCGCTCCCGGCTGCAGATAGCTCACGGATACATGACCAAGAAGTTGGAGGCATTAGGGATCCCTTTTCTCAACCGTGGCTCTGGCCTCTACATCTGGATGAACTTGAAAATGGTGAGCTCTGGGATGAGGCCCAGTGCCGTTGGGCAGACCTACCGGTGGGTCCTGGGCTCAGCTCCGTCCTTCTGCCTGCCCTAGTACCTGGATCCGTGCACCTTTGAGGAAGAGCTGCTCCTGCATCGCCGCTTCCTGGACAACAAGCTGATATTGTCCCGTGGCAGGACCTACATGTGCAAGGAGCCCGGCTGGTTCCGTATCACCTTTGCGGACAAGCCCCTCCTGCTAAAACAAGGTGAATGGTCCTGACCTCCAAATCCTGGCATCCTTCAAAGATCCCTCACCAACTCCTCTGTCACCTGATTCCTGAATCTTCCTGTTTTTGGCCTTTAGCAGCCGATAGTGCTAGCCCTCCTATACCATCTGTTCCATTTTCCGTTTTTTTTTTTTTTAAATCTATTTTGAGAGAGACAGCGCAAGTGGGGGAGAGGCAGAGAGGGAAAGAGCGAGAATCCCAAGCAGGCTCTGCACTGTCAGCACAGCAGAGCCTGACTTGGGGCTCGAACTCATGAAACCTTGAGATCATGACCTGAGCCGAAACCAAGAGTTGGATGCTTAACCATCTGAGACACCCAGGTGCACCCCCCTTTCCTATCTCCTATTTCCCAAGCTCCTTTGCAAACAGGAACAGATAGGCACTTGGAGGACACTGCGCCCTTTGGGTATCTGTTCTGTGCATGCATTGAGCAGGGCATTGGGACTATCAGCTAATCAGAAGCGGTACACTGCCCTTGTGCAGCCGTGGTTTGGTAGGTGAGACAGACGGAGGACCATGGAGGTCCCTGTACATTATACTGTGGTGTTTCAGATTCTCCTCTGAAGGTTATGGAGAACATGACCTTTATTTCACCAACTTTTTTATTGCGTCTCTCCACATACCAGACACTCTTCTACCTGCTGGGAATAGGAGTGTTAACGAGAGAACGTTTATGTTACAGAAACATCTTTTAGAGCATGGACTGAGCCAAAGGACACTAGAGGCAGATAGAAACCCTGATGAGGACAAAGCTATAAGCCAGGTTACAGGATCGGAGATATGAAGGTGTCTGGCAGGTGGATGCTGTGATAACGAAGCTTAGCAAGAGACCCTGGGGAGGCGGCAGGTAGACTGGGAAATCTGTCCCAAAGAAGGGAGGATTGAACTTCAGCATCCCTGAACGAGGGGCTCTGTGGTGGTCTGCCATGATCTAGGGATGTCTGGAACCCACCCGCAAGCCCATTAAGTCTTCATTTCTCTGTCCCCATTTGGACCCTCTAGCCATGCACCGGTTCTATCAGGTGCTCTCGGAGCAGAAGCAGGATCTGATCATGAAGCAACTGGAGAATGCACAGAGAGAGTAAGTGGGCTGCCGCCAGTCACATGCTCAGGGCATCCCTGACATCAGCGTCTGGTCCAGAAGGCTGAGGGTTTTGGCCTGATGCTGTGACAGAGCCAACAAGGGGCTCTTCCAGGAATGGGCTCATCTGACCCAATCATCAATTTTCTCAAGCTGAGCATCTGTCGTTTTGGAAGCGTTGCACCTTTTTAGTCTTTGCTAGCCATTGTGTGCCTATGTGGAATGCTTTTACAGAGTTTGGGGTGGGAGCTTTCGGGGTCCCTGTTTTGATGGTTTTACTTTTGTATTTAGTATCTAATAAATTTAATCTCTTAAACTCTAGGCCTATTTTATTTCTTTACATTCTTTTGTATCATCTTTGGGGGATTTTTTTTTTCATCCTTTTTAAATTCTAAGGCAGGTTATATGTGAAGAATACTACATGGGGAAGGTCAGAAAGGAGGAAAAAAAGCGATCTCTAATTGACAGAGCCCGTTCTAGCTGTCAGGATCCTATGAGACACTGCATCCCATGAGATCAGGCCCACCTTACACCTGAGTGGGTAAGTGCAGGGTGGGGGCAAAATACCAGACATCCCTTCTTCCAAATAGGAGTTCTTTCCATTTGCGCCCCGTTCAAGAGGCTTTTAGAATGAATCTCTGGCGATGAGCCTGGGATCTCCCAGTTTCATATCGGGTGTTTTCAGCTGTTGGAATCACATCACCTGGGAGTTGCTCTGTAAAGCTCTTGGATATCTGCACTCTAGTTGGGGGACTGATGCTGTGAAACCGGCACAGCAGGGACTACCACGTTTTGTAGAGGATAGAAGAGCTTTTAGCACCAATTGATAGCTTTGGTCGGTCACTTGGGTTTGTGATCTTCCTCCCTCTCTTGGGTCCAGAGTTGGTGGTTCTTGTTCTTCAATGACAATCTTTCTTCTTCTTCTTTTTTTTTTTTTTCTAATCATCAAAAAGTAGCATGCCAACAAATCCTGATTCTTCAGTTTTTTTTTTTTTTTTTTTAACTCCGGAAACTTTTTTTTTTTAAGAGAAATTGACTAATAAGGTAATGGACAAGGGGGAGTTCACTGTATGAATGAGGGAGCTCACAGGACCAGAGAGAAGATGAAGATCAGAACCACAAGTGCTCTTGGGATCTCTCTAAGGGACCTAATAGCGAGTCTCATCAGCACACTGTGCTGGGGCAAAAGGGGTGGTGACTTCCACGGAAGGGGTAGACTATTTCCGTCTTCATTTCCACTCAAGATTTGAATGGTTGAAGGGAGAGAATTTAATATCTCCCTATCTATGAGCATGGAGTCTCCTTCCATTTATTTAGGTCTCTAATTTCTCTCAGCAAGGTCTTTGTGGCTTTTAGTGTATGCATTTTGTTTTACACACGTTTTAAGTTTATCACTATCCTATGCTTTTCATGTTCTGTTAAATGTATTGTTAACTTTATTTTCTAATCGTTGCTAGTATGAAACAGATGTTTGTATCTTGTATCAGGGGCTTTGAAGGCTCTGAAGTTTTACCCTAGTTATAAATGAACAGGTGTTATGGACGCTGGCAGAAGGCATGAGAATCCAGAGTCAGAGATAAAAGACAGCTTATTACTCAAAGAAGCAGCAGGAATCAGAGTAGCTGGTTTTGGCTCCCAAGTCCTGATTCCTATAGGGCAAATTGAAGAGTATCAACTGATGCTTGCACGTGCAGTGCGGTATATTGCAGAAGAGGAAACCCAAGCTTAAGGAACATGATTCTTTTATGGTTAGCAGTAAGCCTGCCTGAACTTTGGCCCCAAGGGAGACATTATCCCTATTATATTGAGTAATAAACCCACCCTTTGCTCCAGAGGGAAATACTATTGCTATCATTCAGGGCTGTTCACTCTACACGTGTGTGTGTGTGTGTGTGTATCTCCTTGAAGATAGCCTAGAACAAAGACAGTCAGTGCTCCTTTTTATAAGACAGGCAGAAACATGAGAGACCCAGAAAGAATCCTCTTGTGACATTGCTAAATTCATTTATTAGCCCTAGCAGTGTCGGGTGAGGGATTTCTTTGAATTTTCAGTGTATACAATCATGTTGACTGTGAATAAAGATGATTTTCCTTCTTTTTCAATATTTCTAATTTTTTCTGTTCTTATTGCATTGCCTGGAACCTCCAGTGCAATGTTAACTAAACGTAGTGAAGGAGGACATTCTTGTTCTCAATCTTAGGAGGACCTACGTCACTCTCTCTCTCTTTTTACTTTCTTTTTTTAACGTCATCCATTTTTGAGAGCGAGCCAGAGAGAGAGACAGACAGACAGAATATGAAGCTGGCTCCAGGCTCTGAGCTGTCAGCACAGAGCCCAACACAGGGCTCAAACTCACAAACCAGAAGATCATGACCTGAGCCGAAGTCGGACGCCCAACTGACTGAGCCACCCAGGCGCCCCACTCTTAGTCTTAAGTACAATGTCACTGTAAGTATTTTTATACTGCCCTTTCCCAGATAAGAGTTCCTTTGATTCCTAGTTTGCTGAGAGTTTCTCCATGAATGAGGGTTCAATTTTTGTCATGTTTTATACCTCTAGAGAAGATACAATTCTTTTAATTATTAATGTGACAAACTACATTAAATTTTTTAAATGATGGGGTGCCTGGGTGGCTCAGTCGGTTAAGTGTCCGACTTTGGCTCAGGTCATGATCTTGTGGTTTGTGAGTTCGAGCCCCATGTCAGGCTCTGTGCTGACGGCTCAGAGCCTGGAGCCTGCTCCGGATTCTGTGTCTCCCTCTCTCTTTCTGCCCCTCCCCTGCCCATGCTCTGTCTCTCTCTCTCTTTCTCAAAAATAACTAAACATTAAAAAATTTTTTGGGGGGCGCCTGGGTGGCTCAGTCGGTTAAGCATCCGACTTCGGCTCAGGTCACGATCTCACGGTCCGTGAGTTCCAGCCCCGCGTCGGGCTCTGTGCTGACAGCTCAGAGCCTGGAGCCTGTTTCAGATTCTGTGTCTCCCTCTCTCTCTGACCTTCCCCTGCTCATACTCTGTCTCTCTCTGTCTCAAAAATAAATAAAAACATTAAAGAAAAAATTAAAAAAAATTTTTTTTAAATATTAAGCCAAGGTCCTATTCCTGCAATAAGGCCCGCACAGTCATAATGCATCCTCAATTTATATATTGTTGGATTTGGTTCAGTATTAAGAATTTTGCATCTATTTTCGTGAGGAATATTGTGCTATAATTTTCTTTTTAGTATTGCATTGTTGGTTTTGGTATCAGAGTAATACTGACCTCTTAAATGTTTTTGGAAGTGTTCCTTATTTTTCTGAAAGGAAAATTTCCACATTTTGGCTATTGTGAATGATGCTGCTGCAAACACGGGCGTGCAAATATCTCTTCAAGAATCTGCTTTCAGTGCTTTTGAAAACATACCCGGAAGCAGAATTACTGGGCCAAATTTACTTCTATTTTTAATTGTTTGAGGAATCTCCGTATTGTCCACAGGGGCTGTACCATTTTACACTCCCACCCAAAGTGCGCAAGTGTTCCAATTTCTCCTTGCCGACATTTGTTTTCTGGTTTTTGGATAATTGCCATCCTCGTATTATTGGCATGGTATACACTTTTTCCGATTCTACTTTCAACCTTTTGTCTTTTTATTTAACGTGTCTCTTGCAATTACCGTATGCTTGAACCTTGCTGCTTTGTCCAGTCTGGTGATCTTTTAACTGGTCCTTCGTGATTACATTTTAATGTGATTATTGACATGGTTGGATTTCAGTCCGCTATCTTGCTGTTTTCTATTGCGCCATATGCTCTTTGTTCATTTTTTCCTTCCTGCCTGTCTTTTTTCAGATTAAGCATTATTTAGGATTATTTTTTATTACCTTTTTTGGCTTCTTGGTTATAGCTTTTGCTTTAAAAGAAATTGTTTGGTATAGAGCAATGCTCTCAGTGAAAAGTTCACAGTTCTTATCATGGTTGCTTTACAAGGACTCATGACCTGAGCCCTGCCTCTATCTCCAACCTTTCACCCAAACCCCGCAAGCTCCAGCCATGTTAGATTTCTTCCCGTTTATTAATGTTCCACCTCGACCCTGACCTTCAAGGCCCTATCAAACACTTCCATCTGCTTCCACCATTCCACCCTCTCACTATCTAGCTAGGACTTACCCTTCAGAACTCAGCCATCACTTCCTAAGTGTTCATAGCAATTTTATGCGTGTGTAGGGCTTCCTATGTGGGGCCAACGCATGTGCCGGGGGTTGGCGGTGAATCTCCCTGCTGCATGCTTCCATGGCACTGGGTAACCTCGTTCTTAATAGTCGTCAGATTTGTATGTCTGCCTTCCCAATCAACCACGCAGGCCCACTGTTAGTTTTGCTCATCATTGTACTCCAGCACGTTGCAGAGATCTGGCACAAAACAGGCATTCAATAAGAGTACTTATCAGAATTAAATAGAATATGACTTAAATGGGGACACAGAGGACCAACAAAGTCAGGAGAACCGCTTAAGGTCACAAGGGTAGTGGCAAGGCCAAAGAGAAGACCAGAAGTGGAGTGGGCAGAAGACAGCTCAGTCTTTCCAGCCATACTTGTGTTGAGTTAGCCTGCCGATTTCATGAGAAAGAGTTTTCCTACTCAAGGCTCTGCGCAGGCTGAGGCCTAGGTAGCTTCACTCACTGCCCAAGCACCGGAACGTCTAGGGTCCACGGCGGAGTTCAACAAATATTCCAAGGAACGTCCGTAAAACAAACAAACAAAACGCTCCCAGGGGAAGGATGTTTTGAGGATGGCCTCGCCTTAACCTGGAAAGGCTGTTCCATGGGTGCAAACAGGCAGACATTTGCCAAGTAACCTCCGTGACTCTAACTGCTTCAAAATCGGGAAACTGAGGCCGGGAGGCAGAGGGAGGGGCGTCTCTGCTTCGGCCGCGCCCCGGCGGGGGTCGGCACCGGGAGGGGCGGGGGCGGGGAGGGGGTCCCGGTGCTCCCGCTACACGGAAGCCGGGCGCCGGAGGGCGGGTCCGGGCGGAGGAAGAGGCCCCGGGGCGCACGGCTCCGCCGCGCCGGCGCCCGCCTCCCCAGCGCGGCTCCGGGGCTGCGGTCCCGCCTTGCAGGGCAGCCCTCCACGCGGGCTCGGGGATCGTCCGCAGGCGCCCACGCCTCCGTCTCGCAGCCCCGGGCCGGCTCAAGCGTCCTCGTCCCGGAAGCTCCGTCGTCTCGTCTCGCGAGGCTCCGCCGCCCGCCCAGGCCTCGGCCGTCCCACCGCGGCGTCCGCCCCTGGCGCAACGCGGAGGCCCGGTGGCGCGACGGCCGGAGCCGCGGCCCTGCGCTCCCGCTCGGCCTCCGCCCGCGCCGCCCGTCCGCCGGCCTGCGCTGTCGCGGGGAGCGAGGTGAGCGCCCGGCAGAGCCCGGCCACTTGGGGAGGGGAGGCGCTGCGTGGAGCAGTGTTTAACCGCGGGAGCCCCCTGGGGTTCAGGGCCGCTGGCCGTCACCCGTCCCTTGCTTCAGGACTGGGAGACTGCGTGCGAGGAGCTGTAATAACACTTCACTGAACTGCGGCCATGAGCCAGGCTTTGTTCTAAGCGCTTTATCTACTTCTAGCCTCGCTGCTGCCCTGCTCGGCAGGTGAGGAAACTGCCTTACAAAGTGGAGGAGCTCACACCCGCTGGCAGGAGGTGACTGCCCTCCCTGGCACCTGCGCTTCCCTCCCTCTGGTGTGAAGACCGGCCCCTGGAGCTCTGCCCGGGTGCCTGCCTACACGTGGGAGACCCCCAGGCGTCCTTCCTTTAGTCCCCACCCATCATCCGCTCCAGACCACCAATTAATCTGTCCTTTACCCCAGCTGTCCTCAACCACCACAAGACCCCTGGGACTCCCCACTCTTTCTGCCTTTTTTGTTGTTGTTGTTTAAGTTTATTATTTACTTGGGGGAGGGGGCAGAGAGCGAGGGAGACAGAGACTCCCAAGCGGGCTCCACACTGTCAGCACGGAACCCACCAACCCTGAGATCATGACCTGAGCCAAATCAAGAGTCGGACACTTAACAGACTGAGCCACTCAGGTGCCCCCAGGCTCCTTCTGCTTTAAGTCAGAAAGTTTTAACCTGATTTTTGGAAATCGAGGTCAGCAAGGATAGAAAAAGAACCTTGGTGACCCTTAGGCTGCAGAATGAACTCCCATAAGCTGTTGTCAGGTACAACCCCTGACACTGAATAGATCCTTAACAGAATTTACTTGTTGAAGGCTTTGCCCACATGGTTACAACCAGTAAGGGACACAGGAAGCGGGGAATGTATACATGTAAAGGAAGGGGCAGATGGAGAATGGGAAGGGTCTCGATTCCCAGTTATTTTCCCCTGCTACGAAAAGCCCTCGAACAGGTGCTCAGTGCTTTCAAATGCTTTTGTCTTTTTTGCAGATGTTCACTCTGCCTCAGAAGGAATCCAACACGCCTACCACCTGTCCAGGCCCAGCCTCCACACAGGACCTGGACAGTAACCATGGGGATGGTCTGGAAAGAGAATGCTCTAGAAAACCAGACTGGAAGCTGCCAGAGTTCTGTGGAGTGGGTGATCCTACCGCCACAGCGTCCTCTGACAGCTCCCACCTATCCTCTAGAGGAAGCATCATTAAATGGTTCTGGGACTCAGCTGAGGAGGGCTACCGGACCTACCACATGGATGAGTATGATGAGGATAAGAACCCCAGTGTGAGTGAAATCCCTATTCCCGCTGGAACCCAAGGTGGGATACCCTACCTTGACCACTAGGCAGGCGCCCCGCTTGCTCTGGTCAGGTTGGAGTTACAGTCCTCTGACCTCCAAGAAGGCTTCTGCTGTAGCTCAGAGAGTCCCCGGTTCATTGTCTGGATCAGAAAACGGCCCGTTAATGATTGAGGGGACCCTGATTTGTGAGGGAGGAGTTCAAGAATCATGGAGAGCTCCCCTGTGGATTCTGACCACAGTCCATCGACCATGCAACTTGAGAGCTGGGACATGACTAGAGGTCAGGCTGCAGCCGTCTCATTTAGGGGTTGTGTATTCTTGAACTAATTTATTTAATGTCTTCAAACGTCAGTTCCCCTCTAAGTTGAGATGATGATGTCTGTTCTATAGCAGAGTCACAATTAAATATGAGGTATGTTACTAGCACAGCACTACTGAATAGAGCATCCAGTACATGGTAGCTGCCATTATTACTATTCTCTGTCCCAATTAACCTGTTTTTGATAATACCTTCAGAGAGCAGAGAGCTGTCACAAATAATCCTGTAATAATCTTTGTTAAGCATCTAATCAGGGGCAGGGCACTAGGTCCAGCGCACACTCAAGGCTTCTAATGAACAGAATATGGGGGTGTCACATCCTGCAAGAATCGGTCATAAAGTTTGTGGCTTCCCTCTTGGGTACTCACGATGTCTCGTCCTCTTTCTCGGACCTCCTGCCCTGGGGGAAGCCAGGTGCCCTTTCACGAGGCAGTGCTGTGGGGAATCCTGTGTGGCGAGGGACTGTGGCCTGCCAATAACCGTGTGAACGAGTCTGGAAGTGGATCCTTCCCCCAACAGAAGATCCTTTCTAGATGGGGTTCTGGGTGGGGGGCTTCCTGGAGGAGATGGCATTTGAATGGAGCTTTAGAAATGGGAAGACGGGACCAGGGAGCTGAGTGAAGGTAGGGCTCGAACAAGGGCAAGGAAGGGTGTTTGGAAGGGCAGGTTCACTCCAGCTTTGCTCTACTGCCTCCGTGTGCTCCTCGGGCCTTCTTTTGGGACCCCTCGGCTCTGTTGACCCTGCCTCCGTATCTCTGTCTCCAGGGCATCATTAACATGGGCACCAGCGAGAACAAACTCTGCTTTGACCTGCTGTCCAGGCGGGTAAGTCCCGGTGCTCCTCTGGGTGGTATCACCAGTTCCCAGGGAACTCTCCTCTCTTGGACTTCCCCCGAATGCTTCCCTGACAAGAGCCTGCTGCTCACCTGAGGTCAGGAGACCCGGCTTCCACATCTGCCTCGGGGGCAACTTTCTCTGTGATCTTGGGCAAGTCACTTTCCTGTTCTGACCCTGCTTTTTGAAGGCCTCCTCCCCATACTTGGTGCCTCCTGCTGGCTGGGTCCCTACTCTGAGTGGGGAGCACTCAGCAAGGTGAGGTCAGTATTTAACACCTGGCTCTGGGGTAAGGAGGACTCTGATTTGTGGCTTTTGCCAATTCCCATAGTGTAAATACTCCCACCGTGGCTGGTTTCAAGGTACGGATGTGACATCTCTGCAGACAACTTGGGAAAAGCGGTGTTAGAGGCACCCATGAGGTAGTGTCCCCACTGTCTAGACACATAGATGGAAGTAACCTCGAGGGCACACATAAAAATGTAGTAACATAGGGGCGCCTGGGTGGCTCAGTCGGTTAAACGTCCGACTTCAGCTCAGGTCATGATCTCGCGGTCCGTGAGTTCGAGCCCCGCGTCGGGCTCTGTGCTGGCAGCTCAGAGCCTGGAGCCTGTTTCGGATTCTGTGTCTCCCTCTCTTTCTGACCCTCCCCTGTTCATGCTCTGTATCTCTGTGTCTCAAAAATAAATAAACATTAAAAAAAAAATTAAAAAAAAATGTAGTAACATAACCAGAAACGGTGATGTTTGAGTTATTACCTTGGTTTTTAATGCACTTTACTTATTTATACATTTATATAATTTAATTTTTTTAAATGACTTTTTTTTTTTTTAAACACAGCTTGTAAAATTCCTGGAAACTTAATTAAGCAGATTTCTTGAGCTGGTATGAGCCCTCTCTGGCAAACCACTGGAAATACCTGGGAAATGTGTCTCCCAAGGCCACGGAGTCAGAGTTGGGGATTGTAGAGAGAGTGATGTCTAACCCAAAAGAACTTCTTTCCAGAGGTGACAAATCCAACACCTAAGGGAAGAGGAATGTAGGGAATGGGTTCAAAAGGCGCGTTCTCCCTGATGCCAGGTCCCCGCTGCACTGTCCAAAACAAATAAAATGTGAGCCACATATATAATTGAAACTTTTCTATTAGATAAGTAAAAAGAAACTGGTAGATTCATCTTAATAACATATTTAGCCAATTATATTAAAAAACAGGACCATTTCAACATGTAATCAATAGAAAAAAATGAGAATATTTTGCATACTTTTTAAAAAAAAAATTTTTTTTAACGTTTATTTATTTTTGAGATAGAGACAGAGCATGAACGGGGGAGGGTCAGAGAGAGAGGGAGACACAGAATCTGAAACAGGCTCCAGGCTCTGAGCTGTCAGCACAGAGCCCGACGCGGGGCTCGAGCTCACGGACCGCGAGATTGTGACCTGAGCCAAAGTCGCACGCTTAACCGACTGAGCCACCCAGGCGCCCCATTGCATACTGTTTTCATATCAAGCCTTCAAAATCCAGCATGTCTCCACTGAGGCTAGCCACATTCCGTGTGCTCTGTAGGCAGCTGTGGCTGACGGACTCCATACTGGACAGCCAGCTCTATGGGATCAGGGAGAGGGAAGAGGCTGGAGTTATATACAAGGGGCTGATTGCCCTTTTTCTTCGGGTCCTCCCCCCAAGACCCCTGCCTTTCCTTGACATTGTGTATGTGATGCCCTGGGAGTTCCTAACCCAGCACCTGGTCATGGTGGGGATGGTCTAGACACAGCCACACTTTCCGGAGTGTAATGTTGAGCAGAGCCTGCAGGCCGAGTCCCTCCAGAAGTTGGAGCCAACACCGAAGTGATGGCACCCGATTCTGGGACCCCTTCTGTCACCCCAGGGAGAAGCTGAGTAGCGCGATCTCCTGTCACGGCCTCCACAGATCCACCCCTCTGGGTTTTTTAGATGGCAGTGTTGTATAAAGAGCACTGGATTAGAAGGCAGACATTCTGGGTTTTGTCTCAGCTCTGCCACTTGCTAGCTCTGTGACCTTGGCTGAGTCACCTCACTTTTTTGAGCCTCAGTTTCCTCATCTGCAGAACGGGCAGGAGAATGCTGTGCCTGTGCTGTGGCACAGTTTCTCTGATGAGCAGACCGAGCCCAGGCTTTAACAGCCCTGGTGCTGGGTGGATGCGGGTCAAGTGCTGGCGGTCACCCTGAGGATGCGTGGCCCTCAGTCCCGCTCTTCCCTCTGTCCCCAGCTGAGTCAGAGTGACATGCTGCGGGTGGAGCCATCTCTGCTGCAGTACCCTGACTGGAGGGGACATCCGTTGTAAGTAGTTGCCACGAGCCAGTGGTTCTCAGTCTGGGCTGGATTTGCTCCCCAGGGGACAAAGGACATCTGGAGACATCTTTAGTGGTCATAACTGGGTGGGGGGGGGCTGTCACTGGCATTTATCGGGTAGAGACAAGAGATGCTGCCAAGCCTCGTGCAATGCCCAGGGTAGCCCCCACAACAACTAGCCCGCCCAAAGGTGAGTGGGGCAGGTGGAGGGGGCCTGCCTCAGGCTGAGGGCCGGTCCCGGGGACCTGGCGATCGTGGGGTCTCCTGGAGTGTCCGCAGGGAACTCGTACCTCTGCCAGTCCCAGCCCAGCTCAGGAGCTCCCAGCTTGGCTTCCCTGGGTCTGAGGCGTGGGGAGGGCCTTCAGGCATGGGGTCTTTGTCCCTGCTTTCTTGGTAGTCTTAGAGGAACCAGAACTAGCACTGGGGGCGAAGGGGGGCTGGCTAAGGCATTTTCCTCCTGGAAAGATGGGAGGTGGTACCTAATACTAATCGGAGTTTGTCCTCGTTGAGCACTTGCTAGGGGCCACCTGCTGTTCTAAGGACTTAGCGGCCAAGCAGGACTGGATTCCAAAGTGCAAGTTCTTCTAGTAATTAGGATGGTGGGTCCTAGAGACAGGCCACTGGCATGAGTGTGGAGTCTGCCGCTTACCAGCAAGTGACTGATTTCCTTCAAGCCTCCGTTTCTTTGTCTGTAAAATGGGAATAATAATAATAACAGCATCATAGAGTTGTCATGAAGATTAAATGAGTAAAATTCCCCCAAGTAACTCCTGCATCATGTAAATGCTCAATAACTGTTAGCAACAGTAACTATGATGACAGTTATTGTTATAACAGTATTATCTGCTAGATTTACATGCAGATAGAGTGTTACTTTTGATATTCCTCCCCTCCCCTACCCCTGGATCCTACCCAGTCCAGCTGATCAGGTGGGTCGGGGGTCCTAGAACTACAGAGAAGGCAGGTTTTTATGCCTGTGGGTGGTGGTGGGGCGGGGGGCCCCGAGATGTGGAGGCAGCACTGGCCTCACTGCCCTCGTGAGAAAGTGGAGAAGGATAGTGGCAGCTATCTGAAGATTCACCAGGGGACCTTTGGGATGGACTGTGGGTTGGGGACCCTCTGACAAGTGTCCATCTCTCTGTCCAAACTTTAGCCTCCGGGAGGAAGTGGCCAGATTCCTCTCTTTCTACTGCAAGAGCCCTGCACCCCTGAAACCAGAGAATGTGAGTAGCCCCCTCCTCTGCCTTCTGCTCTTCTGCCCACCTCCCCCAATTTTTGACTGGCCAGGGGTAAGGTAGGGCTGGGATCTGCCTTTCACTCAGTTTTGACTTGTTTCCAGGTGGAATTAGGAATACCCCCTCCCCCTTTCCTCCTCACCCTAGATATTTAGGATATAACTGGGATGTAATTTCTGCTCCACTTGGTTCTGTGGTTCCTTGTTGCCTCGACACCTTTGGGCAAGACCCTCTAAGCGACCAGCTCCCTCTTCCTTGCTCTGTTGATCCAGAGCATCGACCAAAGAATAAGCCACACAAATGCACCTGGCTGTTAGTCAGGCGGGGCCTGTGGCTGCTTCTGGTGACTGTGCTGTGACAGAGCCCCAGAGGGCCCCGAGGTGGGGCCTGGCCGTCCCTCTGTGCCAGCCTGGATGCAGCCATAGGTCCTTGCTTCCACTTGCACAGGTTATTCATCTTTCTTGTGTGGATGTGTCACCCTCAGGTGGTGGTTCTGAACGGCTGTGCCTCTCTCTTCTCTGCTCTGGCCACAGTGCTGTGTGAGGTGGGGGGTAAGTAAACTGTGGGCTGCTCAACACTGGGGGCTGCCCTCCGCCTGCCGTGTCCACAGCCGCCTGTCTTTGCAGGCTGCACCGGAATGCTTTGGGCCATAGTAGACTGCTAGACGGCAGGGGGCGAATTAGCACTTTGACAAGATACCGGATGTTGGCAGTTTCAGGGGAGGTCAACTGATGCCAGGGTTCTGGGCTTCTCTCTGCCATGACTTTGGTTTTTCCTGTCGTGTGATGCTATGGCCTCCTTACGTGACAGTGTGTCCTAAGGCAGGAAGGAAGGGATGAGGTGGTGCCTTGCCTGTGTCTTTTTTATTGGGAGGGTGCAGGACTTTCCCAAAAGAGTCCCAGCAGGGCTCCCCTTAAGTCTTACTGGCCAGAACTGACTCTCAAACCCGTTCCTGAAGCAGTCCCTGAAAAACGGGATTAAGAACCACGGTTGGCTTAAGCCAAACATGGTTTATCCTCAGGGGCTGGGGAAAGGCCATCTTTCCTTCCCTCCCACCTTCCTCGGACTTATTGCTGGCCATGTCTGGGAAATCTGATGCTCTCTTCGCAAGGAAGTTGGAGTGGCTGTTGAGTAGGCCACCGGCAGTGTCTGAAACAGGAGCCAAAGTCAGATTGAGAACGGGTCACGGTCAGGGGTTATCGTCGCCAGAACAGAGAGACCAGACCTACTCACCATAGCTTAACTGGTAGTGATTATACTGGTAACAATTACTGACCGCATGCCGTGTTGCAGGCACTGGCCTAAGGCTTTACACCTAGTCCGTCATTTAATCCTCAGTACCTCCCTCGGAGGCAGGTTCTGTGTCAGCCCCATTTCACAGATGAGGACATGAAGGCACAGGGGGTTAAGTAACCTGTCAAATTCACACACACACAGAGCTCGTAACCAGGATTCGAACCACAAAAAGAAGATTCATTGCAAGGATATAATAGGCAATTTCCTACCCATTCTAGAACAGTCAAGAACAGGATTGGTGTCACACTCTCCATCTCTTGTTGGGGTATATAGTTCCTCTTCCTCCCCTTTTTATATGCGAGCCTCTCTCCCGGACCTGTCTCAGCTCCCGCGTGGCCCAGTGTACCTGCCCCAGCTCCCACTGCACGTGACCTTTCTGTCCAGGTGCTCATTCTCATCTGATGAGCGTCTGTGCTTCCTAGAGCAAAGTCATGAGAGAGAGCACGTGATGGGCTTCTGGCCAGCCAGTGGATCGGCTCGCTTGGGTGCCTTGTTTACCTCCCGTCCACTCCCCGCGGCTGGGGTAGGGAGCATGTAGGACGAAGGCTGTCCCTCCCAGAGCTGCGAGTGGGGCAGGCGGGGGGAGGGGAAGGCGGCCTGACCATGTGTCCTCCCCAGAACTGGAGGCATGCCTTTGCCTCTGCATTACGATAGACCTTGGCGGTCATCACCAACCACCCCCGCCCCCATCCACAGCTGGGGTCTTCTGGATGATATCCCGTCCCCAGCGTGCCGTCTCAGCCTTTGGTTCCAATGTGCCCAGAGGGGGAAAATCCACTCCTCCCGAACCCACTCTATCTCTGGGCAGTTCTGTCTGCTCTCAAGTGTGTCCATTTGTCCAGCCCAGATCACCCTGCAGCTTCAACTCAGTGGATCCCTGTCTTCTTGGAGTGACCCAGCACGTTGAGTGCTTTAGAGGGATCCTCTGAGGTTCAGTTTGCTCATCAGTAAAGTTACTGACATTACAGAGTGATAGCGAGGACCAAATGAGCTAACACGCAAGTGCATGTTTAACACGGTTCCCAGCATGTAGTAAGTATTGAGTAAATGTTGGCTATTGATTATCAGCAAAGGGACTGATCTCAGTGGATCCAGTATTAGAGCTTGAGAGTTGAGAGACACAGTGTGCCTCCACTGTTCCCCTGAGGACGTGGAAGTCTGGGAGAGGTGTGGAGCCCGTGGATGGGGGGATTGGGGCATTCGGGCCAGAGAGTGACAGACCCTGGCCCACTCCTGCCCTCAGAGGCGTTCCTGATCCCTGCCCCTTACTATGGAGCCATCACACAGCACGTCTATCTCTATGGCGGCGTCCGACTGGTCTGTGTCTATCTGGACAGTGAGGTAAGAGCTCCTGGGACCCCAGGCAGGACCCACGCCTTCCTATAGATGAAGACTTTTCTCTCTATGAATTTGAGGGTGGACATGGGAAGAAGTCCATGCTGAGGGCTTTGGGGTTATGGCTGCAAGGAAGTGGAGCCTTCTGTTGCCCATGACTGTCCATACCTGGGTTCCCCAGGGGTTCTCCAAGTCCTGGTTTTGAGAGCTCTGGGGTCAATGTAGAAGCCAAGGGCAGTCCCAGGGAGACTACATCAAAATGGTGGCGTGAGGATGGGGCAGAGAAGACCTCAACATGAAAGTTCTTGGACCACAATCAGAGTATCTCTCGGGCCTCTTCCCAACTAAGAGTGATGAAGTGTCCCTGATGTGATGGGGTGGGGGTTGGTGGCAATGAGGAGAGTGAGCCTATCTGTGTTTTTTTTTCCGAAACTGCATTGGGGAGGCTAGAGATGACAAGGGCCCTGGAGAGGCCCCAGAAGTTCAGGTTTAGGGGATCCCTGAATTTGGCTGGTGGCTTTTCTCCATCTTTATCTAGGTCACTGGGCTGGACACACGCCCCTTCCAGCTCACAGTGGAGAAGCTGGAGATGGCCCTGCAAAGAGCTAATTTTGAGGTCTGGAGGTCATATCAAACCCAAGGCTGGGAGTGGGTGGGTCTAAGCAGGACAACAGACTTCCTGTGACTGATCTCATCCTGGGAGTGGGTTGGCACTCCCTGATGGGGATGGGGGGGTTGGGGAGTCAAGTAGGAGCCTGCCCAAGGTGGGTCTTCTCACTGGAGAAAGACCCTGAGACCTTGGTGTACAAAGAGTCAACCAGGGAACTTGATTAACACCCCCGCCTCTACCACCCTATTTTGATTTTGTGGTCAGGTGTGGAACCTAGCCGTCTGTAGTTGAGCAGTCTCCCTGATGATTTGAGGACATGATTCTCCTCTTGCCTTGAGGGGACCTCCTGAAGAAAGGCAGAGACAAGTACTACTCCTGTGGTTCCTTTCTAGTCCGAGGTCATTAACGCTGTACATGTAGGAATTCTAAAAGTGAAAACCCCCACCCATTATTCTACCAACAAAGGCAACCTTTACCCTTTGGGCATATTTGCCTCTGGGCTTTGTTCTCTGCCTTTGTTTCCTTTCCTGGTTGACCCCATGCTACAGACATGTAATTCTCTGCCCTTGTTCACTCCACATTGGGTGGTGAACACATTCCCATCACATTTCCCTGGGAGCCTGCCCAGCAACCAGCCCCATCTAGTGGGACCGTGTGGCTCTGGCCTTCAGGAAGAGCTGAGGGTTTCCTGCCACACTGATGGTTTCAGGGTGTGAAGGTCAAAGGCCTCATCCTCATCAACCCCCAGAACCCTCTGGGTGACATCTACTCCCCAGGAGAGCTGCGGGACTACTTGGAATTTGCCAAGAGGTGAGGCACCTTGCAGTCCCCCCACAAAACATGCCAGCAGATCAGGAAACTGACACAGGCTTTGGTACAGGCCCTTCTACCCTGTTCCCTCCACTGTGGGCTCCCACCCGCTTTGGTCCTTCCCCAGCAGTGGGGTGGGGAAGCAGGGATTCGTGGGATGCTGCTTGTCTTTCTTTCTCTCTTTCTTGTTATAACAATAGCTGTCATTTAGTGTATAGGCTCTAGGGGCCAGGTACCCTGCTAAGCACTTCATGTGCTGTGTCTCTTGTAATCCTCCCAGTCACCCTATTATCACACTGTCATTATCCCCCGTTTGCTGAGCAAGGAGTGGAGCCAGACTTGAATCTGGGTCTGTCCGTACGTAACTGTTTTGCACTTATTCGTGTCCTTTGTGGAGGTGCCCACGGCCTCTCCGCCTCTCCCAGACAGTGCTTCGAAAGCCCCACTGCCGTCTGCTTTGTGTGTGCGGCTTCCTGTTTGAAGAAACAGGCACAAGAAGGGTGTCTCTGGAAGAAAGTTTGGTAACCCTGGGCCAGACTGTGGTCCCCTTGGATTTCTGATCCATTGCTTCCCCCACCCCGGGGGACCTATTTGGCCTGCAAACCAAGCTCTCTCCTCCAGGCACAAGCTGCACGTGATGGTGGATGAGGTCTACATGCTGTCCGTGTTTGAGAAGTCGGCGGGGTACCACAGCGTCCTAAGCCTGGAAGGGTGAGGCTGCCCCACCAAATCTGACTCTGCCAGCCCCCCCAGGCCCCCACGGTACCCCGGCCCCTTGTGGCTTGGCCCTCAGGATGTGGCCTAAGTTCATTTCCTCTCACGTCCAGCTAATCCCACCGTCCTCAGATCCCCTAAGGAGAACATGGGAAGCCAGGCTGCATCATGGGTTTTCACATTGTTCTGTGGGGTTTCTGTAGAGCCCCAAGGAGGGGCCGGGCCATAGGATTCCTGGTGGGGGGAGGGTGGTGCTGCGAGGGTGGGAACTGGCCTTCTTTGCTGTTTTCCAGAGTAGCTCTAGCTTTATCCATTCACTCACTTACTTACTCACCCATTCATATACCCTTTCATTCATTCATTCATTTACTCAGTCGTTCACTCCCTCCCTCATTCACTCCCTCCCTCATTCACTCCCTCCCTCATTCACTTACTCCCTCATTCACTTACTCCCTCCCTCCCTCACTCCACTCCCTCCCTCACTTCCTCCCTCACTCCCTCCCTCAGTTGTTTGTTCCCTCACTCCCTCACTCTTCACTGACTCACTCGTTCACTTCCTCACTCATTCACTCACTCATTCACTTACTCCCTCACTCACGCATTCACTCCCTCAGTTGGTCACTCAGCAAATCCTTCTGCAGCCCCAGGCACGTGCCAAGCACTTCCAGCTGTTTGGGCTCTTTCACTGGATTTGGTATAAGCCAAACATTTGTGGCTAAAACAGCTTTGGAGACTCTTAGACCAGATCATCTGTAAAGTCTGCAAATCCAACATTCAGAGATTCTAACAGTTCCTGATACTTGTTCAGACCCGCTGACCCTGTGAGGTCCTTTCCATTGGTTCTCTCAGCTAGTCCTCATGAGGCCAGGTAGACGGTTGTCACTTCTGTTTGTTTATGGGTTAGGAAAGTGAGACACAGAGAAACAGTGACTTGCCATCTACTCTGTGCCGGACATTGTGCCAGGCGCTGGGATACAACAGTGAGCAGGAAAGGCATAGGCCCTTCTTGGGTGGAACTTCTATTTCTAGCCAGGAGAACGTTAGCAGCTAAATACACAGTGCTTTGATTGTGGCCGTGAGAAGTGCTAAGAAGGAGAAGTCTGGGGAGCTGTGAGGGGATCTACTTAGGGTCCTCCGTTGGCCCCGCCTACGGGGAGGTGGTCAGAGAAGTGTGTTTGAGGAAGTAGAACTCGAGCTATGCTCCAGATCAGGGATTGGCAAATGTTTTTTGGATCAGATGGCAAATATTTAAGGCTTTCTAGGCCATACGGTCTCTCCCTCAGCTGCCATACAGCGTGAATGCAATCATCGACGGTATGCACACGAAGAAGCATGGCTGTGTTCCAGTAAAGCTTTATTTACGGAAACAGGCAGTGGGCTGGGTTTAGCCTGCAGGCTACGTCTGCCGACTCTTGCTCTAAAGGATGTGTAGGAATTGCTGACTCAAGAGACGAAACCGGAGCTTCACACAAGAACCGGAACCAAATTCGTCCACCCATCTCATTTGTTCAGCCGAACGTGTGTGAGCCTTTGTGGTGGATCTGTGTTCCCATGTTCCCACACTGTGCTCTCTGCAGGTTGCCTGACCCCCAGAGGACCCATGTAATGTGGGCGACCAGCAAGGTAGGTTCCTGTATGGCCTCGGGGGTGTCGGGGAGGTGAGAGGGCAGAGAGGTGGGTGGAACCAGCTTCCTGTGTGGCGGGATGGCCACCGGGTGCCTTTCTCCTGCAGGACTTCGGGATGTCTGGGCTCCGCTTCGGCACGCTGTACACAGAGAACCGGGACGTGGCCACTGCGGTGGCTTCCCTCTGCCGCTATCACGGCCTCAGTGGCTTGGTCCAGTACCAGATGGCACAGCTGCTCCGGGACCGTGGTGACTGCCTGGGCCCCGTCACTTGAGAACTGGGGGGAAGGTTGTAGTCCGTCGGGGACTGGCCAGGCATCATGGGTGCTTCTGTCATGAAAAGAATTCAGGGTGGCGTTTGGAAGTCCCAGTGACCTGACTCGGGCACTCCCTGGCTGTGTGGCACCTTCCTTCGCCTCCCCAAACCTCAGTTAGTGTGACTTGTGAATTAGCGATAGCACCTGGCGTAAAGAGGCGCTTGGTCAGCGTGAACCCATTACTATTAGCTGTGAGCACTTAGAAAAAGCAGAAGCTACAGAGGGAAAATGGTTATAAGGCAAGTCTCTCTCTGTGAGCATCTCAGTGTAGACAGCAAAGGTGGTCTGTAATTGCCCCCGTTTATTGAGCCCTGCTAGATGTTCTCAGTGCACCGGCTCATTTGTCCCTCCCCTGAATCCAGGAGCAGATATTCCTGTATTTTCCCTGGTATTTTGTAGATGAGGACAGGAGGACCAGAGGACCAGATACCATACCTGATGCTACCTGCTGTAGCAACTATAATTAAAAAAAAAATAGCGACACCATCAAGTGTCGGCGAGGGTGTGCAGCAGCTGGAACGCTCACGGGCCACCCTGGGAATGCAGGAAGGCGCGGCCACTTTGCAAAGCAATTGGCCGTTGCTTACGAAGTTAAACACACGCTTACCAAACGGCCCAGCGATCCCTCCCCTAGCTCTTTACCCTTACGGTCACCCAAAACCCACTACGTGAATATTTATAGCTGCTTTGTTCACAATCACCCCACACTGGAACCCGCCCCCCGCAACGTCCTTGTGGGCATGAACAGGGGAACAGACTGTGGCCCATCCGCACAATGGAATACAACTCTGGCATAAAATCCAAGGCAACGCGGGCTGAGCTCAAAGGCATTGTGCTGAGGGAAAGAGGCCAAAAGATGACGTGATGTGTAATTCTACTTATGTGACGTTCTGGAAAAGGCAAAAGTAGAGTGACGGAGAACAGGCCAGTGGGTTGTGGGGCCATGGGGGAGACGGGACTACAAACAGCATGAGGGTGTTCTGTGGGGTGAGGGAGCTGTTGGTGTCCTGCTTGTGGGGGAGGGTGGGGTGGTTTACACAAATCTGCACGTGTGTTAAAACTCATCAAACTGGACACCACGGAAAGTTAATAAAAAAAGGTGAGGATGGGGGGGGGGGTGAAGTTGCCCAAGGCCCCACAAGTTGTCAGTGGACTGGCTGGGACCTGAACCTCAGCCTCTGTGAGTCGGAAGCATTGCTCTGTGAGTGGGCCATCCCTCGGGTAGGATCCACATCCTGAGGGACTGTGTGTCTGCGGGACAGGGAGCTGTCAGGCCAGGTGTCTGGATTTCAGGTGCTTTGTACTGGCTATTGAATATTTCCATCGCCCCCATCATCCAGCTGGAGGAAGGGTCCTGGCCTTTTTGTTGTCAGTGTTTACACTCCTGGGACAGAGTGAAGGATTGATGAGAGTTTTGTGTTTTGGCCTCTCTTTGTACCCAGACTGGATCAACCAGGTGTACCTACCTGAGAACCATGCCCGGCTCAAGGCTGCCCACACCTATGTCGCAGGAGAGCTCCGGGCCCTGGGGATCCCCTTCCTCGGCCGTGGGGCAGGCTTCTTCATCTGGGTTGACCTGAGGAAGGTAATGCAGGTGGCGGGGCTGGTGCTGCAGGCTGGGAGGGAGTTTAGGCCTCCCTCCAGCAGGTGAGGGGCAGGGCTGTCCCATTTGCATCCTGAGCCCCTCCACTCCCGCCCCCCCCCCCCAGTACCTGCCCGAGGCCACCTTTAAGGAGGAAATGCTGCTTTGGCGCCGCTTTTTGGACAACAAGGTACTGCTGTCCTGCGGCAAAGCCTTCCAGTGTAAAGAGCCTGGCTGGTTCCGCTTGGTCTTCTCGGACAAGGCCCACCGGCTTTGCCTGGGTAAGCGATCCCACCTCCTCACACACCCTTCGGTCTGCCTTCCCTCCTCCGGTCCCCGCTGTGGCTCCAGCAGCCTTGGCTCGTGCATCCTGCCGCCCAGCTATCGGTGCCAATGCAGCTGTCCCTTCTTCCCAGGGATGCAGAGGGTCCGGCAGGTGCTGGAGGGCAAATCCCAGGTGCCTGATGACCCCGCTTCCTGTCAGAGCCAGGAGTCAGGGAACCAGCGCCGGTGAGCTGGTCGTTGCCTGGTGACCGCAGGACCTGGCAGCCGCCACCAGTCTGACCCATTTGGGGCTGTGAAGACTGGCGGGCGCGAGCCGTTTGCCAGGAGGGTACCTGACTTGGCCTTGGCCCTGAAGAAGAACCATTGCTTGCCTCTCTCAGTGGCGGTGAGACTCCTCCAGCGGTGCTTTGACTCGGCCCCACCCCCTCTATTAAACAAGACTGGGAGAAACTGGAAGCCTCGGTTGTGATTTGCTGAATGGAGGAGTCGCGACTGCTGCTAACCACAACCCTTAGGACCCACCCCTCCCAGGATGTGAGACCGAAACAACGCTACCTTCTTTCTTCCTTCTTCTTTGTTGCCAGGGAAACAAGTTAGAGGAGCAACACATATGAGAGAGAATATGCCCCCGAAATAAACAAGAATGATAATCCCCGAACTGCTAGGTGAAAGGAATTAATTCTGTATGTTCAGATCGTTCTCCCCACGTTAGGATGTGTGGGCCCACAGTACCCCTGGGGCCTGGGACGGGCCTCTGCTTGGGCCGTGGTGAAGAGGACCCTGTGCTGGTGATCAGGAAGAACTTCTCTCCCTCCTCCTTCCTGGCAGGGAGCTGCCCTCACTGATGATCTCAAACCTGAGTGATCTAGCCATGACTGGGGGGGGATACGGGCTAGACCTTGAAGCAAGGCTTTCCACCCTACGCATGCAAAGGGCCACTCACCCCATCTCCAGGGGTGCTTTAGTCCAGGGCCCAGATGAGCTTTCTGAACTGATCTTAAAGCTTTGCGCTGAGGACCCTTCTCTGGTGTCTACGCTCCTGATAAGAAAAGCTGTCTCTTTCCTTGTTTCTGTTTTTTTTTTTTTTTAATTTTTTTTTTCAACGTTTATTTATTTTTTTTGGGACAGAGAGAGACAGAGCATGAACGGGGGAGGGGCAGAGAGAGAGGGAGACACAGAATCGGAAACAGGCTCCAGGCTCCGAGCCGTCAGCCCAGAGCCTGACGCGGGGCTCGAACTCCCGGACCGCGGGATCGTGACCTGGCTGAAGTCGGACGCTTAACCGACTGCGCCACCCAGGCGCCCCTCCTTGTTTCTGTTTTAAGAGAATGTCAGCGCGATCAGTGTTTCATTTCTGTAAACCATGGTGCTCAGTTTAGGATTTGCTTTCCTCTATCTTTCTGCCTTTCATTTATTCATTTCTTCTCCCTGTCTTTTCTCGAATATGTTCCATGTGCCAGGTACTGTGCTGGTAGTTTCTATGCGTTATTTCTTACTTTAACAACCCTGGGAAGCTGATGTTATTATCCCCCATTTTAGAGATGAGGAAATGGAGTCTCAAAGACATGGAATGATGTTCCCAACGTCACGTGACTAAAAAGTATCAGAGCCGGGATTCAAAAAGTCAGATTGGTTTGGTTGAAAGTCCTGTGCTGTTGGGGCGCCTGGGTGGCGCAGTCGGTTGAGCATCCGACTTCAGCCAGGTCACGATCTCGCGGTCTGTGAGTTCGAGCCCCGCGTCGGGCTCTGGGCTGATGGCTCAGAGCCTGGAGCCTGTTTCCTATTCTGTGTCTCCCTCTCTCTCTGCCCCTCGCCCGTTCATGCTCTGTCTCTCTCTGTACCAAAAATAAATAAACGTTGAAAAAAAATTTAAAAAAAAAAAAAAGAAAGTCCTGTGCTGTTTTTACTCTGTCATACCAGGTTCCAGCAAGATGCTCTGACTCTCTCCAGGCCTGAGAATCAGGCTTTGTGTTGTCATTGTCGCCCCCTTTAATTATTCTTCAGTGTCTTTGGCTAAGTATTGGCTCCTGTCTATTCCCACTTCCGGGAAACATCGGTACTAGGATTTGCTGAGTCACTGGAAAGCCTTCAGGTTTACAGAGGATCAGTATGAGAATGGCCACATTGAGAGCCCTTTGCATCCCCTTCAAAAGCCTCCGTTGTGATGCTTGCCATTGCTTAGGGTCCCCCAGGGAAGGATCCAGGTGATCCATTCCAGTTTAGAATTCTCAGAAGAATGACTCCTCCTTCTTCAGAGGGAATCTAAGCTGGCTTCCCAGCAGAGGCGGACTGAACCGGGAATTGGCCTGAATGTTTCAGTAGGCAGAAGAGGGGCCTACAGTCCCAGCTGGCCTGTGCTGTGCTGATGGGCTGTGTTCCACGTGTATCTCTTTGTGAAGTGTGGGTCCGGCATATTCTACACCCATCTCATGTCCTCCCTAGTCACCTTTCTGCTTTGCTCTTTACTAAGCCAGCCAGCCGTGTGTGCGCTTAGCCCAAGGGCACCTCAGCTGCTCCAAATGTCACTTTCTGGCACAGCCTTCTGGCACAGCCACTTGGGGCACATGTACACTGGGAGGTCTGAGGGAGTTCACACTTCTGGGGTGATCCTTGAGCGATGGGGGCTGGGGCAGGAACCAGTGGATAAATATCCCTCCCTGCAGTAGACAGTTCTGACGTTCTGTGTGGCTTCTTCAAGAGTCCTGCTGGGAGTGAGCCCCGGGTGCCCACGACAGTAGCCTGCTCTGTAACGCACCCCTGGATGGGCTTTCTCTTTTCTCCTGGACTCATTCCGATTTCACTATTCCCTTAAGGTTACTTCCCAAAATAGTTACCTGCATCAAGCCTCTCTCTCAGGGAAGGGCAAGACAGAGGGCACATGACAGGTGAACAACATCCACCATGTATTTTCTGAGCTCAAGCCATTTTCCCCCACAACCCGGAGATGCAGGCCCAGGTTTGGGCACCAAGTGATTGGATTTCTGTGAGTCTTTGGGAGAACCCTCTACTGTTGGCAGTTACAGGGCGAAAGGTTTTTCATAGGGAAATAAAATATTTCCCTTTCTCAATCGATGAGAATTTCTAAGTTATTCTCTTACTTAAGACTTGTTTACAAAAATGGTGAACACAGCTCATATTTAAAAATTTTTTTTTCAAAGTTTTTTATTTATTTTTGGGACAGAGAGAGACAGAGCATGAACGGGGGAGGGGCAGAGAGAGAGGGAGACACAGAATCGGAAACAGGCTCCAGGCTCCGAGCCATCAGCCCAGAGCCTGACGCGAGGCTCAAACTCACGGACCGCGAGATCATGACCTGGTTGAAGTCGGACGCTTAACCGACTGCGCCACCCAGGCGCCCCAGCTCATATTTAAACAGAAGGGTAGAGGGTTTATTGAATTTACTAGGAAGGGGAAGGGCAGATGTTTCAGGCATGACTCTAGCCGGGAGTTCAAATGATGCCATCAGATTTCGTGCTCGCTCTCGTATCCTCTATGTAGCCTCATTTCAGACATGCTCCATTTAGGTGGTGGCAAGATGGCTTCCAGACAGCTCCAAGCACCGTGCTCCTTGTAGCAGATACCTACAGGGTGTTTGAAGGATAGATACCCTTTCTTCCTTAGCATTCATGTCTCTCCTGTTCCAGGAGGCCAACTGGCCTTACCTCAGTCACCCGTATTCCAGGGGAATGTGGTGCTCAGAGCCCAGGTTCTGTTCATCTGCCCACCCTGCTCTCCTAACACATTGATGTTTCCCATTCGGGCTTCCTTCCTCACGGTCTCAATATGGCCCCAGAAGCTCCACACGTCACCCCCTCACCAAGTACTTCCAGAGACAGAGAGGAGAGTATGTTCTCTGGTGCCTCCTTTTTGCTTTGTTTCAGTCATTTATTTGCTCATTTATTTAAAAAGATATTTGTGGGGCGCCTGGGTGGCTCAGTCGGTTGAGTGTTCAACTTCAGCTCAGGTCGTGATCTCCTGGTTTGTGGATTCGTGCCCCATGTCGGGCTCTGCGCTGACAGTGTGGAGCCTGCTTCAGATCCTCTGGCCCCTTCTCTCTCTGCCCCTTCCCTGTTTGCTCTCTCTCAAAAACAAACAAACATTAAAAATAAATAAGGGGTGCCTGGGTGGCTTAGTCGGTTGAGCATCCGACTTTGGCTGAGGTTATGATCTCACAGTTTATGGGTTCGAGCCCCACATCAGGCTCTGTGTTGATAGCTCAGAGCCTGGAGCCTGCTTCGGATTCTCTCTCCTTCTATCTTTCTCCTTCCACCTCTCATGCTTTGTCTCTGTCTCTCAAAAATAAATAAATGTTAAAAAAATTAAAAGTAAATAAGAAAGATATTTGTCAGGCTTCAAATGTGTAGGGGTTTGTTATCCAAGTGAGCACTTTGCCAGATTCTCTGAAATTATTCACATTCATACTTCCATTATTTATTTATTTTAAAAGTTTATTTTAGAGAGTGCATGCACACAGGGGAGGGGCAGAGAGAGGGGGAGAGAGAGAGAATCCCAAGCAGGGTCCACATTGTCAGTGCAGAGCGTGATGCGGGGCTGGAACATAAGAACCTTGAGATCATGATGGGAGCCAAAATCAAGAGTCAGATACTTAACCCACTGAGCCAGCCAAGCGCCCCAACGTTCATACTTTTAGTATTTTCTTTACCCTTCTCTTAAGCATGGAAACGCCCTTTTACATTTAACTCTTACTCCTTTATTTTCATCTCCTGTGACACTGTTGACTAGTATTTTAGTTAATGCCTAGGTGGTCTGTTTGTTCCTTCTTCCTCCAGAAACTGTGCTTTGGAGACTCATGACAACCCCAGTTTAGGTAAAGACCAGGCAAAATAGAACTTCTACTTTAAATTTTTTTAAATGGTTATTTATTTATTTTGAGAGAGAGAGAATAAGCATGAGTGAGGGAGGGTCAGAGAGAGAGGAAGAGAGAGAGAATCCCAAGCAGGCTCCACACTATCAGCACAGAGCCCAACGCAGTGCTTGAACTCGGTAACTGTGAGATCATGACCTGAGCCAAAATCAAGAGTCAGATGCTTAACGGCCTGAGCTACCTAGGCGCCCCTTGTTTTTGTTTTTAGATTCTGCAAATAAGAGAGATCACCCAGTATTTGTCTTTCTCTGTCTGACTTATTTAGCACGATACCCTTGAGGTCCATCCATGGTATCACACGTGGCAAGATTTCATTCATTATTATGGCTGAATAATATTCCATTGTACGTGTATATATCCCCTTTGCTTTATGCACTCATCTATTGATGGACAAGTAGGTTGTTTCCATATCTTGGCTACTGTAAATAATGCTGCAGTGAACACGGGGGTAAACATCTAGTTTTTAATCTCCAAATCAGTCATTTTTATAGTTTTATACAGTTACTATTTGTTATTGTTGCTTTAGTCAGTATTTGTTTTTGTTTTTTTTTTCTTTTTTTCTTTTTTTTTTTTTTTATTTTTGGGACAAAGAGAGACAGAGCATGAACGGGGGAGGGGCAGAGAGAGAGGGAGACACAGAATCGGAAGGAAGCAGGCTCCAGGCTCTGAGCCATCAGCCCAGAGCCTGACGCGGGGCTCGAACTCACGGACCGCGAGATCGTGACCTGGCTGAAGTCGGACGCTTAACCAACTGCGCCACCCAGGCGCCCCAGTCAGTATTTGTTTTGATTTACCCATGAATTTATCAGTTTCATTGTTTGCCATCCATGCTTCATCTCAGTACTTCCTTCTGGTTCTAACATTCCTTTTCCTGAAATACATCTTTCAGAAATTCTGTTAGGAAGGGTCCAATGATGGTAAATTCTTTCTATTTGTGTCTGTCTCTTTCTATTTGTGTCTCGTATTCTTCAAAGATGGTTTTACTAGGTATACAACTTACATGGACTGCTAGCTTCTCTTGGTCCTTTTTTCCATTATCTTATGACTCCTGTTTGTTTTTCTTGAGAAGTCTGCTGTTAGTCTTACTGTCCATCCGTTACAGAGAGTCATCCCCACCCAATAATGGAAAATTCTCAGCTGCTCTCTCCCTGGATACCAAAATCAAGAGTCGGACACTTAAGCAACTGAGCCACCCAGGTGCCCCAGGCACCTTTCCTCTGATGGGCTTATTGTTCATGTGCTCATTCTGGATTGTGAACTTAACATTTGTTTGGGTTTTATCTGTCAGCATCCTGGGCAGCCTGTGTGGAGGCATGACCCTCTGGGCGGGGGCTCGGAGGGGGGGGGGTGGGCATGGATTTATATTTCCTTCTTCAGGTGCTACCAATCTGGGTTGATGATACTTCATGTTATTCTCTAGGCTTGGAGCTTTCTGGACCATGCTGGTAATATAAATTCAAACCCCCACATCGTTGTGAAGCCTGGTGTTAAACGTTCTCAGCAGAGACTCTTCTTTTTCCGCTCTCCGGACAAGACAGTTTTTTGGTTTGTTGTTACTGATGCTGAGTCAGTTTTCCAGGCTGCCATCTCAGTGTCCTAGCTTTACATGGCCTTCTTGGTATCAGCTCCCCACCTTATACACCCAACTTTGTAGCTTTAACACTCATTTTTCTCACTGTGCTTCATTTCTGGCTTCTGTATATTTTCTTTACTATTTTTGTGAGCCCATCCACCCACCTGACAGAGCGTTCATTATATCTGATGTGGTTTTAATAGGTGTTTTCTAGTTCTCCAGGCTGCCTGCCGGTGTTGTTTAAGCTGAGCCAACATAAAATACCACAGAACGATTCTTTCACAGAGTCTTTTTCCTTGGAGATGACACCTTTCTTCATTCTTGCAAACTGCTGTCATTTAAAGGAAGTGGTAAATCTGGGACTCAACTGCACACAGGGAATTCTTCCTGCTGGTAACCTTGCTTTCCCCTGATGATGCCACTTTCCTTGAAAGCCACGCCTTTTCTAACTCGCACCTTTGCTTTTCCTGACTCTGGGTAGGTGGGGGTCGGTGCGGTCTCTGTTTTTCTTTCTTTCTGTACCTTCAAAGTGAGTAATGCAACATCTTTCTATAGCCTCTCCTCTTTTTTTTTTTTTTAAATTTTTTTTCAACGTTTTTATTTATTTTTGGGACAGAGAGAGATAGAGCATGAACGGGGGAGGGGCAGAGAGAGAGGGAGACACAGAATCGGAAACAGGCTCCAGGCTCCGAGCCATCAGCCCAGAGCCTGACGCGGGGCTCGAACTCGCGGACCGCGAGATCGTGACCTGGCTGAAGTCGGACACTTAACCGACTGCGCCACCCAGGCGCCCCTAGCCTCTCCTCTTTTAACTGCTGACCACTAAGACTTTTCTACCTTCTCAGAGGCGTCAGGTCTGGCTTATAGTTTTATTCCCCACTCTTTGCTATCATCCCCAGCTGCTTTAGCATGGCTTCTAATATCATAACTTCTGTGCTTTCCTACCTCCAATCACTGGCATGGTTTCTACCCCTAGAAATGCAGCCACATCGTTCCAGTTACACTGGATTAAAAAAACACTTGGTCTTTCTGATGGCTTCTCCCATTTTTACACCTCCTCCTTCTCATCTGGGTTTTTGCTCATGACTTTTTCTCTGTCTGGAACGCCCTATTCACAGCAAAGATATTAAATCTTGGGTGGAGGCTTCCCAAATCTTTGCAACTGGATGGGTTGCTTTCTCTTTTGAGCCCTGTAGCACTTGGTGTATATTCTCCCACACCACTTTTCACCCTCAGTTTTGGCTAATCTTGCTTGTATACTTGTCTTATTCTATTGAGGCCCACCTAGTTCTTGGGCACCCTTTATTCGTATTCACTGAGCACTTACTGTGTTCCAGGCACTATACATGTGTAGGGTTATAAAAAGTAAATAAGATAGGTTCCTCAGAGGCTGAGCCTAACACAGGCCTTTAACACAGAAAGTCCTCATTTAATGGACGAATAATGATTAATGAAAAGCATATATACTATAGATATATTTAATTCAGAGGAAGACAAAGAAGAAAAAATATTTTCCATCTTTCCATTTATCAAATGGGGTGTATGTACCTGTGCTAAATTTCCTATGGTTTGGGGAAGATGTGGACTTGGATAGCAGAGCAATACTCTCTCGGATGTGGAGAAGAAAATGTGGGTTTCCCATCTCCAGAACATTCTCAACCCAGTCTCCCTGGGTCTGTGACAAGCAGACATTAACTCACAATATCCACGGAATCACTGTTGCTGCGGGAAGCCCCAGTCTCTGGACTTGGAAACATTCCCATGAATATTGAAGCTGTAAGGGACAACGTCCACCAGGTGGCGCTAAGGGATAGCTGGGCCTAAAATGGATTTGGCTTCTGTCGCCAGTTACCTGTAAACTACACAAGCTCAATGGGGTCATCTCAGTAACCTCTCAATGACATCACTCTGCATTTTGATTTAATTTTTTAGACTCCACTTATGCCTTATGACGGGTTTTACTGTGCCTGTATAAGGCCAGATCATATAAATAATACAGAAAACAAAACAATCTCTTTCCCCCATTTCTACCTTCATAATTACTCCCCCCCCCCCAAGTCTTCATTGCTTCTTGGATTCCTTACAATATATATATATATATATATATATATATATATATATATATACACATACGCTTGAATATAAACATCTACATGTATAGTTTCTCTCTCCTGTTTTTGCATGTAAATATATTTTACAGAAAAGGGATCATACTTGCTCACCGTTCTAGAGCACGCTTTCATATTAACACACCCTCGAGATTATTTCTATACCGGTATCTATACGCATTCTCACATGATTCTATTCTAATCATAACTTCTTTCATAGCTTATTTTGCCAGCTTCCGGTTTTCAGGTATTCTTAGGAACAATGCTGTAATGAGTAATTCTGGTAAACGTTGTTGAGAATACCTGTGGGGTAAAATCCACACAGAGGGATTGGAGGGGCAAGGTTGCGGGCACTTCACGTTTGATGGATACTGCCAAATTGTCCTCCGGGAATCTGCACGCTCGCCAGTGCTGATTGTAATAAAACGTTTACGTCTGTGTCCGTTTTGTAAGTGAAGCACGGTGCGTAGCTACTTGGGTCTGCAGTTACTTTGATTATGAGCCTGCGGGTCTTTGCGTGAGAGTTTCAGGATGGAGCCTGAGCTGCGCGTGCCTGCCAGGGAGACATCCTAAGCGGTGCCCTGACTCCTCCTGTCCAGCAGGGGGCGCGGGCCCGGCCGCTCCCGCATGCGCAGTGAGCTCGGTGTCAGGCGTCACCAAGCCCGGTCGCTGGCGCCTCGCTCCCCGCTCGCTTGCGCAGACCCGGCGCCGGCGGTGGCGGCCGGCGACTCGGCGCGACTCCTCCTGGGCGGCCGTGGCCCGCGCCCCGCGGCATGCGCCGGTGACCGAGCGCGGGGCCGAGCGGGAGGCAACCGTGGCCGAGGTAAGCGCGGCTCGGAAGGGCCTCGGTGGCAGCGGCAGAGTCGGGCCGGGCCGCCGGGAACCGCGGGCCGCGCGGAGGCCTGAAGGCGGTGAGAGGCGACCCCACCCCCGCCGGGGCCGCTCGTTACTTCTCCAGCTGTGGGAGCGCTTTGATTTCCGCACCGCCTTCTCGTCGCTCCCCTGGCCCGCCCCGCGCTTGGGTGCCCACCTGTCTCCCTTGCCCACGCCTGCCCCGCCGGCCCCTTTCCTCTCTTTCCGGACCCCGAAAAGAGAGGGCGCATCCTGCGCGGTGACCTCTGCCATCCCGCTGCCACCTCCGTCCCGCGAGCTGCGGAGATCTGCTTCCGTACGCGGCGCCTTCTGGAGCGCTGGGCTCTCCCGTGGCCTGTGGCATCCCGGCAGGTTCTGGTGCGCGGAAAGACTGGTGGGGAAGGTGGCCAAAGATGCCCTGAGTTTGGGCATCGGCTCGAAGCTCAGAGGCGTTTGGAGGTTTACTACTGGCGGTGGGAACCAGATCTGTGTGTACAGTTTCGAGATTCACATGATTGCTTGGTGTAACTTACTGGGAGTTGCTAATCTGGAAGCGTCCTTGACTTGCTCCTTGTCTGAAGATTCCTTGAAATAGAAACATGCCAGTTTTAATTCTTGGAAGTCAGTTGAGTGCTCTAAGGACTTACATTGGACTTGGTTTGTAAATTTCAGGGCTCACAGGCTATTCGCGGTAGTATATGAGTCCGTTTCCAGCATTTCTCACTTCCGCTGACTTAAGCCTTTTGGCTGCATATGCTGGGTATGGATAGGTTTGGGTCCGTCAAGTTATGCTGGCTTTGCTAATTGAGTGAAAAAGGTAGATCTAACCTAGGGTGTTAAAGGTAATTAGGGGAGGCATGGGGTTTGAGAGCTCAGGCTCCGGAGCCAGACTACCATCCTCCAAATCCTAGCCTTGGCATTTTCTAGTTTTGTGACACCGTGCAAGTTACTTATGCTTCCCGTTGCACTTTCCCTGTCTGTAAAATGAGGATAATAATAGCTTGTCAGGTGGCACTGTTAGAAAGATTAATACAAAATGCTTAAAACAGATTGTAGCGTGTAGTAAGTCCTCAATAAAGTTTAGTTATTAGTGTATGCACTGTATTATAATTCCCACAAAGAAGCACTTTTTATTCCCCCTTGAAAATGTCACCATTTTTAGGGATGGCTAGCCATAATATAGCGTTAATTATAAAGGACCCTATCCGGTAAGGCAGTGAATTGCAGATTTTCCTACCTTTGCTAGTATTTGGTTCCTTTGTTTTCAGGCACTGTTGGGTTGAGTTCCGGTGTAGCAGTGGCCCTGGGAGTTCAGTTGTGAGGGCTTTTCTAAAAAGGTTAAGACCGGGGATTGTGACTCAAAGCATTGGACTAAGTGGATTGGATATAGCCTGAAGCACCAAGGAAAGGGTTTTTCAGGCAAATTTTAGGAATAAATAATTCCAGGAACAGAAAATGCAGCTCATCGTGACATTAGAGTGGAGTTAAAAGATTTTTCCAGTGAGTCAGTGCTTGACAGCTAGCCAGATGATTCCAGTGTTTTGCAGGGACAGGTTTGATATGTTTTAAGGAAGATAAAGTTTGTAGGGTTTTGTTATGCAATTCTTGTTTCATCTGGGTTCTGGTATTACGTGGAACATTACTTAGCAGAAGCCTCCTTTCAGTCTGTTGTCTTCCGAGAAGCCCAGCGTCAGGAGCTTTGGACATGGTGGTGGTAGTGAGTGTCCTCTTTGGATGGAAACATTATTACTTGTTCTCTTGGATGATGGTTTTGGGGAATACATCTTTCTGAGCTTCAGTGTGTGGAAACTGACTACAAGAACATGACAACCAGTAGAAGAGACTGGCAAATATTTATTTTTATTTTTTTAAATGTTTATTTATTTTTGAGAGAGAGAGCATGAGCAAGGGGAGGGGCAGAGAGAGAGGGGGACACAGAATCCGAAGCAGGCTCCAGGCTCTGAGCTGTCAGCACAGAGCCTGATGCCGGGCTCGAACTCACGGACTGTGAGATCGTGACCTGAGCCGACGTTGGATGCTTAACCGACTGAGCCACCCAGGTGCCCCAGACTTGCAAATATTTTATATAACGTGGCAGATACTGTGATGAGGTCAGTAAAAGGTGCGTGGATGCTCACCAAGAAGGTTCTCTGTTTCTGAAACACCACTGAGTAAGGGACTTTTTCGCTCTATCTCTCATCCTTTCCTTTCCTTTTTCATTTAAGACTTTCCCCCTCATTTTAAAATAGTTTTTATTCTACCTCAAGCACTCACCGTATCTGTTAGCTATTTGGCAAAAACTTGTGGGAGCTCGCTTAGCCTGTGCAGGGCATACCTTGGAGATGTGAGTTTATATCTTGGAATAGCCCTCAGCCACTGGGGGATGGGCTCCAGTGGATAAATGCCATAGCTTCTGATCCTTTAAAGAGACAGTTCGGAGGTGTGTTCTGTATAGTCCCGCAGATGGATCCTTCTGCAGAGGACAGAAGCCCATTTCCCAGCTCAGTGCGGTAACCCTGATGGCTTTCTGTCCTTCCCTGACTCCTCTCCTTTGTCCCTCAGTCTGGCTCTATGGACTCCCCTTCTGCCAGCTACCTGCTTTCAAGTTTTTTTTTTTTTTTTTCTTAGTTTGGCAGAACATAAACTGAAGACAGATAGTACGAGAAGTGGCTCTAGAAAGCCAGCCCTGATGAGAAGAGTATTGTGAAACTGGAACCCTTCACCCTCAGATGGCAGCGAGGACCCCTCTGCTGGTGTTGGGAACCACTGGTACTCTCTGGCATCACAGTTACGTGACTTGCCGGCGGTGGGAGGGATGCGATTCAGGTAGAAGGGGAAGCAGTGGCTACTACAGTGGCTCTAACATTTGAGCAGTATGTGGACAACGGTAATGATAAGGCCGGCGGAGCTGGCTGTCTCTTGCCTTCTTCCCGGGAGCCTTGAGGTAAGGTCTGGCTCACGTCAGCCAGATACCAACTCAGGATACACCGTGAGCGACAGAAGGCTCTGTGGCGGCATCTCCTGCAGCTGGAGGGCAGGCTGTTGAAAATCAGCCCCAGAGCTTAATCATCATCATCATGGCAGAACTGCAGGGGAGGCCGAATGCACAGCCTTGGCAGGCGGCCGCTGCTAAAGCGAGACCGGGTGAGACCAGGGTGGAGATGTTTGGTAGAAGCGCTGAGAACTTTGAAGCCCCGGGTTTCCCTGGATCCCCTGGGCCAGCGGAAGGATCCACTGCTCTTCGGACACTCTGCAAAGACCTCGCTTAAGGCCGTTGCCTTGCAGGATGGTATATATCCTCCTCAAGATCTGCCTCCCCCTTCACCAGATCTCAGCATTGCCCGAGTGGGCAAGGACAGTCCCTGCTACTGGAGAAATAGCTTTTGTACCGAATGAGCTATAGGACCTGGCTCACAGGCAGGAGCAGGAGCTGGGGGCGCACGCGTGGGAGTGAGTCTGGAGGTCGCTAGGTGAAGAGCGGGCTAGTGGTGGCCTGTAAAGCCGCTTGGGACAGGCTGTGTTGCTTTGGGAGTGTTCCCTCAGGATTCAGGATTTAATGATCTTGCAAGAGCAACTGGAGCCAATCTGCTGGAACTTGAACGTGACAGTGATCGGCACCACTGGTTCTCAGCTAGGGGTGACTCGGCCTCCCCAGGGGATGTTTGGCAATCCGGATATGTGGTGGGTCGTCACAACTGGGGGTTGTTTCTGCCTCCCCGCAGGAAAGGATGACCTGGCTCAAAATGTCGGTGGTGCCGGTAGGGCCTGGCCTATGGTAAAGGAGGTGGAGACGCCAGAGCTGTCTTGGCAGGTGTTGAGGAAGTTATCAGGGGCATAGGGAAGTGGAGATTTGAAATTGATTTATTGCTTGAGGCTGGTGTTCCCAGGAGGGCTCACTCCCTTCTCTCTGGTAACGTGGACACCCAGAGGAGGCCAGCATCTTTGAGAAGCTTGGTGTTGGTTGTCCCCTGCGGGCCAGAATTGACTCCAGAAGGTGTGACATGGAATTGGGTTCCTGAGGATCTGTGAGCATGATAGGATTCTGAAGTAGCAGAGGTGCTGGCACTAACCATCAGTGACATGCTAGACCAATACTCATAGTGGGATATAAAGCCCAAATTGTAACCTATGTGTCTTCTGTGATGCTAAAAGAGTATGGTCTTCTTTTTTTCTTTTTTTAATTATTTTTTAACGTTTCATTTATTTTTGAGAGAGAGAGAGACAGGGTACGAGGTGGGGAGGGACGGACAGACAGGGAGACACAGAAGGTGAAGCAGGCTCCAGGCTCTGAGCTGTCAGCACAGAGCCCACTCGTGAACCACGAGATTGTGACCTGAGCCGAAGTCAGATGCTCAACTGACTGAGCCACCCAGGCGCCCCTAGAGTATGGTATTCTTGAGGGCGGTATAGATGGGCGGCCAACTAGGGTATCGCTTGACTTGTTTTACCAGAAAAAAAACCCCGAAAAAAACAACAACCCAAGAGTGGGCAAACAGAAGCCTGATGTCAGCTGTTGCAATGGAAAAATCCTGTTTTCCGACATGAGCTCAGACCCATATCCTATGTATTGAGGGGGAGGCTGGATCTCTTTGAAGAGGACTTTGCAGCATCCCTGCAAATATAGACAGAGGTTCACCCAGTCCTTCCTCAAGAAACTGCAGCTCTGTATCAGACTGACGTACATCAAAGAAAGGATAGTATCCAGATATTTTGGGGGTTGTTGAGTACAGAGTATGAGCTGATAATAATACCAGGCAACCCTCAAGCAGTAGTGTGCAGGAGTTGGGAGATAAATGCCTTGGGCTCTCATCCTTCTGAGGGACAGAAGGTGTAGTCTACATGATTCTTAAAGGCTTCCCAACCCTCCTAGAGTCCCTGTTGCCCACCGCAGTGACCGGTTTAAATCACGCACCTCTTATTGGCTTTCCCTGGTTCCCTGTCTCTTCTTGATAGCCGCTCTGGCTTTCTGGGGTCACCTTCCAAGTAAGTAAACGACCTGCACCCCCATCCTTGTCTCTGGTTCTTTTTTGGGGGGGGGGCGGGGGGCAGAGGGACCAAACTGACGAGTAGAAGCAAAATGTGATGCCTAGGACTCTAACGCAGGAGCATTAGCTCCTCTTCTCTCCAGCCCTTATGCTGACCACCTGGGACTCTGGAGCCTGTTCACATTCCTACCAGGATGTGCCAGGTCCCTGCCAGCACTGGGTGGTGTGTTTGATTCTTATACTTCTTGCGCTCGTGGGTAGATGGTGTCTCATTGTGGTTGTACTTTCCCTGATCAATGAGACTAAACGTGTTTCTCCAAAGTTGATGTGCTGGTTTTGTTTCCTCCTCTGTGAAATTCCTGTTTGTCTTTTGTCTGTTTTTCTATTTTTTGTTTGTTTTGTTTTTCTTGTTTTGTAGGCATTCTTTATTCTCATTGCTAGTTATATGTATTGCAGGTATCTACTAGTTTATTGATTGTCTTTTAACTTATGGTGTCCTTTTTTTACAAAAAACTATTTATTTATTGAGAGAGAGGAGACAGAGAGAGTGAGCAGGGGAAGGGCAGAGAGAGAGAGGGAAAGAGAGAGAGAGAATCCCAAGCAGGCTCCACACTTTTAGTGCAGATCCCGACATGGGGCTCGTACCCACGAACCGCAACCAAGACTTGGTCGCTTAACCAACTGAGCCACCCAGGCAACCCGATGAACAAAAATTCTTAATTGTGACACAGAATTTATCATTTTATCTTTTTATGGTTTGCACTTTTTTGTATTTTGTTTTAGAAATCGTTCTCTGCTCAGAAGCCGTAGAGATCTCTGTTCTAAGTATTTTATAGTTTTGCCTGTAATGTGTAGCTTTTTAATCTACCTTGGACAGATTTTTCTCCCCTCTGGCCGCTTTTAACATTTTTCTTTGGCTTTCTTTTCAGTAGTTTTACTTTGACATACGTAGGTGGGGTTTTCTTTGTATATATTCTGCTTGGACTTGAGATCTTGAATCTGTGAGTTGGTATCTTTCATTATATTAGGAAAAACTTATCAGAAGACAGCTGGATTCTCATACCTATTTCTGCAGTCTTTGCAATACCATGGATCACATGGCCTCAAAAATGAAAGTGAAAAAATCTTACCAGTATTATTATAAAAACACTTCAGGGCCTTTGAAAGGATTGTGGGGAGCCCTCAGACATACCTGGAAATCCACCTGTGTGAGATTTTGGTATTAAGGTTATACTAGTCTCCTAATATAAGCTGGGGAATGTTTTCACCTTTTTTCTGAACTTGGAACTTATTTGTGTAAAATTGGAATTATTTCTTGAATGTGTAGTAAAACTTGGGAAATCTTCTGGGCCTAGGATTTGCTTTCTAGGAAGATTTTTAAAGCTTTGATTTGATTTCTTTAATGTTATACAAATATTCAGGTTTGCTGTTTCTCCCTGAAAAATTATATATATATATATATATATATATATATATATATATATATATTTTTTTTAAATGTTTATTTTGAGAGAGAGAGAATGAGCAGGGGAGGGACAGAGAGAGAGGGGGAGAGAGAATCCCAAGCAGGTTCCACACTGTCAGTGCAGAGCCCAGTGTGGTGCTCAAACCCACAAACCATGAGATCATGACCTGAGCCAAAATCAAGAGTCAGATGCCCCAACCAACTGAGCCACCCAGGTGCCCTGGAAAATTAAATTTTATATATAAATTAAATTTATATATATATATATGTGTGTGTGTGTGTGTGTGTGTGTGTGTGATTTTTTTTTTTAAGGTTTTATTTATTTTTGAAAGAGAGCACAAACGGGGGAGATGCAGAGAGAGAAGGGGACAGAGGATCAGAAGCAGTCTCTGTGCTGAAACTCATGAACTGCGAGATCATGGCTAGAGCCGAAGTCAGACACTCAACTGACTTGAGCCACCCAGACGCCCCCGGGGAAATTATATTAAAAAATTTTTTTAAATGTTTGTTTATTTATTTTTTTTTTCAACGTTTATTTATTTTTGGGACAGAGAGAGACAGAGCATGAACGGGGGAGGGCCAGAGAGAGAGGGAGACACAGAATCGGAAACAGGCTCCAGGCTCTGAGCCATCAGCCCAGAGCCCGACGCGGGGCTCGAACTCACAGACCGCGAGATCGTGACCTGGCTGAAGTCGGACGCTTAACCAACTGCGCCACCCAGGCGCCCCAATGTTTGTTTATTTTTGAGACAATGCAAGAGACAGAGTGTAAGCGGCTAAGGGGCAGAGAGAGAGGGAGACACAGAATCCGAAACAGGCTCCAAGCTCTGAGCTGTCAGCACAGAGCCCGACGTGGGGCTTGAACTCACAAACCATGAGATCATGACCTGAGCCAAATATCGGACGCCCAACCGACTGAGCCATTCAGGTGCCCCAAGAAATTATATTTCTAAAGAATTTTTCTAGTTCATCTAAGTTTTCAAATACCTTGGCGTAAGTTTATTGATATCATCTTATCTTTTAAATCCAGGCAGCATTTCGAGTTATGTTCCCCTTTTCATTCTAGATATTTATTTGTGCTTTTTTCCTCTTTATCTTGATTAATCCTACCAGAATTATATCAGATGTCAATTTTATTCATTTTTTTAAAAAAGCAAACTTTAGCTTTGTTGATGCTTTCTGTTTTGTTTAATTAGTTAATTACTGTGTTTTTATTACTTCCTTCTACTTAGGTTTATTTTGTTGTGATAGTGCCTTTCTCATAGTCTGTAACTTGTGAACATTTGTAAGCTCATGTGTGGATTCTATTTTTGTTCCATTAATCCCACTTTTGTTACATATGAAATCAGTTTTTTTCTAAACTATGGGTGTCTAAATTATTGGCTGATTGAACTGATCTAGTAGGTAAGGCCAGAATTTTAACAAAAGCAGTAGAATAGCAATGGAAAAAATTTAGTATTCATTACATATTCTATGGCTAGTGCTGTATACTAAGATTAAATGTTTTGTCAAGCTTTTATTTCAAATACAAACACACACACACACACACACACATGCACACACCTGTGTCTGTACTGGGTCAATATAAAATGTAAAATGCATTTCTTATGGCAGGTTTTAGTTAAAAAAAAAAAAAAACCTTGAAAGCCACTGTGTTAAATTGGTTTGTTTAATTTCAGTAAAGACTTCAAACCTGTTTGCACAAAATAAACACCGAGGAGCCTGCTAAACTGACAGATTCTATGACCCTATTTTAGACCTGCTAATACAAAGCTCCCGCACTGGGGCCAAGGACTGTTTTGTAACAAGCGGTCTCTGTGATTCTCACCCGTTGGGTGTTCGAGAACCACTGATTCAGGCTGTAAATACACCCGGAGAGCCTGTGGGACGTTCTAACTTGCGGCAGTGAAGGCCGTGGAGCGTGCAGCTGGCTCCTGGCACACATTTGTCCTGAAACTTCCTGTCTTCTAAGTCGCGCAGAGACCCAAGAGTGTGGCAAGAAAGCTACGGGGGGGGGGGGGGGGGGGGGGCGGGGCTGGCAGTGGTAGGGAGTAGGGGCAAACTGGTTGTTAGAATGGCAGAAAAAGTGAAATCACTCCCATCTTCCTGGACCCAATGAGTATATATTGGATGACTGATGTATATTCCCCAATGATGATAATGTTTGAGCTTAAAATGTGTGCACTTTCGTGCATCAGTCTGTGACCAGGAAATTTTCTAGGTTCTAACTCATGGTCTCAAGAGATGGAAGTTGACGTCGTTCATGACTATTTACATTTTGCCCAAAAAGCTGATAAGGGTTACAGCATTCAAAGCTTGGCGGTATTCAGCTAGCTGGGCAGGGGGCAGTTTTGTGGTCTGGGCAGCAGTTGGGGAGAGCTCCATTTAGCCAAAGTAAAAATGGCTGTTAACCTTTACGATGGTCTGTGGACTCCTCAGTTATTTTCCCTTTTTATTAATAGCTTTCCTGCAAGACCAGTGAGTGGAATGAGGCCATTTCATAGGCTGGGACTTTGACACTTGGCATGCCACAGTAGCTTACTGAAGTAACCTCGTGGGTCTGTGAGGCGTGGCGCCACCCACGTGGCTCTGCCCTCCCTACAGTATCTAGGCATCGGATGGGGCAGGTTTGTCTGGTAAGGATCCTAAGTTGTGATCTACAATGAAAGTCTGTTTTCAGTTGAGGACTAAGAATTTTCTATCAGTCAGCGACGGTTATTGGCTGTTTCATTTACGTATTGCTGTATGACAAACCAACCCCAAGTGTTGTGGCTTAAATGACAGTAACAACCATGGATTTGCTCCAGATTCTGGGGTTGGTTCTTACCTCTTCCACAGAGTTTCCACTGGGGTCTCCCTGCAGTTGCCCTCAGCTGGGAGCCCAGCTTCCTTGCGGTGTGGCAGCCGGAGTCCCAGAGGACAAAAGCAGCCGCTGCGGAGTCTCTTAAGGCCTGAGCTCAGAAGCCCTCGAATGTCACTTCTGCCACATTCTCTTGGTCAGAGCAAGTCACGAGGCTAGCCCAGATTCACATTCTGCCTTTTGATGGGAAAAGCAGCACGCACCCTCAAAGATGTAGATTGCTGGCACCAATCTTTGGAAATCGATCCACCACATTGAGCTTTCTTCCCTCCTCCCGGTCTCCCTGTGCTCTTCTTCATTCCTTCCTTCTATCCGAGCGTGTCATCTGTCACCTTCATTGTGAAGCAGCAGCACCAATGTGTATTTTACTTAAAGATTAATCTTTTCTTCTCTAACAACCCTTGGCACTTCATTGATACTTTCCTAGTGATATTTTTACATTTGGCATTTTGTTAGAGTTTTGCCTTACCTCCCCCAGTGGAATATCCGTTCCCATGAGGTGGGGCCTTTGCTTTCCTCCTCGTTTCCTGCACAGTGCATGGTGGGTGCCTGCTCACCCGGGGCTGCTTGGGTAAGTGAATGAAAGCAGATTTTAGAATAACCAAGAGTCAGCTTGTCTAGATGAAGCATCAGTTTCTATTGGGCAAGTGTTAGAGAAAACAAAGCAAAACAACTATCTAGCTATTCTGCTTTTGATGTTTCTTCCTTGGTCAGAGCCCCTCTTCCTAGGCCCCACACATTTACCAGTTAATGCTTTCCTTGTATGTATAATTATAGGCTATAGTTCTCTTTTTATATTTATCAATATTTATGTTTAGTATGTGTAGTATTAAATATGTCATGTAGCATTTAATGCACAAATATATATTTGCCTATGTTTATGAGAAGGGTCAAAAATCCCTTTTCGTTATTTCATCAAATCACTTTAGGGAAAGAAATAGGTATACTAAGTCATTTGCCACCCTAAAGACTTCATTTTTCTCGTTTCTCCCCCTGGAACTAGGAGCGTGAGGAAGAGGCTGCCTGTGTCATTATGTGTGCGTCGGTCAAGTACAATATCCGGGGTCCTGCCCTCATCCCAAGAATGAAGAGCAAGCACCGAATCTACTACATCACCCTCTTCTCCATTGTCCTCCTGGGCCTCATTGCCACTGGCATGTTCCAGTTCTGGCCGCATTCCATCGAGTCCTCCAGCGACTGGAGCGTGGAGAAGCGCAGCGTCCGGGACGTGCCGGTGGTCAGGCTGCCCGCCGACAGCCCCATCCCCGAGCGGGGCGATCTCAGCTGCAGGATGCACACGTGCTTTGACGTCTACCGCTGTGGCTTCAACCCAAAGAACAAAATCAAGGTGTACATCTACTCTCTGAAGAAGTACGTGGATGACTTCGGTGTCCCAGTCAGCAACACCATCTCCCGGGAGTATAACGAACTGCTCACGGCCATCTCTGACAGTGACTACTACACCGATGACATCAGCCGCGCCTGCCTGTTCGTCCCGTCCATCGACGTACTTAACCAGAACACGCTCCGCATTAAGGAGACAGCACAAGCCTTGGCCCAGCTCTCTAGGTAGCTAGTACTTTCACAGACGGGAGCGCAGTCCTTGGGGAACTAAAGGGAAGGCCAGGGAGAGGGAGTGGTTCTTCTCTTGATCTGGCTCCAGCTGCTGTCTCTTTGCTCGAGGGAGGGCATGCGTGTGAGTGACTGACTTGGGGGACGAGGCCAACGCCATAAGCACCTGGCCTGTGTTCCAGTGAAAAGCATTTGGCCATCAGTGCTATTGCTGTGGGCTCTCAGCATCTCAGAGTTTAGAATCTAAGGATGGCTTATCTTCCCACACCTTTCCTTTTATGCTTAAATGTTCCCTCTTGGTTACTTACACAATACATGTTCACTGTAAAAAGTCTGAAAATACAAGGAAGCAAAAAGAAGAACGTAAGGTTTGTTCCATGATGCTGCTGTGATGTTTCCGGTCACTTTTTAAAAAATGTTTTATTTGTTTTTTGAGAGAGAGAGTGCGAGTAGGGCAGGGGCAGAGAGACTGGGGGACAGGGGATCTGAAGCGGGCTCTATGCTGAGAGGCTGACAGCAGCGAGCCTGAAGGGGGGCCCGGACTCACGAACCACGAGATCATGACCTGAGCTGAAGTCAGATGCTCAACCGACTGAGCCACCCAGGTGCCCCTTCCAGTCACTTTTGTATAAAAAATAAATACGTATGCGTGTAATATTCATTTTTGTATGAAATATATGCATACCTCAGTGTACATACACATTTTGTCAAGGGATTACACATTATATATTCTTACGCTGTCTTTCTCCCCTGATATGTTATGAATCTGTTTCCACATAATTTCATATTCTTTTACTATATAATTTTAAGAGTTGTATAGCATTCCATTTTACACGTCCCATTCTGTATTTAAGCCAGCCTTATGTATTTTATATATTTTTTTGTTTCTTTAACCAGATGGTGCACATTCAGATAGTTTTCAGGTTGTCCTAATCATGGGCACTTCTGTAGTGGACATACTTCAAGTAAACATCCACCCATGTTTTTCTTTTGAGGAACCAGGGTGGCCTGGGATGTCCTCTTGGGATTTCTAGGAATTCACTTTGCATACCCGAGAAGTGGGCCTATTTTGGGTTGGGGATATTTGCTGCTTGTCATTCAGTAACTGACCCTTGTATTTGTTTCTTGGGAGTTGACATGTGAATTCCCCTACGTGTATAATTTTTTAATAGGTGGGATCGAGGTACAAACCACCTGCTGTTCAACATGTTGCCTGGAGGTCCCCCCGATTATAACACAGCGCTGGATGTCCCCAGAGACAGGTAACTGTATTTGGAGTTGTCCCTGTGAGGGGTTTCTGAGGATCAAGGAAATACAAGACCCTTTCCTTCCTGTGAAGTCGTTTTCTAAGCCTAGTGGGACGGACTGTGTCATCAGAATTGTTTGTGAAATTAAAAAAAATGCCCTTGGCATTTACCTCCTCAGGGCCTAGAAGTAGTGAGACCTGAGCTACTTAAATCTGTTGTGTTGAACCGATCAGAACTTCCATTGTAGCATTGCATTTTAGTTAGTGTATTTATTTATTTATAAAAAGTTTTTGTGTGTTTATTTGTTTTGAGAGAGAATGTGCACACAAATGGGGGAGGGGCAGAGAGAAGGAGAAACAGAGTCCCACGCAGGCTCCACGCCATCAGCACAGAGCCTGATGTGGGGCCCGAACCCATGAACTGTGAGCTCATGACCTGAGTTGAGATCAAGAGTCGGAGGCTTAACTGACTGCACCACCCAGGCGCCCCTGTAGCATCGCATTTTAAAAAACTGTCTTTTTCTCTCGGTCTCACTTATGCTGTCCTTAGTGCCGCACCCCCACCCCCAAGACCGGGTTCATGATTGGCTTGTGTGTGCTCTGTCTGAATTTGGGAGCGTTTGCCAAAAGTGGAGCCACAGCTCACTGTGGGAAGGGGGTGCGGAGGTGTGAAAGTGACACCCACAGCCCGTCACGTCGGAGGACAGGGTGGGGGCAGTCTGGTTGTCATTTACTCTCCATTGCCTAAGGCAGTGGGGCTCTTCCTTGCTCCCTTCTCTCCTCGCCCCCACCCATTTCTTGCCTTCCTTTCTTCCTGATGAAGCCTTCCTGACGGCACTTATGTTACGGGGTGGCCGAGATCGCATGATTATGATTCTCAGTTCACGTACTGTACTCGTCAGCCCTTTCATACAGCGGCTGAACCCCTTGGGCTGGAGGCTTCCTGGAAGTCTTGGGAATGAGGTCCGCTTGGCCTTCCTCTCCTGGTACTTGATTCAAGGCTTTGAGGAGAGCAGAAATGTTAGGCCCAGGGTAGGGCTCCCGGGCAGTGCTCAAGGTACAGGATTGTTGTAAACTTATGTAAAACTCACTTAAAAGTAATTTTATTATGGTTGATATTTAATTCTTAAAGTGATTGTTACTGGCAAAGGTTAGAGAGTAACCCGAGGCCGGCCATGCTCTCAGCTTCCCGGAGGCTGACACTGTTGTCATTTGTGAAAATCTGCACTTAACACTACTTTTCCCTGGAAAATTAAACCCAAGCTCTTTTCGCTTTATGTGATTATATAGGGTCAGTGTTGTGTTTTTATCTGGAAATACTGTTAATGCTACAAGAGACCTACACTCCAGGACCACTCTTCACCTTTGGTGTAGGAACCATTTTGGTCGATAGAGGGCAGTCAGGCCACACACATTCGGTAGAAACCAGCCGAACACAAGGTGAGCCCTGGTTTGGCCCTCAGCCCCAGCCAGACCTGAGTGGGCTACTGTTTTATGGATTTGGTTGCTCGGGGAAAGAGAAATACTTTAGGGAACAGAGAAGGGGAAAAAAAGCTGTTAGGAATGCAGTGTCTCTACCTGCTGTTTTGGGTTTATTTTGAGAAGGCCTTCTTTCTTTCTTTCTTTTTTTTTTTTTTTTAATTTTTAATGTTTATTTATTTTAGAGAGAGAGAGAATGAGCAGAGGCAGAGAGAAAGGGAGACACAGAATCTGAAGCAGGCTCCAAGGCTCTGAGCCGTCAGCACAGAACCTGATGCAGGACTTGAACCCACTAACTGCGAGATCATGACCTGAGCCAAAGTTGGATGCTTAACCGACTGAGCCATCCAGGCGCCCCCTCCCCCCCTTTTTTTTTAATTGTTTATTTTTGATAGAGAAGGCCTTATTTCTATATAGGACGTTGCACTTTTTGCTGACATTTTGGTATATGTATTTGCATGGGAGAAGGATTTTATTTTTATCAAGTGCACATGTGAAATGGGGTTTTATGTCTCTGCAGGAAAGTGTCAAGTGGTCAGGAAGAAGTTTGAGTTCCTGCTAGTGCTTAGGTGTTAAGGATCAGGAAGGTTAAATCTTTTTCCCTGTGCATGTATTTTTGTAAGTGATTATGGCAATCCTATAGCAAGTAATGAATAATGAATCACTGTTTAGTCTTCCTTTATCTCTGCACATGGGAAATTGCGTTTTGAGACCTGGGTGGTCTTCTGGAAGGAAGGAAGAGCAGATTTTTTGTTAGTTTTTCTTATCATTTGTCCTTGCTCCTGGATTCAGAGGAAGCAAGAGCCATGAATATACACTGGTTTTAGCAGGAGCTGCGTATCAGGTTATTTGCAAATTAGAAAGCAGGCAGCCTAGATTAGACTGTTTCTTAGGGTCTCCTAAAGTCTAAGGTCATAGGTGTGATTATTTGAGAATGATTTGACCCAGGGAAATGCAAGGAACAGGACAGAAGGAAATGTCTTCTCAGCATATAATCTTTCGTGCTGCTTAAATCTGTCTTTATTTCTCTTTCAATTTTTAAAGATCCGACACATGATATACCTGATAACGTATACTTTCTTTGTATAAGATTGTAACAATATGCAAGTGTATAAAGAGTGAAATATAAAAATATGCTTTCAAACCCTCCTCTATTTTCACTCCCTTACCGAAAGATAATTAAGTTCTATGGATTTTTTCTAGCCTTTTTCCTATGGGTTTATACATACACGTGTGTGTGTGTGTGAGACACCCATTTTTTAAAGTTTTCTTTATTTTTTGAGAGAGAGAGAGAGCGCTAGAGGGAGAGAGAGAGAGAAAATTACAAGCGGGCTGCACACTATCAGCATGGAGCCTGATGTGGGGCTCAGACCCACCAACTGAACTGTGAGATCATGACCTGAGCGGAAATCAAGAGTTGGACGTGCAACTGGCTGGGCCACCCAGGTGCCCCGGTATATATGCCCACTTCACGCATGTATGTGTGTTTGTTTAGAGAGAGCGAGTACGTGCACGTGCATGAGCGGAGGAGGGGCAGAGAGAGAGGGAGAGAGAATCCCAAGCAGGCTCCATGCTGTCAGCACAGAGCCCGACAGAGGGCTCAAACTCATGAGCCATGAGATCATGACCTGAACCAAAATCAAGAGTCAGTGGGTTAACCGACTGAGCCACCCAGTCACCTCTGTATACACCCATTTTAAGTGGGAGCAAATTATACCTCTTCAATGCCTTACTTTACTAATCTTTGTTTTCTCATATATGTTCTGTGATATTATTACTACCCTGGATTTTTATTATCGTTTCTTTGCACGTATCTCTCACAGATTTCCACTTTGTGTGGGCTTTATTTAACTTGTTATGGAAAGTTTCAAACCTATATAAAAGAAGAGATGATGAGGCACCTGAGTGGCTCAGTCACTTGAGCATCCGACTCTTGATTTCCGCTCAGGATCCCAGGTCATTGGATTGGGCCCTGTGTATGGCTCCACACTGAGTGTGGAGCCTGCTTAAGATTCTCTCTCTCTCTCTCTCTCTCTCTCTCTCTCTCTGTCCCTCGGTCCCTCCCTCCAGCTTGTGCTTTCTCTCTCTCTCTCTAAAAAATAAAAATAAAAATAAAAAATAAATACAAGAGACTAGCACAGTGAACCCGTGTGCCCCTGTCCACCTTTAGTAATCGTCATCTCAGGGCTGGTCTCCATTCATCTGTACTCCTACCCCTGCCCCACCTATTATCAAAAAGCAAATGCCAGACATTGTATCATTTTATCTATAAATATTTCCATTTGAATCTCTGCATAAGGGATTTAAAAATATATATAGCTATAGTACTATTTCTGCACCTAAAAAGTTAATAGGAATCTAATATCACCAGATATCTAGCCATTGTTCAGATCTACTTGTCTCACTTATGTTTTTACAGTTTGTTTGATTCAGTAAACAAGTAAGGATGACTAATAGAATTGGTCAGTTTTTGTTTTTGTTTTTTTTCTTTATGAAATTTGAAGCTTTGTATTTGAGGAATTTGCAGGCCTGATTACATGCAAAGGTTGACCTTGCAGACGAACTGGGTTTAGGCCCTGCCGACACTCAGATAGGAGGAAAGCTGGGGGAACATCTGAGGACAGATGAGAGTGGGGACGGTGGAGTGCATGAGTCAAGCAGGTGGCTTGGTGACAGAGGAGCTGTCCTATAGCTTCAGAAAAGCCTGGCACATGCTAAAAATGCTAGAGGACACTTTCAGTGACATAACACTTGGCCCACGAGTCTGATCATCAGATTAGTACTTGTGTAGCTGCAAGTTTTCTCTTCACTGTCTTGCAGCTTTGGAACTGATCTCTGATTTTAGGGATACATAATGGGAAAACAGAATGTGCTTTTCAGAACTGTGCTTTCCCCTCAATGTGAAACACATGTTCTGTAAAGCAAGGGAAGCTTACTGTATTGTCTCCATTATAATATTATGGAGTGCTTGGCAGAAGACGATATGGGGACTTGCAGTCTTAGCAGCAGCAGGGCTGGTGTGAGGTCTGTTTGACTAATTGCAATCCTGGCTCTTGCCGAGGTCACAAGTGGAGATCTTGAGTGGATGATGTGTGACGTAAGCCATGCTTCACATGGCATGCTTTCCTCCTACCAGTGCATAACCCCACCCTACTCTCCTGGAACAGAGTAACAGTTGGGACCCCAGGGACAGAATTACAGGAAAAGTTGGTGTGATGCACACCTGCTTCCTCTCTTGCCACGTACACATTCCCCTCTCCTCTGGGGCTGTGGCTGTAATTACCTAACCACCTACCACCCTGGCTTACCTGGACTGCCTGGTGCCTCCATATTGGATCTATGTTTGTTTCTCTGTGCATAGGTCATGGGGCCCCATACAGTCCGCGTGCTGTTGTGGAACCGGCCCAAACTCATGTTGGATGGATTCATTACTGAATGCTAATCAGGAAAAATAAGACCGTATGTTGGTACTAAGGATAGTCATTAAGTTTTACAGAGTAGACTGGCAGCTGGAGAGGTTTTTAGCCTGCACATTACCTCACTAACCAATTCTTGGTTTCATAAAGCTTAAACAAACAGATTGGGATTTCCAGGGGTGGTTGGAAAATCTTTGAACTTAAACTGGTCATGTTAGAAGGGAATGTAGGCTGTCATCAGGGCAGGGAAAGGATTGGTAGCAATCAATATTGCAAAAAGTGTGGTTTCTCAGCTCAGACATTTTGGCTCAGACGGTGCAGTGCGTGGAACTGGCAAAACTCTACCCCAGTAGGTGATTTTGATGGGTTTGGGGCCCCAGGGACAGAGTAACAGTCAAAGTTGGTGTGATATACACCTGCTTCCTCTCTCTGATGAAGTGTCACCGTACTACTTGCTGGATCCAATTAAAGCAGTGTGTTCACAGCTTTCTAATTAAGGAGAATAAAAGCTAGTACATGCAAACTGCAGGAGAAGCAGTAAAGGTCGTCCTGGATTCTTGCTTCCTGAATGGGGACTGAGTCGCTGGAATGGATGGCGAGAGCTGGTGGAGTCTACATGATCCACACGCAGCTCTTGGACGACACTGAAGGGCCTGCCTGGGGCAGCGGTTGCATGGGACCAGATACTTGGCTGTCACTGCTGCTTTCTGTGCCCACTGTCTCCTGAGGTTTGGGCCAGAGGGTGGGTAAGTGACTGCCCCGGACGGTCTTCCCATGCAGACCTATTGTTTATTCCTGCTGTCGTGAATGTTGTGAATGACTTTGGGGAGAGGCGAATGGGATCTGAATAGGGAGGCAGAGGGGCTGTTCAGAGGGTGTCCTCTGGGCTGTGATGTGTTTTATAAAATGGAAAATAAGGAAAGACTACCTAGGACCCCAGAAGAAGGCCAATGACTCAGGGATAGGATGCAGCTGATGTCCAGGAGACGTGAGTGTAAAACACGTAGCGTTGTGTCTTTATAGAAAAGTGGGCCAGTAGACAAGTTTTTGTTGATACGATAATATTAAGACTCAATTCTTCTATCCCTTCTCACAGAGCTTATCAGAATGAAGGCCTTCCTTTCTCATTGTTTGACGAAATCCTTTCCTTTCAGGGCTCTATTGGCTGGTGGCGGCTTTTCTACATGGACTTACCGGCAAGGCTACGATGTCAGCATTCCCGTCTACAGTCCGCTGTCAGCTGAGGTGGACCTTCCAGAGAAAGGACCGGGGTAAGGTGCATTCAGCTCAGCCGGGTGTGCTGTGAGATGCTGACCAGGTTCAGCGTGCTGGGTATCACAGCAGCCGAAGCCTCGGTTACAAGCCAGTATCTTGGAGTCTGTCATCTGCCCCCTGCCCCCCGCCCCCCGCCCCCAGTCCTGTTTGTCCTCCACTTTTCAACGTTTTTTTTTTTTTTTATTTTTTTTTATTTTTTTTATTTTTGGACAGAGAGAGACAGAGCATGAACGGGGGAGGGGCAGAGAGAGAGGGAGACACAGAATCGGAAACAGGCTCCAGGCTCTGAGCCATCAGCCCAGAGCCTGACGCGGGGCTCGAACTCACGGACCGCGAGATCGTGACCTGGCTGAAGTCGGACGCCTAACCGACTGCGCCACCCAGGCGCCCCATGTCCTCCACTTTTCTCTGGCTCGGTGAATGTACCGTGCTGTGTACCCAGCTTTCCAATCTGGAATCGCTGTGATGTCCTTGACTCCTTCCTTCCCTTACTTCCTGTACCAGAAGAGTAAGTCCTATTGATTCTCCTTCCTAAATATGTCTTAGCTCTGCCCTATTTCTCCATCTGCTCTGCTCCCCCGCACGCCGGGTTACTGTCATCTCTCCTGTGGATTGTGGAAACGGACCCCTGTTGGGTTTCCCTGCCTCTAGTCTTGCTGCCCCTACAACCTGATTGTTGACTTCCCATTTCCCTTTGGATAAAGCCCAGATCCCTTAAAATGTCTTTCAAGACCCTCTGGCACGTGACCAATCTCTCCGTCTCTAGATTTTTTTTCCCCCTTTTAGTTCTTTTCTCAGGATGAGCTTTGCTGTCTCGGTGTTTCTGGGTTGCAGATACTCTCCACTGTCTGGAGGTCTTTTTCCTTATTTTCATCAGACTGATCACCTGCCTGTCCTTTGGGTTTTCACTCGAGTACCTCTCACCACTTTGCTAGCCCTGGAATGGCTCTTCTGCCTTATGCGCCGAGAGCGGTCGTGTGCCACTCACAAGGCCACGTCGTAACAGCTTGCTCGCGGCCTCTCCGCTGGGGATTTTGGATTCTGGTGCCAGATCTGTTTTTTAACAGCCATGTTCGCTGTGCCTGGCGCATGATTGGCTCATATTGTTGACATGTGAGTGGGTAAATGGAAAGAGCTGACAGCATGGACGTGCGGGGCATCTTGTGTAGCCTTTTTGGAGGTAGTATATTTAAAATTGTGCTAATTCACAGCGAGAATCTCAGTAAGCTTTAAACAAATATGGTCAGAATAGTATTCTGTGTGCCAAGTGCTCAGGTATCAAAGTGATGGATCTGTGTATTGCCACACTAGAAATCTCATACAGGGGCAGATTTAAAAACCCACACGTAGCATTTGGTCACAGAAATGAGTGTCAAGGAAATAGTTTGCAGAGCATCTCAGACTTCCCCTTAGAAGCCTTTATGGATTCTCCTGTGTATGTGTGTCCTACTGTGTGGCCTGGTGATCAAATTCTGGAACTTTCTTTAGACATAGCAAATTTTGTTATTTAGACAAGATTGAAACGTTTTTCTATCTTTAGGCAAATGCCAAGAAAGACTAAACAGTTCGTGAACTTCTTGTCTAGATCAACTTTCTGGATTTTTTGTTAGTGACTTCCAGAGTTGACTTTTTGTTTTGTTATTTTGTTATTTTTTTATTGAGATGTAATTCAGTTACCATAAAGTTCACTCTTTTAAAGAATATACTTCAGTGGGTTTATTTTTAAATGAGATATAGTGGACATATAACGGTAGGTAAATTTAAGGTATACAACTGCTGATTTGATACAGTTCAGTGGTTTTTAGTGTATTTGCAAACTTGTACAACTGTCATCACTGCTGTCTCATTACAGAACATTTCGTCACCCCCAAAATAAGCCCCATACCTGTTAGCAGCCACTTTTCTGTCCCTGCCCTCAAACTTCACACCTTCTATCCCCAACAGCAACTGCTCAGCTACCTTCCTTCTCTGTGGATTTGCCCATCCGGGACATTTCCTAAAAATATAGTCATATAACGTGTGGCCTTTTGTGTCTCTTTTCACCCAGCATAACACTTTCAGGGTTTATCCATTTTGTAGCACGGAATCCGCGCTTTATTCCTTTTTTGGCTGAATACTGTTTTGTCATATGGATATACCACATTTTGTTTATCCTTTTATAAGTTGGTGGACATTCGGGTTATTTCCACTTTTTAGCTATTCTTAATAATGCTGCTGTCAATATGTGTATACAAGTTTTGTTTTTTTTTTAATTTTTTTTTAATATTTATTTTTGAGAGAGAGACCGAGTGTGAGCAGCGGAGGGGCAGAGAGGGAGACACAGAATCTGAAGCATACTCCAGGCTCTGCTCTGTCAGCACAGAGCCCGACGTGAGGTTCGGACTCATGAACTGTGAGATCGTGATCTGAGCCAAAGTTGGATGCTTAACCAGCTGCGCCACCCAGGTGCCCCGGACATTGAAAAACTCTTAGCAGTATTTATCACTAAACATGAGCAAAAATATGCCTCTACTAATTTTTTTGGATCATCATCAAGATGAAAATACAAAATCTTACAGAGGATTTCTAGACTGGAGAGAAGTATGCAGTTGGTGCCATGTTTTGAGACTGGATTTTCCTCTGGTGAGAAGGTACCGGCCTAGCTGGTACCTGTTGGGGTGTACAAATTTCTGTCATGTATCTCGGATCTTAATTTGGCATCTTTATGTAGCAGTAAATATAATAGATATTAGCGTAATATAAATATATTATGATAGATACTATAATATGAAACTATGATAGTGGAGAAAAGTCCACTGAACTTAGAAAAAAGATTTATCTTCTCTGTTGCTTCTGCGAACATTTAAATTTAAATCAGCTGTGTGATTTTTGAAAGTTGATTTTTAACCCTTTGCCTTTTTTTTCCCCCTGAAGTTGTTTTGGAAACTGTTTAATTCCGTTCACTTCAGCTCTAATCAAACCTTTATTGAAGGCCTATCTGGACCAAGCCTGGCCGGATGAGTGGTTCTCAACATCGGAGGGTTGATTTTATCTCCCCGGGGATATTTGGCAGTCTGTGGAGCCTTTTTGACTGTTGTGACTGAGGAGCGTGTGTGTCAGGGGTCTCCTAGACCACCTCCGATTTCGATGATTTGCCAGGAGAGCTCAGGACTCGGTATGTAGTCCTAACTCGTGGCTGTGACTGTAGCAGGAGACAGAGCATAGTCAGCAAAGGGAAAAGGTACATGGGGTGAAGCCCAAGGAAACCAGGTGCAGGTATCAAAGGTCCTCTCCCATTTGTGTCACACCGTCACACAGGATGGGCAAGTGGTGACAGCCGGCATGAAATGTCACTTACCGGGGACTCGTTAGAGACTCTCCGTGCCCGCAGTTTTCATTGGGAGTGAATCACATGCCGTCTCTGCTTGACACGTGCCCCCGTTTCAGAGTTCCAGAAGGAAAGCAGGTGTTCGGCATAAGCCATATTGTTTGTACAGTTCGGGCCCGGTAAGCCACTCCTCTCGGTTCGGGGGAGGGTGGGAACTCTCCCAAAATCAGCGTTCCCATACACCAGCCAGGAGCCAGCCTCGAAGAGCAGTCAGGCCTGCTGGGTTGACTCCGTTCTGCGCGGGGTGCTCCTGGCGGCCAGTGGGTGGAGGCCGGGGGTGCCAGTAAACCTCTGTAGCGCACGCACTGCAACAAAGACTCCGGGGCCCGCATGGCAGCAGTCTGCTGCAGAGAAAGTCTGGCTGAGGCCAAGACGAGCGGCTGGGGCCCGGGTCTGTCCTGTCGGCACGGCTGACTCTGGGCCGCGTTTTCTTAAGACTGCTTGAACGCTACTCTCTTTATTCTCTAATCTCTCTAGTGTGTAACCCAGCTCTCTTAGGACTCTTCCTTCCCTTCAGATTTGACCTAGGGGCAAAAACCTACCGAAAAGAAAAGATTTAGTGGAAACAAAGGAGAACAGACCACCTGTAAAGAGTAAAAATTATTTTCAGGCGATTACTTTTCAGAGATTTAAACTGCTGCTGGTGGCTATTTTCTCAGTAACGACACCTCCCTAGTTTTTACGTGTATCAAGATTGAAATTAAGATCTTTAACTAGATCCCTAGATGTCAGAGTGTGAAATTCTGCACTCAGTAGCTAGCTGGAAGAAAGTAGATCTTCAAGGAGCAGGGAAAAAGCTAAAGGCTGCCTGGGGCACGACCCTCCCTCTGCTGGCCAGTTGGTGGATTTCTAGAGCTCAGCCCGACCCACACTTGTGTTCCCTCCAGCTTGCAGTTCCCTTGTCTCTGAAAGGAAGAAAAGAAGGAGGAGGAGAGGGAGGAGAAGAAGGAAAAAACAACAAAGGGCAGAAGCAGGCTCCAGACTCATCAGCCTGTCCAGGGACCTGGGAGGGAGGAGGCAGGGAGGTGACCTCATGGCCGTGCTTCGCATTTGTTGCTCTTGGTGAGAGTTGCTTTTCAAGGGGATTCCCACATCTCTTGAGGGCTACATAGAGTAGTGAGAGCTTTGTTTTTATTTTTATTTTAAATCTCTCTCAATATTTTTTCAATGGGAAGCTGAGGATTGTTGCTATTGATAGCTCCTTCTCACAGCTGTGCCGGTCTCAGCTGGAATTCTTGTCATTTTCTTTCTAAAAGGAACTAAATTGGGAGTTTACAACTGTTACTATTGAGGGAGACTTCAAGTTCTCAGCATGATTTTACTTAAACTTAGATTTCGGCGCTGCTGGGAGGAAACATGAAAGTCATAGCTAGTAATTCTAGTCCTTAAAAGAAAAACAAGTCCACCTTAACATTTTGTTTGCTTAGAACTAAAATGGGCACCCACCCCATCAACCATCTGTCAGGTCAGGGAGAGCCGGCAAGCAGAGGGAACATTTTTAGACTCTGTGCACATCTGCACATTTATGTTGAAAATGCAGTAATGGTAGAGTAGGGATCCAGTGATCTGGCAACCGAACGTCTAAAATAGAACTTTGTTTCTCAACAGTGAAACCTCAACCAGAGTCCTCTCCTCAGGAGCTTCTTGGAGCACCACACACTAACGTCTGTATTTTTTCCTGTATCCACCTGGGTGGGCGGTCTCTATGTGATCTGCGTGCGTTCCTATCAGTATCTCCAGTTCCACCCAGCACCGCGCGAGCCTTCCGGTCTTCTCTTTCTGCGTGTTTGCAACTCCGTTCTCAGACAGGGAGAAATCTGGCTCCCATTATCCTCAATATCTTCACTTATTTGATCAACTCTCCTCCATGTAACCAAAGTTCTGTGCTGCCACTGCCTCCATCACTGCACGGTGCCCTCTTCGGCCCTGCTCAGACACTGACTCCCCCATGTTGGCTCTTGCGGCTGTCTCCGTCCCACCTGCCCCAGCAGATACCCTCCTCAGCCTTCTCGGGTTCCAGCACCCCACACTGGGATGATGGGACTGTTGGCTATCATCCTCCCCACAAACATGGTACCCTTTTCAGCCTGACCAGGCTCTAACGCTCTGTCCTGGGATTCCCACGCGGCCTGCTGACCTCGCTTGTTCTCCAGCATCCCACTGGGTTGCCATGGCTCCCTTCACCCCTGCCCCCCAGTGCAGAATCGGGTACCCTTGCAGGACTCTCATACCCTGCATTGAGCCACCTCCCAGCTCTTCCCCAAGTAGAAGCCTTCACTGGGGTGAAAACCTTTGTGGGGAAAGGCTCCAACACTCCGTGTGGGCCATTTCTGTCCCCACACATGCCATGCGGAAATAGAAACACCCTTTTCTCTCTAGAACTCCCAACACTCTGCGCCCTTCTGCATGGACACCCTCCTGGATGCCAGTGTGTCTCTTCTTACTTTAGATGGCATAGAGCCTGCCAGTTTTATGCCAGCAGCTCTACTTAAATAGAAAGTCCCTAGAAACATCCGGCAAGTATCAGTGCCCGATGAGATCCATCATAGAACCAATGTCTTAGGAACTGGAAAGACCTTTAAAGGCCATTTAGCTCTAACTTGATGCATGGCTGATATCACTATAACTTGTTAATGAAAATTTTTCTGATTTGAAATAAAAAAAAACCCAGTCCATTTCATTTTCAAATAGCTTTAAGTGTTAAGATTTTTTTAAACCCTGCTTGTCTTGTGGTTTTTGCCTATAAATCTTTCTCTTGTTTAAATAGACAAGTTTGATTACAGAAATAATTTCGAAGTAGATGGTATTCACTTCACAATGATCTGCAGGTGCTCTTATATGTGATCTTTTCATCACAACGTCATCCCTCTGAAAGTTAATGCTTTTTTTTTAAAGTTTATTTATTTTGAGAAAGAGAGGGAGGCGTGAGCAGGGGAGGGGCAGAGAGAGAGAGAGAGAGACAGAGAGAGAGAGAGAGAGAGAGAAAGAATCCCAAACAAGCTCTGCACTGTCAGTGCAGAGCCTGATGCGGGACTCAAACTCACAACTATGAGATCATGACCTGACCGAAATCAAGTGTCGGATGCTTAACCGACTGAGCCAGTCAGGCGCCCCTGAAAATTAATGCTTTTACAAAAGAAAAATTATTGAGGCTTAGGGCTGAACATAGAATCTAAGAGTCCATTTCAGTGTCTAGAAGGAATACTTTTAACTATAGATATTCAGCATATTGTTCAATAAATTATAACTTGGGGGGAAGTTGCCCGGGATGATAGGAACCGATCTGTGCAGCTGATCCAAACTCACTTCCCCCTGGATTGCTCTTCCACATCTTTCTTATCTCCACTTACTTTTCCCCTGGTTTCTGGGTCTGAACAACCATTGAGGGCCACTCTATCAAATAGACCTTTCTGCGGTGGGGAGACGATCTGTATTTGAGCTGTTAGGTACCCACTAGCCACGTATGGCCATTGACAATGTGAAATGTGGTTAGTGTGACTGAGGAACTGAATTTTATGTTTTACTTAAATGGCCTCAGGACGTCTGGGTGGCTCAGTCGGTTAAGCGTCTGACTTCGGCCCGGGACATGATCTCACGGTTCGTGAGTTCCAATACCATATCGGGCTCTGTGTTGACAGCTCAGAGCCTGGAGCCTGCTTCAGATTCTGTCTCCCTCTCTCTCTGCCCCTCCCCTGCCCACGATCTGTCTCTCTCTCTCTCTCTCTCATAAATAAACATTAAAAAAAATTTTTTTAAATGGCCTTATGTGGCTAATTGCTATTAGACAGTGAGGTTTTAGGAATGTGTGCATCCCTTTCTTTCCTAACTGTGGCATGGGAAGTACCTTTTGCTTTCAATTTAGCTGCTTAAAGAAATGGTTCTGAGGATTTGAAAGCAATCTGGCTGTGGTATGCATTGCTCTGTTCTCTGGAGTTTCTTTAGCTGATCTGGCTGGTGAGGTGAGGGTTCCCCTTCTCCACTCATTGCTCTATGTGTTTGGGACCTGAAGTTCAGCGCTGGGTAAAACATGATTTTCAGTTTCAGGATGGGTTGTTCTTAGTGGGTTAGGTGTTCTCTAGCTAGAACCTCCAAGTAAGTCTGAGAAACTAAAAAAACAAAAAAACAATAACCCTTCCGTTCTCTCAAAGCAAGAAGAGAGAGAGAGACAGAGAGAGAGAGAGAGAATGGGGTCATAGAGCAAAGGTTTTGTTCCTTTCTTATGTGCATACTCATATCAGCTTGCCTGGTGGCATTGCCTGTGAGATCTACCAACCCCTGGGACTTCCCCTGGTGTAGACCATTGGGGGTAGATTCATGTGACTGCTGCTTCTAGGTTTAATGGGTGCTTCACTTCTTCCTGGAACCTGCTTTATATTATTTATGTCTTTGATGGTGATCACTAGTGGTCCCTCAACCTATGTAGTGTTTATGCTCTGGAACCTCTCCGCTCTGTAGGAGTCTTGCCTTCCAGGAGAGAATTACCATCTGGTCTTCCTCAAATCTCCCCCGTAACTTCTGGCTTATGAACTTTGTATTCATGTTTTTGTCTCTTGTGGAGATCTAAATGGTACTAGACCCATGGAAATCCTTTCTGCACTCCATTTTCTCTTAGATGTCCTTGCTATCCAGATGTTAAGACTGGTTCCATACTTTGGTGAAGATAGTTTTTTCCACTTGCTGTCAACTACCAATTCCGTCTTCCTGTGTCCAGGTGGCTCTGGACGTGGGCCTCTCTTCCCTGCAGCATCTCTGTAGCATGAGGAAGCCATTCAGCACCCGGAAGCAGTCCTTCACCTCTTCTGTTTTTTTTTTTTTTTTTTTTTTTTTTTTTTTTTACATTTATTTATTTTTTGAGAGACAGAGAGAGACAGAGCACAAGTGAGGGAGGGGCAGAGAGAGAAGGAGACACAGAATCCGAAGCAGGCTGCAGGCTCTGAGCTGTCAGCACAGAGCCCGACGCGGGGCTGGAACCCACAAACCAGTGAGATCATGACCTGAGCCGAGGTCGGACGCTCAACTGACTGAGCCACCCAGGCGCCCCAGCTCTTCCGGTTTTATAGCCGCTACTGCCCATTGTTTGTCTTCCTTCCTGTTTGAAGGATGCAGGCAGCTGTTGGTTCTTTCTCAGGTCAGAGACCTCAGATATAGCTAATGATAATATGTTGGTGCTTCTTCCAAATAGCCATCCAGTCAGTTTCTCTGTTTTCCCACACACACGCATACACATATTTATGGTATGCTCTCCAAGCTTGACATATTATGAGCCTTTCCTCAAAACTTGAAGAACTTATCCCAAATAAAACCTTTAATGATTGCATAAGATTTCAGCACATGAATGAGCCGTACCTTACATTCTGACAGGGTATGATATTGTAAATATTCAGCAATGCTACAGAGTATAATTTCCCAGAAAATCGAGGGGTGTGAAGCCTGGTGAGGACACCCCTCCTGCCGTAGGTTTAACGCCAGAGTTTGTCTCACTTTGACCGGCATGCCAGCGGCAGCGTCGCAGTCACCCTCTTTCCTCTCTCGTAGTCCCCGGCGGTACTTCCTCCTGTCCTCTCAGATGGCCGTCCACCCCGAGTACAGAGAAGACCTGGAGGCCCTCCAAGCCAGACACGGGGAGGCGGTGTTAGTCCTGGATAAGTGCACCAACCTCTCAGAGGGCGTCCTCTCCGTCCGTAGGCGCTGCCACAAGCACCAGGTCTTCGATTACCCCCAGGTGCTGCAGGTGAGTGTCCGTCATCGTCTCTTGAGGCTTGGTAGAGGTCACTTCCACAGAGTCACATGCACCCCAGCGCCAGAGGCTGGTTTCCACACGCGGCTGGGAGAACTACCCAAGGGGACAAGAGGAAGACGTAGTGCTGCTCCTTACCGGACACGCAGGCCTGCGGGCGCGTCCGTGCCTGCCACGTGGTTCGTGCGCAGCCGCTTGGCCTGTGCGTGTCCCTCCTCCTTTCCGGTGTTCATCATACTTCGGAATCGCAAATCTGATGGATTTGCAAAGAAGCCACACGGACAAAGCGGGCACGTGTATTTTACTCGTACCCTTGTCTTCACAAGCCCGTCCAGGGAAATTTCCTTCTTTCAGGAGGCTGCTTGTATCCCCTGCCATGCTGGCCCACAAGGCCGCAGTCGGCTTTTGCTGGGAGTGGGAGCTTTTCATTTTTTGTTACTGTCTTGTCCGTTGGTGTTTTGCCACCCTTGGCATGTCCTGCTATTAGTGTGTCCTTTGCTTGGTCACGGGCCTGGCAGTACTTCCTTAGCCATGGGCAGAGTGGTCCTTTGGGGATGTTTTAAGCATAAGCAGGATGCTTGACATTCCAAGGGCCGGGAGCGGGGGAGGGGGGCTAGGAAAGGAGAAAGTGAGTTTTTTTCACTGAAATATTTAAAATAGCTCAAGGGGAAATAGCCAGGAGCTGGTGTGACTTTTTTTTTTTTTTTTAAATCTCCACAGAGAACTGGGCCATGCTGAGATTGTTAAAATACTTTCTCTCAAAAAGTGCTGCATGTCCTGTGGAATGTCTGACTGATAGCAGTGGTGATGCGAGTGGGAGTATTTCTAGTAACCTTTGTCTAGACAGGAAAAATGGTTATCGGCATGCGTGTCCACATCTGGATGCCGACTCTTCGGGGCAGGCTGAGCTGTCCACCTGCACTCCGGGCGCCATGATGCATTCTCTTCTTCAGCCCTCGCTGCTTTCTCATTTATTCCCAGAGGAGTTTCTTTGTATTTTTTTTCTGGACTTTCCTTTACTCTAGCTGTAAAGGTTAAACAGTGGGTTTCTTTTTTTTTTTTTGCTTTTTATCTTTTTTTTTTCCCCCTCCCGAAGGGGCAAGCACTGGGAGAAACTAAGTGTTGGAGATAGGATCATTTCTTACTTTGGTTTACCTGCTGCAACTGCTTGTTCTCCTGCATGTCTTTCATTTTCCAAAATGTTCTCCACTTTGACTAGGCTTGAGGGAGTGAAGGGAGAAGACATTTTTTGATTTTGCTTTCTGTTGGATTTATTGTTCTACGGGAACCCATTTGTCGTAGTATGTTTTCAAAGGCATGGCATTCACGAAATGAACATCTTCTGTGTGCAAAGCACACCGCTAGATGCCACGAGGGGTAGAAAGATGAAAGGAGAGTTTGCGGCTTCCCTCTAGGGGGTCCTCGAGGGAGCCCGGAATGCCCAGACAACGTAATCCCGTGACGAGGTGGGCTGAGGTAGGCACCGTAAGCCACCGTGCCGCGGTGTGTTTGCATCACACACTAGGGCTGCAGGGGACCGGGCTGTGGGAGGTCACACTCTTAAGTGCCCAGAGGAAGACTTGGGCTTTGGTTTCAGACATTTCAGATGCTGCCAGTGGAGGCAGTGACATAGCACGGAAGCATTGCAGCCGGTGCAGCTTTTCAGGTTCCACTGGGGTGAACTGTTACCTTTCGGCATTTTCCGCCAGGATGTCTCAGTGTTGCTTGGCCTCAGCCCTTGGGAGAACGTGGTCTGCCCCGATCAGAGCAAGCGGATCGGCGAAACTGGCGTGTAATCCCCTACCTCTGCTTGTGTTCCTGCAGGAGGCCACTTTCTGTGTGGTCCTTCGAGGTGCTCGGCTGGGCCAGGCGGTACTGAGTGACGTTTTACGCGCCGGCTGTGTCCCAGTTGTCATTGCAGACTCTTACGTTTTGCCTTTCTCGGAAGTTCTTGACTGGAAGAGGTGAGTGTTTCCTTCTGGTAAACTTTATACCAGTGGCTCTGTGTATATGGGATTTGGAGAGCCCCTTAGGTAACTGTAATGCATACCTAGGTTTGAAAACTACTCCTTTAGATTATCGTGCTGTATTTTCCATCAGAAGAGTCCGTCTGTTGGCCTAGAGCAGGGGTTCGCAAACTGAGGCCTTTGGGTCAGATATGGGAAGCTGCCAGGTCTTGTAAATAAAGTTTTATTGAAACACATCCACACCCATTCATTTGCATATTATCTGCTGGTTGTTTTTGTGCTATGGTGGCAGAGCTGAGTAGTTGCAGCAGAGATTCTCTGGCCCACAAAGCATAAGATATTACTTACCTAGCTTCTTATCTAAGATGTTTAGCAACCCTTGGTCAAGAGCAGTGGCTCTCCATTATAACTGCAGTGCATAGTCACCTGAAGGACTTTAAAAGATGCCTGGGCCTCATCCTCAGGAACGCTGTACTTGAAGCTCCGCGGGTGTGATTTGTAGCCATAGTTGTGAACCACCGCTCTTAGAGACCAACGAATTTGCATAATGTTACCAACGAATTTGCATAATGTTACCAGCTGGAGATGGAGTGTCTGCACGTGGGTAAAAGCTTAGAAACAGTCCCAGTGAACAGATGGACAAACGTAGGTTCCGCTAGGTTGTAGGTTGTTCCCTAGGACTTTGGAAGTTGAAGATTATTGAAAATCAGCTGCCTTTGTGTTTACCTCTCTGGCTGGACTGCCTCAGATATTGCTTTCTCCTCTCCCGACTGTTTGGACATTTCTATTCGCGTCTGACTACCGTAGATAGGTATTTGAACAATGTTAAGTAGCATTCATTCATGTGTACATTCATTCGTCTTGTACTTATTGGAACGTCTACTGCCAGCAATGCGGTCTCCGCTTCTAAGGAGGCTGGCATCTAGTGGGGAGGACAAACCGAGAATTCTCATAGCATGTGATATGTGCTGTGGCAGAGATCTGCACAGGGGGCAGTGGAGGCCCAGAACAGAGGGGGAGCCTCATTCAGCCTGAAAGAGGGCTCTGTGTAATTCTGTTTATCTCAGAGAAGTGCTGAGAGCCACAACCAGTCGACCACGCATCCGTGGAAACATTCGTTCAGGGCCCTTTGTCTGCCAGGGGCCGTGTTAGGTATGGGGATGCAGAGATGAGCAAGGTCAGACCTTGCCTCCTGGACGCTCCTAGCCTAGTGGTGGGAGATAGACAAGTAGACCGGCAACGGCCAGCTACCGTGAGGGGACGCGGCCCAGGCTGGGTGGGATGCTGGGAGAAGGGTGAGGTGGCCGCACACGCCATCACTGGCAGTGGAGTTGGTGAGGGCTCCGTGGAGGCAGTGACCCTGAGCTGAGTCTGGAAAGATCCTCTCGTGAGAATCCAGACTGGCTTGGGTAGTTGTAATTACGGTTAAGTGGAGGCAGGGCTCTGAATTTGGAGCCAGAAGGCCTGGGTTCAGATAACCATCGCTGGCTAACTTTGTGATCTTGTCAAATCATTTTTTTTGAGCCTCAGTTTTCCCATCTGTATAGTGGAAATCATGGACTGACTTAGCAGATACTTACTAAGTGCCAGCTCTGTGTGCCAGACGTGGTACCACGTGCTCAGGGTGTGTGTTCGAAAGCAGGTGTGGTTTCCATCCTAACGGACTAGTTTTGTTGGGGAGGGGGTTTCGGGTTTTGATAAGTTCATCTGTACAGATATAACAGCAAACCCTGCTAAATGCCACGACGGGTGGGTCGTCGCGGAGCCGTCCCTCTCTCACCCAGGCGTCTAGCCTGCCAGTGAGTCCTGCTGGCTCTGTCCGAGCCACTTTTGCCGGCTCTTCCACTGCATTTTGCGATGGTCTCCAGCTGTTCTCCTGCTCTCTCCTGTTTCTTCTGACACCTTAGGCAGAATGACCCCGTTGGAGCTTAGTCAGATCATGCCAGCTCTCCTAAACCCTTCCTTCTAATGGCTTTCTCTCTCAGTAGAAGCCGAGTCCTTACAATGGCCTGCAAGGCCCCGTGGCTTTGCTGAGCTTCCCTCCCCGCCCCCCACATTTGTCTCCTGGTCTCCTCCATGTTCTTTACTGTACTCTAGCCACCCTTGCCTCCTTTCTGGTGCCAGAACATTCCCAGCGTGCTCCTTCCTCAGGGCCTCTGGCTCGTTAGCCCTTCTGCCTGGAATGCTCTCCCACAGGTGTTCTTGTGGTGCTCAGCCCCGGCCTTCTCTGTCTTACGTGGTCACCGTGGTGATCCCAGGACCTGGCACGTAACGGGGACTCCATAAATACATGCGGACTAAGCGAATGGGTTTGAGTAGGTAGCTGAAGGCCAAAAGTCCTCGTTGGTTCAGAGTGGGCAAGTATGAGAAGGGAGAGCATACCAGGCAGGAGGGAGTTCACAGCCACAGATCCCGTGGCGGGTAGAGCATGGTTTGTTGAAATGACCAAAAGGGTGCAGTGTGGCTGGAGCACACAGGTGGGGGCGGGGCGGAGGGAGGTGAGGACACGCAGCAGGCAGCTGCGGGAACTGTGCTGAGGAAGGGGGGAGGAGGGGGAGGAGGGGGAGGAGGAGGGGGAGGAGGAGGAGGCACGCACCGGAGGGAATGCGGGTGAAGGAGGGTGCGGGTGTTCGTGTCTCTGCTCGGAGGGGCTCAGCAGGACATGCACGTGGAAGTGCTTTGTGTGAAGGCCTGTGTGTGTGTAAACTGTTTTGCCCTTGTCTCCAGAGCATCTGTGGTTGTGCCAGAAGAAAAGATGTCAGAAGTGTACAGTATTTTGCAGAGCGTCCCCCAAAGACAGATTGAAGAAATGCAGCGGCAGGTAAGAGGCCAGGCAGCCCTGCTGGGGACGTGACGTGGGTGGCTCGAAAGGGCGGCTTGCATGGTTGGGGTACACGTCCCAGCTGACGCGTGAGCGGGGCTTGTGGCCTCCACCGTGTCGGCTGACCACACTGAAGCGAAGAGAGCAGACTCCGGTGAGTTCCACCAAATGAGGGTTGAAATAGTAACTGTCAGAGATGTGAAAACTCTCCCGAGGTAAGCCTGCCATGTTTTCAGGGTCTTGCATAGCAGTGTGTTCAGCCCGCAAAGCTGAACCTTTGGGTGGTTGTGTTCACAGCAGGTGCCACTTACAGTGACTAAGGCGGCCCTGGAAGCAGGGATGCTTCAAGGTGACGCTTCTGAGCAGCTGTTGACCAGGAGAATGTTGTCGTGTCAGCTGGCCTACAGTTCCAGCTTCCTGGTCCCAGAGGCTTCCTCACCGACAGGCCCTCCCTGCCTCCTGGAGCGGGTGCCGTGCCCCTGCCTCACTTTCCAGTTTCTCTTCCACCTTCTGATAGTCCTTCCCCTGGGCTGCTCTCGACAGTCTGAAGCACGCCACTGGGGGCCTCAGGTGGCCCTGCTTCCCTTTCTTTTCTCTTTCCAGAAAGGAATTTAGTTGGGCTGAAATGTCAAGCGAGTTAAAAAAAAAAAAAAAAGAAAAGAAAAAAGACTATCCCAAGTTGTTACTGTGCTTGTTGTTTCTGTTTCTTTTCTTTTTAATGGATTTTTAAGGTTTTTATTTTTGTCAAAATTATCTTTGTAGGAGACGCGTGGGAGCGAGGTTTGGAGATACTCAGCATTAAGTATGCACCTGTTCCATGTACCCTCTGCTTTTGGTTTGACACCCCCACCCTGGGCAGAGAGCCTGCACGTGACCTTGTCCAGGGAATGGGTGTCAGGCCTCTGTCTGGGTGACGGCAGGGTGGTCACCTGCCAGTGGGGGGGGGCGGGGCCTGGGCTTCTGACCACTTCGTAAGTACAGGTTCAGTCTGTCCTTCTGCTTTCGGCTCATCTTTGCCCCCACTTGGGGTTCCGCAGTGGCTGGCCTCAGGTTTTTCTCAGCTGAGTTTTCTCAGCAGCTCCCTCGGGTTTGCAGAGTCAGCTACCCTGTCTCGTTCTGCCCCTCAGCTTCCGCATTTTATTGCTGTCATCTCGTCTCTCATTTTCTTTATCTGGGAGTGATTATGCCTTTGCTTTTAAAAATTTGTCTTAATTGTCGTTTTTGGGTTTTAGGAGGCAGTGAAAATTAGTGGATGTGTTGAGTCTCCCCTCTTCATTAAACCAAGGGATGGCGGCATCATGCAGTGATTAGTCTGTAGGCGCTGACCTTGGACTGCCTGCACTGCATGCACACGGCTCTGCCCTTGGCCAGGGATTTGCCGTCTGTGGACGTCAGTAACCTCATCTGTAAAACACGCTGGCATTCTGCTTTGAAAACAAATCACAACTTGATTTTAGCCTCCCTGTAGTAGTTTCACAGCCCGCTCATGTCCATTTGAAGTTTCTGGGCCTCTCAGTTGTTATTTAACTACTGACCTCATCTGAGTTTAGTCAGTTAGAAAATCCATCTAGGGATCTCTAGATTCTTCATCTAAATCTCTGGTTGCTATAACTTGTGTAGAAGAAAATATTCCTTTTCACAGAAGAGTCCTCTTGTGTGAGCTCCTCGTGTTTCTTTTGTGGCATCTTGATTTATTAACACAACTGAGTATCTGCCAAATCAGATACCATCTTAAGATTCCAGTCGGAGAAGGCCGAGTAAGCACCCTGCACCGTCATGTTGGGAAAGAGAATCATTGGTTTTAGGAGCAGAGCTCCTACGGCCAGCTTCTAGAACACTGTTGTTCCGCAGAGCCTGGCTGGGGAACCGCACGTCTGAGACCAGCGCGGCGGGTTATTTCTGAGTCCAGGCTCAGACTCCTAGAACCATGGAGATGGAATGAATAGAGGTCATTTAAAATAGGGTACTTTGAGGTTATTTGGGTTCAGAGAGATATAATATACCTGGAGTCAGAAGACTTGGGTATGAGCCCTGGCTCTGTCCCTATGAATTGTATGACAGTGGTAAGTCACCAGAGCTCCCTGGGCTTTCATTTTCTCCTTTACGAGATGATGGGGTGGCTGGATCCTCTCTCATGTCCCATTCATCTGTTTAAAAACTCTGTGAACCTCTCGTCCGTAGCAAGAATGTCACTGTCCTTGACGGCATTCATGACCACGTGGCTGTCTCTTCTCTGCTGTTCACCTCTAGGCCTGAGGACCAGTCACCTCCTGGGGTGGTGAGTGCCCCACCTTGTGTAATTGGACAGAAAGGCAGTCTTGGCACTTTCCTGCCTCCCTTTCCAAGTCTTCCTTCTGCTTTCCGATGCCCTTCTTCTCTGCTGCTTTCAGACTTTCTAAAGCACTCTGCTGCCATTCCCCTGTGTAGTCCTGCTCCCCTTTCCCTAAGTATCCTGTGTTCTAAAAGTGACCTCTTTTCTTCTCCCAGTCCCAGCTTCTAGATGGACTGATACCAACTAGAAGTGAGATTATCTGGTTAAGTAATTCCCGGATAGATAGAAAGGAGGACGAGGTTCAACTACTAGAGGCCAATAGCACACCCTTTTCCCAAGTCGTGACGACCAAAAATGTCTCTAGACATTGCTAAATGTCCCATGTGGGGCAACATTGCTTTGATTGGGAACCACTGTTCTTTTGGTGGTGATGATCTCATCCCAGATTAGAGAGAGTTCCTTTGCTCTGTAGGACGCTTTGCAGAATATGTTTGTCATTTTGCCCTCTGTTTACTGTCCATCGATTTAACCTGACCTTGGCAGAAGTAGCGAAAAAATAGCACATACTTGGTTCTGGAAAGTTTTTATACCTAGTGAGTTCTCTTTAGGGGGTTCAGATTCAGATCTTTCTGTAAGATAAGTTGCATAAACTTTTAGGGGAAAACCTGTTGCCTCAGCCGTTGATTCCTTAGAGCCTCTGGTTGATAGGTCAGAATGAGCTGAGGCTGAGCAAGTCTGATTTCTTGCTCAGCAGTTGAAAACAAGCTCGAGGAGCTGCATGGACAGTTGCAGCCAGCAGAGGTCTCCATCCACTTCTAAGTGACTCCTTTTCCTTGGGACCATTGAAATGTTTCCAAGAAATCCTAAGGTGCTTCTCACTGGCCTTGTCCTCATAGTCAGTCTCTAGAGATTAGTTCTTTCAGATGAGGAAAAATAGTGCCGAGTGTAGGGTTTTTGCTGTCTGTAGATGGAGCAGAGCTAAAGTTTCTGAACTGACCCCAACATTGTGGGGATGGGATCTTGGTGATGAAAATATCGCAGTGACGTTTTGTAGCTTAGAGCTCGGGATGAGGGAGGCTACAGCGTAACTGGTGGGCACAGCGGCGAAAGTCCTCATCGTGGCCTGGGCATTGGGACGCACCAAGGGAGAGACATTTTGCCTGACAAGGAAAAGTGAATCTGCCTTCTGACCGTAGATATGATATCAAAGCAACCATAAAGTTAAGTACAATGCTAGAGCAAAAGGAAGTAAGGGTTAAGCTAAGGTTTGTGAAGACAAGGACCACCTCTGCCTCCATTATGTACTCCTGAAAAATGACAAGAGGGCTGGCATATGTGGCATTGTACAAGCTAGGGGCTTACAGGTTTGTGTGTGTGTGTGTGTGTGTATGTGTGTGAAAGAGAGAGAGTAGTTAAAAACCAGCTCCTTCAGTTAGTAGAGGGTAAGAGTTATAACAGAATCAAGCCAACATATCAGTTGGCCTTTTGTCATCCTGTGAGCTAAATTAACTAGTTAATTTAGTGAAACACTAATTATTATTTTTTCAACGGGAGATGGTGGGAGATAATAATAAATCTGTGATCCCCACTCACAAAGGCTTGTTCTCTTGGGGCTATAGGGACATAAGCACAAAGAAAGTTGAGAAGACAGTGCACATTTTCCAAAGTACATTAGGGGTCTGAAATGGAAGGCAGAAGTTATGGGCTGGAGTCAGGGACAGATTTATTGGGGAGGTGGCATTTGAGGTAGGCCCTAAAGATGGAGAGGCCTATCAAGCACCTTCCCTACACTGGAAGGCAGGAAGCAGTATGCAACTGAATATTTTTCTGTAGTCAGAAGGAACGTTCATATCCGCAGTGTCCCTTGAATGACAGTGGAAAAGAAAGCAATCTAGGATCTTGGAAGGCTGGGTAGACACGGGACCGTATAGTTGGAAATGTTTGTGTGGATAGGGAGGAAGGCGTAAATGGATCCCTGGTTTATCTGTTGAGTGGAGTTTCCAAACATTCTTTTATTGGTCAGTGGCTCCACCAGCACTGACCTCTAACCTCAGCCACACTAGGAGGTGGAAGTCAGGAGCCTGCTTTGCCTTTGAACTCTTCTTTGTACTCAATTGACTGGGAGCCTTTGAGGTGGCAGAAACAGTCAGCATCTTCTTTTCTCCCTGGCCTTTAAGCTTGGGTGAGTAAAATACCAGTTTCTTTTCAGTCTGTTACACCGACCCGTCTCACTTTGCCTTCATATTTTCCTACCAAGCATAGCGAATATTCGTGCCGCTAAAGAGTACTTGAAGATATAATTGGATGATTGGGAAAAAGACAAAACACTTCCATTTAAGAAAATAAAACCCCAGGCCTGTGGCACCCTCACTGACCAGGACTATAGTTAGGTGGCCAGTGTGGCTATGACTAAGGAAAAAGCAGAAAAGAACACAGAGTCCAAATGTGTGTGCACACCAGAGGTCACATACTTTGTCCACACGACAGCCTCTAGACCGAAGCTTGTATTTTATCCTACTTGCACGTAATTCAGCACAGTGACTTACCCGGTTTCCATAGCCATAGTAGCTTAGCAGTCACAAATTTGAAGGGCGGAAGGCTACAAGGGAGGGTCTGTGAGATGGGGCATCTGCCGTCTAGTGTGAAGAGCAAAGACAGGAAAGCTGTTTTAACAATAGGACTCTCAGTACGTTGGATAGACGGATAGACGGCAGACAGCTCCGCAGGCTTTGCCGTCCGTGTCCTGGGTGCGTCGGGGCAAGATGGCGCACTTCCTTGACTCATAGAAGTACGTGTTTGTTTGCTTTTCATATTTTGGATTTCTGACGTCCAAATGAGACCTACCATCAGTTTGAGTATCCCTTTTGCTTTTTCCTCTAAAGCTGTTCTTGATGCGGTATCTTAAAATTGAGGAGATACAGAAATTGCTATTCTTGGTGATGCCCTCGAATCTTTAAGTGAAGGTTTAAATCTTGTTTAGCATATATATAAATATAAAAATATATATATATATATTTTCAAATAGTGGCTCTTAATGTAATATACTTTATAAAACTTTCTGTCTAGAATGTTTGTTTTTACAGACTCTTAAATACTCTTAAATACAGAGAACAAACTGATGGTTACCAGAGGGGAGGTGGGTGGGGGATGGGGTGAAATAGGTGATGGGGATCAAAGAGCGCACTTACCATGACGAACACTGAGTAATGTAGAATTGTTGAATCACTGTTTTGCACACCTGAAACTAATATAACACTGTATGTTTACTATACTGGAACTGAAATTAAAAATTCAGGGGTGCTTGGGTGGCATAGTTAGTTAAGTGTCTGACTTCAGCTCAGATCATGATCTCGCAGCTTGTGGGTTTGAGCCCCGCGTTGGGCTCTGGCTGACAGCTCAGAGCCTGGAGCCTGCTTTGGATTCTGTGTCTCCCTCTCTCTCTGCCTCTCCGTCATTCACCCTCTGTCTGTCTCTAAAAAATAAATGAACATTAAAAAAAATTAAAAACTTAATAAAAATGAAGAAAATGAAAATGTTTTTATTTTTAAACAGCGCTTTGTGATTTACTTAAAGGTGTAAACTCTCCAATGTCTAGAAACCTCAGCAGTGCAGTTCTCTGAAGGTTCCCTGCACGGGTGGCTTGACCGTCCTGTCCATTGACAGTTATACAGCTGTCCGAGTCCACTTCCCCTCACTCCCCCACCTTTTACAAAGCAAACTGTTTAAACAGAGTAGTGAGATAGGCAGTCAGACAAGTAATCTGAATGTTTTAACGTGAGGAAACTGAGAATAAAGAGATGTAAAGTAATCCTCCCAAGACCGCACACCATGTGAGGGACAGACAGGGAGCATACTCTTTTGCTGCCCACAACTTTATTTAAATCGCAGAGCTGTGTGGCCTGGATTGAGGCAAAAAATCAGACGAACTTGCCAATAATTCAAGATGACTGCTTACTGGATCATCATCTCAAAAAAGTCGTCGCTTGAGACATTTAGGACTGGATGCCTCCCTGGAAATATATTATGAAGAATATGGAAAATATTTCACTTCTGATTTCCAGAATCAATATTGTAATGTCTGTCATTTTTATCCCTCCACCTGTGAAATTGAACATTTTTTATGTACATGAACTGAACTCTCACAGCTTTTTAAAAAATGCCAGATATTCCCTGCCTCCTTTCCTCCCCCACTCCCAGGCCCCAACAAGTCACTCCAAGCTGTGTTTCCCAATCTCTGCTTTCGTACTGGCCCTAAAAAAAGCTGCTGGATTGCTTGCCCTTACACAAAACACATTGACCTGACCCTGGAGTTCTTCCTGTGAAACAGACAGCCATGGTTCTGACCCAAAGCTGGGCTCTTTGGCCCATGGGAGAGCCTTGAGGACTGAGCATGATCGCTTTGTGGGATATTTTGATTTGCACAGTTTCTTTTCAATAGCACTGGACTCTGTGTCTGAGTTTTCCTGGATGTATAAATCCACATTGTGAAGGAGATGGGTGAATGTATGTTGTTTAGAGCAGGAGAAAATAAGGACTCGTTTAATTGGAACTCGTAAGGAAGAGCATTTTTATGTGTTTCACTTCTTTCCCCCCCACTTGAGTATTAAGAACCTTATTGGAAAAAGACTTCTGCCAAGTATCTGATGGGAAGCCAAGAAAAGCATTTTAATAGAACTGTCTCAAATTTATAGTGCACTAGGGCCTGTAAATAAATTTTCCTGTCTTTAAGGTTTGCGCTGATTTGCAGTTATTTTGTATGGCTTCTGAGATTTAAATCCTCACAGTCCAGATGGAGAGACCATAAAGCTGCTTTCCTTGGCAGCCCTGGCAAACCTTGTCCGTGGGCACACGGTAGCGAGTAACGTGCAGAACCTAGTCTGTAAATGCCTGCTTATCTTATTATGGCGCCACCTTTAATTCGTTCGGTGGCTTTTCCTAGAGCAGCCCACCTACAAGTTCTCAAAATGTAGGAGAGTTAGTCTTTAATCTCATAATGCAAGCCAATCAAATAAATATGTGTTAAGCACCTGCTCTCAACATACTGCATAGGCAAATTGAGGGGGATCTTTTTTTTTTTTTTTTTTAAGTAGAGGGCACGGCACAGATCCAGCCTTTAAGAAAGGCCCTGAGGTTGCTGGGGAGAGTACTTTCGGTAGTATACCCATTGAAAGGCCAGAAGTGCTGTCACTCAGTTGTGCTACGGAGAGTCAGGAATGGATCAGAGGTGAAGGGAATCCTCACAACCAGGTAGTCTCAGATAGGAAGACCGGATGCTCTGGAAGGGTACTGACCTCTGTCTGGAGATGGCTTCTATGAGAAAGACTCAGCAGATGGAGCAGAACGAGCAGGGACCTTGAATACTAGTGGCAAAGAACTTTGCAGAGAATTAGAAGGCAGGGAAGGTCAGTGACAAGCGGAGAGGAATGAAAAGATCAGCGATGGAGGGGGAAAGCAGTGTTCACTAAGGAGACTGAGAAATAGAATCAAAGAGCTGGAAGGGACCTTCAAAACGGCTCAACCTGTTCCTTGTATTTAAATTTTTTTTTCTTAATGCTTATTTATTTTTGAGACAGAGAGAGACAGAGCATGAGTGGGGGAGGGGCAGAGAGAGAGGGAGACACAGAATCCGAAACAGGCTCCAGGCTCCGAGCTGTCAGCACAGATCCCCACATGGGGCTCAAACTCGTCAACTGCAAGATCATGACCTGAGCCGAAATCGGATGCTCAACCGACTGAGCCACTCAGGTGTGCCCTGTTCCTGTTCCTTGTATTTTATAAATGATAGGCTCTTGAGTTCAGGTGATCTTGAGAATGAATTGTCAGGGCCGGGGTTGAGCCTGACTGGAGCCCACGTCTCCTGACTCCTGGTTTGGGGCGGGAGGTGGTGCTGGGCATTGGGTACTGCAGTATTTTCCGGACTGAGGCTCTTGATTTGTTAGATCATGCAGTCAATTCATTGGGTGATGACTGGCATTTTATTTTATTTTATTTTTTTTAAATGAAATAGAATAGAAAGGAAAATATCAGCATATTCCGCAGTAAAGATAAGTAGTTCCAGAAACCTCTATTTCAATTATAAATGTAGATGAGTAGTAAGTTGCAGTATAAGATGTATTTGTTTCTTAGTGTGGGTCCGAGTCCAAAAAGTTTGAAAAATGTTGGTAGTGGAAAGCACAGGGGTTTTTGAGTTGGAGAGACCCGAATTCAAATCCTAAACTGTGCCACAAATCCTAATTTGTGACTGTGGTCCAGTTACTTAACTTTCAAAGCTTCCCTTTTCTTATCTCAGACCTAGGGCTAATAACACTGTAGAGCAGTTGTGTTGATCACATGAAGTCATTAAAGCATCTGGGTTCTGGTCTGCCTGCTCCACTCTGACAGTCATTTGGGGTTGCCCTGCCTGGGTTTGTGTTTGAATATCGGAAGGAGCCTTCTGGTATGGAGTTTGGTCTTAAGGAACCACAGTGAGTTACCACCATGGATGTATTATGCATTTGCTTCTGGGCTTGGAAACTTGAAACGGAATTTATTCCTGTGGGTCTGGTGTACTTTCTACATCTTGGCATGGAAGGTGGTTCACCTCTCTGTTTTTCTGTTGGGATCAGAGTGACTGATTAAAATCAGTGGTTCTCTAGCTGGCCTTAAAAAAAAAAAATCATTGGCACATTTGGATAAAGAACTATTACTTTTTCCCCTTTCTAGTGAGAGAAAATTTTACAGTGAGTCTTTTTTCCCCTCTTAAGATGTGTTTTCTGCCAAATGATGATTTTATTCATTTTTTGGACTGAAAAATCAAAAAAAGAAATGAACTTAAAGAGAAAAGTCAGTATGGACATGTGGGGGACGAACGGTTGAGGGACTTAGTTGCTGAGTAAGGACTAAAAATAAAGGGCATTTTTATGAGAACGTAAGAGGACCGGTCAGATCTCTTTTTGAAATAGCTGTTGTCCACACCTCACTGGAAAGAGGCTGAGTTCTGTTGTATGAGTTTCCTGGTTCTCTCCGCTTCTTCCTTTTTCCTCTCCTCCTCCTGCTACCCCTGCCTCCCTTCCCCCATTCCTTTCTGGCCAGCTCCATCCCAGATTTAAAATCCCGCTGGAGAGTGGGGACGAGAGCTTCATCCCCCAGATGATTTGGGCCAGGGGCTAAAACACGGCCATAAATCTGCAGCTCATTTTAATGCCACGTTAAAACAGTGTGAGCGGCTGGTTTCCGTGGCCCCTGCCCTCTTTCTTTATGGGCTTCTTTGGCTCTTCTTTATAAAGAGGCCCCGCGGAGTCATTTTAAAGTTCTTATCAGTTTGCTGACAGCTATATGGGTCTTTCTGCCGAGTCCAGGAGCTCAGGCAGGCGTGTGAAACTTCTGATATTAAAACTGAAGAAAAATGCCAGGCAGGAGGGATTGGGTGGTGCAGCCATTATTCGGAGGTAAAAGACTAGTGAGATCATTAACCTCTGCAGGTCCAGAACCCTGCCGTTGGCCGGATGAGTCACTTTCTCAGTGGAGGGAGGCCGGGGCGGTGAGGGCTAGGCAAGAGAGGATTTTCCAAGGGCTTTTATTGTTATCCCTTGGTTAGAAAATGCCGTTCCGCTGGCAGTTTGTGCTTTCAGGCTTCAGCAAGTCAGTTGGGCAGCCCTGAAGGGCAAGGGGGAGCCAGGTTTACGATGTACTTGTTTTCGAAAGGCCGTCTCACCGGCTAGGCCTCTGCTCGCATGTCTTCGCCAGCGCCAGCTTGCTGTCTCTGTGCCCACGGCATCGGTTATCAAATTTAAAGGGACTTTCATCAGTCTGCTTTGCTGCCCCTGTTAGACCACATTGCTAACCCTCAGTAATCCTCCCAGAGTGCTTCATGGAAACGCCAGGCCCTCTATAAATGTCAGCCTGCAATGCGTGGCCCTTTTTACCCTCTCCGTTACAGAGAAATGGACTGGACGTGGCTCCTCCCTCTTCCCTACCACTTTTCCTTTCTTTCTTTTCTGGAAAACTCCCGCAGCAGACAGCTGAGGGGAAGGAAAAACCATTACCTGGAGCAAGGCCAGCAGCTTGAGGGGAGCTTCAAAATCTCTGGCATCTCCCGACCAGAATGTTTTTCCAGGCATTTCAAAAAGTGCGTCCCTGCCCTCCTTCTCCTTTCAGTTTTCCAGCCTTGATTTTCGGAGCAGCTGGGGTGGGTGGAATGTGCCCTCAGGATGGACTTTATATCTGCCTGCTCTTCTAACTGAGGCATTTAGGAAGAGGTTAGTAGAAAGAAGCAAAATCCAATGGATATATATATATATATATATATATATATATATATATATTTAATTGCTCTGCACCCTTTTGGCACATACACATTATTTTTCCTTTTCAAATAGTTTTCGACATGAGAAGTTTTGCAAGTGTATTCAATTTAAAATAGCCATTCAACTTGAGGTTGAGGCAAAAGCAAGAAATTCTTGTAGCAAGTTAGTCAGATTATATGGCTGTTGATCTAGGATTAATGATTTTCATTGAGCGAACAATAAAAAAATACTGGTTTCTTTTATTGCTCATGTAACTCCTGTGGGGAGAGTAATTAGTTATAAAGGCCAAACGAGCAGTAAAACAAAATATCCCAAACTCTAAAACGATAGAACTACTTTTTTATACATTTGCTGGGGACTAAATTGATACCCGGTAGTTAGTTAAGGAGTTTAATGAACTGGATATTATTGCTTATAGTATAATTATAACAGACTTACTGAAAATATTGAAGTTACCAAAGATAAGCCATATAAAAATAACTTAAGTATATTGGACATTTTCCATAAATACGTAAAATCATTGCACGGCTTTTTCCAGGGGTCAGGATAGATGGAATGGTCTGTTTCCTCTTTGGGCATTGGTTGAAGAGCTGTATCTAGAGTTAACGTGGGTTAATCCCTTGTAATGAGTCCCCAGTATGGGACATTGCTTCAGGAAATGGCCTCTCTAATAAAAGTGTTAAATATTAATTTGTAGCCTATGTAAGAATTGTCTGACTCTTTGGGGCTGGTTGCCCACAGAGTGGGACTCTTTGTGAGGCATTTCTGAGAAATGATTGCTCATTATGGGAAAGCCAGTGCAGCTTTTGTAGATTTGTTTTATGCTTACTTACAAAAATATCTAGGTTTGTTTACAAAACAATGACTTGTGAGTTATCAAGGGTTGCTATGTTTGGTGAAGAATTCACTGTATTCAGGTCTTCAGTAAGGGTTCAAGTGATCCGTAAGATCTCTGTCAATATTTATAAATGTCAATATAGGTTATACATACATGCATATATATGTATATATTCTGTCTCTCTCAGCATTGCAGAAGTTGAGAGGATTTGGTGTTGCATACTTATTTTTGGCATGACATAATTTTTGGCTCTATAATAGCACGATGTTATAATTCCACGCTACTCTTCTTGGGAATGTGAGACAACAATCGTCTATATTTATTTCATCTCTCTTTACTTAAAGACATTTAATACCAAATCAGACCAGGATTGGTACAGAAGCAGCTCCACGTAAACCACTTCTGGCAATACGGTTATCTCTGTCCTGTAAACTTAAGGCTAATTTGTTATGTTGAAACGTGTACTTCCCGTTTTGATAAGGGCCTTAGTAGGACAGCAGTTCGCTTGTTATCTTTCAGATTCCAGTACTTTTCCTTAGAAGGTTTCTCTTCAGCCACGTGCAGTGCATATGTGTATTGAGGTATTTTTAACTTTCAGGTTAACTCGAGCAGGTCTTGATGATCTTCTGTATGTGTCAAAGAGCTTTGAGTTTTTGTTTTAACTATAGACCGAGGGTTGAGTTCAGCAGTGAGGCTGAACTTTGGCATTTGGCCAGAATGAAAAGACCCAGAAGTTGGCGACGCAGTGAAGGGTCTGAGTGACACAGCCAAGGATTGTGGTGCAGTGTGGGCAGGAACGGAGGACCCGAGTGGATTCCCTGGAGCCCAGAATAACCGCAAATCCGTATTCCCCCAAGTCTCTGCCTAGCGAGTTGTAGGTAACTCTGGATATGGCGTGACAGCAAGCACGACCTTTGAGAATCTTTCTGGAGTAACCCGCAGATGGGAAACTACAGAGTAGAAAGGTTTTAATGGTCTCATCAGCTGCCGCAGTGATTTTTAACTGTGAGGCGAGGGAGGGCTCAGGATTCCCCGCGAGGATTTTCAAACTTCGCATACTTCTCTTACTCCCACTCAGTTCTTTTTTTTTTTTAATTAAAAAAAAAATTTTTTTTTAATGTCTATTTATTTTTGAGACTGGGAGAGACAGAGCACGAGTAGGGGAGGGGCAGAGAGAGAGGGAGACACAGAATCTGAAACAGATCCAGGCTCTGAGCTGTCAGCATAGGGCCCGACGTGGGGCTTGAACTCCCGGACCGCGAGATCGTGACCCGAGCCAAAGTCGGACGCTCAACCGACTGAGCCACCCAGGCGCCCCACTCCCACTCCCACTCCCACTCCCACTCAGTTCTTAACTGCGTTCTGGTGTCGGGTTGGGGAAGGGGGACTGAGGACATGAATTTCTGTTGAGAGTCCCTGCTACGATGAACCTCGCCACTGTTACTCACGGGTGTACATCATCCTTCAGGTGAGAAGGGTGGGGGGAAAATTGAGAGCCACTGACATAGCAGGTGTAGCTACTTCAAGCTTCGCCTCTGTTCAGAGTCGCAGCTCGGAGACTGGACTTTGGGGTTTCCGCTCAGGGTCAACAGGGAAACTTGTCTTAGTCATCTCTAGTCAGAAGCAGCAGGCAGCTTACAGAGGACTCGTGCCTCTGGTCAGGTGGGAAAGTGAAACACAGCATTGGACCCCCACTATTCTCAGTTTCTCTCTTTCTGGGAATATGTAGGGACAGTGGAGAGGGCTCACCTGTGACCTGTCTGCTGAGTTAGTGTCCCCAGCGAAAAAAGAAGCAACCGCCAAAGAATGTCTCCTTAGTTTTCTCTAGTTGGACTGTCACCGTGTGGGAAACAGAGCAGAGGGGAGAATATCACGCTGCCATGGTGTCACGTGGCAACAGCCTCAGGGATGAAGTAAGCCTTCACATCTGCCCTCGTGGTCCCTCCGCCTATTGTGTTTGTTGTGTTTTAATTAGAGGGGGGAGCGGAGCAGTCCCTTCCAGTGTGCCTGGGTGGAGTGGGGCTTCTTTTACACTGGTCTTCTCTAGTCATACTAACTTACGCTCCTGTTCTCCTGGTTTTAGCGTAGCAAACACGGGCAGTCTCACCCCAGGCAGATTGCTGTACAAGTAGTTGGCCCATGTTGTGCTGTTATTTATTTTTTTGATGACAGATCTTGATTCAGGCTTTCCAGTCCACTGTTCAGGTATTTCATGGAAGCAGCTGCGGGGGTGAGGGGCGGGGGGAGAGTTGGCGAGCTGCTAATCACTAAAGAAGCTCCTTGATCTGACCTAGGGAGTAGTGGGATTCAGAGGCGTGGATAGCTCGGAAAACTGGGCGCAGCCAAAATAAATCTCTGATCTCTAGTCTCTTTGCTGAGAAGGTTTGACCACGCACAGTTTTATTGGTCAGTGGCTCCTGCTTTAGTAACCTTTCACCTCTGTGACTCTTGGAGGTACAAGCCACTGGCCGGCCTTGCCTTTGAACTCCTCATGGCTCCTGCCACCTCAAAGGCTCCCAGTTAGAGGCTTGTGTTTTGCTTGGGATCTCTCCTCACAGCAGGGTGTCAGCAGTTGGGAAAACTGATCCACCCTTAGAACACTGATATATTTGAAGGTGATACCCCTGAGAGTTGAAACCTATGGCTTTCTGTTTCAGGAGCTGTCTGTCATATGTCAAGAAACACAAGTCAGACTACCCCTTTTTTCTTCCTGGATCCCATCTTGTTTCCCATAGGACAGGAGATCATAACATTGGAGCATTCCCTAGCCGTATTCACAGTCTTCCCCTTCCTTCAAGCTGTTTTACTCCTTTTTCTTCCGACTTGCCCCAAGTAGCATCCATTTTGAAAGAAGTTTTAAATAGCTCTGAAACGTGCAAATCATAGCCGTCTTTGGTGTCTGGGATCATAATTATGCTGAAGCTGGCATGGTACAAATGTCACAGGGCTCTCACGATCTGACGAGCCCTCCTCGTGAGATGTGGCTCAGCCGCACTCTTCACTGCCGTCTTGAGTCCATCCCACCTTTTGGGGAAACTAGGTCTTTCAGGGAGACGTAGAGAGAGTGCAGATCACCCTCCCACATCTGCTTGGCCTCCAGTCGGAGGAGCAGGAGTAAAAGCTCTATTACTGAGAGGCAGACCCAGGGACCCATGGCTATGAGATGATTTCAGCATAGCTTCTTTGGCAAGAAATCAAACTTCTCACTCTGAGAATACTGAGTAGAAAGCGTCTGTTCTACTCAAGATGCCTTTAGCCTAGGAGAAGGAGCAAATGATCTCTCTTGAGGTCCTCTGCTTTTCGAGAATTCAAATAGAATATTACTGATCATCTTTAGCAGAAAAGACGGTCTGGCAAAGTCTTTTTCCACGTCAGAGCAAAGGTTGAGTTTTTAGCAGAGACTTAGGCGTTGGAAGAGCCGGGCCTCATTTCCCCGCTGTCTAGTTCTGTGGTCACGAGCTTACATTTCCCAGCTGGCAGCGGGAAGGGGAGAATGAACATTTACGTTAACTCCTGTGTTTGGCACCGTGTTAGGAACTTCCTTAGGAAAACCTGATGAGGTAGCTGCTGTTCTTATTTTTATAAACGAGGAAAGCAACTCTTAGAGGCTAGTGGACGGCGTGAGCTTACACAGGGTAAGTGGCAGATTTGGGATTAGAAGGAATTTGTGGCAGTGTGATATGAAGTTTATTTATAAAGCTCTAATTTTCTTTGTTTAGAGCACCTTTTGAACTGTTACAATAACCTAAAATATTTATAAAAAGCCCGCGCCGGGTGAGGTACGGTCCATGATCCAGAGCTGCTCTTGTTCTTGGGCAGCGAGCAGCCTTTTGTTTTTTCTTATTGTGTATTTACTTATTTTTTTTTTAATGTTTATTTATTTTTGAGAGAGAGACAGAACATGAGTAGAGGAGAGACAGAGAGAGAGAGAGAGAGAGAGAGAGAGAGAGAGAGAGAGAGACAGACAGAATCTGAAGCAGGCTCCAGGCTCTAAGCTGTTAGCATAGCTGTTAGCATAGCCCCAATGTGGGGCCCGAACTCAAGGACTGAGAGATCATGACCTGAGCCAAAGCTGGATGCTCAACTGACTGAGCCACCCAGGTGCCCCTATTTACTTATTTTTTAAGAGCTAGAGAAAGAGAGAGAGAGAGAGAGAGAGAGAGAGAGAGAGAGAGAGAGAGAGAGAGCGCGCACGCGCGCGTGCCTGTGTGTGCTTGGGGGAGGGGCAGAGAGAGGGAGAGAATCCCAAGTAGGCTCCGCAGGATCAGTGCGGAGCCCAAATCAGGCCTTGATCTCACGAACCGTGAGATTATGACCTGAGCCTGACTGAGCCACCCAGGCGCCCCACCCAGCCAGCAGTCTTAAGGGGTGGTATGTGATGTCTGTGTTAGTTTGGTACGGCTGCCGTAACAAACCACGACAGGCTGTGCGGCTTAAACAACAGTAATTTATTTTCTCACAGTCCTAGAGGCTGGAAGCCAAGGTCAAGGTATCATCAAGGTTGTTCTCTCCTGAACCCTCTTCCTGGCTTGCAGATGGCTGTCCTCTTGTTGCTTCTTTATATGTTGTCCCTCTATGAATTTTGACGGGATACAGTTGTGTCCCTCAGTGTCTATACAAGGTACAAGAGCCAAAGCCAGTAGTTGTCATTTAATTGGCTCCATTGAATTGGGTTTTGTGGAATCCACGTCTGAGGCATTTTTTTCCTAATCCCATTCTCAGCTCCTGACTACATAAGAGGGTGGAAAGGGGGTGCGAGAGGGCGAAGAGTAACCTGCTTTCAGTGCCACCTGCACATCCACATCGTGACGCTGCACATCAGGACACTGACGAGTGGACCGTGTGGCTCCACTCAGAATTCGCAAACTGCCTCTGCCCTGGACACCAGTCAGTGAGGGGGGACTTCTGTTGTGCTCTTTAAGCACAGCAGGGTGACAAGGATAGTCTCAAAAGAGTTTGTTAAGCCCTATAAAAGCTCAGTTTTCATCTTGTTTTGCTGGATCAGTGGAAAGACTCATAGAGGTGAGATGGTTTTTCTCATTGAAATTTTGAATATCACAATTCATGTTTTAACTATAGAATGGAAAGGTTACAAGTATGGGATTGTGTGCTAGGTTGAGAACTTTACGACTTTAAATTTTTTTTTTAATGTTTTTTTATTTATTTTTGAGACAGAGAGAGACAGAGCATGAGCAAGGGAGGGGCAGAGAGAGAGAGAGGGAGACACAGAATCTGAAGCAGGCTCCAGGCTCTGAGCCGTCAGCACAGAGCCTGACGCGGGGCTCGAACTCACGGACTGTGAGATGATGACCTGAGCCAAAGTCGGACGCCCAACCGACTGAGCCACCCAGGCGCCCCGAGAACTTTACGACTTTAAAAGTACTTGAGAATTTTAAAAAGATTTAATAATGCAGAAAACCTCTTGTTTGTGCTAAAAGTGATTTCATTTTTCGTAAAACCTGTGTCATTCAAGATGGTTGATGTGAGGGCAGGAGGAATGGAGTGTGGAAGAGGAAACAGGTGTATGAAAATAATGGATTCCCATCCCCTAAAGAGATCTTATTCATTTATCCTCCTAACCATACATGCCTACTGCTGATTGCCTCACTTAAATACATCATCTGGATCAACCCCACCCCCACCCCATCTCATGCATGTTACATCCTGGGTGTCAGAATCAGGTAGATTGTTAGTTTAGTGGTGAATTGTAATAAAGAAGGCATTTGTTGAGCAATTGTTTTTTTTTTTAATTTTTTTTTAATGTTTATTCTTTTTTTTTTTTGAGAGAGAGAGAGAGAGAGAGAGCACGTGCGAGCAAGGGAGGAGCAGAGAGAGAGGGAGACACAGAATCCGAAGCAGGCTCTAGGCTCCGGGCTGCCAGCACAGAGCCCGACGCGGGGCTGGAACTCATGGACTGCAAGATCATGACCTGAGTCAAAGTCAGACACCCAACGGACTGACTTTGGTTTCACTATGATTTTCAATGACAGAAACCTTATGTGCTTGGCCAAGATAAGTTCATAGTCTTTAACTACATCATTTGTGTGTTTTTCAGAGCATTGGATTCTCCTTGGCTAATAGCCAGAGCACACGTTTTTCAGAAAACTAAGGACACACAGGGCTTCTAAGTTTATCTTCCGTGAAGCATGTAAATAATCTCTCCAGAAGTTTTCTCTAAGTAAACCAGTTTGCTACTACCACACTCTTAAAGCCAGCCCCACCATGTGCATTTATTTTTAGTGGGCCAGTCCTGGGAGAGAGGAGATGTCTGTATTTTATCGACTCTTTTGCTTTTTTTTCTTGTTCTCTCTGCATTGGTTTTCCGTAGCAAACTTGTTGACATTATTGGTGCACTTAACCTCTTCTATCTTGTGATCTGAGAGATGACGTTTCTCTTTAACGGACTAGGTTTTTTCATCAGAGCAGTGAGGCTACTTTGCAGGTGATGTGGGACCCCCTCTCCTCCTAAGAAAGACACTCTCAGGGGAATTGTGAGCTGAGCATCAGGCCTGGAGAAAGGCACCGCTGAGTACCAGTACTAGGCAGGAGAGGTGCTGGGACGGTGGTCGTATGCGCTATTTTCATCCTGTCCTTTCCACCGATGCCTAGTGTGTGACTTAGGGTAAGTCACTTGCCTTCAGATGTCTCCATTTTATCACATTTGTTTTTATAATTTCTAGTAAGGACTAACTCTTTAACTGTGTTACAAAAACCAGTGAAAGAGATCCAGGGGGAAGGTGGGCGTTAGGTTGTCTAGACAACAACTCTCTAAACGTTGCTGAGGATACTTCCTGGTTATCCAGGAATATATATATACACACACATATATTTAAATGCCTCTCTTAAATTGGCTACAAGCATGTAGGCATGTGGCTGGGAAAGGGAGGCTTCTGGAAAAGCTGAGCATCATGGAGGGCTGGGAATCTCGAGGTCATGCACTGATTCCTTTCATGAGCTACAGGAAACCACAGTGCAGCTCATGCTCCAGTGCTACTGGAGTTAAATCAGGGGGTGTAGAGAAAAGCGGGACCAGGAAACCCCCGTGAACCTTTCAGTGGCTCCTTTTTCTCATCTGCAAAGTAAGGATGCTGACCTTGGGTTGTGAGGATGAAGTTAATACAGGGGAAGCACTTAAAATAGTGCCTGGCTTAAGCAACAGTATTTATCAAGTTCCTGCTTTATCTGAGGTGTAGACCGGAGGGCTGGGACGCAGCAGTTAACAAAATAGGTGCGAACCTCGCCTGCGCGGTGCCTACGTTGCTCTGTGGGCAGCACGCGTTAGACGGTGAGCTGATGATCGTCCTCTCGGGGTGGGAATATTGGACACAGCGTTCAGTTCACTTACCCTTTCTCCTGGGGCATTTGCCGTTCACACTGAGAGCATGTACGTCTTTTGAGACATTCTGATATTGCTAACGGTTTATAGTTTGCTTCCTCTTGTCTCCGTTTTCTGTTTCCACCTAATTGCAGATTTTCTTCTCCCGTTCTAAACCCTATGGCGTGACTTAGAGAAAGAAAGGAATTTGGCGTCTCCGGTTTTCATTTTCTTCTCTTCATCCCATGTTTTCTAGTTTTTTCTCTCCATCCTTTCTTTGATGATAACGCAGGTTTAAGCTCTTTATAGGAACCAACCATGCAACATGATGCCATGTGAGCTTATAAAGAGCTTGTAAATGTGTATTAGCCCTTGGAAAAAACACTCTGTCTAATGAAAAACTCTGTGAACTTAGGCAAGCACCCTGTCCTCCCTTCAGAAAGGATTGCCCTGGACTTCAGCTTTCAGACCTGTTCCTTACATTTTTCTGATCACTGGGGAATCTGTGCCGTGGCCATTTTCTTGGGTAACTATACGGAGAACTGACTGTATTAATTCTTTAATCACTGCCCGTAAATATAACGACTGAGACTGGAGATGAACAGAAGGAAGTCTTTGCTTCGAAATGGGCGAGATGCACGTATGTCCGGGCCTTTGGGAGTTCTCCAGCCAGCTGTGTGGCAGAGTAGGATCTGAGTACTGGTCCGTGTGCTTGCTCGTTTTCCTACCCTTTGAGTGAGTGACTCATAGTTTGGGATGCGAGAATAAGATCTAGAACTTTTTTTTTTTTTTAGGCTTATTTATTTTGAGAGAGACAGACAGCCTGAGTGGGGAAGGGGAGGGGCGGAGAGAGAGGGAGACAGAGAATCCTAAGCAGCCTCCATACTGTGAGTGTGGAGCCCAGCGCAGGTCTCAAAGTCATGTGGGATGCTTAAGTGGCTGGGCCACCCGGGCGCCCCAGATCTAGAACTTTTATAAATAAGCTGTACGAAGGGGAAGCTGCGTACTTGAGTCTTCATGCAGGGATGTGGCTGCTGCTGCCGTCCTTCAGAAATTCTTGGGAGCGTGCTGGGGAGACATGGCTTGGGGGACTGTGTAGAGCTTCTTCAACAGATCTCAGTGCCGGGAAGATGGGATTAAATTAAGAGATGGTTAACAAAAATGCTAGGCATGGAGAAAATTGGGTTGGGAGGAGTAAGTCCTGTGCAGGCCACCAAGGGGAAAGCTCATGAGCAAGTTTTCAAAGCCCTAAGAGGGGCGGGAAAGAGAAAAAGCGTTCATTGAGTATGGCAGAATTTCCTAACTGTGTTTCTTAATATTAAGGTGATTTTTTTCTTCCTTTTCACTAGTTATATGCTGGATAGAGACATTTAAAACTTTTTTTAATGTTTATTCATTTTTTTTTTATTTTTTTTTTCAACGTTTATTTATTTTTGGGACAGAGAGAGACAGAGCATGAACGGGGGAGGGGCAGAGAGAGAGGGAGACACAGACTCGGAAACAGGCTCCAGGCTCTGAGCCATCAGCCCAGAGCCCGACGCGGGGCTCGAACTCACGGACCGCGAGATCGTGACCTGGCTGAAGTCGGACGCTTAACCGACTGCGCCACCCAGGCGCCCCTGTTTATTCATTTTTGAGAGACAGAGAAAGAGAGAGAGAGAGAGAGAGAGCGAGCATGTGCGAGCAAGGGAGGGGCAGAGAGAGAGGGAGATACAGAATCCGATGCAGGCTCCAGGCTTGAGATGTCAGCAGAGCCTGACACAGGGCTTGAACTCATGAACCGCACAAGATCATGACCTGAGCCGAAGTCAGATGCTCAACCAACTAAGCCACCCAGGCGCCCCTGGATGGAGACTGTTTTAAACAAGACAAAATAACAACAAATCTACTGTGGATTCTAAATCCTAATGTTCTTTTTAGAAGGCTGAGAATGAGGGATAAGGTGAAAATAAAATTGAGATTAATTCCTAGCAAGAATTAATGGGCTCTGTGTGGGATCCTAGAAGAGCAAAGATTTGTTCACTAGGGTGTGATACCTGAAATCTTGCACTGGGCAGTGGCTGTATTTAAAATGGTTCTTAGTGGTTCTTAGCTGTTCCCCCTGGTTAACCCTACTGGTTACGCCAAGCCTAATCCTGCTTTGTTGCTGCTCTTGGGAAAAAGGAGTTGTGACGTGGTGGATGGCATTCTGTCTCCTTAATCCATTCCAATTTTCCAAGCCACTTGGAGCCATCTGCAGGATACCAGCCTACAGAAGCTCTGAGAATTCACAGAAACCCACTGCCCCAAGTCTGTAGGATTTATGGGCTGATTTCTTGAATGCTTGCCTGTAGGTGGGGGCTAGGAAATTCTGGTTTGTATTGTGGGCCCACCATCAAAGAGTTTTTAGTCTAACTGGGAAGATAAGTTTTTTTCCCTCTATAAAATAACAGTGGGACAGAGGATAATGCTGACTTTTGTGTAAAAATTGTCAGATGAATTAGAAAAGAAGGGCCTTGTATAGTTTCAAGGAGGAGGTGAACCTGGAAGGATTTTTAAATTAGTAAATTTTATTTATTTATGTATGTATGTACGTACGTACGTATGTATGTATGTATGTATGTATGTATTTATTTATTTATTATTTTAGAGTGAGGGAGAGTGCGAGCAAGGAAGGGATGAAGGGAAAGGGAGAGAGAGACTCTTAAGTAGGCTCCATGCTCTGCACGGAGCCCGATGTGGGGCTCAGTCCCATGACCCTGGGGTCATCACCTGAGCCAAGATCAAGAGTCAGACACTCAAGTGACTGAGCCACCCAGCCGACCCTAATTTTATTTTTCAGAGCAGTTTTAGGTTTATAGGAAAATCGAGTGGAATGTAGACAGAGTTCCCGTTACCGCCTGTCTCCACAGATGCTCGGACTCCCCCGTATCGGCATTCTGCACCACAGTGATCCATTTGTTATGGTTGAACCTACACTGATACTTCATTATCATCCAGTCAATAGTTTATGGTTCACTCTTGGTGCTGTATATTCTCTGGGTTTTGACAAATGTACAATGACATGTATCCACCATGTAACTATTTTTAATTTAATTCCATTGTGGTATCAGAGCTGACATTATAAGATCTTTTTTTTTTTTTTTAAATTTGTTAAGGTATGTTTTATGGCCCAGAATGTGGTCTGTCCTGGTGAATGTTCCATGTGAGCTTGAGAAGACTATGCAGTCTGCTGTTGGAGAAAGTTGTCTACAGATGTCACTTACATGGTGCTGTTAAGTTCCACTGTGTCCTTACTGATTTTCTGGCTTTCGGATCTGTCCATTTCTGACCGAGGGTGTTAAAGTCTCCAGCTTTCATAGTGGAGCATCTTTTTCTCCTTAGGCTTGTGTTAGTTTCTGCTCCACATATTTTGATGGTCTTGTGTAGGGTGCATACACGTTCATGACTGTTGTCCTCTAGGGGTATTGACCCCTTGATCATTATGTGATACCTGATTACTTCCTGGCTCCAGATTCTACTCTCTCTGAAATTGATACAGCTATTCCTACTGCTTTGGATCAGTGGTAGCATGGTGTATTTTTCTCCATCCTTCTACCTTTAATTTATGTGTCTTTATATTTAAAGTGGGTTTCTTGTATTTATTTTCAAAGTTTACTTATTTATTTTGAGAGAGATAAAGTGGGTTTCTTATAGGCACGTGTAGTTGGGTTTTGGTCTTGATCCGCTCTCACGATCTTTTAATTGGTATATTTAGACCATTAACATTTAAAGTGATTATTAATATAGTTGGATTCATATTGGCCATATTTATTACTGTTTTCTAGTTTTTTCTTTGTTCCTCATTCCTTTTTCTGACTCCCACACTTTTTATGTCTTTTGTGGTTATAGTTGAGTATTTACACGATTGCATTTTCTCTACTTTCTTAGCATGTCAATTACATTTGTTTTTTGAAACATTTTTAGTGGTTGCCCTCAGGTTTGCGCTGTACATATCCATTAAATCCAAGTTCACTTTCTTTTTTTTTTCTTAAAAAAATTTTTTTTTATGTTTTATATTTGGGAGAGAGAGAGAGAGAGAGATGGAGGGAGGGAGGGAGAGAGAGAAAGTGTGAGCAGGGGAGGGGCAGAGAGATGGAGACAGAATCTGAAGCAAGCTCTAGGCTCCGAACTGTCAGCACAGAGCCTGACGTGGGACTCGAACTCATGAGAAGTGAGATCATGACCTGAGCCGAAGTTGGACGCTCAACTGACTGAACCACCCAGGCGCCCCCCAAGTTCACTTTCATATTAACACTTTACTGCTTCATAGGTTGTGGAAGTACAGATCTTCCTTGACTTACGATGGGGATATGTCCTGTAAACCCATAGTGAGTTGAAAGTGTTACAAGTTGAAAATGCACTTAATACAAATAAACTATTGAACATCATAGCTCAGCTTAGCCTATCTTAAATGTGCTCAGAGAATTTACATTGGCCTCCAGTGGGGCAAAATCATGTAATGCAAAGCATATTTTATATTCAAGTGTTGGGTATCTTGTAATTTGTTGAATCCTGTAGTGAAAATAAAAAACAGAATGGTTGTTAAGTGTAGCGGTCGTTGACCCTCACGGTCACGCGGCTGACCGGGAGCTCCTTGCCTCTGCCCAGCGTCACCGTATCACAGATCGCTAACCTGGGAGAAGATCCAAATTCACAATGCAAAGTATGGCTTCTACTGAATGCGTATTGCTTTCATATCATTGTAGAGTCAAAAACATGTAAGTCAAACCACCTTAAGTCTAGGAAACTGTCTATACCTAACATTAGCAACAGAATTTTATTTCCTCTTATCCCTTGTATCACTGCTGTCATTTAATTGATACATGAACATAGGTAATGGAATACATTTGTTGCCATTATTACTTTGAACAACTTGTTAGATGAATTAAGAATAAGAAACATAAAAGTTTTGGGGCGCCTGGGTGGCTCAGTCAGTTAAGCATCTGACTCCTGATTTTGGCTCAGGTCATGATCTCACTGTTGCAAGATTCTCTCTCTCCCTCCCCTTCTCCGAAAAAAAAAAAAGAGAGAGAGAGACATAGAGGTTTTTTCATTTTACCTTTACTTATTTCTTCTCTGATTCTCTTCCTTTCTTCATGTAGATCTGAGTTTCTGACCCATGTCGTTTTCTTTCTCTCTGAAGAACTTCTTTGAACATTTCTTGCCAGGCAGGACTACTGGCAACAAATCCTCTCAGTTGTTTGTTTGTCTGAGAATTTCTCTATTGTTCAAAACTTCACTTTTGAAGGAGGGTTTTCCAGAGTACAGAATTCTAGCTCGGTGGGCTTTTTTTTCACTTTCAATATTTCTGAGGAGACGTTGCACATAATTGTCACCTGTGCTTCTCTATAGGTGAAGTGTTTTTTTCCCCTCTTCCTCCAGGATTTTTAAAAAATATTTGATTTTCTGAAGTTTTAGTGTGATACGGACGGGAAACAGGTGCCGTGCGTTTGGTCACTCTCCTGCTTGGTGCCCTCTGAGCTTCCTGGATCTGTGGTTTGGTGTCTGACATTAGTTTGGGGGAAACTGGTCATTATTGCTTTAGATATTGCTTCTTTTCCTTTTGTTTTTCTCCTGGTGTTTGCATTGCGTATATGTTCCACCTTTCACGGTTGTCCCACAGGCTTTGGATATTCTGTTCTGGTTTTTTGTCCTGCCTTCAAGCCCAGAGATCCTTTCCTCAGCCCTGTCCATCCCATACTGATGAGCCTGCCATAGGCCTTCTTCATTTCTAACAGTGCTTTTGATCTCTAGCATCTGTGATTCTTTTTTAGAATTTCCATCCCTCTGAATTTTGAGTGTAGAAGAGTCCTCTCTCAATTGTAAGGTATGAAAATTGAGATCTGGAAAGTTAAATGGCTTGTCAACATTTATTTACTATTTAATGGCAGAAGCCCAAATGAGAATCCTATCTGTTCGACTCTTGTACTCTTTCTACTACCCGTATTAAAGTTGGTGCTGCAGACAAGCGTTGTAAGTTGTGGGCCGTCCTCCAGCTGACACGTCACTACTTATGCAGCACAATCCCTAGTTTCCCTGGGAGACTTATTGCTTTCATGCACTTTGGAATCATTTAATACAAGGCCTCTTTCACTTAATTTGAACATGTGGTATTATTAGTGGATACTGCCTTGGTGATTGAGAATCATGTTCTGTTTAGTTAATGACATTCAGAGAAACCTGTATTGGAGAAAAGCCTTAACAGGTGAAACCCAACCTGATTCAAAGCCTGGGTACAGTTCTGGATTTATCCTTTAAGGCAGTCTGTGGTTTCATCAGAACTATGATGAAAAGAACACCGACTTCAGAGTTAGACAAAGTGGTTTTGAATTCTGGATCTGTCAGGTTAAAAGCTTTGTGATGACAGACAAGTTACTATTAATCTTTCTGAGCCTTGTTTTCTTGTCTGTAGAGATACGTTAATTATAGGATTGTTGGGAGGATGAAGTGGAAAAGTATAAACCATATTTAACTGATTCTTCTCAGACCTATATTTTTTCACATTTTAAAATCTCTGATGTCACAGGACGCCTGGGTGACTCAGTTGGCTAAGCATCCCACTCTTGATTTCGGCTCAGATCATGATCTTACGGTTTGTGGGATTGAGCCCCGCATAAGGGTCTGTGCTGTCAGTGTGGAGTCTACTTGGGATTCTCTCTCTCTCTCTCTCTCTCTCTCTCTCTCTCTCTCTCTCTCTTCCCCTCTCCCTCCCTCCCTCTCCCCCTCTCTCCCCCTCATGTGCATGCACACACACCCACTCTCTCTCTCTAAATAAATAAATGTTAAAATCAAATAAAGTCTCTGGTGTCAGCTTTGTGTTACAATTGATAATGTTTTAGTGTTGTGTCATACCTTGAGAACTTTTTCTTAGGATTATATGACATAATGGTGCATCTTATAATTCTTGGTGGCAGGCAGCTATCCCACATTAACACAGATGCACAAATCCTAAACAAAATCATAACATTGAATCTGGCGGCATATAAAAAAAGGATACTGTGTCATGACTAAGTGAGATGAGGAATGTAAAGTTGGTTTGACATTGAAAAAAATTAATCAGTGTAAATTACCACATTAACAAACTGAGGGAGAAAACCCATCTCATCATCTTCTAAATGTAGAAAAAAAACATTCGATAAAATTCAACGATTCTTGAGAAAAACTCTCAGCTAATGAAAAATAGAAAGGAACTTCTGCAATTTGATGAAGGATATTTATGAAAAACCTACATCTAACATACTACTTAGTGATTAAATATTGAATGCTTTCCCCTAAGATTGGGATCATGTGAAGGATGCTCACTCTTACCACTTGTATTCAGTATTGTACTGAAGGTCCTAGGCAGTGGAGAAGGAAAATAAAGACATAAAAATTGGAAAAGAAAATGTTAACCTGTCTTCATTTGGAAATGACATGGTGGTATAATCAGAAAAGCCAAAGTAATCTACAAACTATTGAACTAATAGGTGAATTTAACAAGATTATAGAACACAAATGATTTGGCTCTAAAAAATAGAAAGATTTTTACTTTGTCCAATGTTTTCTTGTGGTATAGATGGTAGTCTTTTGTGATCTTCTGTAACCTAGCTAGAAGTAGAATCAAACTATTGATTTTATTATATATATTTCGTAGTTGTTCACCTTCCTGGATTTTATCCTTACTGTGCAGATTTCTAGCTCATGCTCTTGATTCTTCTGGATATAAAGTCCTATCATCTATAAACAATGATTGCTTTATTTAAGGTCATGAAGTTCATATTATGGTCTTCACAGAAGAGGACAGTATCAGGAGGATATCTAGGAGAATATAAAAGAAAACTCTACTAACAATTGCCTAAGGAAATTAGGGTTTACAGGTCTCACACTACACTTGATCTTAGCTAAAAGGCCGAGAAGCGATACAGGTCTCACACTAGAAGAAATGCGGAAGTAGCTCATCCAGGACAATTGTAGTGATTCGGTGATGCTGCGAGGGAAGCAGGTTTCTTTCTGTATTTCTGCTCTGTCACCACGTCAGCAGGCTGGCCTTTTCTTTTCAGTTACAGTACATCTGCTTCAATCCCAGCCAGCCATGTTTGCATTCTAGGCAAGCAGGAGAGAGAGGGCCAAGGGAAAAGACCAAAAGGCTTGTAGCAAGACTTTATCTTCTTTATTTAGGAAAGCACACCTTGTTTGCATTGCCGCAGAAAAGGCTGGACTATTTTGTTAGTAAAGATGAGGAGGTAAAGGATGTTGGGAAGGCAACTATTGTTGATCACAAGGACTAAGTAATCTGGACTGTGAAAATTGGGGTAATGGGAAGGGCCCTGCCACTAACTTGTGTGTGTACAGTCTCACTGAGTATTGCTGAGATTTAACAGTTGGGAGTTTTGTTTTATTTGTTTATGAAAAAAATTATTTTGTAGCTGGTTACTTTAGTGATCTTTCTTACTAGTTCTGATAGGTTTTTAGCTGATTCTCTAAGTTTTATGAATAGCCAATCTATGCAAAGCTCTTGGATTTCTTTTCAAATTCCTTTCTTTTTTCTCTTTTCTTATTAATTACTACTTGTTTTCTGAACTTTGTTTCATTCTTTTCCAGATGATCGAATTGGGTGGTTGCTTTATTTTTGAACAGTAATTCTGTGTTTACAAGCAGGGTAAAATTAAATATGAGACTAGAACCCATTGAAATTTAGAAATGTTTGAGGGCTCAGTAGATTTCATGTCTGAGCTTTTTAATAAAAAGTAGCTATGTGTTTTCTCTTTTAAATAGATGAGATATATGATTGGGCTTCTACTTAACATTTAAGGCAAATGTCATGTTTTTTATTTAGTAAAATTATTAGTGGGGAAAGAAAATGTTTTAATATTTCCACAAGCCACAAATCCCCATGGGTTTAAGGATTTTTTTCTTTTCTTTTTTTTTTTTTTTTTTTTTTGAGAGAGAGAGAGAGAGAGAACATGCATATGTGTACGGGAGTGGAAGAGGGGCAGAGGGAGAAGGAAAGAGAGGTGGAACTTAATTATCCTCCCTGGGAATGCAGACAAACATAGTGACTTGCTTCTGACAAATAGAATATGGAATGGGGACAGTAACTTTCCAGTGGAGAAGCCAGCAGACCCCACCTTAACCAGGTGATCAGGGTTCATTTCCCCATGATAAGTCATGTTGATAGCGTATGTCCCTTGATATGATGTGAGAAGAAGGGCATATCACCTCTGGAGCATCCTCCAAAATCCATAACCTCAGTCTCATGATTAGAAAACATCGGACTGACCCCAACTGAGGGGCATTCTACAAAATGCTTGATGAGTACTATTCAAAACTGTCAAGGTCGTGAAAGACCAGGAAAGACTGAGAAACTTTCTCAGATTGGAGGAAACTAAGGAGACAAGACAACTAAATGCAGTGAGGCCTCCTGGACTAGATCCTGGAACAGAAAAGGACCTTAAGGGAAAACTGGGGAAATCCATAAAGAAAAAGTCTAGTGAATGGAATTAACTACATGTTAACTTCTTAGTTTTGATCATTGTGCCATGGTGAAGTAACATGTTAACGAAAGGGGAACCTGAGTCAGGGATGTTTGGGAACCCTCTGTACTACCATTGTTTCTTGAGGTCTCAAATTATTTCAGAATAAAGTTAAAAAGAAAGCAGTTACCACTTTGCATGGTAAAGAAACAAAAAAGGATTTACACCTACCAAAAAACCGCAGAATGACTTCTGATGCTGTTACGTAAACAGATGTCTGTGCTTTTGTGAGCATGATAGACGTGGGTTCCTCTGGTGCTGTGTTCAGGTAATTGAGAAGAGGGGACTAGGAAACTTCACTGGATGGTGGAAGAGTGTCCCAGAGGTATTGGACTTTCAGGTGGAGGATGCCTCTGGAGAGGGCAAATACAGCAGCTCATGAACAAGGGAGTGAAAAAAACACTCTCGTATTTTATGTTGTAAAGTATCCTAAATGCAATGAAATTAACAGAGTATTTTAAGTGAAGGAAAAAATGGAGTGCTGATAAATCCTAGGTATATTAATCCTTTTCTTCAGAAATTTTATTTTTTTATTAAAATTTTTTTTAATGTTTATTTTTGAGAGAGAGAGAGAGACAGAGTGTGAGTGGGGGAGGGGCAGAGAGAGAGGGAGACAGAATCCAAAGCAGGCTCCAGGCTCTGAGCTGTCGGCACGATGCGGGGCTCAAACCCATGAACCATGAGATCATGACCTGAGCCAAAGTTGGACACTTAACTAACTGAGCCACTAGGCACCCCAGAAATTTCTTTTTATTTTAAAGAAAGTAAATTCTATTTATTATTGTTTGTTTAATCATTGAGTGAAGGTGTATTACCTGTTTGTGAACTTTCTCTGCTCTAGAAAAACCTTCAGTCCAGGAGAAGTGCCTCTGAGGGGTTTGGCTGATATATATATATATATATATATATATATATATATATATATATATATATATATAATTTTTTTTTAACATTTATTTATTATTGAGAGACAGAGACAGACCATGAGAGGGGAGGGGCAGAGAGAGAGGGAGACACAGAATCTGAAGCAGGCTTCAGGCTGTCAGCACAGAGCCCAACTCGGGGCTCGAACTCACAAACCGCAAGATCATGACCTGAGCCGAAGTCGGATGCTTAACCGACTGAGCCACCCAGGCGCCCCCGGTTGATATTCTTTTCACGTAACTCTTATGTTTATAAACATAGAGAGTAAGCAAAAGGAAAAACAAAAGTAGTCCTGCCGACAGTAATTGTCAACTAGAAATCAGGATGCTTGGGTTATCATTTGACGTCACCGCTGAGTTTTTAGCTGTCAGGTAGAGACGACCTGAGCCTGTCTCTGCTGCCTCCAGGATGTGACACGGTTGTCCAGGAAGGGCATCAGGCCCCCTGCTCCGGCGTTGTCACCTCTCCTGTAAGACAGTGAGGGAAAGAACCCGTGTAACCCTGAGCGTGCTGCCCAGGAGGCTTGGGAAAGGCAGGAACGCGCGTGGGGTCCATTTTGTCGCAGCAAACAAACGAAAAGGAGATAGTGAGCCTTTGGTCCGTGTGTTTGGAAAGACTTGGAATCCCTTTGGCAGTTCTGAGATTCATCTTCAGACACAGCTTTGAGAAATTAATGTGTGGGGCGTGAAAATACCTTGCAGCCCTTCACCGGAAAGGAACGGTTCCGTCGACCTTAGCGCGCTGAGAGAATCTCCCGTGGCTCAGATCTCTTGAATGTCCTGCGTGCTCAGAGGCAGACGTGCTTTCGCACCTTTAACGGTACGGCTGTTCCTTCAGCTTTTTGAGGGAGAAGGTGAATGCTTTATTTAATGTTTGGGTTCTCTGAGCTTCTTGAGCCTATGTGTTGTTGTTTTTCATCCATTTTGGAAAATCATTTAAATGAATACATCTGTTTCCTTGTTTTCCACCCCATCTCCTAGGGCTCCAGTAACTGGTATGACAGAACATTCGATACCGTCCTGCAGTTCTTGGATCTCTGTTTTCTTCCACACCTTTTCTTCTGTGCATTTCAGTTTGGATAATTCTCCATTTTCAAGTTCGCTGTTCTTTTCCCCTCCTGTTTCCCGTGGGCTGATAAGCTGGTTGAAGGAATTCTTCATTTATACTACATTTTTACTTCTGGCCTTTCATTTGGTCATTTTTGTATAGTTTCCGTCTCTCTAGTGAATATTCCCGTCTGTTGATGCAAGTTGTCTCCCTTCTTCCCTAGATTCTGTAACATATTAATTGTAGTTATCTTAAAGTTCTTGTGTAATAATTCCACAACAGCTTGGTCATCTTTGGTCTGCTTTGGTTCTATTGGCAGCTTTATATCATGACAGTGGATTGTTTTCTGGTAAATTCTGATTGGAGGATGGATACTGTGTAGTAAAAACACCCTAAAGTAGATGTCATATTCAGAAATGGGCACGAGGCTGACGGGCCTAGTGTGTAACAGGCCGCATTTGGGTTTTCTGCTGCCTGGCTCGCCTTCACACACCTGGACTTCAGATGTTGCCGGTGGCCAGCCGCTGCCTTGTTCTCAGTGTGGGCCAGTGTACTGAGGTTTTCCTCAGAGTTAGCCTCACCCTCTGCTTTGAGCAGGCCCTGCCTGCCTGTGCCCTCAGCGACGGACTCCCGTTGCTTGTATGTGGTGCTGGGCTAACGGTGGGGACGGTGGGATTCTCCCTTCTCCCGGTCCAGTGGTAGTCTTGAGCAGACACGTTTGCCAGGGTGTTAGAGGTGGGGCTTCTCAGGTTCTGCTCCTCCTCCCTTTGGAAGCCCTATTTTCTTCCGTACCTGGGAGAGGTCTCGGGTTAGAGAGAGTTTCCTACCCCTCCCGTGGGGGCCGAGGCTTCTGCTTTGCCCTCTCCCTCAGTGGTGGTCTGGAGGGAGCTGAAAGGGTTCCTACCCGGCCCCGGTGGCTGGCTGCCTTTCCACACCTGCCCCACAGCCAGTACGTCTGTGATTGTAGCTTGAGTATGGGAGGGCTTCCTGCTCCTCCCCCAGCCCTCTAAGGCTTTGCTTTGGATGAAAAGAAGTCCAGGAAATGGGCAGAGTGTGTGCCTGTGTGCCACTGGGGCGGCCTCTCTTTGATTTCCTTCCCGGCCGCAGTCCTTCTCAGGTACATCCAGCAGGAAAGAGCTTGCAAGGGATTGCTGACTCCCCTTGTGCCTAGAGCTTCCCAGCAGTCCTGCTAGCCGACACTTTTTAAGAATTCGTTAATACTTTAGCTGTTTTCTTTGGTGGCTTTTACTGCAGCATCTCTACCTTCTGTGATCTTCCGAAGCTGGAATAATTTGTCCCATCTTTCCTAGAGGAGCTTGTCACCCTTTGAAATCCGAATTCCCTGATTGCCTTATGACCGCAGCCCTCTGACGGGCCTAAAACAAGTTAGGATGTTGGTGGGTTATTGGTTGTGTTTTCTCATTGTTATGGTGGAGTCTGTGTTCTTGTGGCTTTCTACCTCTTAAACGGAAGCAAATACTTTATGTTGTGAGCACCCACTGGATTGGGGGCAGGGGAATAGAGCAGTATCCGGACAAGTTCTGATCCATAGGTACCTGCTGTTGTTGGGTGTTTGGACAGCATTATCACTTGGAATTTGGGACAGAAGCATAACTGGCTGATTTGTTGTTTGTTTTGTGTGCGTGTGTGGTTTTCATCAGAAGACTCCAGTATACTAGAACGAAGCCATCAACATGGGTCACATTCTGGAGGTTCTGATGAAAAGGACCGTTCAGAGTTGGCTGGTTACTGAGAAGGCACTGAGAGCCATTGTTGTACTTTTGGGGTGAAGATGCTCTTGGACCACTTTGGGGTAATTGAGGGGTTCTTCTACATAAACCTTGCACAGTTAGCTATCCCGACCACTCCTAGGTAGCAAACTTACATGGCATAGTTTTTAAAAAAAAAAATTTTTTTTAATGTTTATTTATTTTTGAGAGAGACAGAGCATGAGCAGGCGAGTGGGAGAGGTAGAGAGAGGGAGACACAGAATCCGAAGCAGGCTCCAGGCACTGAGCTGTCAGCGCAGAGCCTGATGCGAGGCACGAACTCACAAACTGTGAGATCATGACCTGAGCTGAAGTCAGTCATTTAACTGACTGAGCTACCCAGGTGCCCCTACATGACATAGTTTTAAAACTGTTTATCTCCCTCACGGTCTATACCTAGTCTATATAGTCTACGCTAAGCATAATGTGTGGGACACTGTTAGTCCTGTTTCTGCCTTGATGTCCCAGCTAGGAATGGATTTGCCTTCTTTTCCCTCAAATCCACACCCCCCATGTCTCACCTTTTAAAATTCTGTATACAAGATGTGATCATTCTTATTAAATGATGGCTTGGCACTTACAAGGTTTGGAGATTTCCATGAGGTACCTGTGGTCCCCATGCTGCCTTGGGCCTCTGAGGGTTGGTGCCAGGTGGGTTCAGTCTTCCGGCAAGTGTGTGCCTGCCTCCTCTTTGACAGGCACCGTGCCGAAGGTGGGGACTTCGTGGTGAGCAAAGCCGGATGTGTTCCCTCTCTCCCAGTTTCTGGAGAAGGACCATCTTCTTCCTTGGAAGCTTGGAGGTTAAGCTAGAAGGGACGTGTTAATAGCTGTACTTTTCATTATAAAGTTCTGTCACTCCCATGTGATGTGTTTTTATTATTTCTGACTCTCTGATATGTTGGATTTCTTCACTGCCTTCAAGAATTGAGATGAGTGGAGTGTGACACTGGGGTCCCGTTCTGTCACTCCTCTTCCCCTCCCTGCCTTCTCACTCCAAAACGGTGTGGAATGTATTCTAATGTAAGTGACAAAGACCCTGAGGGAACAGGACGGGTGGGAGTGTTGAGGACAGAGCCAACAGTTTCCAATTGTCTGTTCTGCACTAGTACCCAGTGAGGAGCTTTGTAAACATCATCGAATCTTTACGGCTTCCTGACCTAGGTGGTATGCTTTCTGTCTTACGGATGCAGAAAAACCGGAGGTTCAGTAACTTGAATTGTGCTCATAGCCATGGCTTTTCAACAGTGCTGCACTGGCTTCCTTTAAACACTGGTTATTGCTCATCCTGGTGGCTTTATGTTACTGAAAATCAAAGCAATTAATCACATTTAGCTGATGTATAAACCGAGGTAGCAATTTTAATTTGATACTTGTGATAGTTTTAAGTGGGCCCAATTCCAGATCTGTAGGAACTTTGTAATTCTCAGGATTGGAAGCGTCGTAAGAACTTTGTAGTTCTTATGCTTTGAAATCTGCATGTTTTATAAAATTACAGAGGCATATGTATAATGAAGAAAGGTTAGATGCTTTGTCCGAGATTACATTGGTATGACCAATGCCTCTGTGACTTAACTCTTCCAACTGTGCAGCTCCCACGGCTTAAGTGACTGAGAAATTTGCATAGATGCTGAAGAGACCCTCATTTAACTTTTCGGGTAGTGATAAATGTGGCCCCTGTTTTGGGGGAAAAAAGGAAACCAAAACATAATAAGCATTTGCTTACTGAATGGGAGCATTGCCAGCATAGCTGAAAACTCCTTCCCCTCTGCTGACAAGTGGCTGATACTGAGTCCTGGAGGGGCCATAAATTATAATGCCTTCTAAATACTACAAGGTGTTACCGAGGTCCTGCAGAAATAATTAAGCCTGAGAAGTTCACTTATCCTCAGGCTGAGACACTTGAGCTATGATTATGTGCAAAGCTTGCTTCCTTTCCGAGTGAACTACAATTTGGTGGACAGGACGAGATGATTTGAGACATCTTAAATTAGAAGCTTTGTCCTATGGTTGTGCCTTTGGCTGGTGTGCTAGATGGATCTGTTACCGATCATTGTTTCCTATAAATCCCAAAGGCTACCGTCTCCACTGTGATTGAATGGGAACATAAAGCTTTGGAATGCTTATGTTTGAGTGTGGTTTAATTTGAGTGCGATTTAAAATGAAAGAATACATAATGGACTTGTTGGGGTAGAAAAGGAGGTGAATATTTAAGATGTGTGTGTTTTTGTGTGGGCTCATGCTTCTTAGTGAATTTTCACACCTTTCAGTTTCTTGAGAAAGGATCGTCTCCTAAAACTTACAGTGTGGCTCGTACTCCTTATACTCTAGAACAGGGTGGGAAAAGTCCTGGGCTTGAGTTGTGACTCTACCACTTAACATCTTTGGATCTTGGTTTCCTCACATAGAAGAGGAAACTGCCACAGATAAGTGACATGCTGGTTATAAACAGCAAATGAGATCATGCCTACCAAAGTGCTTTGCAGCAGGTCAGACATCCTCACACCTACAAGGAACTCATAGTCTAGCTGGGGAGAGAAAAGCTATCATCTGAAATAACAGGAAGACGATTCTAGAATAGAATATAGCAGAAACAACCTGTAAGGTAACGGCTATAAGCGCTGTGGGATTTCATGGTAAGGAGAGATGGTTGGTGTTTGGGGTGATCAGTGAAGGTTTCCCAGGGAAGATGGATTCTTTCAGGTCTCATAAAATGTAAATATTTTGACTGGATGATGGGCAGGACAGCAGTAACATGACTAAGCAGGAATGAAATTGGAGTGAGTAGGGTGTATCTAAGAAGCAGTGGCAGGCCGCCAGCCAGCCACGAGGCTTACCCAGATGGCAGACTACAGGACAGCATAAGCCAGGTGCCCTTGGTAGCTAAACCTGTGTCAGCTTTTCTTTGAGTAACAGAAATTCTCTTTGTGAGGCTTTGCTTCATTCTTATACTTAGTGGAGAGAGTAGTCATCATATACTTTCCTTAATTATTGGAGCACTTACTGGGAAACAGAACAAAAGTCAGCAGGTGTAGACTAGAAAGTATCTTTTTCTTCTACCCGTTTTAGTTGTATTTCGAATTGCTCTTGTCCCATTTTCAAATGTCCCCTCTCTTGCAGAACTCCTCACGGCCTCTGATTCCGAGTGGAATCACAAGTCTGAATGAAGCCAGACGGGTCACGTAGACCGGCGTCTTGCTTTCTTGGGGACTGAATCTGAACTCTGCTTGGACGAGAAAACTGTCTTCTTTCAAAAAGCCACATTGGGCTGTGACAGAGTAGCTAGTATTAGAGTAACCCTCCTCCTAGGAAAAGAAAAAGAAGTATCAAAGCTTATTAAAATAGATAGAGCAACGGTTGAGAGGCATTGGAGAGCCATCAGCACAGTCAGTTCTTGAGGGACTGTGGCTCCTGGAGGAAGGGACTCACGCTGGGCGGCATGTTCCCTTGAGCTTTTTCCCTGAGGGCACTTTCTAATTCACAGTCTGTACATCTGGAGTCTGAGCAGAAAGCAGCAGCCCCCTAGGGCCGAGAGGTTGGAATTAGGGGTACCCCAAAGTGTCGGGGACATGAAGGACAAAATCCCTGGAAGACGGGAACCGCAGGAAGTAAGCAAAAATTGGGCATGTGGCCTTCCCTTGAAGTGTTTGCCAACTCCTGAGGTGAGCAGAGCAAGACTGTAAGAATCCCTGCAGAAAGAAGCATCTGGGAGCCTGACAAGCTGTGCAAACATCCCAGCCGCCATATATAGTACTGGTGAGATGGAGCTTGGTATCCCAGGCTGCCAGGATACAGGGGACCTGGTGGACACTCCAGGCTTTACTTGAAGGCCCCAAAGGGCCCCACTACAAGAGAAAGGGAAAGCCAAGAAAAGTTAGCCCCAACAAAAGGTAAAGTCACCCACTGATAGGATTAAAGTGGGCTGACTGCCTTCGCTGTGCCCTCCAGAAGAAATGTTACACTCTTGGGAGGAAGATAATTTGGTACATCCAGAACCGCTACAGTTTTTAATACAGAATGTTTGGTGTCCAATAAAAAATTAAGAGGTTCATTGGGAATGGAAACCAGATGACCAAAACGAAGAGTAAATACAGATAGTAGAAAGAGACCCACAGGTGATTCAGATGTTGGGGTTACCAATCAGGAACTATGCTCAATAAAAAAAGAGAATTGCAACAAAGATATGAAATCTACTTTTTAAAAAGTCGAATGGAAATTCTGTAACTGAAAAACATATGAACTAAATGGAGAAGTGAATATATGGGTATGATAGCAGTATAGACACACACACACACACACACACACACACACACACACACACAAAGGACAGAGGATTATTAGACCAGGAGAAAAATTAGCAGAAAATACCCAGATTGCAGCACAGAACAGAGAATAAGAAACCTATGGGGCTTGGTGAAGACATTTCTATGTATCTGGAGTCCTAGAAGAGAGTGTGATAGAACCAATATTTAAAGAAATATTGGCTAAGGTTTTTCTAAAACGAGTGAAAGATGTCAAACCACAGGGTGAAGAAGCTCTAACCTCAGTGGGGTTAATACCACGAGCCACACCTAGGTACATTATAGGCGAACTATTGTAAGCTGAAGACAGAGGGCAAAGTTTTGAAATAACACACGCTCTCAGACTATAGTGCAATCAAAGTAGAAGTCAGTAACAGGAAGGTAAATAGAAAATCCCAAAATGTTTGGAGATTAAACGGTATACTTCTAAAAAGTTCATTTTTTTTTTACCTAAACTATAATGAAAATGACATACAATTTTGTAGGATGCATTTAAAATAATGCGTAGAGGTACATTTATAGCTTTAAATGCATATATTAGAAATGCATAGAAAGAAAGATTAAAATCAGCAATCTAAACTTCAATCTCAAGCTAAATGCAGGGCACCTGGGTTGCCCAGCCGGTTAAGCATCTGACTTTGTCTCCGGTCATGATCTCGCAGTCCGTGAGTTCAAGCCCTGCATCGGGCTCTTCTCTGACAGCTCGGAGCCTGGAGCCAGCTTCAGATTCTGTGTCTCCCTCTCTCTCTGTGCCCCTCCCCTGCTCGTGCTTGTGCTCTCTTTCTCTCTCTCTCAAAAATAAATATTTTAGGGGCGCCTGGGTGGCTCAGTCGGTTGAGCATCCGACTTCAGCTCAGGTCATGATCTCATAGCTCGTGAGTTCAAGCCCCGCGTCAGGCTCTGTGCTGACAGCTTGGAGCCTGGAGCCTGCTTCAGATTCTGTGCCTCCGTCTCTCTCTGCCCCAACCCACTTGCATTCTGTCTGTCTCTCAAAAATAAACATCTAAAAAAATAAAAAAATTAAAAAAAATATTTTAAAAAATTTAAAAAAGAAGCTAAATGCAAGATGAATTAAAGCCCCCCCAAATAGAAGAAAGGGAATAAAAATAATAGCAGACAAGATAGAAAGATAAGAAAAAAAAGTACAATAAAAAAAATCAGCAAAACCAAACATTGGTTTTTTTGAAGAGATTAATAAAGTTGATAAACCTCTGGTAAGAGGAAATGCAAAGAGAAGACACAGATCATCAACATGAGGAATGAAAAGTGGTATATTGCTGCAAATTCTACAACGCATTGAATAGATTTAGTGCAATAAATTTAACAACTTAGATGAACACATTTCTTGAAAAATACTACTTTTGAAGCCGACACTCATTAAAATACGCATAATCCTGTGTGGATGAAAGAGGACTAATCATGATTTAAAACCTTCACACACCAAAAAACACCTAGCCCAGATGGCTTTTAGGTGAATTCTTCTAAACCTTTCAAGAAAGAAATAATGCCAACCTTGCATTAAATTTCTCAGGGAATAGAAAAAGAAGGAACACTTTCAACATTTTATGAGGCCAGCATAACCTTGGCAGCAAAATCTGACTTAAATATTCTAACTGTTGACAAAAGAAATCAGGCACAAGAGAATAAGTACTGTTTTGATTCCATTTGTATGAAGTTCAGTAGCAGGCACAATAGAAATCAGAATAATGATTACTCTCGGATGATTGAGAAAGTGCCTGGGAAGCATGAGGGAATCTTCTGGGGTTGCTGGAATGTTCTATACCTTTATATGGGTAGTAGTTATAAGAGTATGTACATCCCTAAAAAATCACTGAATCGTAAACTTTAAGGTTTGTACACTTTATCTAAAAAAGGACTATAACGTGTTCTGCTATAATGTGTTGCTATCATCGGACATAGTTTCTCTTATATTCAGATTGAACCCAGTGTGCACTTCACTTGCTTACACTATTTTGACTGTATTTGATAAACTATTCCAGCACTATTCTGCTGCAGCTGGCTTGAACAGCAGGGAACGTTTGCTGTAGGCTCTTTCCCTTTGGGAATAAAGGAATTACCCAGACCCAGAGGTGGCTGTGATGGAGCATCTAGTTCTTCACTCTGTCTCGCTTGCTTACTTAATTCAGTGTTGTTTTCTTTACAGGCACGGTGGTTCTGGGAAGCGTACTTCCAGTCAATTAAAGCCATTGCCCTGGCCACTCTGCAGATCATCAATGACCGCATATATCCGTATGCTGCCCTCTCCTATGAAGAATGGAATGACCCCCCCACTGTGGTGAGTGAATTCCGCTGCTAACCATGTCAGCCATGGTCCAGATGTCAAGATGGGACAAAGAAAGACGTCCTGAGTTTGTAAAGATTATTTAAATTCTAGCTATCTAAAATGAGGCTGTGCTTGGGGTCTGACAAAGTCAGCTTAATTCGGAAGTGATAACAAAAGTCAAAAATACAGAAGCGGCAGCTTCCAGTTTGTTTTCAATGTGGTTAGGAAGACGGTGTGCTTATTTATTGCAGAGGTAAATGGGGAGGCCTGGCTCTTGTTGGAAATCAAACGCTTCCCGATGACTTTTGCAGTTGTAGTGCGTAGAACTCTTGAAAAGATTCTATAGGCAGCGTAATAATAATAGCTTATATTTTGAATGCTTAGTCTCTGCCAGGGACAGTGCTAAGTGCTTTGCATGGGTGATTTCAATCAGCACTGCCATCACTGTGTGAGGAAAATAATCAGCAAAAGCGATCTAGAGACATTATGGATTGCCACAGTCAAAACTTGCTCACGATTGTCCTTTCAAAAGACTGTACCAATTAATACTTCTACAGACAACATTTTGGTTATTTGGGCTCTCCCTGCCTTCCGTAACCCTGAATGCTTGAATCTGTGCTCATCTGCTAGGTAAAAAATGATCTTACCTGTGTGTATTTTTCAAGTGGAAGGTTGATATCTCTGTTAGTTTCTCCCAGAATATAAATACAAATCCTGTTTGTATTTTGTTGGTCACATGGAATTTTTAGATTGTTTTAGGCATTTATTCATTCAGTAGGTATTTACTGAGTGCCCGCTACCTTCTACCTTCTAAACAGTGTTCTTGGTACTTGAAGTGTATCAGTGAACAAAGCAGAGAAGATCCATGCCTTTGGGGAGTTTACACCGCAATGGGTCTTGCTATCTGGAAGCAAGATTTATCTTTCTAGTTGAACTTTAAGGTTTTCTTTAAAAAAATTTTTTTAAGTGTTTTATTTATTTTTGAGAGACAGAGACAGAGACAGAGACAGAGTATGAGTGGGGAGGGGCAGAGAGAGAGGGAGACACAGAATCCAAAGCAGGCTCCAGGCTCTGAGCTGTCAGCGCAGAGCCTGATGCAGGGCTCGAACTCGTGAACCATGAGATTGTGACCTGAGCCGAAGTCGGATGCTTAACCAACTGAGCCACCCAGGCGCCCCAGAATTTTAAAGTTTTCTTCATATCAGTTCTTCACAATTCCTGATTAAATTTTTCTAATTTTACCTTTCTTATTCTCTGTAAAGGAATACTTTCTGATATTATAGCTTCTAACTAGTTACCATTGTATAAAGACACATTATTATTTTTTTATATAAATTTTGTTAAGTATTCTTTTACTGAGTTCTACAATTTTTTCACTTTTATTTAGTTGATTCTCTTGTTTTCTAAATCTGCAATCATATGTGCAAATGCTGAATTTCCCTCTTTTTCCCAATACTTAAACCTTTTATGGTTATTACTATTTTTTTTTATCTAAACACGTTGGCTAGTACATTCAGCACAATGCTAATTCATGATCTGAGTGTTAAAAGAGAAAGGAGGTGTTATCTAGTCCGAGAAAGGGGGGATATTGGTTCCATGCAGAAGGAACAGCAGATCCAGAGGTTCAGAGGCGCTGGAGAACGTGTGGGTTTAAGGAACTTCTGGTTGGGTCTGCAAGGAGGTCAGTGTGGCAGGACTGGCGGAGGCTCACAAGGGAGAGGCCAAAGACGAAGCCTGGAGAGGGCCCCAGTCACAGAACACCTCAAATGTCTTGGAGGTGTTGGCCTGTTATCTGTGGGTTATTTAAGCTGGGAAGTTAAGTGGGGAGATTGTATTTTGGGTCAATCAGACATCAGTGTGGAGAACGGATCCCTCGCAGTGGGACGGGTAGAGAGCAGAGGCAGGGGCCTATTTAAGGAATCCAGGTGAGAATTAGTAGGGGGCAGTTTGAGGGACCGCAGGAAGAACTGGCTATGCTAACTGGCTGGTGAGTGAGAGCAGTTAGGGAGAGTGAGGCATACGGGGTATTTTATCCAGATAGGGAGTGTGGGCACATGGAGGTTGCGGGCAAGCGTGCTACTCGAGTCCAAACTCAGTCTGACTGCAGGGCCTTCCAGTCTGGCTCCAGCCTGCCTTTCCGGTTTTATTCCCTTCTGTTCCCCTTTAGGGAGTTCTGGGTTTCTGCCAACACAACCTTGTTGTGTCCTTCTTGTCCTTCTTGTGTATGATCCGTACTTTTCCTTCTTTGTGCCTTTGAGATGCCTTTCTCCACCATTACCTCCAAGTGTCCATATTTTATCCAAATTTCAGTGACCTGCTCATATACCTCTCCCTCCATGAGGTTTTCCTAGACCCCTTAAATAGAAAGTAATCTTTCCTCCTTGTAACTCTTAGAGCATATTTCTGTATTTCTTTCCTGCCTCTTAACACGCATAGAAGCATAATTTCCCGTAGAGTTTTAAGCTTCTTAACAGAATTTCTGAGTTATCTTGGTATTTCTTGTAATACCTAGGACAAGTTAATTCAGACAGGAGGCCCTTGATGTATAAAGGAGGGAGGGAGGAAAGGAGGGAGATTGGGATCCCAGGACATGAGCCATCTAGGGCTTACTCACATGCTGATGTGACATCCATTGTTTCATTTGACCTAAACCCTGTTGAGAAGATGGGAAAAGTGATATATTCTTTCCCTTCTATTAAGTGGACATAATGAATGTCACAATGCGTAATGACTTGGCTGGAGTCATATAATTGGCAAGTTGCATAAACAAGTGAGAACCCAGGTCTTCTGATGATCTTGAATTCTTAAGGAGTTTTGTAGGTGCCATTGGGCCTCCTCTGGGCTGAAACATTTCTACTATTCCAACTCAATGGCATCAGCTTGAGACGAAGAATACCACCCTGTTCCTCTACAGGAGAATCATACAGGTGGGGTGTCATGACCCAACCAGAAGGTGTGGAAAGAGTGGGACTTTATTTCTGTACTTTTAATCTAAAACTCTAAGAAAAAGTCCAATGAGAATAAATGGTTGGAATTTTGATTCTCTGTTTTTCATAAGACTATTGGGCCAGGGGAAAGTAGTACATGAAAATTTGTAGTTTTGAAATACTTGTGTTTTAATGGAGGACAAAATGGTCATAGTGCTGGACTGTCAATTTGGGAAAGAATGTAAGTATAAAAAGCTTAAATCTGGATATGCAACTGGAAAATATGATCAATTTTTTTTTTTTTTTTTTTTTTTTTTTTTACTTCTTAAACAGTTCTTTTTAGGGGAATTTAGTGCTCACCACATTTCTAGGAGCTCAGGTGATGAGAGCCCTGATTTAAAGCAGTGGGTTGTACATTTCTGCATTTTCAGCAAAGGCAACTGACAGGAGGTCTGAGTAGTACTGATTTATTTATAGCTAACTTTTCCCCTCCCCTTTGGAAATATTTAACCTACTCTAGATGTGATTTCTATGAGCCCAACCTGCAGGGGAGTCTCCTGTCTAGATTCCATCAAATTTACAATATCAGACACCACGAGGTGGGAGGAGGTGTGCATCTTGGTCAGTAAATCAAGGGATGGTCTGGTGTTTTCAAAGATACGCTGTCAGGGCCTCCAGCCAGCCATGCACTGAACTTGCTCAGGCCAGAGAGGAAAGAGTGAGAGCAGAGTCCTGTTTTGCCAGATGTTACTGCCTTAGTTTAATGTAAACAACAACAACAACCACCACCACCACCTGTGTGTGTGTGTGTGTGTGTGTGTGTGTGTGTGTGTGTGTGTGTGTGTGAGATAAAGATAGCGAGGAGTGGCCTTGTAGAAACCAAGTGTTTCTGTCACCAGATGACACATTTGCCACTTTTATCTTTAGCTAGGTAGGAGGTACGTTACATTATCCACGTTGTGCCACACTCTCGAAACTTGAACAAGTTTGACAAAATAATTCTTGAGCATAACTTTAAAGCAGCAGATGTATCTGGTTTGGAGAGATTGGCACTTTGTTTTCATTCTCCTCTTTGGAAGGAATTTCTCACCAAGTTAAGCTTCCTTACGAGAGCACAAGTTTTATTTTACCAATAATTTTCTTAGCTCCTCATGGCAAGGCTGACTGTATTTCCCTGCCTTTTTGGTCTTTCCATATGCTTTTTCAATCTTTCTCCCCTTTTTTGCAGATATCAGCAAAACTTTATCATCTCCCCAAATACTCCACACCTGCATCACTTGTAACATTAGTGTCATTTCTGGTCTTGCCTGTGGCAGGCCTCATCCGTACATCTGGGCCTCGCCTGTGGAGTGGAGGGGCGGGGGGCGGGGTGGTGGTGCTCCTCAGACACCCTCTCCTGCCTTAACTCTGGTTCTTTGCCAAATGTGAGCATGTCTGGCAGACAGAGACCAGCAAGTGAGCATTCCATGTGCTCTGGGGACGCAGTCGGCCAACAACTGTGAATTTTGGGTTTCTGACATGTGTGACCAAAACCATATCCTCTCGGTGACAGTTTTTTAAAAATTCAAAATATTATGGCCCTCAAGTCATGTTCGAGAGTGCAGTATTTTCCTAGGTCATGTTTCTACGACGTGACTTGAAAGACTGTACCTCACCTTTATCAGTAAGTCATAACCTTACTTACCCAGTCCCTTTAGACAGACACTTCGTGTTTTGCAAATTTGCCATCCTAGGAAACGCTAATAGAGAGACCGCAGGTTATCCCCTCTTCTGCACTGGCTCTACTGGCCCTAGAGCAGAAAGGAGAGCTAGCTACAGTCCCATGGCCTTTGACAAAAATTGATGAGAAAAATACGAAAATGACTTCAAATGGATTATTGTATCCAGCATAAGAGTGAGGTTGAAAAACAAGAGCTTTTTCCTGTGAAATCTAGCCAGAGGGGCGACTTAGCTGCGAGCAAGACTTCAGATGAGGATCATGTGCTTGGCTGGACCTCTACGAGCCTCGTGTCCGAGCCTCAGCAAGGGACCGGCAGAGAGGGCTTGTGCATCAGAGTCCTTGACTGGTACTTGTCGCCCTTGAGGAGCAGGAATCAGAGTTGTGGCTAAAAGATGGCAGAGCCTGCCGTCGCCCCGTACGGCCTTAAGGAGGTGAGTGCAGTCTTTCTCCTACAAAGCTTCTTCTAAAACACAGACTGCTGCCACTCTAGCCCAAGTGACAGATTGAGTAGGTCTGGGCGGGGTCCTGGAACTTGGCATCTCTAGCGAGTTTCCAGATGGTGTTGATATTGCTAGTCCAGGGACCCCACTTTAATGTGGAGTTGACGCACTGTGTGTGTCCTGACTCACCCACTGGAGAGGAAGGCTCTCCCTGTCCTATCCAGTGCCTCCTCTGGACTCCTTGGGCCTGGATCCGAAGCCTCCAGAGACAGTTCAGACTGCATCTATCTCAGCCACGTGAAGTCGTCCGGGCTGGCCGCACTGAGATGTCCAGGCTGCAGCCCCCACTCACCAATGTTGTGGTTGTACGAGCAGTTGAAAATATCACTCCGCTATAAATGCTACCAAGCAGTAAATCACTCTGCAGGCTGAAGAAGCGCCAGCTCACGTGCATGAAACAGAGCTCTGAGTTGAAGAGAGATGATGTTAACAGTCTGTTTAACTCTGCTCAGTGCCCTTGAACTTCCAGGTTGTGGAATGTTTCTCTGGAATTTGAAAGCCTACCCTGCCCCCAGGAGGCCTCCTTGGCTTATTCTCCCCCTCCTTCCTCCCACTGCCTAGATATGGACTAAAGTATGTATGGAATTTAGAAATTTAAGCTTGAATTTTTAAGTACACGTAGGTTTTTTGAAGTCTTGTTTTTAGAGGTATCACATTTGTAGGATCACAGTTGCACAAGGGGTCCAGTACACTACTAGGAATTCAAACCTTCCCGTGTGTAGACTTTGCCACTGAGCTGTTTCGTATCTGTAGTGACTTCCATGGAAACAAGCTAGAAAGTCTCAGATCATCAGTAGCCAGGGAATAAAGAAAGCCGAGTTAGGTCTGTGATGGACAGATGCATAAGGTCCCAAGAGCTTAATCTGGGGCGCCAAGCAAAGAACTTGGCTGATGGTCAGGTAAAGATGGGAAAGATGAGGTCACAAGCCGGATCCAGACGGAGAGGATGTGTAACCAATCTGAAGAGATGAGCCTGGGGATGTGGCTAAGATGATTGTGTCAGTTAGGTCTTTTGCATGAACACCCTAGATCCTTCCTCATAGAGGCTTGTATACCTGTGGAGCACGCACCTGTATGGCAGCCGCAGTGGTGGTGGTGGGTGAATCGACTCACACCGTTTCCCTGGATGCAGTCCTACCTCCATTGCCTTCGTAGAGTCCATTTTTCTGGCTCTTGCTTCCATGAATCCAAACCTGACTGCTTCTTTACATCACACAGCTGGTAGGAGGGCGGTGACTGGAATGGTTTTTCAGAGTCCGTGGAAGCTTGATCTGACAGCAGATTAAGAACATACTGAATGTTTTGGCACGGTCATCCTTGGCACATGTCCTAGCGATCAGTTATTAGCACAGATTCCCTTTCCCTTTTTTGGGGGGCCACTTTAGTTCTCTCTTGATGTCTGCTTAAATGATTCAGCAGCAGAAATTACCAGGAAACTAGAGTTGCTGGGTATTATAACATCAGGATAATGATTTTTTTTGTTTTGTTTTCATTTCTACTATCCTTTGGTAGTTACACGCCTCCCAATTAATGAATATTTGAGTGTAATTTCTTAATAAGTGGGTTGTTACAGCTGCAGAGTAGAAAAATTTCCCCATTGCTTGAATGAGAGGTTGATTGTTGATGTTTGGTTTTCTTTTTTTTTTTTTTTATCTCAACTATATTTCTTTATTTTACTTTTTTTTTTCTTACTTTAAATTCAAGTTAGTTAACATATAGTGTATTATTGGTTTCAGGAGTAGAATTTACTGATTCATCACTTACACATAACACCATTGCCCATCAGGCATTTAGCCCATTCCCCCACCCACCTGCCCTCCAGTGACCCTCAGTTTGTTCTCTGTATTTAAGAGCCTCTTATGGTTTGCCTCCCTGTTTTTATCTTGTTTTTCCTTCCCTTGCCCTGTGTTCATCTGTTTCTTAAATTCGACATATGAGTGAAATCATATATTTGTCTTCTTTTTTTACTTATTTCGCTTAGCATAATACACTCTAGTGCCATCCACGTTGTTGTAAATGGCAAGATTTCATTCTTTTTGATTACTGAGGAATATTCCATTATACATATTCCATTATACACACATACCATATCGTTATCCATTCATCAGTTGATGGACATTTGGGCTCTTTCCATGATTTGGCTATTTTTGATGGCACTGCTGTAAATATTGGGGTGCGTGTGCCCCTCCGAATCAGCGTTTTTGTATCCTTTGGATAGATGCCTAGTAGTGCAATTGCTGGGACATAGGTTAGTTCTATTTTTAACTTTTTGAGGAGCCTCCATACTGTTTTCCAGAGTGGCTGCACCAGTTTGCACTGCCACCAAGATGTATGGTTTAAAAATTAAAATAGTAAAATAAAGCATATAACTAAAATTGAGGCAACTCAGTTTGTCCCAAGGGGCAACTGCTCTCAACTCTCAGCTTTCCTCTGGGATTTAATCTTCCTATCTCCCCCAAAATGCTTACAGTGCTGTTTTTTTTAATTTCTCCATCATAGACATTATATTTTTACTACCTTTGGGTCAGGACTTCGTCTCTTGTTCTCTTCTCTTTCTTTACACATTTCACTTTTCCCATCTTACCACTAGGGCTTTATCACCATTTTTCATTAAAGCAGTATTTATTGTATGCATTATTAGGACTATATAAATACTGTTTTTAATTTTTTTTTTAACGTTTATTTATTTTTGAGACAGAGAGAGACAGAGCATGAATGGGGGAGGGTCAAGAGAGAGAGGGAGACACAGAATCTAAAACAGGCTCCAGGCTCTGAGCAGTCAGCACAGAGCCCGACGCGGGGCTCGAACTCACGGACCGCGAGATCATGACCTGAGCCGAAGTCGGGCGCTTAACCGACTGAGCCACCCAGGCGCCCCATAAATACTGTTTTTAACTGAACCAAGAGTAAAACCATGATTATGCTTTTTTTCGTGTACAACTTTTTATTTTCCAGGGAGTTAATAACTGCCTCTTTTTTTTCTCCTCCTAGTTTTATTATTTTTATTTTTTATTTATTTATTTATTTTTATTAGATTTATTCATTTTTGAGAGACAGAGAGACAGAGCACAAGTGGGGGAGGGGCAGAGAGAGAGGGAGACACAGAATCCCAAGCAGGCTCCAGGCTCAGAGCTGTCAGCACAGAGCCCGATGTGGGGCTTGAACTCAAAAACCGCGAGATCATGACCTGAGCTGAAGCCAGACAGTTAACCAACTGAGCCACCCAGGTGCCCCTCCTCTTAGTTTTAAATGTTCCTATCACTAATTGATTTTTTACTCAGTTCTCCAACAAAAGAGGAAAATGGTCAAGCATAAAAAAATTTTTCTTACTTTTTTTTTCTTTCCATTTGTCTCCTTCTTTCTTATTTTCTTTTTTTTTTCTCTCTCTGCCTTCCTCCCACCCCCTCCCTTTTCTCCTATAGTGATTCATCTTAAGCTTCAGTCTGGATTGATTGCTCCTGGAGTTTCCTGTGCAGCAGTCATTCTAAATTTTAAGTTCACTATGATTCTGGGAATTTGTTTTTTCTCTCCTTTGTTGGATTCTTTATTTCCAAGGTCTAACATCTTCCTCTTTTTTTTTTTTTTTTTTTTGGTTTATTTTTTCCAACAGTTTCTGGAAGAGGAGAGACCATTGGGAGATAAATTTGCATGTCTGAAAGTGTATTTATTCTATTTCACATTTGATTAATAATTGGACTGGTGTGGACTTCTGGTTGAGGTGGGTTTTCTTCTGAATTTTGAAAGGATGGTTCCATTGTCCTCGAGGTTTCCCATTTTAATTTCAGAAAGTGAGATGTCATTCTAATTCCTGATCCTTTTATGTGACATTTTTATCCTGGGAAATTCTGTGCTCTCCAATTTTATGATATGCCTTGGTATGAGTGGTTTTTTTGTTCAGTGGACACTGATTTGGGCTCTTTTAATTGGAAATTCATGTCCAATTCTGAGAAATTTTTGTTTTGTGTTTTATATGTCCAATTCTTTTCTTCCCATGTTTTCCTCTTTTTTCTCTTTGTGGAACTTCTGTTACCTAAATGATGAATGTGTTAGATTGAGCCTTGTTTTCCTTATCATTTCTGTTCTGTTTATCATCTCTTTTTATTTCAATGATCTTTTTGTTTTAGTTTCTTAGATATTTTCTCAATTTTATCTTCTAACCTTTCTTTTGATTTTTAAAATTTTGTTCGCTTTTAATTTCTAAGTTTTTCTTGATTTCTAATTAATCTTTTTCTGTAGCTTCCTATTGTTACAAGGATACAGTACTTTCTTCTCTGAAGATACTGTGATTTTGTTTGTTTCTTAGCTCCTTGTATTGTTTGTGTCCTTTGAATTCCTCTTTCAGTTCTTTGTTTTTTTTTTTAAATATGAAATTTATTGTCAAATTGGTTTCCATACAACACCCAGTGCTCATCCCAACAGGTGCCCTACTCGATACCCATCACCCACCCTCCCCTCCCTCCCACCCCCCATCAACCCTCAGATTGTTCTCAGGTTTTAAGAGTCTCTTATGGTTTGGCTCCCTCCCTCTCTAACTTTTTTTTTTTTTCCCTCCCACCCCCCCCCCCCCACCATGGTCTTCTGTTAAGTTTCTCAGGATCCACATAAGAGTGAAAACATATATAGTATTCCATTGTGTATATAAGCCACAATTTCTTTATCCATTCATCAGTTGATGGACATTTAGGCTCTTTATAATTTGGCTATTGTTAAAAGTGCTGCTGTAAACATTGGGGTACAAGTGCCCCTATGCATCAGCACTCCTGTATCCCTTGGGTAAATTCCTAGCAGTGCTATTGCTGGGTCATAGGCTAGATCTATTTTTAACTTTTTGAGGAACCTCCACACTGTTTTCCAGAGCAGCTGCACCAGTTTGCATTCCCACCAACAGTGCAAGAGGGTTCCCATTTCTCCACATCCTCTCCAGCATCTATAGTCTCCTGATTTGTTCATTTTAGCCGCTCTGACTGGCGTGAGGTGGTATCTCAGTGTGGTTTTGATTTGTATTTCCCTGATGAGGAGTGACGTTGAGCATCTTTTCATGTGCCTATTGGCCATCTGGATGTCTTCTTTAGGGAAGTGTCTATTCATCTTTTCTGCCCACTTCTTTACTGGATTTTTTGTTTTTTGGGTGTGGAGTTTGGTGAGTTCTTTATAGATTTTGGATACTAGCCCTTTGCCTGATAGGTCACTTGCAAATATCTTTTTCCATTCCGTTGGATCCTAAACCAGACAGAGACCCAGCAAAAAAGAGAACTACAGGCCAATATCCCTGATGAATATGGATGCAAAAATTCTCAATAAAATACTAGCAAATCAAATTCAACAGCATATAAAAAGAATTATTCACCATGATCAAGTGGGATTCATTCCTGGGCTGCAAGGCTGGTTCAACATTCACAAATTAATCAATGTGATACATCACATTAATAAAAGAAAAGAACCATATGATCCTGTCAATCGATGCAGAAAAAGCATTTGACAAAATTCAGCATCCTTTCTTAATAAAAACCCTCAAGAAAGTCGGGATAGAAGGGACATACTTAAACATCATAAAAGACATTTATGAAAAGCCCACAGCTAATATCATCCTCAATGGGGAAAAACTGACAACTTTCCCCCTAAGATCAGGAACACGACAGGGATGTCCACTCTTACCGCTATTGTTTAACATAGTGTTGGAAGTTCTAGCATCAGCAATCAGACAACAAAAGGAAATCAAAGGCATCAAAATTAGCAAAGATGAAGTCAAGCTTTCACTTTTTGCAGATGACGTGATATTATACATGGAAAACCCGATAGACTTCACCAAAAGTCTACTAGAACTGATACATGAATTCAGCAAAGTCGCAGGATACAAAATCAGTGTACAGAAATCAGTTGCATTCTTATACACTAACAATGAAACAACAGAAAGACAAATAAAGAAACTGATCCCATTCACAATTGCACCAGGAATCATAAAATACCTAGGAATAAACCTAACCAAAGATGTACAAGATCTGTATGCTGAAAACTATAGAAAGCTTATGAAGGAAATTGAAGAAGATATAAAAAAATGGAAAAGCATTCCGTGCTCATGGATTGGAAGAATAAATATTGTTAAAATGTCAATACTACCCAAAGCAGTCTACACATTCAATGCAATCCCAATCAAAATTGCACCAGCATTCTTCTCGAAGCTAGAACAAGCAATCCTAAAGTTTGTATGGAACCACAAAAGACCCCAAATAGCCAAAGTAATATTGAAGAAGAAAACCAAAGTGGGAGGCGTCACAATCCCAGACTTTAGCCTCTACTACGAAGCTGTAATCATCAAGACAGCATGGTATTGGCACAAAAACAGACACATAGACCAATGGAATAGATAGAGACTCCAGAATTAGACCCACAAACGTATGGCCAACTAATCTTTGACAAAGCAGGAAAGAATATCCAATGGAAAAAAGACAGTCTTTTTAACAAATGATGCTGGGAGAACTGGACAGCAACATGCAGAAGAATGAAACTAGACCACTTTTTTACACCATTCACAAAAATAAACTCACAAGGGATAAAGGACCTGAATGTGAGACAGGAAACCATCAAAACCCTAGAGGAGAAAGCAGGAAAAAACCTCTCTGACTTCAGCCGCAGCAATTTCTTACTTGACACATCTCCAAAGGCAAGGGAATTAAAAGCAAAAATGAACTGTTGGTACCTCATGAAGATAAAAAGCTTCTGCACAGGAAAGGAAACAACCAACAAAACTAAAAGGCAACCAACGGAATGGGAAAAGATATTTGCAAATGTTTTTTATCTTTCATATTGGAAACTTTCTTCAAATACCTGATGTTTTCAGCAGTCTTCTTTTAAGGGTGAGATTCCAAAAGCTGATCGGAAGCTTTGTGTACATGTATAAGGCTTATCAACTGGTGGGCTTTACTTAGGTTAAGAGGTTGAGGACGCAATTGGTTGCCCAAATGTCAGTATTCATGTGTTATTTCTGCTGAATTCATTCATTGATCCAGAGAATAATCCTTCTGCCTTTGGGGGTGGGAAAGGATATATAATGTTTGGGCTGTAAGTGTTTGGGGAGCTGAATGGGGGATGGGGGGGGGAAGGAGAGTTTCTCATTCTTCATTTTATAGATAATCACTTAATTCATAGTTTTCAGTGTGGTGCCTTGCCCTGCCTTCCATGCCTGGGGTCTCTGTGGACTCTCTCAAATTCATTTTCTCCAGAGAATAAACTTCCCTTCTCCTGCAAAGGTGGTGGGGTGGGGGGTGGGGGGTGGGCGTAGGGTTCGGGAAGGGAGGACTGGGAGAGCGTTGGCCTGCCTTTGCCTCTTAGTTTAAGTGATCTTGGAACCAATGTTCCTTATGTCTGTTTTCAGAGTCCGTTCTTCCTGGACAGTGGAAAGTTTACCCTTTTTTTTTGCTTTGCTTGGTAGTTTGTGTTGCTCTATCTGCTTTTTGTTTGCTTGCTTAAACAGCCCTAAAATTCTCTATATTTTTTACTTAATTTTTTATTTTGACATAATTTCAAACTTAAAGTTCCAGAAATAGTACAGAGTCTCTGTACATGCTACACCATATTTGTCAGATGTTAATATTTTACTATATTCTTTTTTTCCTGTGTATATACATTTATATATTTGTATATATTTTTCCTGAGCCATTTGAAAGTTGCAGATGCAACCCACCTTTACTCCTGAATACTTCTCGTATAGAATCACAGTGCAGTTATCAAAGTCATCTGAAATAGACATTGATATAATATTTTTACTTAATCTATAGACCTTATTTAGATTTTGCCATTTTTCCTAAATGTCCATTTTATAGCAAAAGAAAATTCCAGACCATGCATTACATGCATATATTAGTTGCCATGTCTCTTTCATCTCCTTACTCTAGAACAATTTCTCAGTCTTTGCCTTGCATGACATTGATGTGATTTAAGAGAACATGTCAGTTATTTTGTAAGACGTCTCTTGATTTGGCTTTGTCTGATAATTTTTGTATCAACTTATGCATTCAATTTAAAATTGTTGACATTCAAATTATGCATTTTTTTATAGGAATACTACAAAAGTAATGTGTTCTCAGTACATCATGATGGTGGACACATTATGTCAGTTTGTCCCGTGACAAGTGACGCTAACTTCAATCACAGGTTTTGGCTGGATTTCTCTAATGTCACATTACTGTTTTGTTCTTACTGTGTCTTGTGGGGAAATGCTTTGAGACCATGTAAATATCCTGCTGCTTCTCAAGCGTTGCAGGCCGGTTGTAGCTCCCACTGGTGACTTCTTGCCTGCATCACTTGTTACAATGGTTGCTGAATGGTGACTCCAGTTCCCATTCTCTATCAGCTTTTGAGAGTGTTTTGTTTTTGTTTTTTGTTTTCCTTTGACCTGAGAGTTCATGTCTTTAATCAGTTTTGGAAAATTCTCCATTGTTTTCTCTCTGAATATTACATATCTGTCATTTTCATTAATCTTTCCTTTTCCTGTTAAATGTATGTCAGACCTCCTTCATCCTGTTGTTATGTCTCTCAGGGTTTTTTTTTTTTTTTTTCCCTCACGTTTCCACATTCTTATCTCTTTGTACTGCACTCTGGATCATTTTGTCACATTGATTTTGCTATTCCCTTCAGCTGTGACTAATTTTTCACCCATCCATATGAGATTTAAATTTCAGTGGTTATTTTTAGAAACTCTAATTATTTTTCAAGTCTGCCTGGTCTTTTTTTCAGTGTCTTTTTTACAAGATATGTTTATAATTCCTTCTTTTATATCTTTAATTATTTGAGATACTTTATATTTTCCAATTATCCAATTTTTAAATTTCTTACCGGGTCTGCTCCTATCGTTGGTCTGCTGCCTTTTGCTCTTGTTGCATTGTTTCCTTATTTGTTTTATGATTTTGGAATGTGTGTTCACTTATTTTTTAATGTTTATTTTGAGAGAGAGAGAGAGAGAGACAGAATGCAAGCCAGGGAGGGACAGACAGAGAGAGAGACAGAGAGAGACAGAATGCAAGCCAGGGAGGGACAGAGAGAGAGAGAGAGAGAGAGAGAGAGAGAGAGAGGGAATCCCAAGTAGACTCCATGCTGTCGGCACAGCAGAACCCGATGCGAGGCTCAGTCTCACAACTGTGAGGATATGACCTGAGCTAAAATCAAGAGCCAGATGCTTAACCAACTGAACCACCCAGGCACCCTCTGAGTTCATCTTCAGTAAGGTTTTCTGTGGTAGTCTTTGCCACCTAGGCTAAGGGGGTGTCACTCTAGAGGGTTGGTTTGTTCTTGTTCGTTTGTCTATTTTGGCTTCTGCTGGCTATTCCAGAGGTATCCTGGAGATAAATCAGTTGTTTACATTAATTTCTCAGTAGGAGGTTTCCATACAACAGATACAGATTTCGTTTAAACCCCAAACCTGTATGAGGGCTGGCCTCTGTTAAAGCACCCCAACCTAAACTCAGGTTTTTTTTTTAATTAAAAAAATTTTTGTTTTAATGTTTATTTTTGAGAGACAGAGCATGAGCAGGGGAGGGGCAGAGAGAGAGGGAGACACAGAATCCCAAACAAGCTCCAGGCTCTGAGCTGTCCGCACAGAGTCTGATGCAGGGCTCAAACCCACAGACCGCAAGATCATGACCTGAGCCCAAGTCAGACACTTAACTGACTGAGCCACCCAGGCACACTGCCCCCCCCCCCCCCCGCAATTTTTTTAATGTTTATTTATTTTTGAGAGAGAGAGAGAGAGAGAGAGAGAGAGAGAGAGAGAGAGAGAGAACATAAGTATGGATAGGTCAGAGAGAGAGAGGGAGACACAGAATCGGAAGGCTCCAGGCTCCAAGTTGTCAGTACAGACCCCTATGTGGGGCTTGAGCCCACAAACCCTGAGATCATGACCTGAGCTGAAGTCAGACTGAGCCACCCAGATGCCCCCAAAAAGAAGTGTTTTTTATTGCCTCTATCTACTAGGGAATGACCTTCTGGGCCACCTTTTTGTTGATTGTGCAGGCCTTGAGGGATTCTGCCTTTGTGTGTCTGTCCCGCTTCTAGTTCCCTCACTTCCTGTGCCCAAAGACATCGTCCCTCTGCCAGCATGGACATTACACCCGAAGTCACTAAGCCCAGCAACTACCTCTGCCCTCCACAGGGTGCCAGAGTGCCAACCACCCCCTGTGCTCTCAGCCCCCAAGTGCGGCTTTTTCTTCATTTTTGGTGCCTGGGACTCCCGCTTCCTGTGACCTCAGCTAGGCATTTAAAAGGAGTTTTGTTATATTTTATCCTACATTTCCGTGTATCGTTTAGCAAGAGACTTCATCTGTGTCGCCTCCCAAAACGTGTTGAACTCTTGTCCACTGTTGTCGCCTTGCCTGTTCTTTCTGCCTTTGTAGGTTCATGCCTTTTCTTTTTCCAGGAGGAAGCGGAGATAAAACAGAGTAGACAAAACATATGCCTTATTGGAATTCCAGAGAAATGAAGAGTTAAGAAATGACTGCATTTTAGAGGTTGCTCTTTCCACATTGTATCAACTTTACTGGTGGCATTGTACTCCGGTCAGCTCGGAACCACACAAGGCTTTGGTTTTCTTGCTGGTAACTGTGCTGGTGTTTTGTGCTTAGATGCCACAAGGTGTAACTCTTTTTCAGGAGTTTCTGCTTACTCCGCCAGTGAAGTCTTCCTCCGTACCATAGCTGGCCTCTTACAGCCAGTGGGCTCAGCAAACCTTTTTATGCCTGGGCCAGAGAGTGAACTTCTCTTTCCAACTGTCAGAATATTTCAAGTGCAGGATAGTCAGACGAAATCATGAATTTGTTTCACCTCTCGGGAGAAGTAGCTGTTTCGGCTGCCATTAACATTCTTGAAACACTTTGGATTGTAGATCAGCTTTGTTTATTTGCATCAAATAAATCACTAGTGTTTTCATTAAAACATATCTTCTAAGTGTTTTCAGTGCACTTCTTAAGTAACAGATCTGCGGATGGTAATTATGTTCTAAAAATAATCCAGATCTTGTGAACTATGTCAAGTAGGTGAACTGTTATTTTTAATATATCAAAGTATGAACCAACAAAATCAATGATGTGTTATTTTTGCCCCATTTAATTGATTAGACAGTGTCTTAAACTATCTTACCATAGATATATTTAGCGAAATTTATTACTTGCAGACTGATATAACTCATGAATTATTAAAAGCATCAGCATATGGAACCCACTCTTCCCTCATTCCAAATTCTTTTAATATGGCTTATGTTGAGCCATTTAACTGGCTTCTATCCATCCCACCGATGGAAGCTGCAGCCAGATGAGGAGTCTTATAAATGATTGGCTTCCTTTCCAAGCAAAAGGAGGATGAAATGTCAGCTTTTTCCTCCACTACCTGAAAAGCAATCAGTGGCAACCTTTCCTGGCCTTCTTGACAGTAGTTTGGCTCTATAGAAGAGGGTGGGCATTTAGCCAAATGTGAATTTCAGTGCTGTATCAAGAAAAAAGTAGCTAAAACTCAGATAATAGCTGGAATTTGCAGAGAGGCATTCAGATGGGTCTAACCTGTGAGTCTTCAGGAAGCTAACCATAGCTCAGAAATTCCTGAAGTGCTCATTTGAATCCCTTCTTTCCTAGCGATGAGCTGAGTGACCAGAGGTTACCTACCAAATCTGTCTTCCCGGCTGTGTGCGCTCCTCTGTAGGACTGGGTTGAGGGGTACCAACAGCTTCAGAATAGTGTAGCATGGTGACTGATTACCGACGACAAATCAAGACCACTGAAAAGGACTCCAAGGAATCAAACCTTGGAGTTCAAGACCATTTATTAACTCGAACTTATGCTTTGAAATTTGTTATCTGTAAAATGGGGATATTACTTATTTCACAGGATTATTATGAAATCTTAAATAGTATATGTGGAAGCATTTTGTAAGTGGTGTGGGACTATAAAAAGTAAAGGGTTGTTAACATAAGGCTGCTAGTATAATGCTTTATCACATGGAACAAATTTTAAAATTGTGAAGGACACTGGTGGGGAAAAACTGAAATTCACAGGACAGTGGTTTTTTTGTTTTTTCTTTTTGTTTTTTGTACCCATATAGGCTCTATTATGTTTTTTCTGTTGTTTAATCCTTACAACTCCAAGAGTTAACATTCTGTTAGCTCTGTTCTTACAGACGAAGAAAGTGAGACTTACTTAAGATCTACCTCTCCATCATTCTGTCTTATAAAAGAGGAAATGGAGACTAAAGACGATTCTCAGTCCATCACTCCATCTATTATAATATGCTACTGTATTTTCATAACTGTTTTTATCTTGCACACAAACTTGGCCCCCAAATTAAATAGGAAACACAATAGCAAATAATTAGATTGACAGTGTAAATAGAGACAGACTTCCGTCACTGGTGTTATGATGGATTAGATATGCTCTATGACCCTCCCAACTGAACAAGTAAAATACTGAATGAAATATCATAAAGCAGTTTTAGCGTATTGCTAAGCTGGCGTGAAAGTAAGATATTTGTTGACTCACTAAACAAAATGAGGCTGGGTACCCTGGCAGGTGATTGGGAACCAGAGCCAGCTTTGCGTGGACGTTTTTGTAATTTGATGACCTGGGGCTTCTGCTATGAAGAGTGGGGCAGGGAAGCAGGATGGACAGCCTGTGGCCTATGTAAGTTGGGGAATCTAGAAAGAACTTCCTGGAGAATCCAGGAAATCAAAAGATTATATTTTCAGTTAAAGGGGAAAAGAAGTAGGTCTGTAATGATCCTGCTGTTGAGAACTACAGTTTTAAGCCACCTTCACATGGTTCGTGGTCCGAATTCATACAATAGGTGTCATCCAAATACACTTTCAGAGAATTTCGTTGGAAGTGGCCCTGAATTGGTAGGGACCAGCAGAAGTAGACAAACCCACTCTTGAGTAATTCATCTTCAATCTGGGTCTCAATTCTTACAAATAAAGTATCTCAGGAAAATCACAGTTACAACCCACAAGACCATAAAGAAATAAGGCAATATCATGACTGAGAACCAGCAGAAATTCACCTTCAAGGACTCTGATTATGGGATTAGATTATTAGATTCAAAGAAATTGTTGAGGGGCGCCTGAGTGGCTGAGTTGGTTAAGCGTCCGACTTCAGGTGGTGATCTTTTGGTTTATGAGTTTGAGCCCCTCATCAGGCTCTATGCTGACAGCTCGGAGCCTGGAGCCTGCTTTGGATTCTGTCTCTCTGTCTCTCTGTCTCTCTGTCTCTCTGTCTCTCTTCCCCTCCCCCACTCATGCTCTTTCTCTCAAAAATAAATAAACATTTAAAAAATTAAAAAAAAAAAAAGAAATTGTTGAGCTATAACCCAAAGAGACCGAAAAATGAAGCGATGTGGAGAGTGGAGGATGTCTAATCAAGAGTTCTAGAAGGAGAAGAGAGGCAGGGTGGAAAGAGGCCCTCTGAAAGGATAATGGCTGAGGACTTTCCGTTATTGTTGAATTCCAGACTTCAGATTCAGGAAGACCTATATATAAATCACGAAGCAGGTGAAACCACAGTACACCAAAGAAAAAGAGAAGACCTTAAACTCGTCTAGAAGAAAAAGAGACTGACAGTAGAAATTACTTGCCCCACGCTCCTGTGACCCTGGGTTAGTCTCTCAGAGAGTCGCCCAGGCCTGTTCTTCTGGTACACTCAAATGCGGTTGGACTCATTCCAGCTCCACCATAGAAAACGTATTCGGGAGCAAATTGCCCTAAGGAAGTTCTAGGGATGCTAAGTTGATAATTTACTATCTCCCTTACTTAAGTCTGCCGCACTAAGGGGATTTCTGACCTTTGATTTTCTTCATCTTTCGTGTGTCTGTTTACCGCGGAGTCAGTGAGATTGTAGCCATCCGTGTTACCTTGTGTTTGTGAACAATCAGTTGGTTTTCGTGGGTGGAATGAATTAAAGGTGGGACGCAGCAAGTAGACTTCAGACCTGTCGCCGAATCTTTTCTCCTTGATCTAAGAGAGCCGGCCCGAAGACCACGCTAGGTCTCTGTACTTGTCTGGTTTCCTGAGGCAGCGCATGCCCAGTGGAGTGTGTGCCGCCAGTTGTTGGGGCTGCAGAGGTTTAATGGTTAAGGTAACATGGGCCACATTACTGATTGCCCCTTTCAAATCTCCCAGTAACCATTAACATAAATATCATCTCACCATTTGGGACAGGGGACACCACCCTTATGCACGTTAGTAATGTGATGCTAATGCTTAACCCTTTCCTGGCTCTGTTCGCTTCCGCGGCCTTGCTCTGTGTCCTTTAGTAGGAGGTCTCTGTGAACCTCGAGGTGAAATGGAAGGGTTAACTCCTTTTGGTTTTGCCCTTTGACCACTTCAGGATGAGAGGCATGATGAAATACTTTTCAAAATCTTCAGTGGAAACACATCATGCATAATTGGAGCAAAAAAGAATAAATCAAAGCTTTCCCCCCCTTTTAGTCTGGTAATTCATAATTGAAACCACATTGAGGTAGGGGCTGATAACTTCAAAACAAGCAGGGAAACTGCCCTTTCTGTCAAGGTAGGGATAGGTAAGGCTCCTCATTACCAAGGGCTCAAAAGCTTCTGTATACAAGCCTGTCCTCTCCTCCCTGCCTTGCTTTGAATTCTCACTCTTCTGCTCAGCCAGATACCTTCAGTTAAATCAAATCTGGGTTCACTCCAGTGTGCTGAGTTCTCTTCTTGTCACATGAATTTATACGTGGTGACATTTAGAAAAAATCTCTGATATGGTGAGTAATAGGAATTAAATTTTGAATCATCCTGCTTCAAGGTTGATTTCTTCTGTCTGGAATTTGGTTGGTTTAGGTTGAAAGAGTCCTTTAGTTAGTAACGGCATGCGGTTTTCCTCGCTCTTGATTTTATAATCCTCCGGTAGTGGCAGCAAGAACGTTTCAGGATGGTTAGCAGAGGCCATGTACTTGCTCCCTGCCTTCCTCTGCTTTCTGTATGGTAGGTAACCTTGGCTAGAATGGTTTTGGCTAGGCTCATGTCGGGCTACCGTGACCTTTCAACTAAAAAAAAAAAAAAAAAAAAAAAAGGCAAAACGAGATTGCGGGAGAGGTCCAGACAACTTTCCTTGTATGAGATTGCCAAAGGCACACCTAATTTGAGTTTGAATTTCTTTCTTGAAGGGGAAAACCCCTTTGCACTGAAGGGGGACCCTATGCGTCTCTTTCAGGCATCCTGAAACCCGAGCCCACGACTCTCTCTTGCAGGTTGGTCTGCTCACTGCTCACTCACCAGGGCTTTCCAGAATAAGCAGTATGAAAGAACTTTTCCTCAGCTGGTCTTGTGACCTGGCAGTTTTTGTAGCTATTATGGATTACTTTTATGTGATTGCAGCTTAACAATCTGGATTTCTTATTGAAGCTTCTAGAATGAATGGCTGTTGTGGGAGTGAAAGTGAAGTTTGGGAGGAGGGGCGGGAGATGGCCAAGGTATTCTGGCCACATGCCAGTACTCTGCCACAGTGATACATACCTCTCCTCTTGGCTTCTCCTCCCATCTCTGAGTAAACGGTTTCATGGGGGAGATTTGAAGGCGGTGTCGATAGCCCAGATTTTGGCGGTGCCGCTGCGGTAGGTGGGCTTTGCCTTTTCTTCAGGTCACCGTTGCTGGGTGCCTGGTTCCATGCCCTGTCCTGCCATGATGGAGATTTAATCAGGCAACAGAGTTAATTGCCAGCGTTGTTTGCCTTTTCCCTGGCAGAAGTCAGAGTCTTGAGTAAATTATGGAGGTTGAAATTTGCTTGATTTCCTGCAGAAAGTGGGGTCAAGAGGTCCCAGACTGTAGACACTCTCTCTGGTCAGCCAGCAGGGGGTCAGTTCTTAAGGGTATTTCAGAGGAGACTGAATGCCATTCTTGAAATGTCCTTCTCCACCAGTTTTTTTCTCTGGGGGTTAGTTTGTTGACCTGACCCCAGTGGAGCGGAGGGTCCATGTGAAGGCACACACCCCAATTAAAGCCGCCTTTCTCCACGCTGTCCTTGTGCTGTTTGAGGAGGACAAAAGCGATTGGCACAGAAGCCTAGTTATAGGGCAGCATTTCCTATTTCTGACCTTTTGAAAAAGAACATAAAGGGAGCCATGTTTCCTTCTCAGGAAAACAATGCTCAGGAAAAGAAAGTTTTGAAAGGCATCAACAGAAAGCTAATCATGTGACTTAAAAGACCCTTCCATCCTTCCAGGCTTCTGGTGCCATGGCGTTGGCCTGCCCGGCCGGTGCCTCTCGATTCCGCTCTCCTCCCTTGTCTCCCTGTCTTGTTTGCTACTCAGTTTGCCAGCATGCGCCTGCTTACCCTTGACGACGATGACGACGACGCAGCAGTCCCCTCCTCGTCTCTCCCAGGGAGGCAGAGGCCACTGTGTCGGCCTTCACGTTCCCTGCTGGCCCGGACTTGAACACCTTGTGTTGGTACTTGTTATTTTACCTGGCCGTCTTCCCCACCAGGTTATGAGCGTGTCGAGGGGAAGGCCTTGGTTTGTCTTGGCATCTGTAACCTTCTTCTAGGAATATGGGATGTGCTCAGGAAATGTTGACCGAATGAATGAGCATCAGAAATACTATCGGTAGGAGCAATCGCTGAATTGCTAACACCAGTATTTGGGCAGGTTGGAAGAATACGGGTAGGGGGAGCCGCACGTTTTTGCGTTTGTTTTAAACTACAGTTCATGGAGCTCTATGCCGAGCCCTCTGCTCAGAGCTTCTGTGCATCACCTCTCTTAGTCATCATCGCCCTAGGAGATGGTACCATCATGGTCTCCATTTTACAGAGGAGGAAATTCATACAGGAGTAGCTTCACGCATCACAAAACTAGAAAATGGCAGGACCTAGATTCAGACTCTCTGCTAAATATCCTTATCCTACACTTCTTTGGAATATTTGGTACAATAAGATTCTTGGTAAGTGCTTTCAAATGAACGAACTAGGTTGGAAATTACTTTAGAACTCATGACGTCACGCATTTGAGTGTATATCAACTCTTCACATCCAGACATGAAGAGGACAGAAAGAACATCACCTGGGCCCTGTGGACTTAATGGAATTTAATTTAATCTTACTCATTTTTATTTTATTTTTTTTTTTGTATTAATGGACTTTTTTGGAAGGGCACCTGGGTGGCTCAGATGGTTAAGCATTTGACTTTGGCTCAGGTCAGTTTGTGAGTTTGAGCCCCATATCCAGCTCTGTGCTATCAGCACAGTGCCCACTTCGGATCCTCTGTCCCTCTCTCTGTCTGCCCCTCCCCGATCCATGCTATCTCTCTCTCTCTCTCAAAAATAAACATTAAAAAAAAAAAAAAGAATCAGTAACAAAAAAATGTTTAATGTTTATTTTTGAGAGAGAGAGAGAGAGACAGAAAGAGAGAATGTACACGAGCAGGCGAGGGGCAGAGAGAGAGGGAGAGAAAGAATCCCAAGCAGGCTCTGCACCTTCTGTGTAGAGCCTGAGGCAGGGCTTGATCTAACGAACCATAAGATCATGACCTGAGCTGAAATCAAGAGTTGGCTGCTTAACTGACTGAGCGGCCCCGGTACTCCAACTTACTTATTTTTAAACAGGTTTTCATCGGGTGGCGCTAGGCACTATGCTAGGCGCTAGGTGTTAAAACAGCTATGGTTCTTGCTTTCATGGAGCTTTCAAGATAAAATATAACGAGTAGGAAGGAAAAGAGGAAACTGTGAAAATAAAAACAGTATATTTGGAGAAGGAGTAGAGGTAGAGAATCTGGATAAACTAGGACCCTAGAGCATGATAAGGTCAAGGTAGAGAGGAAAAAGGATTTCATCTAGACTTCTTGCTGGAAGAGACTTGACAATTGCCATCCCACTTTCAAGACATGTGTAAAGTAAAGCCCAGAGAAATTACTACTCCCACAGGGTCAACCATTGGTTACCATTCATCGAATGCTTGCATGTGTGAGGTACTTTACATATATTAAATATTTACTTTTATTAACAGCCTCTTGGTTGTTAAGAAATGCTAATTAAGAAATGTAAATAATTAACATTGTTAGAAATTATTACTCTTATTATTTCTCATAGCTGGAGAAGTAGTATTATTATCACAATTATGGAAACTGAGGTGCAAGAGAGGTTAAGTACTTTGCCCCGGTCACACTGCTGCTAAGTGAAAGAATCTAGATTCCTATTAAGGACACACAGTACCCAAACTGACCCCAAACATGTCGACTCAGGTTTTGAAGTCACCTGCCTCATATAACCCTGGCGGTATATCCTACAGTAAAGCACCGAGCCCGTATCCCAGTAAATACACGCTCGGCCGCTTCTGGGTTAGGTCTGTGCTCATCTCGAGATCTGTATTTCATGGGGAAGTGTTGGTAAGATTTCAGTCCCTATTCTGCTCCTTGGCGTGCTATCTGCCCTTTAGGCTGCCTCTTCTTTTCTTTTCTTTTTTTTTTTTTCAACGTTTATTTATTTTTGGGACAGAGAGAGACAGAGCATGAACGGGGGAGGGGCAGAGAGAGAGGGAGACACAGAATCGGAAACAGGCTCCAGGCTCTGAGCGGTCAGCACAGAGCCCGACGCGGGGCTCGAACTCACGGACTGTGAGATCATGACCTGAGCTGAAGTCGGACGCTTAACCGACTGAGCCACCCAGGCGCCCCTAGGCTGCCTCTTCTGCTTCCGCCTTCTCAAGCCTTACCTGGTGTGCAAGTGAGTAGTGTGGAAAAGTAGAACACCAAGACAAGTTACCGTCGGGTCCTACCCACCCCCTTTCCCGCCTCTCCTCCTCCCCTTCCACCGCCCTCCACTTCCCAAATGGAGCTGGCCAAGGGGATGAGACCCGATCTGTCGTCTTGCCAGAGACTCTGGTTCCTTCTCCTGGCAGTGCCTTGAAATCAGAGCTGTGATGCCCTTCAGGGGGTGCCTCGGTTTAAATTCCAAGGGATTTGTTTTCCGAAACCAAGCTTCGCATCTCTCAGGGAACTTTCCTCTCCTTTTAATGTCATACAGGCGTTCGAGTGTGCTAGCATTCCCCACTTCTCCAAGAACAGACCTCATTTTGTTGGGGTTTTAATAGTTTTTCCTTCTGTGTTAGAGATGTATTTATCTTTTTTAATTTATGTGTTTCCTCTGTGTCAGTGTTACGTATTTATTCCACGTACCTTTGGAAATCGTAGAGTTTGGGGTGGGCTCTTGCCCACATGTGATTATCAAGGATAAAGAACTTCCAGCATTTTTGTCTCAGAGAAGAGTTAGAAGTAATAAACTCTGGTGCTCCCCACAGTTCCATTTTCTAGAGTCTATAAAATGGTGATGCCTGCCTTGGACTCGGAGGAGGAGCGCATGGGGAAGGGCCGTGAACCTCCACCATCCAGTGTTCTGGAGCTAGACAGCTTACACATTGTGTAACCTTGAGCACCTAGCATCATTCCCTCCCCTCCCCTCCCCTCCCCTCCCCTCCCCTCCCCTCCCTCCCTCCCTCCCTTCCTTCCTTCCTTCCTTCCTTTCTTTCTTCCTTTCTTTCTGGTAAAGCAAATGATTAGACATCATTCACTATTTTTAATCTTATAGTTTCATCATGTGCAAAATAAGAATAACTTTGTCTACCAGGGGGTTGTTGTGAGTGAAACTCAAGTGAGATAATACGTGTAAAGCCCAGTGCCTAACGCTTAGTAAATATTCAGTAAATCTTTCATCACACATTACATTATTTTACACCCTTCTTCAAAAAATCTGTTTTTCTGCCTTTTCCATTTAAGTGGTGCTTTTCAGGCGTAAGAGAGTATTGTGTTGGTAGGAGTAAATGAGTGGGTTGGGATGGTGATGGCAGAGAGGCCATGCACCTTCAGGATTAGTTGTGACTTAAGCATAAGCTACTTACTGACCAGTTTCCATAAAAGTCAGGAGGATAAAAGAATAAGATTTGGGGTCGAAAAGTAAAAGGGGTTCCTACAAATGTGATGAGATGCTAGGGTACCAGTGCTAAAGTCCAGGCACCTTCCTAAGACTGCAGCTTAATGTCAGAGCATGAGGTCATAGACACTGAAAGTCCGCATTGAGCAGATAGCCTTTCCTATTGTGTCTCGTGGCTGTGAAATCTAATTATGGCCTGTTGTGGACGTTCTGGCTTTAATATCCTGATTACATTAGGACTCCTGGAATCCCATTCAGTCTCTGTGAGTTCCCATCCCATGTGTATTCCATGTGTTTGTGTACATTTCCTGTCCCACACTGTTACATCTGGCAAACAGCTGTTGTCCTCTATGTGGTGATGGGTGTCCATCAGTGATAAGGATGAGGTTGAAGGGGAACCTTGGGAATGCCAGAGTAGGAGAGACGCTAGGGAAGTGTAAGCGGCCAGAATAACAGATAGGACATTTCATGTTCAGCCACCTTCTGGCAGAGATGAAGTCTGGTCCTGGACTTTTCACATAATATGAATGTGAATGTAATTAATGCCACTGAACTGTACCCTTAAAAATGGTTAAAATGCTGATTTCATGTTATGTTTGACCATGGTTTAAAAAAATTAACGTACCAAAAACCATTTTATGCTTTAAATGAGTGGATTGTATATTATATGAATTATATCTCACAAAAGCTGTTTAAAAATATAAAGTTGTTTTAACAATCTTATTATCAGTACAAAAATATTTTTGCTTATATTACTGTATCAACAGTTACTTAATCTTTTAATGGTAGCAAAGAATTTGAATTTCCGTCAGTACTTTTTAAACCTTATTTTGAGAAAATTTCAAACCTACAGAGAAATTGAAAGAATTATACAGTGAACTCACACCTAGAACTCCTTGCCAGGATCTATGCATTTTATGTATTCACACTCTTTATTCCCAGTGTCAGAAGTGATGTGCTTTGATATATTTTATTTTGTTTTGTTTTGCTTTTTTTTTTTTTGTTTTTTTTTTGTTTTTTTCAAATTCAATGTGCTAATTACTTCTTGGGCCCTTTCAATTTGAAAACTCATGTCTCTTCTACTGTTCTGAGAACTTATTTCTTCGGTAATTTTGTTTCTTCTGTATTCTGTGTTTTCTTTTTCAGGAACCTGTTAGATGGATGTTGGACCTCCTGGATTTTCTCATCTTTTTTGTCCTGTTTTTTATCTCTGCCCTTTTTGTTCACTAGATTGGAATATGTTGCCTTTTTCTTTCAATCCTGCTTTTAAAAAAAATTAAGCTATATTTTTAACGTTCAAGTATTCTTTCCTGTTCTTTGATGGATCTTTTTAAATAAAAATAGCAATTTATTCTTATTTCATGGATGAAAAATTCTCTTCCTGAGGATATAATTTATTGATGTTGTTTTAATATCCTTCTGCTTTTCTATTGTCTCTGTTTCCCCTGAGTTCCTGCTTTTCTATTCGTTCATTTGGTTTCTGTCATTATGCGGAAGATGTTGTTGAAACGGCTGTGATTCTAGGATCTGTTCATAATTACCAGGGAATCACTGAAAACCTGACCGGAAGGAAGCTCTGTGTGTGAGGGCAAGCCTACTTCCGGAGGGCTGTGAGATGGTTGAGGGGCAAGTGGGCTCCATGGCCACCGGCGTTTGGGGAGCTGCAGAGCAAGAAGGCTCTGGGGCTCGTCACTCAGAACGTAGACTGGCACCTGCATTTTCCTCCCAAAGGTGTCCACATTTCCACACCCAGAGCTTCAGCTCCCCAGAGAATATACCTCCCTCCCCCTGCAGGGGTGGGCAAGAAGAGGAGTCTTCTGGCTGCGTGGCTGGGTGAAGGGAAGTTTTGTGGGTCTGGGTCTTTTTTTGCTCCTTACACATATTTTTAACCAGTCTTCCTGTTTTCAGCCCTGCCCCTCCTCTTACCCCCACAAGGTTTCTGCTGAACTCCGTTCTGAGCCTTTGGGGGCTGAGCAGTTTGGACTGGTTTGCCTTCGTGGGCCCCGCTCTGTAGGCACTTCGCTTCCACGCTCATTCTCCTGCCCCGTTACCACTTCACCCTTCCAGTCTTTCAGAAACCCGTCCCTGCTGCTCATCAGCTGTCGTGGCCTCTCTCATTTCACTGTCGTCGTCCATTTCTATTTCCGATCTACGGTCACTTTGGTGGACTTGAGGAGAGAATGGAGATGACGCATGCATTTCATCTGCTGGGTTTAACTAGCAATCTCTTCTGGGCTACAGACAGTCTCTGCTCCTGTTTTAGTGGCATCAGAGCTAAAGTTAATTAAAGAGAGTCCGTACAAAAGCTCTTGGGCTGGTCACGGTGACAGCCACCCAATCTCCCACGTTCTAGCCTGACATCAGTGGCAAAGAGATCAGCCCCATGGTTACTAGACCCTTCGCTGACTCCTATTCATCTGTTCTCTTGCAGAAGCGGGGCAGTGTGAGCAACCCACTCTTCCTCCCACTGATTCCACCACAGTCCCAAGGTTTTACCGCCATCGTCCTCACCTACGACCGAGTGGAGAGCCTCTTCCGGGTCATCACTGAAGTGTCCAAGGTGCCCAGTCTGTCCAAGCTGCTCGTTGTCTGGAATAATCAGAATAAAAATCCCCCGGAAGGTAAAAAGGGTGGGAAGGTGCTGTGTTCAGGAACGGCCTGCTTTGGGTGTCGGCGCGCCTCCCAGCCGGGTCAGTTTGGGACTGGCCACATTATTTGCATCCTTAGGCTTGCATGAGGTTTCCTGCTTTGTCAACAGTAATGCCATTTCTGAGGCAGCGTGACCCCAGTTTAGTCAGCCATCTCATTCTTGTTCTGGGGTGGCCCAGCTCACTGTGCGCCCAGGGTGTGAGCTGCAGCCACGAGGGTCTGAGAGCTTAGGAATCAGTGGGATCAAAGGCCAGCAGCCTTGGGAAAACAGACCTCAGCTTCCCTCGGCCATCTCAGCTGATTTGTTTACATGAAAGCTCAGTTTAAAAGGCATTAGTTTTCTCCTTCCTTATCTTGGCTCTGATACTGTGCTTTCCTTAAAAAAAAAAAAAAAAAAAAAAAAAAAGATGGCCTCACTTCCAACTGGGCAAGTCAGCAGAGCATGCCGTCTCCAGGCTTCGAATCAGTTCCTTAAAGTGAGTGCGCACTACGGTCCCCAGGCGGTTCATCGCTAATCGCTTTGTCCCTTGCCTTGGCCACCGTCTGAGCTGCTGGCTGGCGCTGGCAGCTAGGGTTGAGGACTGTTTGATTAATTGGATTTCTTTTTCATTCAGGAGGCATAGAGTATGTTCCACCTGCATTTAGTTTCTCATTCAGTCTGTCTATTACTGATCCTAATCCCAGGCACTTCAAAGCTCCTGCCCTTTATAGCCTATTAAAGCCAGGAAGTTTCTGATGGATTAGAGCAAGGAATGAGTTTGAAGTTTGTAATGTGCACCACTATCACTGATAAGGTCTAGTTTATTGCCTGACAGTAGTATCTGCACTTTTTATGGCTATTCTCTTTTAATTGGGAATACTGAAGTCAGGATAGCCAACCCTGGAAACTGCCCCGGTAGATCTATAGTTTAGGCTGGAAGAAGAACATTTACTGTCTGTGAGGCAAATCAGAAATTACCCCCAAGAAAATTCTTTAGTACCTCCTGAGACATTTGAGAAATGTTCCTTAGTGGGATTTTCGTTCTCTGAGAGAATCCTACACTTTCTCTCTAGATTTAGGGAGCCGTGGTTTAAGTGAACAAAATGTCTACTTTAAGTGACGCTCCCATTTTACGCTCCAAAGAACAGTGCCTTTTCTTAGTAAGTACATCTTTTTATGCCAAGTCCGTTTTCCTCCCAACAACCAGTTTCCTGGATTTTTGTCTGTTTCATTTATTTGACTCTCAAGAAAGGGTAGAAGGAAAAGGGAGGAGAGGAGAGGAGGAAGAACTGGGCAGGAGGAAGGGAAAGGCAGAGGGACACGGGAGCTGGGCAGGGAGGGGCATGGAGAGGGCCCAGCCCGGGGCCTCACCTGGAGGTGGGGGGGGGGGGGGTGAGCCGGCCGGCACTGCTGTGCTGCTCCTTGGTCTGGCACTTGAGAGGGACGAGTCCTGTTTTGAGAAGGAAGGCTGTGGGTCCCTGCTCGGATCTGCGGTAGCTCACTGCATCCTGCCACGTTCACCCTCCCGCGCCCGCCCCCGCGCCCGCGGGCCGCCGGCTTTCAGAGGGAGCCCCCGCCCGCCCGGATAGGCACAGGTGCAGATCCTGGAGCTAAATGCACAGGACGCTTCTCCTTCCTTAGACACCTTGCTCAGGCACTTTGCGCTCCAGGGGAATGGTTTCTTGTGAGTGCGAGTCCCTCGCAGACCGTGAGAAGGGAGGAACCGTTCTCCGCCCTCCCAGTCGAAGCCCTCGCCTCGCCCTGGTTTGACGGAAAGCAGTAACACAAACCTAGAGGTTTTGGAGCGGGGTGTTCAGTCTTAATTTTGGGGAGACCTTGCTAAAATGTGGTTAATTTTATGACCAGGAGCTTAGTTTATTTTTGGAACGTTTTGGCTCCGGGGAAGAGAGCGAGCCCTCAACCGATGAGGCCCCAAATTTGACACGTTTAGAGACTGAACCAGCTTTTTTTTTCCCTCGCAGTGGTTTTTAGGTCTCCACTCAGGCTCTGGCGATGTGGTTGTTTGGGGAGAGCGTGAACCATGTTTAATCTTCTGTGGGGTGTTTGTTCAGTTGGTAAATGAGGCTGTCAGCTCTGGTCCTCATGCCAGCAAAGCCATCTGAGTCTGCATGTATGGCATTAGTAACATATATATCTTTTATAAAGCAAGTCCAAGGCTTTGAAATATTAGAGGCGAAAATGATGTTTTTCACTTTCTCTACATTTACTAAAATAAATATTGCGGTGAACATGTCTGCTGCTGGGAGGGTTAATGTAGGCAGAAATCCACACCCCCCCCCCGGCTCCCCCCACCACTTTTTTTTTTTTTTTCACTCTCCAACACAACCAAATACTTTTTGCTTTTTGGTTACATTTAAGCCTAAATTGCTGGGTTTGAAGTTTAAGTAAATACTTAGACTAGGCAATAGAAATTTCCAGTGAGCTTTCGTCACATCGGTTTCGAGCTCTGTCAGAAAAAAAAGGCAAGCCACTGCCTTCCTCCTCCCCAGCTCTTCAGTTTCCAAACTAGATGGATATAGAGGTTGTTTGGCTTGGCCCCTGGCCTCCGTGTGAAGGAAGCTCTTACATTGTACATCTCAGACAGGTTTAACTCAGCCTTCTGTTTTAGCTGATTTCAGTGTTAAATTTGAATTGACCTCAGGAGCTCCCTGGCTTCAGATCGTGACTTTGAGAGTTGTTAGCAGGCGGGCTGGGCTGAGTGTGTTGGGATGGTCAACCCAGAGGAGGCAACAGAGAAGTAGAAGTCACAGCCAGCCACCTTGCATTTGTGCTGAATTCTGGGACTGTGGGGAATTAACGTCATGGGGACCAGCTGGACACCAGCAGCTTGAGCACTCCAGAAGTGAGCTCAAGGTTTGTATGGAGATAATCTGACCATTTATTTTATGGGTCTGTGGTTGTGTTTGTGACAGTGTTGGCCAGGATGGGCTTGGGGTCATCTTCAGTCAACCTGAGCATTTTATGGTACCTTTGCCAAGATGGAGGGAAAATTCTCTTTGCTCACATCTTTCTTGGCATCCAACATGGAGAAAACCATTAATCAGTACACATTTAAAAAAACCCCTCAACACAAGGAGTTCTTTTTCTCCTTAGAGCTAGACTAAAGCTCCTAACTGTGAAGTTATCAGGTCACCTGGCTCAGCTGTTTGTTTTTCATAAATTCAGCAATGTGCTTGGAAAACCCTTGTTTTTCAGACTACTTTGCGTGAATGGAAGGTGACATTTTTATTTTGCCAGCTGCAGATTCACAGGATGAGACATAAGGTACATTATTTTGAATTCATTTAGAATTTAGAAGGAGTACAGAAAAAGAGACCCCATTTGGGCTCAGCAATGGAATTGGAGCCTGAAGGTCTCTGGCTATGCTTTACTATGTCCTTCTGCATCCTAAGGGGCCTCCCCACAGCCGTGTGTCTACACCTCTTCAGAATGTCAGGGGAGAAGTGAAGTTTGTAAGACTTTACAAGAACCCAGTTATAAAGATGAAAACGATACTATGTTTTTATAACCACGTATTATGTACCTTTTAAATCCCAGGAACAGGCACTGTGCCAGGTGCTTTACACATATTATCTCTAGTCCTTAGGACAAACCTGCAAGGAAGCTGTTCTTATTCCCATCCTACAAAAATGAAACTCCCGATGAGACGTGTGATTTGCCCGAATCACAAAACTGCAAATGGCAGAGCCAGAAATAAACACGTGTCTCTGTGGATGCGAAGCTCATGCCCTTTGCACAAAGCCCCACTGTATCTATTTGGATTGCCATTTAGTAGTAGGCAAATCATCACGCTTTGTCTGTTCTCTGATTTGGGATTATGTAGACGAACTAGGTCCTTGTCAGGGACTCAAAAGAGAGACAGAAGAGTAAGTCTGTTCTTTTGAAAATACTAATGGAAAGGGGAGAAAAAGTTCTTCTTTCTCACCCATATTTTTCTCTCCTACCTTGAGCTTCTGTCCTAATTTTTTAAACAATCAAAATCCCATGTCAGAATTATCTACTTTAAGGGCAGGGGGTAATTTATAATGTTTATTTTTGGTGCTGCCCTCCACAGAAGGGATGCTGAAGCCTGGGCGAATGGTAGTTGCTTTCCTTGGAGGCCTATTTTACTTGAAAAAGTGAAAGCGAGAAACTGGGAGTTCTGTTGGGAGGCCTGTCTGTGCTAACGATGGTGCGTAGACAGCTGACTGTTGAGGTGGAGACTGCTCTTGCCCTGGCTGACTTTTGGCTACCGAGGTGTGACTCGGAACAGGGAAGGGTAGTCCCGTGTCCATCTTCACCTCCTTGGCCCACATCATCCTCCTTGGCCCCGCATCGTTCCCTAAAACTTCCCCATCAAAGACTTTACAAGGGCAGGGGCAAGTCAGTTCCCTACGGATATTGTCTCAAGTAATTCTTTGGCTATGTAGGTGATACATGTGGAAAGCCGTCTGTGCTTCGAACATGCTGTGCACATTCACCAAGTGGAGGTCCAAATCCCATGCAGGGTAGAGGAAAGTTCATACTCAACCCAAGCAGCTAGCCTGTTGTCTATACACACTGCAGAAAGAGGAGCTGTTTGTTACTTTGTGTTCTTTTGCTTCATTTCTGTGTTCCATTGTCTCAGCTCTAGAGGATTAATAATGGCAGGGATCCTATTTATTTAAAAATGGATATGGGGGCACCTGGGTGGCTCAGTCGGTTAAGTGTCCAACTCTTGATTTCAGCTCAGGTCATGATCTCACCGTTTGTGAGTTCGAGCCTCACATGGGGCTCTGTGCTGACCGTGTGGAGCCTGCTTGGAATTCTCCCTCTCTCTCTGCCCCTACCTGGCTCACGCTGTCTCTGTCTCTGTCTCTGTCTTTCTCTCTCTCTCTCTCTCTCTCTCTCTCAGTAAATACATACATACATAAAAGTGGATATGGAAGGTACAAGCTGGGTGATGCCACTGGGTTTTCAGAGTAATGTATCAGATCTAACATATACCACTTTGCCACCCCTAAGGTTCAAAAGAAGTCCTTTGGTTCTGTAAATAGACACATATGTTCAAAGGAAGGCACAGCTAACATATACTGGATATCTGCCATGTGCCAGGCGCTGTGCTGCTAAGTGCTTTCATGTTCATTCTCACAGTCAGTGATGGGAAGATAGTGTTATTATTCTGTCTTCGTAGTTGAAGACACAGGTTAAACGCGATTGATTTGTTTAGGATCACATGACTAGTAAGGAGTACACCTGGGATTTGAAGCTCTTCCCAAAGACTGTTCGTTTTTTCTTTTTCTTTCTTTCTTTCTTTCTTTCTTTCTTTCTTTCTTTCTTTCTTTCTTTCTTTCTTTCTTTCTTTCTTTCTTTCTCTCTCTTCTTTCTCTTTCTTTCTTTCTTTCTTTCTTTCTTTCTTTCTTTCTTTCTTTCTTTCTTTCTTTCTTATTTAGAGAGAAAGTGAGTGTGAGTGGGGGAGCCACAGAGAGAGAGAGAGAATCCCAGGCAGGCTCCAAGTGAATGCAGGGTTTGTTCCCATGACCCTGGCTGGCATCATGACCGGAGCCGAAATCAAGAGTTAGATGCTTAACTGACTGAGTCACCCAGGCACCCCCAGAGACTGTTCTTTCTATGATATATTACTGTCTTATGTGATCCCGGACCTTAGAGACATCTTGTTTGGTTTCTCATATGATGTCGAGTAGAAATCTGACCTAAATTAGTACATTTCAAGTAAAAGGGTACATTGAACTGCTGAAGGCATTTCACTGTATCTAAAACAGTTTCTACCATCAGAAGATTCCTACCTATTTTGAATCTAAATCTGTTTCCCTGCAACTTTCACCCAGCTACCGGTCATGGTTCTAACTTTAGAGGCCATGGAGAACAATTCCCCTTTCATCTGATAACCCTCCTGATAGCCTAATGTATTAGTCAAGGCCAACATAGAAGACCGAAACCACCAGTAACCTGAACAGGAAAAGTTTAATATAAAGAATCATTAACCAGTAACGGGTGATTGGTGACTAAGAAGTAAAAACTGTAAAGATAACAGGAGCCCCTTCCCCAGCTAGATGTGAGATTCAGACCTTGTTGGAGAGCGTGTGACAATACGTAGCCCACTGCATAGTGAAGTGTGCGGGGGTTGCAGGCTCAGTCTGGTGACCGGGAAACCTACCGCTCCCCTTCAGTACCCACGGAATTCAATAGGAAGCTACCCAGAGCGTGTTCTTGAACTTACTAGGAAACTGTTGAGGGCTTCAGTGAGCTCCCGTGGAACCACCCATGGCGAGGGACCCTCAGCTGCATTGCTCTTGGGGGTCTCTGCAGAACCTGTTGTGAAGGGGCCCCTTAGAGGTGCCACTTACACTTGGTGGGGAGAAGTGCGGCTGCCTGTCTGTCTTCTGGCCAAGGATCGAAGGAACAAGAAGTTAAAGAGGCACACTGAAACATAGAAGAAAAGCCCCTTCCCTCCCAAGGGTCCCTCCAGCACCCTCCACAGACAAAGCCTAGAATTGAGCTAGTTGGCAAAAGGGAAATGTATACAGGATCTAGTTCCAGTATGAGAAACAGGGCAATGAAGGGTGGCATTGGAGCTGAGGGGCAGTATGCTGACAGCTGGCACAGTTGGTTTCTTTAAACATTCCATAGAAATCCTGGATTCATGTGCCTACACTGCCCCTGTCACTCCTCCCAGACTGTTTTCCAGGTTGTTGGAACTTTCTCCGTATTTTGACACCCAAATCCGAACACAAAAGCTCTCAAAGTGTGGTCCAGGGACCTGGACATCCATGAGAATCTTGCAGGGGGAATGGGAGGTTGAAATTATGTTCATAATAATACTAAGTCACCTCTATTTCCCACTCTTTATTCTTTCACAAGGTGACAGAGGAGTTTTTCAGAGGCTACGTAACATGGGATAACATCAATCTAGTGGCTAGTGGAATGTGTGCTTGTGTATTCTTGTGTTTTAAAATTTCCTCAGTTTTCATTTCTCATACAAATAAATAGTGTGTGTGTGTGTGTGTGTGTGTGTGTGTGTGTGTGTGTGTGTGTATCGCATATAAGGAAAGCTTCTTTGGGGTTCTCAACGATATATATATTTATTTATAATATAAATTATTGTCAAGTGAGCTAACATACATTGTATACACTGTGCTCTGGGCTTCAGGAGCAGATTCCCATGATTCATCGCTTACATACAACACCCACTGCTCATCCCAACAATGTGCCCTCCTCAATGCCCATCACCCATATCCCCCTCTCCCCCACACCCACCCCAGGGTTCTCAACAATTTTTAAGAGCCTATAGGAATCCTGACACCAGAAAGTTTGAGACTCAGTGGTCTAGTAGGTGGGGCTATAACCTCTTATATTTTAGACGTTATGATTTATGTTTTATAAGGATTTAGACAGTAGATTTATGCCAGGGGTTTTATTTACCTGGAAGAGGGAGTGGGGAGCAAATGAGAATAAGGATGACTGCTGGAGAAGACATTGAACTTCATTGTTTTGTCCCAGATCTAGACAAGCATGAAGTGTTCAAGCTGCCAGTTTGGTTTTTGATGCTAAACAGACTTAGATTCAGTCACAGGCCTTCTCATTTATTAGCTCTGTAACTCCTGCCAAATTACTTAATCTCTGTGAGCCTTGTTACTACTGCTACTACTTTGTAAGTAATTTCTGCCCCACGGGGTTGTCAGGAGGATTGGATGACATTGCATCTACAAAGCGTGTGGCATATACTAGTTGCTTAGTAAAGGCGCCCTCCCCCCACCCCTGCTTATTCTTAGAGGAGAACGAGAAGGAGTTGCCTGAGACCCCATAGGTAATACAGGACTCAGGTCTTAAGTCTCTCAAGTCCTGTGTCCGTCCATTTATTTCAAAGTTATTTATTATGTGCTTCTGTGCCAAGAAGGAAACTATAATTAACTACTGTTATTGATTAAAAGGCAGTGACCCATGGGATCATTTCTTTGGTGTTCAGTTCAGTCTTTTCCCAAACATACTTCTTGGAGTTGACTGCTTTTTCAGGCTCTGTGCTTATTTAAGGCTGAATGCCTTCCTTAATTACAGGGCCTCCATTGTGCCGGCTTCTTCCAGGACTCCGGTAGTGTCCCAACAGTGTGTTACATGGATACACTATAAAATGTACCTTAGTGAGATATTTCATCCGAAGGCAGTAAAAATAGCCTTTTCCCTTCTGACTCTCCCTCACCACACTTCTCTTTAGTATGGGGACCTGGGAGCGGCCACAGGCATTTGGAACTTCAAGACCCACGCAGGCTGCATCTTTCCACAATTACACAATGGAGTTTTGGGAACCAGTATGATACCTAGCTTTCCTCTTGTCATTTGACAAATGCTGTGTGAGGAACACACTACCCTCTGTAAAGAACCCCGAGGTCTATGGACAGGGGTGCTATGCTAAATGCACCATTTTAAAATGAGGAACCTGTGGTTGAATTGCTTCGATCATTTCAGAGTAGAATGGCAAAAAATGTAAGGCAGGTCATGGGTTGGTGTTTCTTCAGTATACTAGAAAATCCCGCATAATTGGACCTAGAAATTTGATATTTATTCTGTAAATTGGTCACGATGAGAAACCAAACCTAGTGAATCAGAGCGAAGGGGTGGTTGAGGGGATAAAGTGCTAAGTTAAGAAACCCACGTCATTCAGTGAGACCCATTTTGAGGGCTGGATTTTAGCGGCATTGATCTCTGTTTGCGATTGCATTGTGGAGGCCGGCACATCGGGGCAGACACCTCGAGCGCGTGCTTTGTCTTTGCTGGCAGAGCGGAGGCATGCTTTGAGCTGGGGTGTGCCTGGCCGGAGGTATTCAGGGGAGCCGGTGGAATTCTGGTAGCAAACCCTGGGCCTGAGAATGAGACAGTGTGGACTTGACCCCTCCTCTTGTCGTGATCTTGGGTCTCTCTGCTTCTCTGTGTCTCAGTTGTGAGCGAAAGCCATCTGTGCACTCTGGCTAAGACAGCCTTGAGGTTGAGTAGTGTTGTGAGGACCTAGAGAGGACAGAAGTACTTACCGAATTTTATAACCAGGCATCTGTAAGAGCTCCCCCGTGCACAGTTGTACGTGTGGGTTGAGTGGGAGCCGTGGAAGTAAGTGCCATCACATCTGTGGCATGGTGCATTCACTGCTTTATCTCCTCACAGAGGTTAGAAGAGTAATGCATGCCTCGTTTCTTCCCCCCCCCAGACTCTCTCTGGCCCAAAATCCGGGTTCCATTGAAAGTTGTGAGGACTGCTGAAAACAAATTGAGTAACCGATTCTTCCCTTACGACGAAATCGAGACAGAGGCTGTCCTGGCTATCGACGATGATATCATCATGCTGACCTCTGATGAGCTGCAGTTTGGTTATGAGGTAAGGAGATTTCAGGCAGTCTGTTTACATATTGACTGTTTCTTGCCTAGCGTTGCTTGTCTTTCCTGATGAAGAGGATTAGATTTCATCGTCTAAAGCCACAGTTTCTACTCCCTAGTCGATAGTGCATAAGAGCGTGGGCTGTGAAGCTGTTCTCCCAGACTTTGGGGAAACCCTATCCTAGAGTGACAGCTGTGGCCTCCACTACTTTTGGGAACTCCCAGGGAGAGTCCCAGGGGATATTTTCAAAAGAGCGTCTATAGCATTTAACGAGCACTTAATTGATGTCTCCTCGAATGGCACTTCCCCTGACTCAAGCAGCTGGGCGCGGCAACAATAAAAACGCCAATGAGCAGAGACGCTGGAGACGCTGACAAACAGAAAGCAGACCCTGTTGATGGCTTTCTTTCCGAGGTTTAAGTGGAGAGGTTGGCTGCCTGTCTTTAGGGAGAAACATGCTCTATCACCGTTCATTCAGTGCGGCTGATGGATTAGGCTGGGTTCAAGGGTTAAGTATGGAGACCAGTAAAGGTCTCCCCAGGGGAAAGTGCCAGAGCCGAGGCCTGGTGAAAAGCAATAGGAATTGATGAGCTCTGTCAGGGAGGATGTGCGTGAGATGCGTGGCATGACGGCGGCAGGAGGAGGCCCGCGGTGCGGGGATGTGACGGCGGCATCGGACCTAAGCAAAACAGAGAGTATACGTCAATTAGCCACGGCCGACACGGGGAAAGTGGTGCGGTCTGTCCCCTGCACTCGTCCTGCCCGTGAGGGAGGCAGCCGTCTTTGTAGTTGACTCGGGGTTTGCTGAAGTTGAGGTTCTAAGAAATCACGAAATGTTATTATATGAGGCCATATTTGGCACTCAGATTTTATTAAATGAATATATATTCTATACTGTGTATTTATTATAGAAGTTCATTTTCTAACCCTTAAGCTAGAAGTGGATTTTCAGGGGGAAGAAATAGGAATCCCCCTGTCACCACCACCAAAAATTAAAAGCTCAAGTTCTTTGTTTGTTTGTTTTTTTAAGTTTGAGTGTAACAGAAATTGTTGTGAATTAGGCTGGTGTGTGATACAGCCAGTATAGTTACTGGCCGGTGAAAGGCGTGAGAGTGGCTAATCAAACATGTGTGTCATCTTTTTGGGTTTATTCTCATTCACAGAGATGTCTTTTACATTATCACATCTAGGATATTAGATGATTTGTAGCACACTATCATTCCCATTTTTAAAAAAAGCGAATTACCTACTTGTTTCTCTAGCCAACTCATGGCAAAAAGACCTTTTTTTTTTGGCCAGTGTTTTCTCTCTTCGTTGCATATAGTGGCTTCAGACTATATTCATGGTTTTTTTTTTTTGTGGTGAAAGGGAGGTGGATAAAAGGGAACATTGGGAATGATATAGCCAAGATGGATAGAGTGCTCCCTCCTCAGTATTTTCAGTTGGGCTAAATGAAGTCTAGTGAAAGAAAGGCAGACTTGAGGCACCTGGCTGACTCATTCGGTTGAGCGTCCTGCTCTTGATTTTGGCTCAGGTCATGATCTCACTGTCGTGGAGTGGAGCCTGCTTAAGAGTCTCTCTCTCTCCCTTTCCCTGTCTCCGCTCATGCTCTCTCTCTAAAAAAAAGAAAGAAAGGTGGACTAAATGTATTCCTTTTGACCTTGAGTTGAAATCTTAAGATGTTATGTATATTGAACCCTGGGATTTCTTTCAACCTTGAGTTTGTTTCAAGCCTGTTCCGCTCTTTCCTCTGATGACCTGTGTTTGATTCCACATCACCTTGAAGGAAGTACCTGCCTATTGGAGGAGTGGCAGGCAGGAAAACACCTCCTCTACATTAATCTGAATCTTCTCTAGATGTCATGGAAGGCGAACTTTCATAACTCCTCTCTGTATTCCAGTGAATGTTCTGGGTGTTCTTATATTACTTGTGATCTTTTCTCAAACCTGCAAGACAGTTACTGCTTTTCTCATTCTTTACTAAGACTAAGAAGGTTAGATAACTTATCTACAGTCACACAGCTAATGAGTGGAAGAGTTGGATTGAAGTCCAAGTTTGTCTACACTATGCTGTCCTCTAAGGTTTTACCCTGTCAGAGACTACTGGTTTGCAAAAGTAGTACGAAGAGCCATGAGCATATCAGTTGTCTCTCACAGAGTTATCCTGATGCTAAGGAAAACAAACAGGTTTCTCAGGCATCCCTACCATTGGTGCTTTAGGGTAACTTTGTAAAAGTTATTTCTTGCATAGTAGTTAATATAATGGACAAAGTTAGGATAGCTCTGGACCTGAATTCCTGCCCTTTCACTGACTAGTTAATGACCATGGACAAGTTTTTTAATCTCTCTGGATGTTATTTTATTCATGCATAAAATGGCAGTAACAATATCCACTTCATTAGGTTATTGTGTACATAGAAAATTCCATAGTGCCTAGCACATGGAAAGAGAATGCTCAGTGACTGCTCCTTCTATGTGGTAGACAGTATCCTCTGCACTTTACAAGACACCATGTTGGCTGCTATAATGGCGGCTACTATGGTTATTCCCATTATCCCACTCATGACTCCGCTGTGGTTCGTGGGAAAGATTGTTGTTTCCATTCTTCTTGGGACATTACTGTTCTAGAGAGGGTACCCGCTTTTGTGTTGAGTCAAAAGACAGAAGGTGATGGGGCTCCTGATCCTGTTTTTTGTTTGTTTGCTTGTTTGCTTGTTTGTTTGTTTGTTTGTTTGTTTTTGGCCAAAGCCTGGGATTATTTCATGCAGGAATTGGGAGCAAGCCTGACTGATAAAGTGAATTAATAAATCTGTTAACAGAAATTTATGTCCAAGGGGAGTTACGTTGGAATCCAGAGCTACTTTCTTGTGCTGAGCACAGTGCATTTGGATTATATCTATCTTATTAATTGCTACTCATCCATCAGCACTCAGCTCAATTGTTGCTATCTCAGAGAAGCTTTCAGGGAGGTTAGGTTCAGAGCACTCTACCTCTTTGTAAGCAAATAATTAATTGTGAAGTATATTGTTTAATGTCTGCTTTTCTTCTAGAATGTAAGCCCCACAAGGGCAGGAATCATGGCTGTCTTGTTCATTGCTTTATCTCTATGCCTGACCCGGTTTATTCCATTCAGTGGTTATTCAGTAATAGTTGATGAATAAACAAACCTTTATCACCAGCATGCACATGAAAGCTATGGAATAAGTTACTCTGGCGTGCGTGCCCATCCACCGTGATCCACAGTCTGGATCCAGCCATTTTGAAAAACCATTTGGAATTTCAGATGCTAAGCATATACCTACCATGTGACCCACCATTCTTCATATAGAGATTTACCTTAGAGAAATAGGAGCACACATATACACAAATACTTGTACACCAATATTCATAGCAGTTTTTATTTGTAAAAGCTGGAAACTAGAGGAAAAACACAGAATGTCCAATCTGAATGAATAATCGTGGTATATCCATACAATAGAATACTACTCAGTAATAAATATGAATGAGCTATGGAGACATACCATGGATGTATTTAATAATAATTATGATGAGTGAATGAAGCAAGATGAAAAAGAACATATATTATGGTTACCTTTACGTAAAATTTTAGAAAATACAAACTAATTTTCAGTGATTGAAAGATCAGTGGTTGCCACACTTAGGAGTGGGGAGGGTCAAGCTGTGAAGGGCAAGAGGGAGAATAACAAAGAGGCAAAAAAGCTTTTAGGGGTTATGGATATGTTCATTATCTTAACTGGGATGATGATTTTACTGTGTATATAGATGTACACATACCAAATTATGCATATCAAGTCATACACTTCAAATAGATTTAGTTTATCGTATGTCAAATCTTATTTCCAAAAAGCCGTAAAAAATTATATTCACGCAAATGTGTAAAAAATGCTTGAAAAATTGAAGGTAATGTGTGCCAGATATGTTCAGTGAAAACTACAAAATGTTGCTGAGAGAAATTGAAGTACAACTGCATAAATGGAAAGCTGTATCCTATGTATACATTCAAAAGTGTAATTTCTCCCCAAATTGTTCTGTAGATTCAAAGCAATCCCAGTCAGAATCCCAGACGGCTTTTTCTTTTTTCTTTTTTTTAATTGAAATTGACAGACTTGTTCTAAAATTCAAATGGAAGCAGAGTAGACCTGAAAAAGCCAAAGCAATTTTGGGAAGTAGAACAAAGTTTCAGGACTACCTCATTTTAAGAATTATTATAAAGCTACAGTAATCAAGACACTGTGGTATTGTTGTCAACTTAGACATACACATCAACGAAACACAATAAAGAGTCCAGAAGTAGAGCACACATGTATGTCGTTAATTTTTGACAAAGGACCCAAGTCCATTCAATAGAGATGGGAGAGTCTTTTCACTAAGTGGTGTTAGAACAATGTGATATCCTTATGTCAAAGAAAAATAAATCATGACCCTCACCTCACAGTGTATGTAAAAATTTAACTAGTCCTCAATGTAAGAACTAAAATTACAAAACTTCTTAAAGAAAGCAGAGGAGAAAATCATAGCGCATTGAAGCTAAGCAATTATTGTTAAATAGGAGACAAGTAGCATGACTTATAAAAGAAACCAAAATGGATAGGTTGGACTTCCTCAAAATTACAACACTTGAAAAGACACTTCTAAGAAAGTAAAAAGGAAAGTCCTATATTGGGCAAAATATTTTCAGAACATACATGTGCTAAAGAACTTGTATCTAAAATATATAAAGAGCCATCACAATTCAGGAAGAAGAAGACAAAGAAGTCAGTAAAAAAGAAAAGGGGCAAAAGATTGGAGCAGTTACTTCACAAAGGAAGATAAGATATGTAGGTATAAACTAACATATGAAAAAGTCCTCCACATCATAGTCATTAGGGCAGTTCTAAAATACAAGCACAGTGAGTTACCACTACATGCTCACTAGAATGACTAAAAAAATGTAAAAGAATGACAATGCCATGTGTTGATGAGGCCATGGAGCAACTAGAACTCTCACGTTACTGGTAAATATGCAAACTGGTACAACTAATTTGGAAAACAGTTTTGCAGATTCTCATGAAGTTAAACGTATACTTTTCATATGATGCAGCTTCCAAAAGAAATAAAAACATATGTCTTTACACAAAGACATGTACTCAATGTTTACAGCCTTATTCATAAGATCCCAAACTGTAGATATCAGCTGGCAAATGGAAGAGCAAACTGTGGAATATCTATGCAATGGAATGCCACTCAGCAAGAAAAAGAAATGGACTACGGATATATGGAGCAACCTGGAAAAGTGTCAGAATCATTATGCTAAGTGAACGAAGCCAGATACCAAAGAGTACTTCCTATACGTGTTGCCCATGTACATGAAGTTCTAGAGTAGAAAAAACTATGTTGCCAGGGGTGGTGGATGAGACTGATGAGAAAAGAACAGAAAGGAACTTTTCAGACAATGGAAATGTTCTAAACTTTGTGATGGTGGTTTTATGACTATATATGCTTGTCAAAACACACTTAAATTTGGTGATTTTATTGTAAGTAAATTCCATTTCAAAGCTGACAAAAATTTGTGGGATGCAACTAAAGTGGCTCTTAGGGGAAATTTATAGCATTAAATGCTTGTATTAGGAAGGAAGAAACGTCTAAAAGCAACACCTAAAGTTTGTTCCACCTTTAACGACTTTGAAAAGGAAGAGTAAGTTAAACCCAAAGCAAGTGGAAGGAAAGAGTAAAAGAAGTGCTAATGATGAAGTAGAAAACAAACCAACAGAGAAAATTTACAGATACAGAAATTGACCTTTGGAAAGAATGAACAAAATTGGTAAGCCCCTAGCCAGAACACTCAAAAAAAAGAGAACACAAATTATCATTGTCAGGAATGAAAAGGAATTAAAGAAGGATTGACATTATAGATCCTACAGACATTAAAAGAACACTAAGAGAATACTATTAAAATTTTTATGAAAGTAAGAATTCTTTGGAAATTACAGCATATGTAAAATTAAATAGAATATATGTATATATATATAATTCTCTATTAAAATACTGAAGTTGTTATCAAAATCTTCCTGCAAAGAAAACTCTAGGCCCAGATGGTTTTACTGGTGATTTCTTAAGAATATAAGGTGTTGGAAAGAAAATTAGAAAGTGAAGAATAAAGAAAATTAGAGATAATCTAGCTTCCTCACGTTATGGGTAAGGCCCATCTGTAAGCTATATATGAAGCCCTTAAGTGACTTACCCGGTGTCACCCAGTTAGTAATTGGCACTAATAGGGCTTAAACTCATTTTAGTGGTATTTTCACCATACCATGTCACCTGTAAAGATTTCATTATATAACTGGGCTTAGAGAGAACCAGTTACAGTATATAGAATTATAATGATCATTATATATATAGCTGTTCTTATTTTTGGCTGTGTACCATTCAAACCAATTTGTTGAAATCTCCCTATGGGGAAGATAAAAACACCTGAACGTTTTCTTTGTTATTCTAATATTCACAAGCAAGAATCCATATCAGTCAGGAAAACAAATCCATACTAGTTGTTTCAATAGAATGGATTTAATATATGAAAATTTCTGATACAGGGTATTAGAGAGCTTGAGGGAGCAAAAGGGAACCCTGGAAGTATAAAGAGATGATAACTGTAGGACATGAGGAACAAAGGAAAGGAAGGAAGTGGTTGGGGTCATTGGAACCTACATGCTGGGAAGAGAGCCTTCCCCCTCCCCCAGTGCTGGGCCTTAGACCTTCGCAAAGGGCCACTGGCTGACTTTTGCTAGTTCAGAGAGCAAAGAAGTAGCACCTCATCCCTTCCCAGCCAGAGAGTGGAGGGAAGATTAAGGAAAGGAGGAAGCTGAAAAAGGGATTCTCTAAATCTGTGTGTAAAGTCCTGGGGGCACTCCCACCTCTTCCTTCAAAGCAGCCCATGCACAGAACTAATTAGAATCAACACAGCAAAAGCTTTGAAAAATGAACAGTGGTATAGAATACCAACCAGGTTTCAAGAATTGGTGCCTGGGTAACACCCAAGTTGGGCAGACCAAAAGAGCACTATCAAGTCTTTGAAGACTGAATTGTTACTCGATCCACAGCCCACAAAGGTGGGTCAGGGCATACATTCTGAACCTAAACTCCCTGATAAAATATGGAAACTTAAAAGGAACAGAGTCTCATAGTAATATTCAAAATGTTCAGGGTACAATTCAAAATTACTCATCATACCAGAATTGGGAAAATTGCAACTTTTATGAGAAAAGACAGTCAACAGATGCCAACACCAAGATGATACAAATATTGGAATTATTGGACAAGGATTTTAAAACCACTATGATAAAAGATGATTTAATAAGCACTTAATGAGCACTCTTGAAACAAATGGAAAAATAGAAAGTTGCAGCAAAGAAACAGATATAAAGGACAACCATATGGGAATTTCAAAACTGATAATTACAGAAACCAAAATTTAAAATTCACCGATGGGCTCAGTAGATGAATGAAGATAACAGGAAAAAATTAGTGAACTTGAGGATAAATCAGTAGGAATTACCCAATCTGAACAACAGAGGGAACGTAGACTGAAAAAAAGAAACGAACAGAGCCTCACGGACTTATGGGACAATCACAAAAGATACATTTGGGTCATCAGAGTCCCAGAAGGAGAAGAGAAAAGAAAGAATGTGGGGCAGAGGAAATATTTGAAGAAATAACGACTGAAAACTTCCAAAATTTGGCAAAGGACATTAAACTCACAGGTTCAAGAGCTGAAGAAGCCACAGACATCCAAAGAGGTGTATAAATTTACGTACATTGTACAAACTGAATAAATTGTAGCAGAAATTCTTATGTCAAATAGTAATTGGAGGAGACAAAGAAATTGGTACACACACACACACACACACACACACACACACACACACAAGGAAAGGAGAAAATCTGCATAGCTACAGTGGTCTCTGTACCTATGATAGCTTGCTCGTGAGAGCATAGTTGATATTTATAACTTTCTCCTTACACCACCCATTCGATGTTCCCTCTGTTCTCAGCCAGCTCTCTAGCATATGAATTGCACACCCAGTTTCTTTAATGACTCCAGCACTGTTCAGACTTCCTATTTCTTGTTAGGTTCATTTTTGATAAATTATGTTTTTCAGGAAATCTCTTCATTTCATTTGTATTGTAAAATGTATTGCTATAAAGCCGTCATGGGTCTTATCTTGTTGTTCAAAGTCTAGAGATCTGGAATGATGTTTTCTTTTTCACTCCTGGTGTTGGTGGTTTTTGTTTTCTTTTTCTTGATCAGTGTTGTTACAGGTAGAGCAGGGTCACAATCTTTGCAAAGGGTCAGCTTTTGATTTTGTTGATTTTTCTTTATTGTGTATTTGTTTTATCTTTAACTTTTCTTGATTAGTTTCTTTGTTTACTTTCATGAATTTAAGTTGCTGTTATTTTTCTAGTCTTTTGATAGCTTAGATGTCAGTGTTTATTTTTATAATGTATGCATTTAAAGCTGTAAATTTCTTGGTAATTACTACTTTACGTTTATTCCCAAGTCTTGATTTCATATTTCTATTATCTTTAAGTTTAAAATATTTTATTTCTATTGTAGAATCTTCTTTGACCCATAGTTATATAAAAGTATAGTGCTTACTTTTGCCAGTTTTTAAAGTTATCTTTTTCTTAATTGATTTCTCATTTGATTTTACTATGGTCATATACTACATATGGTTTCATTATTTTTGAAATTTACTGCGACTGGATGGTCCAATGAAAGGTCTATTTTGGTAAATGTTCTGTGTGCACCTAAAATAAGTTTACATTCTGTAGGGGCACCTGGGTGGCTCAGTTGGTTGAGCATCCGCCTTCGGCTCAGGTCTGATCTCACGGTTTGTGGGTTCGAGCCCCGCATCAGGCTCTGTGTTGACAGCTGAGAGCCTGGAGCCTGCCTCAGATTCTGTGTCTCCCTCTCTCTCTGCCCCTCTCCTGCTCTCATTCTGTCTCTTTCTCTCTCAAAAATAAATTCTAAAAAAACGTTAAAATTTTAAATGAGTTTATATTCTGTAGTTGTAGATGAAATGATCTTATGGGGCCAATTAGGTAAGGTCAGTTATCTCGGTGCTTTTAATTTATTTTTTTTGTTTTTATTTAAATTCCAGTTAGCACACAGTGTAATATTATTTTCAGGTATACAGTATAGTCATTTCACACTTCTGTAAAACACCCAGCACTCCTTAATCGCCGTCACCTGTTCAGCCCATCCTGCCACCCACCTCCCCCCAGTAACCATCAGTTTATTCTCCACGGTGAGACTTTTTAATTTTAATATAATCATCCCTGTGCTTGTTCTTCTCTATAATAGGCATCTCCGATTCTTCTGTTATTTTTCTCCCAAAGCCTTTCTCATTTCTGTAGTAAATTCACTACCCTCGTTTAAATTGAAAAAAAAAAAAAAAAGTTTAAATACAGTATTTAATATGTGAGAACCAAAGAGAAACCAGCAACAGACCTTTCTTACTGTGGCTCCGAAGAATTTTTTGAGAAATCTGGAGAGACAGAAGCATCTCCCCATTTGGGAATTTTTCAGAAAGAGGAAGCCAGCAGTCTTTCCAGCCTCTAGAGTGGTTTTACTAGTGCTGCCAGGAGACAGAAGAATAGACCAGATGACTTCCTGCAATCCCTTTGGGTGTAACGAATCTGAGGGATAAAAAGTACAGGCAAAGCAGTACGGTGTGGTTGCATGTGGAAAAGCGTCCAACTTCTGTGCCTTTATATAAAGTGACAAACCCCTTCCCTGTGAAATGTGGAAAGCTCGCACGAGGGAGGATCCAGGGGGGCGGTGGCCAACAGCAACGTGTCGGGAGTCCGAGGGGAGAATACGGCAGTTACCGTAAGGGGGAGCCCAGGCCTGCTGTGGGTGCGGTTCTGCCCACGCCCCTTCTGAGGCCTAGCACCTACTCAGGCACAGAGTCCCAGCACGGTTTTCACAGACGTGAGGGCATTTTAAGGTAGCGCATCTGTCAGAGGGTTGGAACCATCGATGTGCAGAGACCGTTTTGGAGTGGCGGGCTCCAGGGCGTGCCTGAGGAACTAGGGCAGAGACCAAAGGGCAGCTCACAGGCTGCATGCATCCCAAAGCGAGAGAGGGAAAGGTGGGGCTAGTTTAAGAGGGGAGAGAGAGTGGATCTAGAACCCTCTTCCAGAAGGCGGCTCACCAGAGCACAGCTAGGTCATGTTAGCCCTGTCTCCCGAGGCACGTAGACTGGCCGAGAGGGTGGGGATCACTGTGCACCCGGTGACCGTTCACAGCACCCCGGCTGGAAGGCTGTTTTAGAGAAACACAATGCCAGAACGTGAAGGGACCTTAGGGATCATCCTGTCACCTAATGCTTTGTTGCCGAGCAGACAGAGGTGCAGAGAGGGCGGTGACTTCTTTAAGATGTGCCATGGGCGTGGACTATCCCCCTGCAGGTGCAACACAGCAGGCCCTGGGCACGGAAGGCCAGACCGTGTTGGAGAGCCCTCTTTCCTTCCAGTGGCAGTGATTTGAGCCCACAGACGTTTGGATTCGAGACCTAATACTGCGGATCATTATTTGTTTAATTGGAAGAAAACACAGGGGTCACTTGCCTGTTTATATGGGTCATACTCCCTGTTGGAGAGCAGAGGGTTTGGGAAATGTTACATTCCCTCTCCAGCCCTGAAATCAGGAGCTGAAGAATGCTCTTCTCTGGCCCTGCGTGTTTCTGACTTGTTTGACAAGCTCTAGTGAGCTACCAGATGTGGGAATTCTTTTCAGCCTGGGATAATTTATTTATCTGTTTATGTATTTTACCAGGAAAGTATCTATTGAGTCCTTGATACTCATTTGCAAGGAAGCCCTGGGGGAGCAGTAGCAGCGTATAGTGTTACTTGAGTGTGATTTTTTTCCCCCCTAAGTCTGGCTGCTTTTATTCCAGACCTAAAGAGCTGGGAAATAAAATGCAACTTGTTCCTCCTCCCCTCCCCCGCCTTTAAGAGAGTTTCAAACATGTGGCAGAAAATGAGCCAGGCGGACTTGGCCGAATGTATGAACCCGTGAATTTATTTTTCCTTTCATACTTTGATCCTCATTTCCAACCATAAAAATTATTAGTAGCACTTAAGCGCTGAACATTTTTCACCTGAGAGATGTGAAACGCTCTTGGCTAATAATACTGGTTATAAAGTCAGTACTTCATGTGCGGATGGGAATTGGCTTAGCGTGGCTGTGTGTTGCTAGGCGCACAAAAATGCTGATGCCTTCCTTTCACTGGCTGGGTATCCGTCGGTGGCAGAGGCTGGTTGAACCTCTTGGGTGCTAATGAATTTTGAGAATTTAGTTGTATTATTTTGTTCATAACTCCCTGGGGTAATGGCAAGTACATACTTTGAAAGAATCGTGGCAAGACAGCAAGATAGCTTAGAATGCTCCACTTTTTTTCTGGACAACATACAACCATCTCTGAGTGGCTCTCCTGGTATAGGAAGAACCGAGAGGAAAGGCACCAAGGGGAGAGTGAGCTCGGTGTGTGTGGTCGGCGAGAAGCAGATTGACCTGAGGAGGGAGGAAGTTGTGCCTCGGTTAACAACGGAAGCTAGCTTGGTTATACAACGTAGGGCCAGCTGAAAAGCTTAAGAAGTGGTAAAAAGAAGGATTGTAGGTTTGTACGAGTGTCTGGTCCAAAGCAGTCGGATCACAGGATGAATGCGAAACAACAGACACTAAAGACGGCGAAGGCCAGGTGGATAGAGGTGGGAAGTCTATAGACTTAATGTTCAAGTGGATTAAAGAACCAAAGAGAAGAAGACAGGCTTCCCCATAGCTCGCATTTAATTTGTGATGAGGGAGCTTGGCTAATTGAAGAATTCCAGAGTTGAGGCTCTGTATAACAGTTACATTTGAAACAGAATTTGTAGAATTTGGAGATACTTCTATATTCATCCAGGGAGAGCAGACAGATGGTGTAATCTGTGATCCTAAGTAAACTATCCCTATCTCTCCTTGCTAGAGGAGCTGAGAGGTGAAGACAGCCTATCATAGAGTAGCCTTCACGGTAACCTCTAGCAGACAATTTAAAGAGAGAGAGAGAGAGAGACTATCTCTGTCCTCTTCATTTCTCTCCAAGCTTTCTGCCAGTGAAAGTGCCACAGATACTGAGCCGGGGGAACAAATAAATGTAAAACAAGTGTTGGGCTGGGTCTACGGATTGTTTCTCACATACGTGTGGTTATGATCCTTCTGATAGGTTAACTGCTTTCCTCCCTAGATGTAAGCCAGAGCCCTAAATCTTACGACGTGCTCTGGTTTGTTGGGAATACAGGAGACTGACTTCAGAAGAGTTTTCCTTGCTGGCACATGGAACTCATCCTGCCGTAGGCTCTAGGGCAAGCTTACCCTTAGGGTTCATCTAGGGCACCAAGAAACTCAGTTCTTACACAGCCAAGACAGATAAAAAAGGGAACGTCCCTAAAGGAGGACCCCAAATGCAAGGGATATCCTTGCAGTGGGCGGATAATCTAATTGCTGGAAGCGTCTCAGCCTTCGGAAAGAACCGGTGCCGTAGATTTCCATTCTTTGACCTCTTGGCTGACTCAGACCCTTGAGCTTTCACAGCGTCTGACCTGGTGGGTGGCTGAGAGGTTCCAGTATTTCCTTCTCTTCTCTGAAGGATGGACTCTCCTCATGGCCGCCGGCACTAGGATTCACTGTGAGCTGGGCCCATTTCTGGCACGCACAAAGTCAAACCTTGCAAAAGCGGTTCTGGATTAGCATTTGTGCTGGGTCTGACACTAAAGCTTTACAGTGTAGCTAGAGCCTAAGTGGAGCTTTTTAGAATTATACGTTTCTTAGGACTCGTGGTGTGCCCTCCTCATCAATTACCTGGAGAAGTAGATGGCTGTAAGCTCTTTGGACCTTGTGCATTATGTCTGAGTGAGTGATAGTACATTTCCTGAGCCCGGCCGTAATATCAGGACAGTGGTGAATGTTGAAAAACACATCTGTCCGTCTTTCCTTACGTTGTGCACTTTCTTATGTACGCAAAGAGTGGGCATTATAGAGACCGTTGTCTTCAGAAGAGGACTAGGCCAAATGGCTCATTTCGATGACCGTCCCTGCCCAGAAGGTGTAGTCAGAGCCTCCCTCAGAGGAGACATGTGGAAGACTGTGGCTCTTTCATAGAGAGTTCTGTCCCTGGGGTGTCCCTCATTGCTGCGGGCTCCGTTTTCAGCCTGGACGAGAGTCCCGAGGAATCTGTTAGGTCTGTCCTATCTCCAGCTTGCACTGATTTACACCCGGGGCTCCCGGGAGCCGGGGAAGCCGTGCATGTGGGCCGCTGCTGCCGCCGGGGCTGCTGAAAGAGGACCCGAAGCCGCGGCCAGGAGCCCACGGAGGTGCTGAGAGGAGCTGCGGTGAAGTTTGACCTCTCAGAGCTCTTCTGAAGCGCCCAGTCCCCACTGGAGAATAAGTCAAACAAATATTAAGGGAAGGAAATCGAATATCTATGCTGAACACTGGAGTAAGATCTGAGCATTTTAAAAGAGTGCCCAGTTGGGAATTACAATAGAGTGACACTTTTTTCTTCCCCACTGAGCAAATTAAAATGACAAGCTCAGAATTTATTTACCTAGCCATCAATGAAACATCCTATCTTCCCTGTCCCAAAGAGGGGGAGTGTGCTTCCTGCTGGCACATCTTCCCACCGAGGTGTCTCCTCCTCACTGACTCCCCCCCCAGATAAGGCAGGTGAGTCGGTTTCAATATGTTTTCCATAAGCGCTTATTTCTTGCGGGGCAGTGCTGGTGCTCTTCTGCCCCCTCCACCCCCGGGCCTGTGTGCTCCCCACCGAGCCTCCGCGTCTCTCCCGTCTGCGGCACCAGCGGGCCCACCTGGCTCTGTGGCTCCGGCCTCAAAGAGCTAATGCTTATAATGTGGGATAGTTATTTTAAAGAGGTGTTGGTACACTTGATGGTTTAAAGAATGCATACTTCCCCTCCCCCCCATTCAAAAGGAGATATCTGCAATGATATTCCAACCTGAAAGGATCCATATGTTTGAGGGTTATTGTTCCAAAAGCTGCCTGTTGTCTCGTTGGGATTGATTACAGGCTTTGGCTGCTCCAGGAATTCAGAGCTTCAGAATTTGGCTTATGATTTGGGGATATGGGGAATTCGTCTTGCATGGGCTGCTTATCTGCCTTGATTTTGATAGAGTTGCTTCAGGGAGGTGTGTGGGCAGGCCTTGGCATAGGGCCAGGGGAAACGAAAGCCATAGCAGCATCCAGGCCATGAGGGTCCCCAGCATCTGGGGGGCTGGGCGGGGGGGGGGGGGGGGCAGCGTCTGTAGCTTTCCAAGGAAAATTCTGTGTTGTTCCCCAGTGTGAACCTGCGTCCTTCACTGCCGGTTATAAACCTGCTTGCAAAATCATGAATTGGAGACCGTGGTTGTTGATTGCTGCTGCATTAAACCTAGCAATTCTACATTTTGGAAGAATAAAAAGAAAGCAAGCTTAAAGGATCAGAGTAGGCCCCTGACTTCAGAATGGTCGTGACTAGGAACAGTGAGTCTTTAGAAAGCAAGGTGAACTAGTCAGTGTAATGTTTACAGCTCCCCTCTTAGATCAGATTTATTTCTTGGTGCTCGCAAGTTGGTGCCTAGGGTTCGCATTAATCGTGATCGCTGTATGTTTGCTACTCTCTGTTGACGGGTTTAGATCAGGCATTGGCAACCTTAGTTCCTAGTTTCCCAACCAGCCTTTGAGTTGGACTGAAGATGTGAGGGTTGGGGCAGAGGTCCTGTCGACCCCCTGCTCGCTTCTTACAGCTAGGCCCCTAATTACACCTACGGCCTAGATCTCTGGGGCTAGATTGAAAAACTCCCCTAATTCAGAGTAGCCCATTCAGGCAGGATTGTGTCTGCCCTGTTTACTACTCCGTGCCTAGTGCTTAACACATAGTGGATGCTCAGTAAATATTTATTGACTGAATGAGTGAACTTAATGTGTTCGGACATTGAATTTTCTGTAACATACAGTTTCTGAGAGTAAAATTACTTGTTGTTCAAAGTTAAATGATCCCCTCTTCTGTATTCAGTGAGAGAATCCACGTAGAGGTTGTCTACTTGCTGGCCTGCTAATAAACACATAGCAAAGAGTAATTTTGTACTAATTACTTACCTGGTTGGGGGCAGTGGGAATCTCAACCCTCACTTTGTAGTTCTCTTAAAATGAAATCCATGAAGCCTTTTCCTTATTCCCTGGTCTCCCACCCCCAACCCAGAAGTAATCTTACCGTCCTCTTAACTCACTTTTGTGCTTTCTCCTGTGTCCTTGCTTTCTTTCATGTCTAGCTTTTTGTGCATATGTCACTAGCTTTTCTAAACGATTAGACCCTTAATAATAAGATACATGCTTTATTTTTGTATACATTCTTCGTTTTGTTGTTGTTGTTGTTTTTTAATACTGCATTTTTTCCCTCTTAAGTCACGGACCTCTTCAGTTTTAACGTTTATTTATTTTTGAGACAGAGAGAGACAGAGCATGAACGGGGGAGGGGCAGAGAGAGAGGGAGACACAGAATCGGAAGCAGGCTCCAGGCTCTGAGCCATCAGCCCAGAGCCCGACGCGAGGCTCGAACTCACGGACCGCGAGATCGTGACCCGAGCCGAAGTCGGACGCTTAACCGACTGAGCCACCCAGGCGCCCCTGTATACATTCTTTGGATTGTAAGACAGTCCCTAAAAATTATGCTGAGTGTAAAAAGCCAATCCCAAAAGGTTGTATACTACGTGATTCCATTTATATAACCTTCTTGAAATTATAAAATCATAGAAATGGAGAACCCATTAGTGGTTGCCAGTGATTGAGGGGGAGGGTGTCTATAAAAGATCAGGCGGAGAAAGCTCTGTATCTTAACTGTGTCAGTGTCAGTGTCATGTGATATCACACTATAGTTTTGAGATGCTGCCATTGGGGGAAACTGGGTAAACAGTACACAGGCTCTTCATTATTTCTTACAACTGCTTTTGAATTTGCAATTATCAAAATATTTGATTAAAAAAATAGTAGAGACTCAGTAAATATCTGTGAATTGAATGTATAAATTAATTGACAAATAGGAATACTCCTATCTCTCTATCCCCAAACTTTATGATTTTAGCTTGCTGCTTGATTGCCTTTCTAGAACTTGACATTAGGATTAATATTCTTAACATTAGATGAGTTAAGATGGAATGAGTCTGAATTTTTAAAAAAATGCTGTTGAGGACATCCTTTGTTTTGACAGTTTGGACTTTAAAAAGAAATTGTTTTAGAATGTTTTATTTATTATTGAGAGACAAAGAGCGCAAGCGGGGGAGGGACAGAGAGAGAGGGAGACACAGAATTTGAAGTAGGCTCCAGGCTCTGCGTTGTCAGCAAAGAGCCCGGTGTAGGGCTCGAACCCACAGACCATGCGATCATGACCTGAGCCAAAGTCGGATGCTTAACCGGAGCCACCCAGGCGCCCTGACAGTTTGGACTTTATTTTAGTTTTTGCCTTTTATTGTAAGGAAATGCATTTTTTGGAAATGCATGGGATATAAATAAATGAATAATTTGAAAGAGTCCCTCAGCTGCTTGATTCCCCACCAGGACATTATGGGGTTTAAGCAGACGTATAAGGAGGGCATTATGCTGAATTAATTCATGCATAATCAGTTTGGAACCACACTGATGCTTCAGCCAGGATTACAGAGTTTATGGTCAGTGCCACTTCTTCCCTTTGCACGGTGAGACGAGAACAAAGTATTGGCCAGTTTTGTAGTAGTGTCCCCGATTGCTAGGCGATGGAAGTCACCAGGGCAGTGACCTGAAGTAAGGAGGGTTCCCCCTTACTGGACAGAGCTCGTATCTTTGGTCCCCCGTCTTTTAAATTGAGCCTCACCAAAATCAACTGGAAACTCTGAAGCCTCAATAATAGTTATTCATAAAAACTAAAGTTTCCGTTTTCCACTCGATTTAAAGGATTTAAAGAGAGTAGCCATTTGACTTATCACTTTTCTTCTTTTAACTTTATTAAACAATCCCATGGGACCAGACTTAGAAATAGTATCCCCCGTCCCCCCCCCCACCCCGAGCTGAGGTCATGGAAATAAAAATGATTTCATGTTTAGTGTGTCCTGAGGAGTGTGAGATTGGAAAACCCACGACCCAGTCCTGACCCATCCCTTACCCCTCCCGTCCCCTCAAACTCACGTCTTTCCTTCTCTTTGTTATTCTCTCTCGGGAGATTCGTTGCCTCGTGAAAGATAGTAGTGGAGTTTAATCTTTCATTCGGCTGCTTTTTGCTTGTATTTCCTTCTCTGTCCCGAGCCTCACCGATTACCAGGATCCAGCAGACCCACGGATGTCATCTGTGGGGTCTCACTAGTTTGCTGCACGGCTGACAGGACTTCCTTCTTTTAATGGTGTGAGCATGTGGCTTTCTTTGCTAAATGGGAACCACATTCGTGAAGAGCCTTCAGCTTTTAGAAGACGAATGCCAGGGGGGAGCACAGGGTTTTGTGGGTCTCCCCACCTCCTCTCCCTACCCGTTCTACCCTCAGCTTGGTCAGTACGCGTGCGTGGCTCTTCCCGTGTCTGCACTAGCACCCGTGTAGAACCCCGGTCCCGAATGCCATTCCAGACAGCACCACCTGACTTCTTTGTTTCCCAAGTGGGGCGCTGAGTGTGGGGAGATGAGGCGCTTTTCAGCCTCGGAAGAGTGGGAAATCCTGCGACTTGATGAACAGATGCCCAGGCTGGGAGTGAGGCTCCAGCTTCGGCTCGAACGGACAATGTAACGTTGGGAGGGCCTCCTCTTCTCCAGCTGTTTTCTCATCTGTACGGCGAGGGAGCCGCACAGAACGAGCTCTGCCTTCCGCGTGGTCTCCAGCTGCGGATCTCTGAAGTGGCCTGGGCAGGGGCCAGCAGCTCAGACCGCCAAAGCGTGAGTCTTCTCCTTACCATCCACAGAAGACCCCTGGTTGTGCCATCGGGTGCGACGGTACAGATCAGGATGAGGAGAATGTTTCAAAGCCAGCTCCTCCAGCAGGGTCTTCTTAATTGTGGTTACCATTGCGGGATTTAATGGTACACTCTCTCAACTCTGGCCAACCCCAGCCTGTCTCTTTGCCTTCGTCACGGCCCCGAGTCCGAAGAGAGAACTCGAAAGGAACGGGAGAGCATGTCTCCCAGCACCAAGGCACTGACCTTCAGCCAGACTGGGGCAAGTAGAATGGCTGCCCAAATCCCAGAAGCCTCCCCATGATCCTGGCTTTGCTGCTTGGCTTATTTTAAGCAAACCCTGGCCTCGGATTGGAAAGGTCTCTCAGGCAGACTGAAGTGATCCAACAGGTAAATCTTAATACTTAACACGGCACGTACATGTGTTTGTCAAAATCAACCGGCGTCAGGGAACTCCAGGTGACAGCTCAGGGCTCCCTCGCTCTAGATGTCTAGCGTTGGCATTTGACTGCATCCCGGGTGTGGTTGGAGGCTCTTTGGCTTTTTGGCAAGAAGAGAAAACTACCAACGCAAACTGCCAACCACCGGTGTGACTAAAACGCATGAGCTGAGGGGCGCCTGGTGGTCAGTCGGTTAAGCGTCCGACTTCGGCTCAGGTCATGATCTCACAGTTTGCGACTTTGAGCCCCGTGTCGGGCTCTGTGCACACAGCTCGGAGCCTGGAGCCTGCTTCGGATTCTGTGTCTCCCTCTCTCTCTGCCCCTCCCCTGCCCACGCTCTTTTTCTTTCAAACATAAATAAGCATTTCAAAAAATAAAAAAAAAGCATGAGCTGAAAATGAAGCCAATCAACTCAAGCCCCAGTCTACTTCTTTTCAGGAAATTCCAAATATAAAAGGTGAGCTTTGTTCCTGGAGGGCTGAGAGTGAATCCGATAACTGGCCCTTCTGTGGAAACTAGCCAGGAATTGGCATGCAGCCAGCTAGCCCTCTCCCATCTGGGCAGCATGCAGGACAAGCCCGAGGGAAGAAGGGCCACTAATCCAAAGACGTTCGAAAGTCAGGATCCCGGCAGCTCTGCCTCCGCTGACCCAGGCGTGTGACCACGGGGTTTGGGCTGGTTCCTGGGGTTCTGTTCCACTCTGATGGTTAGGGATGGACACAACCCAGGGGCCGTGTACAAGGACAGAAGTGAAACCCCAGCCCGGTTTGATGTGCCTTGGATCCATATTTCCCGCATTTCCCTCACTGCTTCTTCGTCTGTCTGGGCTCCCGACTCCTGATACATGTGGTATCCCTCTCACCCAGTAGCAATATCCCTGTGGAACTGTGTCTTTGAACTGTGATGACTATAGCAGCCCCTTCAGAGAGTTGCTTTTCTCCTAAAGCTGACCCATGATTTCATAATTGCATAGCCCAGATGGGTACCACCTGTTGTTACACCTTCCCCCTGCTCCCCCCGGTCTGTTTCCTGAATCTGTGGTTAGCACACACCCTGGGTTTAAAACGCACTCTCCAAGTTAGCTTGGAATATAGTGCATTAGCTAGCCTCTTTTCAGGAACATTTGTTGGGTACCCATGTGTGAACGGTACTTTAAACCAAAGTTAAATAATGCGGGCCGCGTACTTTAGAGACTTACAACTCACAACTGATCCCGGCTGGGTTAGTTTCTTTGGGAGTATGTCAGTGAGGAAGAAGATGGAAGATTTTAGCCCTGAAAGGACATTAGAGGTCATTTGATCCAGCCCCTCTTTTGCAGATGGCAAAACGAAAGCAGGACCACCTGAAGAGTTTGCTCGCACAACTCCTCAGTGGCCGGGCGAGGCCTGGATCTGCTTTGGCCAGATCCTCTTGGTGCGCTTTCTGTAGCAGGTGATCTAGGCTGCCTCCTGTGCCTTTGAAACAAAGATGGACGGTCTTAGTTTGATCAGCTGGCATTGGGAAGCCACAGAAGACCTCAGGAAGTTGGAGGGAGGGAGGAAGGGAGAGAGGAAGAGAGAGAGAGAGGGGAGATAGATAACTCTGAAAACAGCTCAGTGAGCATAGCTGGGAGTTCAGAGAAGAACAGATTTCCATAATCCAGGTAAGGGGTGGTCAGGACCAAGTTTGTAAACCTTTGAGTGGAAGCAAACAGCATGGTATTACCTTGTTCAAACAGTGATGCGGAATTGGCCCCTAAATGTAAGGATTCTGTGTCTCCCTCTCTCTCTGCCCCTCCCTCCCTCTCTCTCCCCCCCACCTCTCTCTTAACTCTCTCACTCTCTCTCAAAAATAAACATTAAAAAAAATAGATGAGGACAGTCTATACAGAGGACTTCAGCAGTGCAGGCAAACCGTCGAGTAATGGCTTAGTGACCTGAGCAGAGCTGTGGAAGCACTGCTACTAGAACTCCAGGGATATCGTGTGAAGTTTCAGATGCCCGCACTGCAATATATAAAGGCATCTGTTAGTAATGACAAAAGGCTGACCCCGGAGCATTTCCCTGAGGTAAAAAGAGAAAAGCTGAATCAGAGTGGGAGCTGGGTAGCCATGAGGAGAGGGGGTGGAATTAGAGTTCTCGCTCTTCTGGCTGGGAAGATGCTTTACTGTCTACATAATCGACTTCGTGCTACACTGGGGCTCGATCAGAGAGGGCCCATCCTGCTCGGCCCCACTCCGTTTTGATCCCGTAGTCAGCTGCAGAGTTATAGATGAAGTGACAAGGATGGTCTCTTGATTGTATCCAGCTGCCTGGAGTAAGTCAAGGGCAGAGGGGCCCCACCTGAGGAACAGCGCTCACCCACGGCTCCAAAGGAATCTGAAGTTCAGGACACCTCTGATGCTTTTAGAACAGCGTAGTTCAGCATTCTGTGACCCAGTGTCACCGAATTAAGTCCCTGTGGAGGGAAGTCTGATAAGTGGCTTCAGCCAACAGGAAGAAGACTGAAATCCTGACGGCGTTTGACCCTAAAACCGAGCCGGTGTTGTTATGGTTGCTGCCAATGGGGGCTTGCAGAGAAGGACCCGTGGGAAAGCGCAGGGATTGCAAAGCTTTGTTGACTCAAAGTAGATGCGGGGAAGATGCAGCTTGCATCCGGCAGGGGTGTTCCCCACCCCTGGTGTTTAGTTTACTTACTTGTGCCTGGAGCCCTTTCAGAAGCTCTTTCATTCCGCTGAGGTGACTGCGGCAGCGGCGTGACTTGAACAGGCAGGTGTCCGGTGTTGGCAGAAGGAAACTGGCGGTGCGTTTCACGGAGGGTGCTCGGGCCCACAGACCAAACAGCAGTTATGGCTCACATGCTATGTTGTTGCTCTGCGCTCTATAAAACTGTAAGAGTATCATATTATTTTAATCTGCTGAAACACAAGCCCCAGAGTAGGAACACAGCAGCAGCCTTACACATCCGAGGAAATGTTTGACACGACTTCGTTTGTCTGCAGCTATTATGACGATGGCTGTGGCTGATTAACTCTGTTGGTTACAACATGGTGTTAATGAGGCCAAGGTTGTGGGTTTGAGAGGTTTCACACAAAGGAAACCCCAGGCCACGCTCAAGACCCAGGTCAGAGAGCCCATAAAAGCACGTGGATGATCACAGGCGGACTGGGTGAGACAGTGTAATGACTCAGCGAATATCCCTTATCCGCTTCTGGAGAAGCCGTTTAAAACATGTGCTTTGGTGATGGTGAATTATTACCGTGATCCTCACACGCAAGGGATATCCCAGTATTACTCGTGGTAGCTGTCGAGCGGTACCGTTGCAGACTTTCTGAGTAAAGGAGGACACTGGCTGTGATCTGCAGTGCCTTCTTGTGTTCTCAGCCTTTTCGCCTGCGAGAGCCTCCGTGTCCGTACGTTCAGAAAGTGCGCGTGGAACGCTGCCATGCGCGGGTGCCGTTCTTTGTGCTTGAGAAACCACAGGGAAGAAGACTAAACTTCTGTCCTCATGGAGATAAACAGTAAGGAAACAATAAATAACCAAAGCAATTTCAGAAAATGAAAGTTTGGTGAAGAAAAAGATGGGGTGAGGGGATGTGATGGAGAATGGCCGGGTGGGAGAGGTGTTCACCTTGGCTGGGAAAGTGTGAAAGGGCCTCTTAAAAGTAGGCGCCATTTAAGCAGAGACCTCACTGATGAGCAAGAAGCAGCTTTTTGAAGAGCTGGGACAATATCCCCGTCGGAAGAAAAAGACACAGAGGTTAGGATTAAAGACCAGAAAGGCCACTGAAACGTGGAAGAACATGGTAGAAGAGGTTGGAGAGTGGGGTGCACCCTTCAGAATATGCTAAGGAATTTGGCTGTCATTCTGGTCATGGGAACCCATTCTTTGTTTTGTTTCAGAGCTATAGCATTTCTTAAAGATTTTGGGGGTGTTGGGTTGAAGTGTGTCCCTCTAAGAAAGATATGTTGAAATCTTAACCCTTAGTAACCTTATTTGGAAATAGGATCTTCTCGGGTAATAAAGTTAAAATGAGGTCATTGGGGTGGGCTCTAATCCAGTTGGACTGGTATCCCTATGAAAAGGAAAATTTGGGGCCCAGAGACACACACACAGAGGGAGGAAGGCCATACGAAGACAGAGGTTAGGAGTGATGCACCTACAAGCCTAGAAAGACCCAAGATGGACAGCCAAATGAAGCTGAACAGCAAGGAAGCATCCTTCCCCTATAGGTGTCAGAAGGGAGCATGGCCCTGCCAGCACCTTGACTTCAGACTTCTAGATTTCTGTTGCTTTAAGCCGCCTGGTGTGGTGAGTCTGTTCCACTAGCCCTAGCAAACTACAGAAGGGGCGGGGGGCGCTGGCCCACTGGCTGTGCCTCTGGGCAAGCAATGACACATCCTCCCTGGACTCAGTGACACCTAGGCATTGAGGAAGCCTCTGCTTGCTGCAGCATGTGACCATATGACATATATATGCGGGGACATATATGATGAAGATAATATTAAGATGTATATATGTGTATATATATATGTGTGTGTATATATATGTATATATATACATATGTATATATGTGTATGTATATATATGTTGTATATATATGTATATATATAACATATATATATGTATATATGTTGTATATATATGTATATATATGTATACATGTGTATGTGTATACATACACATATACACACACACACACACACACACACACACACACACACACACAATGGGATACAGCCTGTTGGCTGAGTTACCCTGTGTAGAATACAGATTTTTCTCAACTTGCCATAGGGTTACCTGATAAGCCCGTTGTAAGTTGAAAATGCATTTAATAAACCTGATTTGCCAAACATCCCAGCTTAGCCTATTCTACCCTACAAGGTGCTCAGAACACTTACATTAGCCTACAGTTGGGCACAGTCATCTAACACAGAGCCTATAAAGTTGAGCACCTTGTGTAATTTATTGAATACTGTACTGAAAGCGAAAAACAGAATAGTTGCCTGGGTACGGGATGGCTCTAGATGTATAGATTGTGGACCCCGTGGTCGCATGGTGACTGGAAGCTGCAGCTTGCTGCCACTGCCCAGCCTCATGAGAAAGGATCGTACTGCAGATTGCTAGCCCAGGACAAGATCCAAATGCAAAAAATTTGAAATACGGTTTCTACTGAATGCGTATTGCTTTTGCACCATTGTAAATGTCAAAAAAACGTAAGTTGAACTATCCTAAGTTAGGGACCATCTGTACTCTAATATTCTTTTAGGAATAGTCCTCTTAGAGATACTCTATAAATAATGGTCTGGAAGGGTGAGAGTGGAAGCAAGGAGATGAGTTAGAGCCCTGTTAACAACAGTCTAGGTGAGAGAGGATGGTGGTTTGGGCTGGAGAGAGGGGTGGGAGAATTGGCAAGAGGTGGTCAGAAGTAGAGCCAGCAGGACTTGCTGATGGATGGGGTGTGGGGAAGCAGGAAAGGGAGGAATAAAGGCTGTCTCGTAGCTTTTGGGCTGGGGCAGTCAGGTAGCCGATTTATTGAGATGAGAAGATTGAGAGAACGGCTTATCTGGGGACATGGAATCAAGAGTTACATGTTGGCCATGTTAAGTTTGAGATGCCTGTTTATCCAGTGGAAGATATTAAGTAAGTAGTTGGTTATCTCTGGAACATTCTGGGCCAAACAAATTTGGAGGTCAGTAGATTATAGAAGGTATTTAAAGGGATGAAAACTAGTTGAAATTAGAGAGTTTAAAGAATAGGGCACAGGACTGGACCCTCAGGAGCCTTAGAGGCCTGGTAAAGGATGAGGAATCATGGTGCTGAGACATGGCAGCATGAACAGCTGGTAAATTGTCAATACTCCTTAATGATACGCACTTCCTCTTTTTTAAAGGTTAAACTAACTTACACAGAAATACACGGGGAAAGATCATTGGAGGTACCCCACCCCCAGTATACCAAATTTTGTTTCACAAAACCGTATCTAAGAACCTTTCCAAATGTGGAATTCAGGTTTTGTTTTCAGTGTGTTACATTATAGAATCAGGCACATTCTCTACACATGAGGCTTCTAAAAGGCCATAGGAATGGCTGTGTGCTCCAGAGAAATTGTTTTGTTTTGTTTTGTTTTTTAAGAAACAGAGACTTTCTAAGGTTTCACAATTGCCAAATTTAATATAAACTAGGACAGTTGAGTTGCACGGTTCCATTTATTCTTCATGTGTGCATTCATTAAAATTGGAACCTATTTCCATAATCATTTGTTAAGGGATTACCTACCTTAGCCCAATTCAGTAAGCTATTTCTTTTTTTTTTTTTTTTAACTTTTTTTACTTATTTTTGAGACAGAGAGAGACAGAACATGAGCAGGGGAGGGGCAGAGAGAGAGGGAGACACAGAATCTGAAACAGACTCCAGGCTCTGAGATGTCAGCACAGAGCCTGATGGCGGGGCTCGAACTCACAGACTGTGAGATCATGACCTGAGCTGAAGTCGGACGCTCGACTGACTGAGCCACCCAGGCGCCCCTCAGTAAGCTATTTTCAAGCAACCGCAGGAAGATTTGGAGGAAATTAGAATCCGCATCTGTCTTTGAGTATTGACGGAATAACTAGCACCTGTTTAATTGAACATCTTCAGGGGCCCATTCTGATCTGAGCTGGTGAAGAGTTCAACCTGGCGAGTCTGCATACCATGTGTATAACTTAGCACTGTGCTCCGTCGTCGTCTGAACTGGGAATTGATCGTTGATGTATTTCTTGCCTTAGGTGTGGCGGGAATTTCCTGACCGGTTGGTGGGTTACCCAGGTCGTCTGCATCTCTGGGACCATGAGATGAATAAGTGGAAGTATGAGTCGGAGTGGACCAATGAGGTATCCATGGTGCTCACGGGGGCAGCGTTTTATCACAAGGTAAGAGGGGGGCAGCAGGCGGGGGCAGGTGGGTCTGAGGTGACCCAACCGAGCGCATGCTGTTTGTTCTGTTTGGCCCAGTTGAATTTCTGCTGAGTTTAGGAAAAATGTTCTAGTCAGAGGGCTTATGAAGGCCATGTCGTGTCGTGTGTCAACTACACTAGTTAAGGAAGAAAGGCCATGTTGTGTGATTTTTTTAGTTATATTTCTTATTATACAGATAACGCATATACTGCTATTAGCAAATATGGAAAATTCAGAACAAATGTTATCATAGAAGAAAAGTCACTTGTAGTCCCATCACTTAGAGACAATCATTGTTACCGTACAGATGTTTTTTGCGGTTTGCCTTTTATTTATTTACTTATTCACGTACGCAGACTGTTGTAAATATTCTCATTAGCCTGCTTTTTGCATGTATTACGAGTTTTTTTAACATTAACATTTCTTCGTAACATAACTGCTAATATGCTGTTGTATTAATATTCCATAAATCGTGTGTAACTATTTTTCTATCACTAGATGTTTAGATTGTCTCTAATTTTTTATTTGCTATTTTATTTATTTATTTATTTTACTTTTTTTGTTGAGAGAGAGAGAGTATATGAGTGGGAGAGAGGAGCAGAGGCAGAGAGAGAATCTTAAGCAGGATCGAAGCTCAGTGTCGGTCCCATGACCCCCAGCATCACGACCTGAGCCGAAATCAAGAGTTGACCGCTCAACTGATTGAGCTATCCAGGCACCCTTTGTGTTTTTTGCTTTTGGTTTTTTTGTTTTGGTTTGTTTTGCTATTTTAGATAAGCTTAATATCTAATGCTTAAATAGTGATCAGTATCCATTTTCATAATTGTGCTTGTGATAGATTTCTAGAAGTAGAATTACATCAAAGGGAATGAACATTTTGGGGAGGTTTTGATACATATTTGTCTGTTGTTTTCAGCATTGTTTGCACCAATTGCACACCCAGCAAAATATAGAACTATCTTACTATTACCCCTCCTTGCATGACATATGTAAAAAGAGAAAAATCAAACTGAGCTGTTTTGATAAGTGAAGACGGATCTTACTATTTTCACTCTGATTTGATTACTGTGGTTGAAATTCCTTTTGTGTCTTTTGTGTTTCCTCTCTTCTGAGAATTGTCACCTCATGTGTTTGACTTTTTTTACTAGGGAGAGGTTGAAGAGTGCGTATTGGACTTTAGAATATTCGGTTTGATAGCTGAGTGCCCCTGGGAGTGTATAGTTTAATTGAACTCTAACAACTTGTCTGTTGTCAGCAGTAGCACAAGGTACTGATGTCAGGAGAACATCTGTGTGTCTGTCCACCCCAGTGTAGTTAAGTTAATGAGATGTATTGTAGTGATTGCTTGTTGGTATCTCGGCACTGCTGTGTATTTTTCAGGGCTCTGAATTTAGAAATGGGTTTTTGTTCTTAGCAATAAATAAATAAATAAATAAATAAATAAATGTTTATAATTCTTGGAGTTTATGGTAGTACAGTGTGTGCACTTTTTTCTCCATGAACGTCCACACTATTTCATACATGTAAGTGATGGAAGTAGCAGAATTGCCTCATATGTATTTTACTTTAAAAAACACATACTGGGGTGCCAGGTGGCTCAGTCGGTTAAGCGTCAGACTCTTGATGTCAGCTCAGGTCATGATCTCATAGTTCGTGAGTTTGAGCCCTGCATCAGGCTCTGTGCTGACAGTGTGGAGTCTGCTTGGAATTCTGTCTCTCTCTCTCTCTCTCTCTGTCTGTCTCTCTCCCTCCCTCTCCTTCCCTCCCTCCCCTTCCCTTCTCCCCACCCCCCCCCCCACTTACTCTCTGTATCTTTCTCAAAAATAAATAAAAATCATGACCTGAGCCGAAATCAAGAATCGGATGCTTCACCGGCTGAGTCATCTAGGTGCCCCAACAATAGGTGAATTTTAAAAGAATGACAGTATTAAAGATACTTGATCCCCTGACCAAAAGCATTCTAATACTTTTTACAGCCTTGTGATTAATCCTATGAGAGAAAGCTTGTCTCCGCAATATGATTAAGTGATTCTTTGTCTTAACCATCCACCATTAAGTGGCCCCATCAACCGTGGCCCGCTGCCATTTGCGTCTTTCTTCTTTTTGTCTTACCTGACAGTATTTTAATTACCTGTATACCTACAAAATGCCTGGGGATATCAAGAACTGGGTGGATGCTCATATGAACTGTGAAGACATTGCCATGAACTTCCTGGTAGCTAACGTCACGGGAAAAGCTGTCATCAAGGTAGGAGGCATGCTGGTCCAGCTCTGCTGCTAACTTTGTGATCTTGGGCAAGTCTTTGTTTCTCTGAGCCTGAGAAGTTCTCATAACTATAAATGAAGTGTTGGATTGGATGACTTTAAGCTCTCTTTTAGCTTTAAGATGCAGTCACATTGTAACGCTGAAGCTAGGCTTTGATAATTTAAACATATTTTCTTTTTTTAAAATACAGTTTCTTTAGTTACAGTTTTTAATCTCCAGTATGAGAGATAAAGGCTGTAATGGTCAGTCTACAAATCACGTTTTTAAAAAACTTTATTCTCAAAGCTGATAGGGAATCTAGATCTGTTAGTTAAAGAATGCAACTTACATCTTTCTTAAAGTAGCTGATTTTTATTTTTTATAGACATAGAGAAGATAGTACACTTTGTACAATGATAACTGTAGTTTTTCTAAACATTTTAAAATATCAGTTACCAGTTTTTAAAAGTATCTTTCCCTTAACATATTAAAAGCTAAGAGTAAAAAAAATAAATAAAAGCTGAGAGTACACAAGGATCACATGGGGATCTCTGTATCTGTAATGGGTGTCTGTTTCTGAAATGTAGATTTTGCTCCAACCCAGATCCCCAGATACGAAGAGAGAGTTTCCTTATTTTTATGAGTGGAATCATCCTGACCTTCTTTCCTTCCGAATTCGGATTCCATATAAAAATGGGCTGTGCTTCAAGGACAGATTCCTATAATGGAGTCTTGCCGTACTGGAAGTACACTGGAAGCGTGGTATGGCCCCCACTGATTGTTCATGCTGTTAATTGAGGGGAGAAGTCAGATTAAACCAAAGTGACTAAAAAAGAGGAAGAGTCCCTATCTGTAAGCTGCAAACTTGACCCAGTCCTCCCCCTGCCCTCTAACTTAGTCAACAGCTCACTGCAAGAAAAAGTCCAATATGTAAATCACAAACTTAGTTTTAAAGGAACCCCTCTTATCTCCAGAGCTGCTTTTTGATGTGCTTCAAGCGATTTTAGCTGTGCCGGCTCACTCTGGACAGTCGTTCCGGCATCTGTGTGCTTCTTAGCCTGGCCTTAGTTATCTAGCATTCTCCCCCTGCCCAACCTCTCTCTGCTCTTTCTTTAGCTTCACTGGGTTTGGATAACAGTCTCCCTGGGTTTGCTAAGAAAATCGTTAGGAGTTTAAGGTTCGGGAGAGCGGGAGGGAGAGTCAGGGAAAAGAATTCAGAGGGCGAGAGACCATGGGATTTTTTTCCTGATTGAAGGGAATTGCAAAAGAAGCTGGCACCTTCAGGAGCATGGTGCTGCTCAAAGCATTTGCCATTAGCTGGAAGAAGGAAAAAGAGTGCCTGTTGGAACCGAGGTTACGGTGAAAGTTATGGGAAGCTGTATTTCATCGCCCTTATGGCTGCAAGAACAAATGGTGTTTATACAAGGACCTTGGCAGTGAGAAAACAGTCATTAAACAGGAATTAAGGAGCTTGTCATCACCACTTCTTTCCAGTTACAGAAGGCAAAAGCCCTCCAAGCCTTTTTTATTGGGCCCTTGTGAGTTGTGCCGTTGGCCAAGCCAGACAGAACTGAATGGAGGAATGGCGAGGGGTGTGTGTGTGCGCGCACGCGCGCGTGTGTGCATGTGGAGAGAGCAGGAAGCTCAGCTTACAGAACAGAAGCATGCAGAGTGTTGTCACAAGCGTGATTTTATCGTCCTTGGCACTGACGGCCAGGTGTATTTTTGTACTTCTCTGGCAGGTAACACCGCGAAAGAAATTCAAGTGTCCTGAGTGCACAGCCATTGACGGGCTTTCGCTAGACCAGACGCACATGGTGGAGAGGTGAGCGAGCCTCTAACCAAAAGTCTGCCCTAGCCTCTGATCCCCATTTCCTGCCTTGGGCCTGTTTATGGGACTTGTTGGAGATATAAGGACAGCAGCTGGTAGCCATAGTCACCTCCTTTTGCACTGTGGGAATTGGGTTAGTTCAAGCCCAGGTCACCCACAGAATTAATTTGGAATGCTACTCACTCAATTTGTAATGGCCGGAAGGGTCTTAAAAATATAGCTGGCCTTAAGCTCCTGAAGTCAGATTCTCCATGTGGACTAACAGTCAGCCATCCACAGTCATTTGGGTGGAGGCTAGTTAATTCCAAGAGAATACGGCATTGTTTTGCAGGGTATCTCCACGTGACAATAAAAGTTTGATTAGAAGGAATGAAACCAAACCTAGAGACAAATTACCTTTTCTGACCAAACACCTACCAAGAACAGAATGGAAAGCACAGCTCTTTACATTACAGAGTGGGAGGAGCAAGTCAGCTCTGAAATCCTCCTTTTATTTCACTTCACTCAGTCACTCAACAAGCATACTTTTGTGTGAGACATAATACTAAGCCTCGTAGGGGAGCGGATGTAAAAGGAGTGGGAAACCTACATCTTCCCTTCGGATCGTTATAATCTTTCCCTAGACCTCACCATTCTCACTTGTATCCTGAAGGTCCCCAAGCTTGGCATCTCCTGAATCAAACCTAATTCTTCCAAAAGGCAGCTCCTTACATAAGACAACAAGCCCGGACATCCCGTAGCAGTGCTGTCAGGGGACCAAAGTGCACTCAGGGAAGGTTGTAGTGGCCCTTAGAGAATGAGATATCTAGCGCAGGTGTCCACGGGTCCCATGTGGGTCTGCTTGCAGTCTTTCTGAAATCTATCCACCGTGTTAAAATCCTTAAAGCCTGGAAGATCTTTTTGTGCAGAAAGTTGTTTCACTTGGCCTGGGTTCTATAATGCTTTACTCCTTCATATTCCTACTTCTTTCCTACCCTGTAAATAATCCTTTTATCTCTTTCATATATAAATATTTTACCCAAATGACATGACTTTTATTAATTGTCAGTGTGAAATAACATATTATTGTGATTTGGGAAATATCTGTCACGGGTATCATAGTTACTACACAGTCAAGGGCGGTCACAATGACTGTCATAGCTCATTCGGAAGAGACCCCAATTATAGTTATATTGGAGTACACGAAATTATTATTAAACCCACCTCCATTCTTTGTGTTGGGAGAATTCATAGCATTAAGCAATTGGTTGTTGAGTAGGCTGAGTTAAAATGATGGGGTTGTATGGTGTAAGATAGGAATTTTAGGGACCAACGTTGGCCTGATAATGGCCTTGAAGTTCATGCTAAGGCTAAGCAACTCTTCTCCAGCACCACTGAGATGACCAATGTAAAGAGACTTAAAATACGGTGAGAGAGATTTAAGTTAGATATAATTATTATTAAACACTGACTACAGTAACTAAGGGAGATGCGGGGGCTTCCTGTTGGGAACAGACTTTTGAAAATAGAATAGGTGACTCCCCAGATGTTGTTAGGCTTAAATCAGATTCTGTCAGAATTTATAATTAACAGCAACACACACACACACACACACACACACACACACACACACACACACACCTGTGTGTGTAACAATCCAAAGCTATATGTGATAAGTACCATAAGGGAGGCTCAGAATGTTATAATTGGTCAGAGGAAAGAGACGTGGCTTCTCACTAGGTTGATTACTAGGAATAATTTTGTAAAAGATGGCACTTGAAATAAGCCTTCAAAGATCACTAAGATCACTGGACAAGAAGAGGAGATCCCAGGCAGGGGAAACCAGGTGGTTGAAGGTTCCAGTCATCAGGTTGAAGGTGTATCTGGCAGGCAGTTAGGGGTCCGGTGTGGCTAGAGTGTAGAATTCTGTCCTGTTGGTGCTAGACCCTGAAGGACTGCCCAGTGAAGGAGCTTGAACGAACTTCTTCAGGCTCTGACATGCCGTCGAAAGTTTTTGAACAACGGAGCTTGATCAAAGTATTGTTTTGAGATTAATTTGGAAGTGGTGCAGAGTAGAATGAAGGCGAAGAAATTGACGAAAGTACATATGGAAATGGGAAGCTTGAGCTAAGTTGAGTGTGGAAAGGAAGGGATGGATTAAATATTCAGAGATGCTTTTTCACCCAAAGGAAGATATGCTATCACTTGAGGTTATGGAGAAGGAATTGACAGAGGGAGCTTAGATGTCGAGTCAGGAAGAGTGGTAGTACCATCAACAGTGTGAATAATACAGTCAGGGGGAGACGGCCAGCTAAGGGAGGAGGGAACACAGATGGTTGCACCTTTAACAGTGTAATTAACAAGGACGGGAGGAGACTTTAACCATGGGCAAAGTTGGAGAACAGTCAGGTTGGTGAAGATTTGGGGGTCTTTCCCTCTGTATGTGCAGATGTAGATATGGAGCAAGCAGTTGGAAATGTGGAACCTTCAGGAAGAAGATGAAAACAAAGGTAGATATCTGAAAGACATCTTCCCAGAGATGGCCACTGACTGAAGAAAAGCCAAGGGCAGAATCTTGAGAAATTCTGACATTTAGGAGACAGAAAGAGTCACGAAAACAGAGAAGCAGCCACCAGAGAAGCCAGGAGAGACCCAGGGTCTATAGTGCACAGAAGCAAGGGAGGAGCAGGAAACATGCAGACTGGGAAAAGAGCTTTGAATTAAATGGTCATTGGTGACTTTGAAAAAAAATAATGCCATGGAGCAGTGGGGCTTAAGGGTTATGGAGTGTGAGTCTGCGGTGAGGAAGTAGAGTTAGTGTATGTAGAATACCCTTTTGAGAAATTTGATAGGGAACAGAGGAAATCAATCTGGAAATCAGAAACTGGGAGCAAAACTATTTGGATTAAAGATTGAATCACTAAATTATTATATAAGGCACTTAGGTCAGGAGGGAGGAAGGCATGATTTAAGCCATCGTGGGCAGATCCAGAAGTGGAGTTACAGTTGTAGAATGGTTCATTTGTTGTTTTTTCTTAATAGTTCCCTTTGCCAAATTCACATTTTGCACAAAACAGTGAAGCAAGTTAACCACTGTGCAAGTTATGACCTTGTGTTGGGTTTTGTGGTTTAATAAGCTTATTTATTCTTATATTTGGGGTCTTGGAGCAGAAATCACAGTTGTGTAGGAAAGTAGCTTTTACTGCCAGCATCCATTTCCAGGATGGTCTGTTAATTCTTTAAGAGCCAGAAGACTATGTAACTGTTCATTTCGACCAATAGCTTCAACAAGGTAAGGGAATATGGCAGACGGTGCTGATCTTAAGAAAAAGAACACTATTCTGATTCAGGCCAGTCTTTGTTCAAATTATGGATTTGTCACTTAGTAGCTATCTGACTTAAGACAACTGATTGACTTTATGCTAAACTCCAATCTCCTTATCTCCTAAAATAGGTGTATTAGTAACTATCACATTACAGTGTCCATTCATGGGTTCAACAAATATCTATTGAGCCTCTTTGTACCAAATACCGTGTTATATGCTGGGGATGAATGAAGTAATAACATATGAAAGCCTGTAGCGCGATGCCTGGCAACATTATTTCCTCCCCAGTTTCCCCAGCATTAGTCCTAAAGGCTCCGGGTTACTTCAGGTAATTGCATGTGTTTACAAGGAAAACAGAAAACCATTAGTCCTTTCTCCCACAGACACTTCCAGCACTTCAGAGGTAGACATTGGTGGTTCTCAGCCTGTCTGTACTGGATTATAAAACCAACCCAGGGGAGCATTTACTGACAAGGTGGCCGGACCTCTGACAGAACAACGCAAGTCACCTACCAGCCACCACCAGACTCACCGTCTACCCCAACCTGTTCCCCAACCCAGATGCCCTGTGTGAAAAGGAGGTAGACAACACTGTCAGTACCTGGCCGGAGAGTTAAGGACCTTCACCACTCAGAGTAGCCGGCGGCTTCTCCGGTGCAGGCTGCATGGGGAGAAAGAAGCACTCACTAGGCCTGGGTCAGCCAGGGGCAGCCGTCAACAAGTCAGCTGGCCCGAGCCCCAGTGGCCTCCTGCCTGTGGCCCGGCCCTGTTGGCAGATCTGTTTACAGAGGAGACATTGTGCTCAGTCTTCTCCAGCGGGCCAGGGAGCCGCTATCCTCTGCCAAGAACCATGGCTCTTCTTTAATACGTACCCACCGGTACCTGTGTTGTGTGTTGGGCCCTGCTGGGCTTTGCTGGCCAGAGTCTACGGGCATAATGACTGGAAACTGGAAGAATCTGTACATGTTTGTAGGCAGAACAGCTGCCCAAAGTAAGACCTCGGAGAGACTAACTTTGTCTGCACTGCCCTGACCCTGTACCTCGAGGAGAGGGCGGCTGTTGTGCTTCCTCGGCAGCACTTTGAGGACACGCCTCGGTCTTTTCCCGGGTCCCCTCTCAGTTTGGAACCTCAGCCGCCACCTCCCGAGTCTCACAGGAGTGGTGGCAGGAGGCAAAGTCATTGCCTCTGCGTTTTGGTAGGGTGAGGGAAAGTACAGAGGCTCTCTTGCCAGTGCAGGCCTGGGCTGCACACCCAGCTCCGGCACTTTCCAGCTCTGGGGCTCAGGCCTCAGCTTTAACTTGTCGGCCCATAACAGGAAGCTGCTGTAAACCAGCCGTTGGGCATGCCAAGGGGGATACTTTAAGGAATCAATGAAATCGTGTTTGTAAATTATCTGGCACATCATAGGAGCGCAAAAGTCGTTAATTTCCAACCGCTCCACTTGGACTCTAGAATTGTGTTCATAAATAAATTTGTATCATCTCATAATTAAGATTTTTTAGCCTCAGGAGCCAGACTGCCTGGGTTTGGTGCTGCCTCTTACTGTTATTTGGCCTTTGGACATATTACTCAGCCTCTCTCTCTCTCAGTCTTCCCAGTAGAAAATTGGAATAATCATAGGACCCACCCCCTAGGGTTGTCGGGAGGTTGGAGTGGGTTCCTAATACATGCAGGGCACTTGTAAGGCAGCCTGGAATCCATAATAAGTGTTAGTTGCTGGTTCGTGGTGGTGGACACAGGCATGTTATTAGCTCCAAGAGCTCCGAATGAAGTGGTAACACGTTCTCTTAGAAACGTAATAAGAGAAAGGAATTGAGGATAACTGGCTTCTTTATTAATTGGTTTCTTCCCCAAGCTCAGAAGACTCAAAAACTTACTGATTGAAATAATTTGAAACAAAGCTCGCAGTGTCTCGGGACAGGAGAGGCTTCTGGTCGGGGTCTTGGACTTCCACCCCTCTTGGGGAAATGGTTCTGCCTCCGACTGGTGTGTTCTTACCCTAGCTGTCGGGTGCCGTGGGCCCGACTTGAGGGGAGAGAGCGCTGACCTTTCTGAAATGCATCCTTGAGGTCCCCCTGACTTCAAAAGCGGTGTTTATGGGCTTGTTTTCCCTCTGGTCCGGATGCGGGAGCGTCCTCATTACCCGGCTGTCACACTCAGTTGGCCTGATTGACCAGAGCCGTTTCCCCGCCAGCGTGCCTGACCCGCTCACCTCTGAGGAGATGGCTCATGGGCTTCAGGGGGCGGTATGGAGTCAAGGACACGGCGTCTCCCCTCCTGCAGCGCTGCTGGGCCGCCCTGTCCCTAAGCCCTGTGTCGCTGCTGGTTCTGACACGGGAGCGGCTGGCCCGCTCTCGGGGAGGAGCTCGTGGAAGGTGGCCAGCAGTTCTGGCGTCGCCCTGAGAAACACTGGTTGAGCGAGTGAAGGGCTTACTGTTTGGAAGTGAGCCTCACTGCCCGTTACCTTCTGCCTTCTGTTGCTGCTGGTGTAAGGTCCTCTCTTCTGCTTTTTAAACTCCAGTGAGCTGAAGCTCGGATCCAGGCGCCCCTTCCCTCTCTACCCTTTGGCCTCTCTTTAGCTGGCAGAGACGGGGTTAAGAATTGTTCGCAGCCGATCCACCTTGGTTTGAGGCCTGCTTGTAGTGACGGGGAAGAATGACTGGAATTTGAGGGGGAGGGGGAAAGAGACTGACCTCTGCACAGGCCAGTGACCTCCCGCCAGCATCCTCTGTTCACTCTCTCCCCCTGAACTAATAGTCACAGCACCCCCAGATCACTTCTTGTGTCCACACCCTCCCAACCTTTTCTAAGAACCTGGGAGCAGGCTTGCGATACTTGGATTTCTTTTGTTGATATTGAGTAGTGTATGTATGTTGCTCTCATGTGTCGGCCCCTTGAACATTTTCTCTCTTCTCCTTACCCCTTTCCCTCTTCACCTGCCTCCCCCGCGCCCACCCAAAACGCTTCAGGTCCGAGTGCATCAACAAGTTTGCTTCAGTCTTCGGGACGATGCCGCTCAAGGTGGTGGAGCACCGAGCTGACCCTGTCCTGTACAAAGATGACTTTCCCGAGAAACTGAAGAGCTTCCCCAACATCGGCAGCTTGTGAAACCCATCAGTGACGGAGGTCTGAATGTGACGCGTGGACAAAGTAGGGGAGCACGGCCTCCCGGCACCCTGATATCAGGGTGTGGGGGACCTTCAGTTGACACACTGGACTGTGACACCTAACCTGCTTCCTCGAGAACTGGAACCTGAAGAGAGCGTCTAAGCACCTTGAGCGGTGCGTGCGCTATTCTAGTGTTTCTTATGACCCCGATGGGTTCTTGCTGGAAATGCCAAATGGGAGCCTTTGTGGCATGCTCTGGGTTTAAATGCAGCCCAGGCTCCCTTTGTTTGCAGGGAACAGTCTGAAAGGAAACTTCACTGACCCTCAGACTGTAGAGCAGACAGAACTGTCAACCATGTTCGATCTGGGGAAATCATGTAAATCGTGCCCATATCTCACCTTTAGCTATTTCAGATCAGTGACTTTTTAGGAGGAAAAGCCAAACCAAGAATTTGGCACAAAATCCCAGCAGCTTAGAGGGATTTGACCCATGCCCTAGGACCTGAGGCACTGGACCCAGGCGTAGGTGGAGAACCAGGTGCTGAATTGGGATCCTGTAAATTCCATGAACCATTCCTCTTTGGTTTGGCTTTTTAATATGATTAAAATAATTTTTTATTCCTTTTTACAATATGTCTTAAATGCTGATTATTGGTAACCCAAGGAACTTTCTTTTTTGTGTGTATTTTACCTCCATCTTCTGGCCTTAACTCCAGTCTATTTCCAAACCTCCTACCACGTCCAGGAGGACACACAGCCAAGAGGAATATCTGGTGCCATGTGCCTCAAGCAGATCTCCAAGCTGTAAACATTCTAAGACAAGATGTCTCCCCAAACCTCCTAAGGACTCTGTTTGCTTCTTGATCAGATCCAGTCAGTTTTTCATAGGTATTCTTAGGGAAAAACAGAGGGCCTGTAATAACCATACCCTGAGTTGCTGTAGCTGGTACCGTGTTGTAAAAGTCGAGGCAGTTGTGATCCCCACCCCAAGGGGATTCCAAAATTTCCCTCCTTCTTTCGGTGTAAACTTAACGTTAGCCAGGGAGGTTCTGGCTAATGTTAAATACTGCTATAACAACTGCTTTGCCATAGTTGCCGGTATATTTAAATCGTTAAATTTCAGCATTTAGTAATACTGCACATGTGTGAATTATACCTCTTTAAGCCCTGTTGATGAACAAATCTACTCTGGCAAATGTTAGATGTTATGGATTCGAAACAGATTTATCTGGCTCTAATATTAAGATTAGCCACAGTTTGGGCTCTAGCCATAACATATGTCCCCAGAACACAAAATACAGAACAATTTGCTTGGAATATGGTTATAATTACTGAAACCTAGTTGTGTGCCAGTTGAAGTCACTAATATGCCACCCATTGTTCTCTTGAGTGACACGAAGGTGAATAGTTACTGTGCTATCGGTTTTAAACGTGTAGTTTTAACAAGAGTCACTTCCAATGTGTTCCTATAGACTTCGAGAGGTCAGAGAAAACTTCAGGAAGTAACAAAATTGAAAGCGGGAATCATGAGTTTTACTCTCTCACACTGAGGAGCAAGAGCCCGGGACTGGTGCTGGTGGAATGGGCCAGAAGGGACAAGACGCCTCCCCGCTCCCCGCCGTCTGTTCACGTTGCAGGTGCACACACGGAACCTGTGATTATTCCTCGTGTTGCATTCAAACACTGGTGCCTGATAAATACTTCTGATTTGAATAATTCTATTCCTGTCAGCAGGGGATATGGGAAGGCGCTTAGTCTCATATTCACAATCCTGGGGATGGTAGGATAGAAACCAAGAGACGGGGAATTCTGTTGTCACAGATGATGAGTACTGCTAACCTTTCTGGGGTTCCTTAGCCATTTTTCCAAGATTCAAGGTGGGTGGAAGGGTTGGGCCTCACATTTAAATCCCTGCCAGAAGCTAAGAACCGGGTGAACGTTGTATACGTGCATGTATTTCACCCCCGGTATTTTTCCCTCAGCATCGTCACCTCAGATTTTCTGCTCTTTTTCCCATCACTGGAATCCTCTGTTTTAGTGGCTGGCTTGTAATCCAGGTCTCCCTCTCTGAGGGTAAATATTTTCTTTCTTTTCTTTTTAAAAACTTTGTCAGCCCTTTGATTTTGGAAGAGGACCACTTCCATCTGAGATGATTGGGAGCCCCAGGGGGCTCTGTTAGTGTAACTTTATCACCTTGTTAGGAGTCACTGGACTTCTCAGGGCGTTAAAATTCCATTTAAGGCACCTTACTACCCCCAGAAATATTGTGGGTTAGATCTGGCAACATAGCATAAAACAGTATCTATCGCAGAATGAGTATTATATCCTAGGTACTTGAAACAAACCTCGGAGGTTCTATCCTACGAACAGACAGGTGGTGCAGGTCACAGGGAGAAATTCGGGGCAAGAATGTAGCAGGGGATCATGATTCATGGGTTCCGAGGGGCCTGGGGGCTCCACCCCTTTCTCTGTGTATTTATTTGCTGCTCACCAGCAACCCTCACCCATAAGCCTGGGTTGGGATCATCTGCCCTTGGGATGCCATAGAGCCGTGTTTCAGAAGCGGAACAATAATGCTAATTAAAATGTCATGTTCTGGCCTACAGCAGACAACAGCTGGTTTTAGATTAAGAAATCTTTTTTAAGAAATTGCATCCTGCTGGCCTGTACAGAAGATGAACCTGAGCTGGCCCTGGCCCTGGCCCAAATGTGTGCACTGAGTCACTCGCCTTTTCCCCCAGGGACCCAACTGGGATGAGCCAGTTTGGAATGCCAAGATTGGAAACACTTTTTTGCTGGTTAGCATTAGATAGTTCTTAATATTCTTATCTCGTGTGTTTTACCAGCCCTCACACGTGTTTAGGCAAAAACCTCCTTCTCTAGGAAAATTAAAGAGGAAAGCAACAACTTCTGTTCTCAGAATCTCTGGTTCTTTCCTGCAAATGATGCTCTACTGTCTCTTCTTCTTACTCAGTGTCATGAAGTTCAAAACCGACTATCCCGGTGCTCTGCCAAAGTCTGATGTACTTCCAACTGTGCTTCCAGCTTGTGGCTTTTAGGGCCAGTTTCTCTGCTGCCTTTGGGAGGCCGTGAGCATCACGCTGGGGTGTGCGACCGGGACTGGGAGCCAGAAGGGGCAAGCCGCTTTTTTGCTGTCCTCTGTTGAAGGAGTTGCTAATAACCCTGTGACCCCAGCGGCTGCCTGGAATGGTCGTCTCTGGCAGGAGTGTTTGAAAAGATGCAGGTTTCTAGCCACAGGCTCAAAAGATATGATTGCTGGGGTAAAATTCAAGACCCTTTGACGGTAGAATTCTTAAGTAGCTGAAGTAAGAGGCCGGCCGCTTGGGAAGTGGCTCAGTTCTGGCGAGACTTCGTGGCCGGGCACTGAGAGGGGCGGTCAGAGAGGGTCCCGTGGGAGCCCGGCTGGGAGGGAGAGGTTTGGGCACTTGCAGGTCTCGCACCGGCCACGCATCCTGAGCCTGGTGGGTCTCCTTCGCTTTGGGGACGGTGGCTTCTCTTGGGGCAGGCTCCCTTCTCCATCTCTTGGGGCCCAGGTTGCCTTCTGCTGCAGCAGCAGAAGCCGCAGCAGCTGCTCCTCAGGGAGCCGTGGCACAGCGAGGCGGGGACAGAGTGCTCAGTGGCCCCCGGCCTCTTCAGCCACTTCCTAGGAGCCGTTCTGGCAGGAGTGCTCACCATATTGGCAGGCAGCTGCCATCCAGGAAGACTCTGGAAGCAGCTTGAGCTTCCCACCGCAGGGCCTGCAGCAGGTGGAACTGGGGGGCCTGTCTGCTCACCTCAGCCCTGCTCTGTTCCACGCCTCCCTAAGAGCCTTCCCTTCAGAATATTCAGTGACACCGTTTTCTGTTTCTGAGTTAAAATCAGGAATAGCTTGTGGCCCCGTTGTGCCAACCAAGCATGGTCTGGCAATCTGCGAACAGTCTTCATTGACCTTCTCCTGGCGGAGGAAAGTGAGACAGCACTGTACTCTCAGTTTTAAGGTTTCCCCTCTCTTTAGGGTGGGAGCATTCTAAGCTCAACCCACACCCTCTCATCCGCCTTTGTCAATGTCAAAGGGACTGTCAGGTTTCAGCTTCAGGCTTTGTGACTTCCAGGTTCTCAGGGAGGAGGCAACTTGGTGCCATGGCTTTTTAATTCCAGACTCACTGTTGCTGGCATCACAGGGAACATGACTGGGCAGAGTTTGGCCCCTTCTCTCAGCCTTCCAGGCCTCTTTCATTTTCCAGCAACAACAGTTGAGTCACCAGCATCTGTGTCTGGCATTTCGTTTCCACAATCGTACAACCTTTTCAGGGCAGAGCTTTTTCTTTTCTTCTGTTCCCAAGTGGTTGGGCCCTTGGTGGCATTTCTTCCCAGTCCCCTGAAGGGTACAGAGCTGTCAGGCAGAAGACAAAGAAAGGGAAGGATGCCTGTGTGGCGCTCGAGAGGTACCAGGCCAGCTGTGTCTGCCGGAGGCTTCTCAGCAAAGCTCCCTCTTGTCTGCAACCTCTCAGGAGCGGCACATGGGCTGAGAGGTTCCAGCAGAGCAGGGACTGGAGCCCATATGTCTTAGACCCAAACCACCAGCCACTCCATCTAGAGTGCTTTCCTACGGAAGCCTCCAGAAGAGCCTTCCCTTCAGAATATGTCTATTTGGGCTTTTATTTATAGCCACCAACTTACATCATTAGCAACTATGCCCAAGAATAAACTCAAGGAATGCCTGGTTTTCTGGTAATCACAGCTGAAGCACAACCAACTAGTTACTGATCCAGGTGAGGTAAGAGGACATTTATTGGGTCGTTGAGTTTTTCTAATCATTCATCATACAAATACATCATTTGAATCATTGAATTCATCATTCAAATACACTTTTTGCTGGACTCTGTGCTGGGTCCAGGAAATAGAGTTGAATAAGACTCTGTCCTGAGCTCAAGGCGCTCTAACTCTACTGGGAGCTCTTGAGCTGTGTGAGATGGCATGAGCCCATCAGTGGCCAAGGACTCTGTATACCTACGTTTTAGCCCCAGCTGTAAATGAAGACTCCGTTAACACCATCTTCTCCGGTGTCTGGAGGCTGCAAGGGTTTTGTTTTGCTTTGTTTTTTCCCTCTTCTCTTAGCACCTTCCCCTTGAGTTGAACTCTAGCCTTCCTTGGTCTTGAGAGTCCACTCCCATGCCTCAGTTTCCTCAACTAGGAACTGGAGGCAGCAAGATCACTTAGACCCAGGATGGTGAGATGGGATGATGTATTAGATCTTTTCCCCTTCTCTCAGGGCCTTTGCAAGACTGTACCTGGTGATGCTGGCAGCCGGCCCTCTTCCGGCCCCTATTTCTGTTCACCCTGTTACCAGAGAGCTTGGGGGTCTGGATCCTATCTGGCCCCGTCAGGGTGGATTACCAAATGAGTGGTTCTTTTGCCCCAGTCCCTTTCCTGAGCTATAAATAAGCCCCATGTTTATTTTCTTATGTTATTGAAATGAGCACTTGGGATCTGGGCCTCTTGACGGGTCCAGAGAGCGTCCATCCGGTGCCTGGTGAGGGCCCTGTGTGGCTGGCTGCTGTCTGAAGCTATTTGGAGTCCTATCCCCTGTGTTCTGGATGTGGCTTAATTTCAATAGTAAGGGCCGTATGTAGCCCTGTATCTGCTGACTTTCAGGTTTCAGCTTTCTGCCAGCCCCACTGTCTGCTTAGAAGTGAAGTTGTGTTTCTCATTAAGGGAATAACAGCCACAATTGAGGTAATTAACGAAAATTGTGCATTGGTGGCACAGCTCCTATAGGATTTCCAATAGCCTTTCTTTAGTAGATCCTGAGAGGCTTACCTTCATCCCCTCCCTTCTGCCTACCCTGTGCCCAGTCTCTGTTCCTTGTTTTCTGGATGTAGTCCCAATAATTTCTCTCCAAACAGCCTTGTTCTTGTCACCAGTTTGGGTCAATGTATTGACAACTTGGCCAAATGAGGATTCCATTAAGTCCATCTTCTTCAATTCTTGGGAGATGCAGGAATTTTTTTTTTTTTTTTGTCTCTTCTCATAGCATCTTCCAGTTGCCAGTTGTATCTTAGCCTTTCTTCAGAAGTAATAAGGATGAGTATCCATTAAAATCAAATTGATGCTCCTTTTAGTCCCATGGCTACACCATCTTACTGGAAAGGATGACCTAGGACAGTGTTGGAATAGAAAGGAAACATCTGAACTAGGAAATGTTCTGAGTTAGGGCCTCCTAAGGAGTGATTTCTACCTTCTTCAGGCTTCAGCAACACATCAGAAGTACACAGTGAGACTATGGGCAGGACAAAACTTTGTCTGTCAGAACTTGGACTGAAGAGCATCATTCACTCTGGATGGATTGGCCTGGTAAGTCAGTAGAGAAATCTTTTTGTAGATACAACCTGACCCTGAAATATGTTAATGAAGACAATTGCACCTAACAACCAGATTTAATTCACTTTCAGAGAAGGGACCAGGAGAAAGTAAATTTTCATTCTGGTATTTTTAGTCTACTGACTCCTAAAGATAATTTTCCTTGAGAAAATATACCAGATGTGGTGGATTCATTCAACCAACAAATATTTGTTGAGCTTTATACCAGATACTATTCTTCATGTGAGTCTGCTGCATTGAACAGAACAACAAAATGCCCCCACTTTTATCTAAAGGTTTACATTCTAAGAAGGAAGACCACCAAAACAAGTGAATGAATATAATTTCAAATGACAGTAAATGCTGTGAAGAAAATAAAGCAGAGTAAGGGGAGATAGTGGCTTGGGTGTGAGGAAGTATTTTAGATGGGTTGGTCAGAAGTGACGTTTAAGCACAGATATACATGTTGAGAAGGAGTGAACCATGAGGGTACCAGGCAATGGGAAGAGCTAGCACGAAGGCCCTCAGGCAGGACCAAGCTCAGCTTGTTTTAAGAACAGCAAGAACGCCTGTGTATTTAATGTGGAGAGCATGGGAGAGATGATGCCAGAAAAGTAGGTCAGAGCCAAATTGTGTTAGGGCCATGTAGGCCAAAAGGATTCTAGATTTTTATTGTGTGTGACAGGAAAACACTGGAAGGTTTTAAGCAAAGTGGTAATACCTGAATGGTATTTTTTTTTAAGATAATTTCAACTAATGTGTGGAGGGAGCTCAGGCTACAGGCAGCAAGAATGAAGGAAAGGAAATCAATTAGAAGGCTATTTTAGGGAGCCCAAGTGAGAGATGGTGGCTTCATTAGACTTGGATGGTAGTAGCAGGGGTAGTAAGAAGTTATGCTGGGAATAGAGTCTTACTGGACTTACTAATGAATATAGGAGAGGAAAACAATAGAGGATTCACAGCCAACTCCTAGGTTTTTGTCCTGAGTAATGGAATGATACCATTAACTGAAATATGCTGACTATGCAGGGGTGAGGGGAGGGAAGTGTTGAGAGTGAAAATCAAAGGCCTTACTTCAGACATGCTCTTTGAGTTACCTTTTGGAAACCTAAGTAGTAGTGTCATTTAAGCAGTTAGGTATCTAGAGCTCAGGGGAAAAGTTAAGACTGAATATATAGATGGGGTTTAAAACCATGAGACTGGATAAGATTGCCCAGAGAGTCAGCATAGGTAGAGAAGAGAAAAGGACTGGGACCTGATTATTGGGCCCACTCTAACCTTTATAGATAGAGGAAAAAAAGGAAAACCCAGAAAAGGAGACAGAAGAGTTGCTGGTGAGTTAGGAAGAAAGCTTGAAAGATATCTGAAAGATAGACTGTGATAAATTAAAGATGTGCATTGTAAACCCTAGAGCAACCACCAAAAACATTTTTAAAAGAGGTATAGCTAATAGGCCAATATTGGAGATGGAACACTAGAAAAATATTTAATCAAAAAGATGGCAGAAAAAGAAGAAAGTAAACAAGAGATGGGACCAAAAAAAAAAAAAAAAGAGTAGACTTAAACCCAAATATATCAATAATTACATTAAATGTAAATGGCCTAAACATTCTAATTAAAGGGTAGAGATTATTCTGAGTTAAACAGCAAGAACAATTAAATGCTATCTACAAGGAAAACACTATAAAATACAGTTGGAGTAGAAAGAGATATACTAGATAAACATGCGTCATAAGAAAAGTGGGAATGATTATATCAACGAAGGACAAAATTAACTTCAAGAATATTGAAGGGTGCCTAGGTGGTTCAGTCAGTTAAGTGTCCGACTCTTGGTTTTGGCTTGGGTCATGATCTCACAGTTCGTGAGTTCAAGTCCTGCATTGGGCTCTGTACTGACAGCATGGAGTCTGCTTGGGATTCTCTCTCTCTGCCCCTCCCCCGCTCACATGTACACTCTCTCTCTCAAATAAACTTTAAAAAGAAAAACAGAATATTGCTAGGAAGGAAGAGCAATAGTTCATAATGATAAAGGAATCAATCAAGAAGACAGAACAGGTAATACTAAATTAGGCACTGAATATCAATGTTTCAAAATATATAAAGCAAAAACTAATAGCTGAACGTGAACAAGAACATGTACAATTATATTTGGATATTTCAACATTCCTCTGTTAGTAATTGATAGAACAAGTCGATAGAAAAGTAACAAAGATATAGATGACTTGAATAATACTATCAACTGTCTTGGCTTAATTCATAGTTATAAAACACTTCATTCACTAATAACTGAATACACATTCTTCTCAAGCATACATGCAACATACACCACAAATGGGTTGCAGCATAAGTCTCAGTAATTTTTGAGGAAATGAAAACATAAAAACTATGTTCTCTGTTCCAAGTGGAATTAAATTAATAAAAGATATCTGTGGAAGTCCCCATTAGGTGAAAATTAACATATTTCTAATTGATATATGAGTTCACAAAGACACAAGGAAATTAGAGAATATTTGGAGGTAAATGAAAATGAAACAATAGATCTAAATGTGTGGGATGGAGATCTATAGCTTGAAGTGCTTATGTTAGAAAGGAACTAAAATCAATTAAGCTTAAGAAACTACCTTAAGAAACTTGAAAAAGAAGAATAAAGTCCAAAGTAGAAGAAGAAAGGGGTGGAAATAAATGGAAAATGGACAAACAATGGAGAAAAATCAGTGAAACAAAAACTGGCTCTTTGAAGAAAATCAATAACTGCCCTATACTGTTCAAGGAAAAAAATGAAGATATAAATTATCAGTATCAGGAGCCAAAATGAGGACAGATTCTAAAAATATTAAAAGGGGATTCGTATGAGCAACTTCATACCAATATATTCTGCAACATAGGTGAAATGGAAACAATCCTTGAAAGGCACAAAGAGATAAGATTGCCCCACGAAGAAATAGAAAATCTGAATAGTCCTGTATCTGTTAAAACAATCAAATCCATAATTTAAAACTTCTCACAGAGAAAAACCCATAGTTTTTACTGGCAAGTTCTATCAAATAATTAAGGAGGAAATAATACCAACCTTATACAAAAACTTTTCTCAAAAAATAGAAGAGGAATAAATAAGTATAATTTACATAATGTTTTAAAAAATACATATAGAAAACATATTTCCACGTGAATGTTCATAGCAGCTTTATTCACAGTAGCCAAAAACTAGAAACAACTTAAATGTTCAACAGATGATTAGATAGATGAATTGTGGTATATCCATACAATGGAATACAACTAAGCAGTAAAAATAACAAACTATGGAGACACACAACATGGATGATTTTCCAAAACAAGTGAACAGAAGCCAGACACAAATGAGTGCACACTGTACATACACACAATGTATATTCTCATATATATAAATACATTCCACTTTTATGAAGTTTTACAACAGGTAAAACTCATCTGGAGTGATAGGGTAGATCAATGCCTGAGGCTGGGGATTGACTGGGATGAGGCACAGGGAACTTTTTGGGATCTGGGGAATGTGGTGATGGTTAGCTGTGTGTATATATACATATTTTCCCAAACTCCTCTAACTATACTTAAAATTGATGATGTAAATTATACCGCAATAAAGATTGTTTTTTTAAGTGGTGGTTAAACACTCTCATCTTTCACAGCTCCTCAATTTTGTTATGGACTGGTATTCCTTTCCCTTCTTAACTTGGATGTGTGCTTAAGGATTCAGGATCTAGGCTGCCTCCAGTTCCATTGCTTCAATTTAGTGTTTTCTGGTATGTTCTTGATGTGGAATGCAGACTTGCCAGCCATCCAGCTAACAGTAAATGCTTACTATGATGCTTTGCCAGATGCTACAAATAGGTGAGGAAGATACCATTTCCACCTTCAAGGAGCTTTTAATGGGATTAATGAATAGAGGAGATAAGTCACTTTATAATCCTATCTACTATATAAGACAGTGCATGATTAAGGGTGAATTGCACACATTCCCTGTCATGGAAGGAGAGTGTGATCATGTTTGACTTGGGAAAAGAGGTGGCACTTGAGGTGGTCTTTAGAGTATTAATAGGTAGAGATGGGCATTAGGTGGATGGGGATGTGTTGAGAAGTTGGCACTTTGACCTGAGGGCAGTGAAAGGAAACAAGAAGATGGGAAAATGTGATGCAAAAATCCTCAACAAAATACTAGTGAACCAAGTACAACAATATCTTTAAAAAAATCATACACCACCATCAAGTAGGATTTATTCCCAGGATGCAGGGGTGGTTCGATATTCGCAAAACAACCAATGTGATATGCCCCATCAATAGAAGAATGGATAAAAACCATATGATCATTTCAATAGGTGCAGAAAAAGCATTTGACACAGTACAACAACCACTCATGACAAAAACCCCTCTGCAAAATAGGTCTAGAGGGAACATATCTCAGCATAAGAAAGACCTTGTGAGAAAAACCCACAGCCAAAACATCATACTCGATAAAAAACTAAGAGCTTTCCCCTGAAGGTCAGGAACAAGACAAAGATGTCCACTCTCCCCACTTTTTTTCAACATAGTACTAGAAGTCCTAGCTACAGCAATCAGACAACAAAGAAATATAAGGCCTCCAAACTGGTAAGGAAGAAGTAAAAATTTCACTATTTGCAGATGACATGATAGTATATATAGAAAACCCTAAAGATTCCTCCCCAAAACTACTAGAACTGATCAATGAATTCAGTAAAGCTGAGGGATACAAAATCAATGTACAGAAATTGGCTGCACTCCTATACAGTAATAATGAAGCCACAGAAAGTAAAATTAAAACAATGTCATTTACACTTGCACCAAAAACCGTAAAATAATGCCTAGGAATATATTTTTCTAAGAAGGTAAAAGACCCCCATACTGAAAACTACAAGACATTAATGAAAGAAATTGAAGAAAGTACAGAAAATTTGGAAAGATACTCTGTTCTCATAGATTGGAAGAATTAGTACTGTTAATATGTCCATACTACCCAAAGAAATCAACAGATTTAATGCAACCCCTATCAAAATACCAACATCACTATTCACAGAACTAAAACAAATGATCCTAAAATTTGAATGGAACTACAAAAGACCTTTTGTAGCCAAAGCAATCGTGAAAAAAACAGAGGCATCACAATTCCAGATTTCAAGTTATATTACAAAGATGTAGTACTTGAAATAGTATGGTCCTGGCACAAAAATAGTCACATAGATCAATGAAACAAAATGGAAAACCCAGAAATAAATCCACAATTATATGGTCAATTAATATTTAACAAAGCAGGAAAGAATATCCAATGGGAAATAGACTGTCTCTTTAACAAATGATGTTGAGAAAACTGGATAGTCACATGCTAAAGAATGAAACTGGACCACTTTCACCATCTACAAAAAATAAACTCAAAATGGATTGAAGACCTAAATGCGAGACCTGAAACCATAAAAATCCTTGAAGAAAGCACAGGCAGTAATTTCTGTGACATCTCCCGGAGCAACAGTTTTCTAGATATGTCACCTGAGGCAAGGGAAATAAAAGCAAAAATAAACAATTGGGACTACATCAAAATAAAAAGCTTCTGCACAGCAAAGGAAACAACAAAACTAAAAGGCAAGCTATGGAATGGGAGATATTTGCAAATAACTGATCAAGGGTTAGTATCCAAAATATTTGAAGAACTTACAGAACTCAATACCAAAAAAAGCAAAATAATATAATTTAAAAATAGAAGACATGAACATACAGTTCTCCAAAGAAGACATCCAGATGGCCAATAGACCATGTGAAAAGATGCTCAACATCAGTCATCGTCAGGGAAATGCAAATCAAACCCATAATGAGACATCACCTCACACCTGCCAGGATGGCTAAAATCAAAACCACAAGAAAGAAGTGTTGGCGAGGATGTGGAGAAAGAGAAACGCTCCTGCACTGTTGGTGGGAATGCAAACTGGTGGATTTCCACTGTGGAAAACAATCTGAGGGTTTCCTCAAAAAATTAAAAATAAAACTGCCTTGTGATCAAGGAATTGCACCACTGGGTATTTACCCAAAAAATACAAGCAGTAATTCAAAGGGATACATGCACCTCCATGTTGATTGCAGCATTATCTACAATAGCCAACAATGGAAGCTGCCCAAGTGTCCATCGACTGATGAATGGGTAAAGAAGATGTGGTCTACATAAATAATGGAATGTTATTCAGCCATAAAAATAGTGAAATCTTGCTATTTGCAAAGACATGGATGGAGCTAGAGAGTATAATGCTGAGTAAAATAAGTCAGAGAAAGACAAATATCATATGATTTCAGTCATATGTGGAATTTAAGAGACCAAACAAATGAGCAAAGGGGAAAATAAAGAGGCAAACCAAGAAACAGACCCTTAACTATAGAGAACACACTGATGGTTACTGGAGGGGAGGTGGGTGGAAGGGTGGGGGAGATAGGGAATGGGGATTAGAGTACACTTATGATGAAATAAAATAAAGTGATTTTAAAAATATGGGAAAGTGTAATGGATGACTTAGGTTTGCAGGAACAGTGCATCCAGTTTGGGGCACTAGAAAATTTGAGGCTAGGGGCGCCTGGATGACTCAGTCGGTTAAGCATACAACTTGATTTCAGCTCAGGTCATGAGATCACGATTCATGAGATCGAGCCCCGCGTTGGGCTCTGTGCTGACAGCACGGAGCATGCTTGGGAGTCTCTCTCGACCCCTCCCCCGACCTGTCTCAAAAAGAAAAGAAAAGATGAGACTGGATAGGAGTTTAGGCCTAATTAAAAGGGCTGAAATGTCAGTGAGTAGATACTTCAGAGACTTTTCAGATGTTTGTTCTAGTGAAGGATGTGATCAGAGCTGGTCTTTGGCAGTCTGGCGTTGGTGTTGGTGATGGGCGGAGTGGGCGGGGACTAGGAATGGCACGTGACCACTCAGCGGTGGCCTAGGTGGAAAGCGACAAGGCACCAAATCACGTGGTTGCTGGGCACGTGTGGGAACTGCTGGCACCTGCTGAGGCCCTCTGGGAAAGGAGGATGGGGAAGAGCAGTGCTGGTCTATTTCTGTGACGTCCCCTCACTCGTATATCACACACCAGCTGCTTGTTACACACTGAATTGTGTCCCCTGCAAAACCCCACTGAAGCCCTGACCCCTCAATGCGACTGCTTTGGCCTAGAAAGAGGTAATAAAGTTTCAGTGAGGTCCTAAGGGTGGGGTCTTAATGCGATAGGACTGGTGTCCTTTTAGAGAAGGAAGAGACACCAGAACTCTTTTCGGCACGAGCACAGAGACCAAGGCAGTGTGAGGACACAGTGAGAAAGTGACCGTCTACAAGCCAGACGCTAAGCCTCACTAGAAACTGAGTCGGCCAGAACCTTGATCATGGACGTCCAGCCTCCGGAGCTGTGAGACAATAACCATTATTCAAGCCACTCAGTGGATGGCGTCTTGCTCTGGCTTCTACACTGCTCACCACCCCCTCCTCAATCCCGTAAGCATAAGATCAGGGGTGCTCAGTGCTTCCCAGGCTGGTGGCCCACTTGGTGAAGCAGTACCCCAGGCTTTGGCGTCTGTCCCTTGGCCATTTGGCCAGCCCAATGGCCCTCCCCAGACCCCAGCGTGCGAGATCTCTCCTGCCTGTACAGCTCTTCACTAGCTTCAAATGCTTTCATTCTCTCGGACTTCATAACTGCCTTGTGAGATAAGCTGGTTGTGCCCATTTTACGGATGAAGAAACTGAAAGTCAGAGATTGCTTGAGATAACGAAGCTGATAGGTCGTAAAATCAGTTGTTAAACCCAGGTCTCCTGTCCTCCACTTCACCACGTGGCTTCCCGGCCCGTCCTTTTCCACGCTCTTGTCTGAACAGAACTGTCTGTCCAAAGCTACCTCTGAGAGGAGACTTCACCCTTCGTCAGACTCTTCTCTTCCCTTGTCCTCCCCCACCCCCCCGCCCGACCACACACACACACACACACATACACATTCATTTCTTTTCATCTGTCTCCGCGGTACAGCTTGGCCTTAATGTCCTGTCTTTCTCACAGAGCCTGGGCATCACAGAGATCCACTGTGGGTAGAGGACAGAGAAGGGACAGCGGGGGTGGGGGCTTGTGACGCCACCAAAGGAGAGCCCCCAGGGGGTGTGCCATGAACAGCATCGCCTCTGTGCCTCTGAAGTGCGCTCCGACCGGGGCTCCGGGGAGATGTCACCCAGGGCCCACAGTGGGTTTGCTCCCAACTACTTAAGGCAACACCTTACTTAACACATGGTGCACACATGGCCATACACTGGAGTTTCTTTCGGAAGTTTGCCTTCCTCAAGCCTGTTGGTCTGTGTGCAGCTTAAAAAAAAAAAAAAAAAAAAAGTCTGTTTGGAATCACAGAATTCCTGGGAAAATGTCAACTCTCACACCCCACTGTCTCTGGAGCTGGCACGCATCTCCTCCCTTCTGCGCGCACAGTGTGCGATGGCCCTATTTGGGGGAACGGGCTGTTTGTGGAGGGCCTATTGTTCCTCAGCAGCTGAGCGTGCAAGTCTGGGCCTGTGCGGGGAGAAGACCACCACCGAGGCGCCACCCCGCCCCCCAGCAGCTACCGGGGTTTCTGCTGATAAACGCCAGCTCGGTGCCTGGGCACCACTGTTTTCTGTAGCAAGACCTGGGGCAGTGGGATTGGTGAGGAACCGGAGGTGAGAGCAGCCTCTGCCGGGTTGGCCGTGGAGCCCGCCCCGAGGCAGGTGGAGGTGCAGAGGGCTTAGGGGCATTGGGACTCAGGGATGACTCCAGGTTTGAGCCCAAGACTCCGCAAAAAAGGCCTGAGATGAGCACTCTGGGGTATGAGACCTCTCGAGCTGTCTTGGGGTGCCGGCCTCGTGCTAGCTCAACCCCAGGAGCACCAGACAGAGAAGCCAGGCTTCGCGTCCTGGCTTTGGCTCAGTGCACACGAGCCCTGGAGGAACAGGGTGGGCAAGGCCCGCGGCCAGGTGGCGGCTCTGAGCTCACTCCTGGCTGATCCCTAGTGGCCTGAACCCACTTCCAGCTCTCTCTACCTGAATCCCTTCTCTGACCTTCCCGGTCCCATCGTGAACCGAGTAGAGCATTGCCTCCTTCCCATCTTCCCATCTGTTCCCTCAGCTACCCGAGTATTTCCTGAAACATCCGGTGAACAGAACTGGCCTGTCTCTCCTTGGAGCCTTTTAGGCCTGTGGGGCAGTCAGGCAGATAAATAACGTACGCGGATTATGTGCTGAAACTGTATTACAAACAGCTCTGTGGGTGCACACAGGGGCCAACAGCTGACTGCGGGTGGAGGTAGGGGTGGGGGCCTGGACTTAAGGAAGAGCTTCACAGAGGGTCTTGCCATTCGGAGGAAGCCTTAGAGAACGAAGCGGACAGTTCTCCTGGTGCAGGTAGCTGGCAGGGGGCAGACAGGTGTCCTAAGTGGATTGCACGTCCATTACTGCGGCCAAGCGAAAGGCCCCAGAAGGTGTGGGGAGCAGTGAGCCGTCCTGGCGGCCAGATAGGGAAGGGCTGAGCTACAGCGGATATCGGAGGAAGCCTTGCTGGCCTTGTCTCCCAGAGTGCTACTCAGAGGCACAGGTCCCTCCCAGAGTGCTACTCAGAGGCACAGGTCCCAGGGATGGGTGACCGGGGTCACCAGGGAGGCCTGAACGACCCCGTGAAGCAGCCCCACACTCAGGCAGTCCCACTCACCTGGACTCCGGGACGCTGGGGCTGCTCAGCTCCCACAGACCAGAGCAGGGGCACGAGGCAGGCAGCATCGCGGGCACGAGGCCTTTCCCTCTCTCTGCCTCAGTTCCAGCCCTGGGACTTGGCAGTGATTTGGGATGGACATTCCAAGTGCTACCATGACCCTGAGTCCCAAGAGCTGACAGGTGTCTTTTTAAAAAAAACAAGTTCCCAGCCCAGGCCAACCTAAGACCCGGCTGGGTCTATACTGAATAAGAACTTACCACAGGTACCGAGTCGGAGATGTGGCTCCAAGAAAGTAACATTTAAATAGTTGGAAAGAGAGGCTGGAAAGGACATTCCGGTGAGACTCACGGCTGGCAACCAGAGGGAGAGGTGTTTCTTTGGGGGATAAGCATTGCCCTTTAGATCACTATTGCCACACCAGCTCACAAAGGCCCGTGCATGGATACTATGGGTACTATCCGTATCATCCTCCCCCAAGTTGGTAAACTAGTCCGGGACAGACTTATTTTTTATTTTTATTTTTTAGAGAGGAGAGCGCATGCGAGCCGGGGAGAGGGGCAGAGGGAGAGAGAATCTTAAGTAGGCTCCACGCAGAGCCCAACGCGGGACTCGATCCCACCACCCTGGGATCATGACCTGAGCTGAAATCAAGAGTCGGATGCTCGACCGAGTCACCCAGTCGCCCTAGGCACAGGCTTATGAGCCACAATGATGTGAGAGCAGAGTCCCCTCTCCACACGGCAGCCCGTCCTCAAATCACCTTCACGTCGGAAAGCAGGGACGGGCCTATTCCGTAGCAGAACCTGGGCCCTCCCTGCTTCCTAAGTTGCTCTTAGAGCTTTGCTTTAAAGACCATCTGGTCACGCCTCCTGCAAGTTCCCTCAGCCACCGAGGAGCAGAGCCAGGCCTGGGGCCTGCCTCTCCTGGAGGCCTGTCTCACGCTCTGTGCCCCGCGGCCCTGCCCCGGCCCTCCGTGTCCCGGCTCTCTCTGCTTTCAGGACAGCCCCTGCAAACGCAGACTGGCACTCCGTGACCAATGGGCTGGCTGTGCCTCTCTGAAGACCTCCGCGCATGGGCAATGCTGGGCGTACCCAAGATGCACTGGGACCCTTTCTGCTGCCTGAGAGGCAGACTCTGGTCCCCCAACCCGCCGACTTCTTTTGCCTGCTGTGCAGGCAGGTCCTCTGGGATGAAAGGGGGCCGTCCCAGACCCTCGCAGGCCACGCACCCCCTCTCTGTTGCAGGAGCCCTGGCCGGCCACCTGTTGTTAATCTAGCCCTGGTAATCCATTCTGTACTGTGTCAGCAGTTCAAAAGGGCACTGTTAGTATTTTTTGCCGACTTCAATTAATGTGAGATTTCAGAGGCCCCTCTGATCACATTTCATCTGTCACAAGTCGGGAACAAAACAGACAGGTTCCAGTTGAGAGGAGGAAGGAGAAGGAGTTTATTGCAAACACCAAGCAAACAGACAGTTTGGGCTGTGCCCGGCGTAGGGTGCCCCGGAGCGTCCATTTGCTTCCGCCCTCCACTTGGCCCCGTGCCTGGGCCCTAAGTCCCCTTCTCGTCACATATTCCTCCCCTCCCAAAGAAGATGTAAGTGCAATAACTTACTTTAAAAGGCAAGAATGATTCTTTTAATATTTTGCTATAATGTCGTTACATGGTGGTATTAGGCAGTAAAACTTTATGGAACTGACCTCATTTTTTTTTTTAATACATTTTTTTTCTGAGTTTTTAATGTATTTTTAATATATATTTTTAATATTCCACCCCAGGCCATTAAGCTAAAGGGAAAAGTTGCGTTTATACAGGGTTAAAAATATCTTACAATGAGAACAGTCAGTGTTGGCTGAGGTTCACGCTCCTTCTAGCACTCAGCGCTTTTCAACCACTGCACATCCAAACAGACTATTAGGCATTGAAAACTGTCCTTCAAAATCAGTAGTATAAAGGCCTAGCTCTATGTATGTACGTGAAGGGGGAGGGGGGAGGGCAAGCTTAGGTAACGTCTGGTTCACCAGAATGCCTCTTCTCCCTGCAGCATCCTTGGTGAAGGTGAAGTGGAGTTTGGGAGCTCTGGCAGTAGGGTTCTTGTCTTCTCCTCTTTCTCTTTCATGGCCATGGATTATTATCCTGGGGGGGCTGCTTTGCCAACCGTCCTCCCCCAGCTTGTCTTACTTGCCTTTGCACCTGACAGGGCCATGAAGCCGACCAGAAGCCCCGGGGTGTCCCGCGAGATGATCTCCCCCCGACCTGGCCCAGAGAGACAACGGCTGCGTAAGCAAGATAACCTGGTCGCTTTCGTGGAAAAACTCCTCTTGTCTACCCAGCCAAAGAGAGGGCAGGCGGGGCTCTGGAGCTGGGCCCCGGGTGGCCACTGCGGTGTGTTGCTGGGACCCACCTCACGACTGCTGCCCCCGTCCCCTAGCAGTGTCTTTGAACTCACCTGGCCACCATGCTTCCCAGAGCTGGAGGCTCGGGAGTGAGAGCTGAGAATCAAGTATAGTCGAAAGGATTCAAGAAAACTTACAAAGCCCGTGTCCTCCAAGAGCTGTTGAAGACCTGGGGACAAGCCAGTGCCCTCTCCTCCCGGGCCCCGGGAGTGTGAGGGCATCTGAGGGTGGTGGCGGCACCTTCGTGTCAAGCCCTGGCCACCTGGCCGTGTCCCCAGCAGGGATCGGAGGCTCTCGGTGTTGAAGAGGCTGCCCCGTGGTCTGCATTTGCCACGTCTGCTGAGATCTTAGGCAAGTAACCAAAGGGAATCCTCACCCCTTGCAGCTTATTCGCTTAGCGGTGACCCTCAGAGCAGGCTGGCTCTCCTCTCTGCCCGCCTTCCTGAGACCTTGCTCCCGAGGAAGCCAGCCAGCCCCGGCGCGTCACCCAAGCTTGCTGAGCCCTCGCAGGAGCTGCTGCGGGGACGCCTCCAGCCCTCGGAGGCCTGGGCCCAGCCACCCACTGGGAAGGAACCAGAGGGTAGGCTCAGGAGAGAGGGAGGACCTCCAGCAGAGAGCGGAGATGCCGCGTGAGGCACCCCCCCCACAACATGTGGGCTAAGGCCGCTGCTTAGGGCAGTCACTTCACCGTCCCTGCCCCGACCCCCGGGGCTGGGACCTTCTCGTTCTCCATTGTGAAGGGACTGTACTAAGTAGAGGGCCTTTCAGTCCTTCCAGCTCAAGGGTTCTATGATTCTCAGGGTGTTGGGCCGGCCCTGGGGAGCAGGGTGAGGATAGGCCTGGGGCAGGTGGGGTGACCTCCCTGTGGGGAGATGAACAGGCACATTTCACACGGACGTGTGACACATAAATACTTGGCCCTGTTGGTGGGAAGGACAACCAGAGCCACAGAGCCTCTTCCTCTACCAGAGGCTTTTTCTTCTCAAGCTTTTTGGTTGACATCTGTCCGACTGAGGTGTCACCCAGCCGGAAAGCAGTCAGATAGAGGAACTGAGCACCAGGGGTCCCTTCCAGAAGGATCCACCTAGAGCCCCCTCTCTCCCTCCCCTCCTCCTCTGGCACTCTCCCAGTTTTCCTCCTCTCTCTGTTGATTCCCTCCTGGATGAGAACATACCTACGGCAAGGGGTCCTCCCATGTCCTTCCCAGCCACCAGAGCCGTTAAGGAAGACAGGGAACTATTCCCAGCCTTACGTGCCTTACGTGCCTTACGTGCTTACGTGCTCTTTCCCTTCCTAGATTTGGGGAGCCTGAGTTATTTCAGTGAGCCTCAGAACTGGAAGAGGCATTCCCAGATCCTCAGATATAAGAAACCTTTAAAGCTGAGCCAACGAGAACATCACCTGTACCTTCACTTGTAGAAGAGCAAATGTTAGAGCCACAGTTTGCAAAGAGGTCTGACTCTTTGCCGAAGCCAGATCCTTCCCCAGTCCTGTTTCCGGGGCAGATGGGAACACAAGGCAGAGGTGGGGACTGTGATTCCTTCTAAACCTCCAGAGGCTGTCACCCTCCACCGAAGCCAAGAGGCTGTCCTGTGGGCAGGTCCCCGAGCCTGCTGGACTTGGCCCTCCTCCCTGACGGAGAAGGTGGGGGCCTTCTCCCCAGGGGCCGCCCGCTGGAGGGGCCTCAGAGGACAGGTGCTGTGCACCACGGGCTTAGGTGATGGCTGGGACCTGGTGCCGAAACTCGAGCTGCAAGTCTCCAGTCAGGCAGACGTGGATAGAGATCCCCCCACAGAAGGAGGCCCCTTCCACAGGCAGGGAAACCCACTTCCGGGGGGCATCCTGTCTCCCATATCTGGGGCAGAGCAAGTGACCCAGAGAGGCTGGGCCCATGAGCCCCTCTAGAGGCTGGAGAGAGGGGCTGAGATTTCTGACACCCTGGGGAAGAAGCACAAGAGAGGGCTCTGTCTTCCCTTTGTCTGGAAGAACTGGGACCCCCGCCCCCTGCCCCTGCGGAAGGCTCTGGGCAGGTCTGGTGCTGCTCCAGGGACGGCTGGTGAGGGACAGGCAGCCTGAGGCAGCGTAAGGGCCGAGAGGCCGAGCGCGAGCACACATCCATTAGCAAACTCCGCAAGCTGCTCTTGACCCCCCGCCAACACGGCTCCAGGCCCTAGCTTGTGTGTTCCGAGGTATAAGTCCTTCCACGCCGGGGCACTCCTCAGCAGCCCTGGCGAGAGACCAGAATGGGTGGGGGAGGGGACAAGCGTCCCCAGGTCCTCCTGGAGGGGCCTGGCTAGCTGGAGAACAGAGCTGCCCAGACCTGCCCACTGTAACAGGCACCCTGCTGGCTGCAGGGTGTTGGACCGTCAAGGAGAGCGCAAGTGTGTGCCCGAGCCCCTGTCCCCTCCCGGACCCCTGCCCGCAGCGCTTCCTCTCTCTAGAAGCTTTTCTTCTTCTAGCACTGTGGGTGTGGTGGGTGGTCTGTGTCCGCTCCCTTGCGGTGTTCACCCAGATCCGGAGTCTCCGGGAGCGAGGGAGCCAGATGAGGACCCCTCAGGGACTGTCCTAGATGCCAGCATTGCTGATGACAGCAGGATTCTTCAGCTCCAGCTCCTGTCCTGTTCTGTCCATCCCCCCAGGTGGGTCCAGCACAAGGGACGGCCAGGGTGGGTGAAGGCGAGGTGGTGCCTTGGGCCCAGGAGGTCGGATGCTGTGGGCTTTGGGAGGAGAGGAGATGGGAGGGCAGGAAGCCAACTCCGTAGGGCGGCCTGTTCTTCAGACACGTTCACTGGCCTGGTGACCAGGGGACCACACAGCAGAGGGAAGGACGGACATGACTGCACGTGGCCGCTGCTCGGTCTGGATGGGAATCTATCCTTGACTCAACCCTCAAACCGGGCAGGGCAGAAGAGCAGGGGTGGGGAGAAAGGGTCTTCAGCTTATAATGGATGCAAAGCTGCAGAACTCGGCCACCTGGCTTCCTCCGCTGCCTCTGGCCAGGAGCAGGGGTCTCGGCCTCAGTGCCAGAGAGGGCGGGGCCTGCTGCCCCCTCCCTCCCAGCGGTCCGTGGGGCCTCACACTTGGGGCGGCTGAAAGTGCTGAGGGCCAGGCCCCTGGCCCAGGCCAGGTTCCTAAGAGGAAAGTCGAATGGGAGGCTGGGGGCCTGGAAAGCATGGGCGTGGCCAGTGCCCCGAGGTGGGGGAGGGCGTGGGGATGGGCTGCGAGGGGCCCTGTCATGTGGCCCAGGAGATGGCCGCGCTGTGCTCCTTGGCCTTCATGCGGAGGGCCGCGATGCTCGAGGTCTTGCGGTCCGGCTCCCCGTTGAGCTCATAGCCATTGAGGCCCGGGCTGAGCCCTGCTGCTCCAAACAGGCCACCCATGTGTGTCTGGCCCACGTGACCGCCGGCCCCAGAGACACTCAGGAAGTCGGTGACGCCACTGGCCCCCGAGCCAGGCGGGTGGGTGTGAGGGGACATGCAGGCAGGCACCGGGTCGCAGGGGACCACGCAGGCTGGCACCGGTGAGGCGGCCCCATTGTTGCCGATCCAGGATGGGTTCTGAATCTGGGGAGAGGGAAGGGAGAGGTGTCACAGGCTTGGCTGGGGCAGGGGTGGGGGTGGCGGGTGTGCAAGGGGCTTGCTCCTACCCCCAGATGACCTGTCCCCGCCTAGAGGCCCATCCTTACGAGGAAATCATTCTTGAGTGTTCACCTGGGAGTCTCTCAAAACCTTTATGGCCATCCAGACCTAGGAGGGTTTGGGTTTTATGCTTTGGCTCCTCTGTCCCCAGCAGAGACAAATTCTGTTTTAGGGACTGAACTTCAAACTTCATCAAAGGTCCAGTAACAGGGACCTTCCCGGCACAGCTAACCAGCTGAGGGCAGCCCCCGCCTCAGCCAGCTGACGTGCAAATTTTAGATGTAGTTGCAGACTTTGTCTCTCCCTCCATGAGCCCCTGAAGGTCAGTAACAGCGTCTTACTTGCCTGTGGTTCCTCGTCAGGCCTGGGGCATCCCAGGCACCTGAGAAATGGGAGCTGACCCAAACCCAGAGAGCTCTGGCGTTGGGAACATGGGCTCTGGGTGTGTGGGCTGTGGTGTGCAGGGGGCAGGGCCAGGCAGGGGGTGCAAATCTCCCCCATGACCCGTGGTTAAGGGTCCAAGGGCTGTGTCCTTGAGGCTTCAGAATTTAGGATGGACGGGGCCACCTCAGAAGGCTGGGAGTACGCATGAGGGGATGGACGGAGCCAGGCTGGTTGCCCACGTGCCAGGGTGTGTGTGTGTGTGTGTGTGTGTGTGAGACAGGCGGGGGTGCTCAGGCAGCAGGTGGGGGTAGACTGGAGGCAGGCCTGTGGTGTGGAGGGGCAGGGTGAGCAGGACCAGAGGAGATGGTGACCTCCCAGCCATGTGCAGGGGATTCCTGCTGGCCCTCAGGCTGCTTCTGCTTGGCCGGCTCCCCTCCCCACCCAGTGTTTGCAGTCCACACGGGGCAGGGATTCCAAAGCCAAGTGAGGAAAGATGGCTGCCCCCGAATCTCCACGGGGCATTGCCATGGCAACAAGAACTGTTGGCAGATGGGCCTGACCGCCTTCCTCCTGGTTGGGGTGACGAGGAATCAGGGGCCTCGCCCCTCCCCTCGGTCAAAAGGCTGATGTGTGATATGCGGTGCTGCAGGTGGGAGGGATGAGGCCGCCCTGGGCTGTCCGCCCCCCATCCCCCCCCTCCAGGAGAGAGCTCGGGCAGCAGAGATGCTGGCCCAGGCGCCAGGCTGGAGGCCCAGCCTCCAGGGACAGAGGGAGGGGAAAGGTCAAAGTAGGCAGCAGGAACTGAGGACGAGGTGTGTGTGTGAGAAGGAGAGAGAGAGAGAGACCCCACATTCCTCAGCCTCACCCAGCCCTGCCCCCTGCCCCCTCACTTGAATCCTGGGAGGCCGAGGGGCAGAGCTGGTCCAGGAGGGGTGCCCAGGGGCTGTGGGACAGCAGGGCCCTGACGGAGAGTCTTAAAAGAGACAGGAAGGCCTGGCTTACTGCCGGGTGGGGCCAGGCCCGGAGCTGAAGGCAGAGGCCATGCTGCCACCAGCATCAAGAGGCCCGAGGGGAGGGAACGGTCACCTCCACCAGACAGACTGAGGGGTGTGAGGAGTGGGCTCAGCCAGAGGGACATCTCAGCTCCGGGTGCCGGCCACGACTCACACTCTTCTCGTCCCTTTGCCTCCCACTGAAGACTCCAGTGTCACTAGAATGGGGGCTGGCTGACGGGACGAGACGGAGGGGAGGATGGGACACAGTCGCCTGGGAGAGCTGAGGGCTGTAGCGTGACCTTTATCGGGCTGTTCATTCCCCCAAGTACTTCTGCATTGTCTAATCTCTGCTTTTCAACAACCTCACGAAAGTTGGGGAGGGTCCTTTTATCATGTCGGTTTTTGGGTGAAGGAACCAAGGCTCAGAGAGCTCGTGGCTTGTCTGAACTGAGAAAGGTCTGGGGCCGGAAAACAGCCCATCTCGGGACTCAGACTCCCATGCGCGCTACAGCCTTGCGTCACGCCCGCCAGGTTTCAGGAGCTTGCTTCCCTAGGAAACACTCCGAGTGGCTCCTGATGGCCCGGAGGCCCTGGTCAGCAGCCTGCCCTGGATCTGACATCCACAGCAAAAACAGCAAAAGTGGCAGAGGGGAAAGCCGTCCTTTCTGTCCCACCCTGCCCCTCCCTCATGTCCAGCCAAGCCTGGGCCAGCACTTAACGTTGGGCAGAAAAGGCCTTGGGCCTCCCACATTCAGGTATGAACACACCTGGACCGGGCCTCATGTGTCCCATCTCAGGGGACCCAAGCCCTCCTCTGAGGTGCCCATTCCCAGAGCCCCAGGAGCCTGGGGGGCTGGAGCCGGTGGCTCGGGGCCGGGGCTTACCTGGGCGTAATTCTCAGCTCGGGTGAGGAGGGGCAGCTCGTAGGCGGTGGAGAAGTGGGTTCGGACCTGCTGCATCTGTCCAAAACGCTCTCTCTTCCTCCACTTGGCCCTTCGGTTCTGGAACCAGACCTACAAGGCAAAGCAATTGCCACAAGGGGTCACGCAGTGCAAGCTGGTCCCTCGAGCCCCCACCCATCACAGTGCATGGTCAGGGCCACGGGGCTGCGGGGAAGTGTCTGCCTCAGTCTTTGGCCTCAAGGCTTATAATCTAGAATGATCAGTGCTGAGAGTCAGGAAGGCAGCGTACTCCCAACTAACCACAGTGTGATCTTGGGCCAGACTTCATTTTTCCAAGCTTCAGAATCCAGAGCAGGCAAGTGTCACACACACGCAGCGTATCACCGGCCACCTTACCAGGTCATCTAACCAACCCCAGCGCCGTGTGGCCGAACGTGCCGCAGGCCACAGACTCCTGTGGGCAACCCGACAAAAGCTGTGACGGCTCCTCTAGAAACTCGTCCCCTGGCCACTCACGCACACAGTCTTGCCATGATTTTCCAAAACGTCCATGGTCCCCTGGGGCCTACTGGCCCAGCATCAGAATTCCTACCTGTCTGAATACCCTCTGAAGCCTTCTTGTTGGAAAACCTCCCCACTCAGGACCTCTGTGCTAAAGCTTCTATGGAGAACAGGGGTTCTGCTGGGTAGCAGAGGCAGTCAGGGGCGGCTTCATGGAGGGGAGGGCTGAGGGGAGGGCCTGAGTGTAGAAACAGCAGGGCATCCTCAACCCCAGGAGGCCATGCTGCCCAGCTGGGGGGCGGTGGGAGAGAAAGAATCGTGGACGCAGAGGTCACATTGTGGAGGACCTCGTTGCTTAGTAGAGGGGTTTGCTCTTGGTGTGGTCAGTAAAAGTGGCCACCGCAAGGTCTCGTGCAGAGGGTGGCCCGACTCTGGGGAGGAGTGAGGGCCCACCAGTCACTGGGCAGGGACGGGTGGGACGTTGGCTTGAGCGGGGACCTGGTGGGGAGGGTGGTCTCTGAGCCAGGCGTGTGAGCTGTGGTCTTTGATGGGAGGGTGGGGGCTGTCGGGTCCTTTTCCTTTGAGGGCACGTCCCTGGCGGGCTGAGACCCTTCCCAAGGTTCACGGACGAGAGCTGGACTTGAGGCCTGCTGCTGCTGCCTGTGACTTGGGATCTGGGGCAGAGACCGGCGGGAAGAGGATGTGAGGAGGCTTCGGGCCGAGTCGTCAAAGGCAGACCTCAGAGCTCCCCAGGGAGAGGTTCCTGTCAGCCGGAAGTTCACCTGCCGGTCGATACAGGTGCAGGCGGGCACACACCAACAGCAGGTCACTGGCAGCCGGCACCCTCGAAGAGGGAGGAGCTGGGCCCGAGGGCTCCCAGGGTAGCACGGGGTCTGCTCAGCCTGCTCTGGCTCCTGGTGTAGCTGGACAACACGGTGCCCATTTGGGCGTTGCCACCGGCCGCAGTTTCTGCATCTGGAAAATGGGGCCAGTATCTGAACTGACGTCCTCACAGGGGTTGGGCCTCACAGAGCAACAGGTGAGACAGATGAGACATGTCCTAGTTTTTAAGATACTTCACACTTGTTTATTGACAGCTCCTGACCTTTCTTGCTGTCTTTTGCTAAAGGAAAGAGGACAAAAAAGTTGGGGTGTGTGTGCGTGTGTGTCTCGCGTGAGTGTGAGGAGGGTGGGGGCAGGGAGGGAGTGCGGGGCTACACCTCAGTGTCCCTCCCTAGTCCCAAGGATACGTGTGCGTGCACAAGTGTCTCTCTCTCTCTCTCTCACACACACACACTGGCTGGCATTGCTTTCAGAGTTCTTCCTCCCTGTCTTGACTGTGGTATAAGAGAAGCACTCAGCCCCTGCCCCACAGCCTCCCGGGCCCCTTTTCCTCCAGGGGCTCCTGGGGTCCGGGCCCAGGCCGCCTGCCGAGAGCCAAGGGCGGATCGGGTCTCCACTCTGTGCCGCTGAAACGGGATCCCCCTTTATCAGCGGCCTGGAATGGGGGACTGGGGGGCAGGATGAGAGAATGAATCAGAGAAGTTGTTTTCATTTCATGTTTAATTTCCTGCAGGCTTAGCTCAGTCTTTCCGCTCCTTCCTCAGCCTCCCAGGGTTTTCTGTGGGGGAAGCCAGGGGGAGGGGAGAAGCCCACTGCAGGCATCAAGATATATGGCTCCATTCTCTCTTGGGGGGGGGGGGCGGGGGAGAAGGGGAGGGAAACTGTGGCCGACGCTGCGGGGCGGGTGAGGGGGGTTTCCCTGGAGCCCCGGGGTGGGAGCGGCAGGTGAAGGTGTCATGCAGGCTCTGGATGGGCTGTGGGGGTGGGGGGTGCTGCACTGGGAAAGGGGTGGCTGGGTCCAAGAAGTGGGAGGAGGAGCAGAGTCGGGGGCGATGGAATGTGGAGGCTGGAGCTGGGCGTGGAGAGCACGGTGGGGGTGCCGGGGTTATCTGGAAGGACAGCTGAGAGGTGGGGGAGAGCGGGGAGCACCACGGAGTCAGCGGAGAGGGCCAGGCCCAGGGATTTACCGGAGGGTTAAAGACTGAGAGGGGAGGCCAGGCTGTGGGGCAGCGGCACTGCCCCACCCCTCCTCCCCGGCCCGCAGCCCTGGGCCCTGCTCCTGAGCAAGGCTGGAGCTCTTCTGCCCAGGCCCGGCTTGAGTCAGCCTCTCGGGTCTGCCGGCTCCTCCGCGCATCAGCTGGGTGGTGGCAGGGCGTCCTCGCGCCCCTTCGGAGCTCACGTTGGAGGGCCTGGAGATTAGGTTCGTCTGTCCTTCCATTTCTGAGCCCTGGAGCCTGGCGCTCTGAGAACTCCCCACAGATGCTCTGTGCCTCAGGGCTCGGTGGCCCCAGCCTGTCTCCACAGGACAACCCTAAGGGGGAGAGGGGACCACGAGGTCCAGCCTTCCAGTCTGCGTGTCGCACCCCAGGACCACCCCGCTCCCGGCCCACCCCGGCCCGAGCCTGCTCAGCACAGGCCTCTCCCCAAGGAACCAACCGTCTTGGCGGGGGCCTCACTAACCGCAGCCCATCTGGGGCCAGGGCGGGGTGGCCCAGGGCGGGGAGGCCTCTGTCTTATTGTCTTCAGACACCAGCTGCGGAGATCGGAATCCCAGACAGCAGAGAGAGGCCCCTGCAGCCCCCTGGAGCAAGGCCAAACCCTGAGCTTCTTCCCGGGAAAGGTCCATCTCGGAGCCCCCCACCTCCTCCCTGTCCCCACCGCCACTCCACGCCAGGCACCTGGCTTCCCACCAGCTGAGGATGGGCCCCAGAACAAACTGAGTAGAGGCAGGCAGGGGGCTCCCTCACCACTCCCCCCAAACCTCAGGGCACTGCCAGGCTCGATCCAGAGGTCTGACGCACATGACGATCCCACCCACCCTGCTGCCTTTATACAAAGAAAAGTCTCAGAACAATATGGCCCATGTCCTGGCACGGCAAGCTAAACTAAAAGAAACAGTGGGCCGGAGCTCAGGAGTCCTGGATTCTGCCACTGAGTCACTGTTCCTGAGTCATCTGATCACCGGTGGTCCTCCTCTTCCTTATTATCAAATGAGAGGACCAGATGATCCTTCCCGGCACTAACATTCTATATTCCTATGATCATCCTCTTAGATGGTAAGATATGCAACACATCAGGGTTTCCCTTTCTGCCTTGGCTGCCGGGAAGCTCAGGGTTGAAATTTGTGCTCGGTGGCAACTAGGATTCTTAGCCTAGGTGTTTGACATAATTATCTTCCTATTTCATGGATGTTGTTCTAAGATGAAAATGATAAATCATGAATTGTAAGCTGCCTCAACTCCTTTTTAGAAGTAGGCATAAATTGTGTGTGTGTGTGTGTGTGTGCACTTGCACACACGTGTACAGAGGGGACGCTCTGTTTTAGCTGTATCATGGTACCTGAAAAATGTCCTATGTGCCCCAGTGTCATTTCCATGGTTCGTACTATAGGAGCCATCCTTCCTCCAATACTGAGTGGATTCTACGCCTGGGCACTCCCAGCCATTTGTCAGGAACACACATACTACACGGAAGACGAACTGGTCTGTCCCTCACTGACACGGTGCCTACAGGAATGTCCCACCACTGGCCTCTCCCTTCTCCACTGGCTCCTTCAGTTCCTTGCAATCCACTGGCAGAGCTGAGGCCAGATTCTGGGGTTCCCGTCCAGACTCTGAGGCATGTGAGGTCACATGGTGGCTTCTCTTGATTCAAATAAGATAGTTGGGGTGTGAAGGTTTCTAGAATCACAGTAAAGCCTCCACTGCCCCGTCTTCCTTCCCCAACCATTCACCAGGCACTGGGCAGGACTAAAAGGGGCAGCCGGACCCGGGGAACTTGTGGCTCAAAACCTGACTTTTCAGTCACTTTGGGTACATGCAGTTTCTGGATGGCTACATTATTTATGGTGACTGCCGGTCCTTTTTCATAATATCCATTTCCAATGAAAACGTTTCTGGACTGTGTTAAGGATGCCTCTGCCTGATTAAACAGAACATGATTGAGACCGATGAACCTTTAACTGATGCCTTGGAAACACTCTGGGGAAGGTTCTTTGGTGAACTGATGCAGCAGGGGGCGCCCTTGGGGCCTGCAGATGAGGGAAGGCTTTTTGTCCTGGCACTGAACCCACTTCTGAGCTGAGCCCAGCCCAGCTGAGCCGTCCCGCCTTAAAAAAAAAAAGCCAGACTGCTCTTCGCTGTCAGGCCGTTGACTTCCCCAGCCCACTGGAGGGAGAAAAACTGTCTGACGATACCTTATTTGCCATTTCTAACAGGCTCTGGGGTGAAAAAGCTGACCGAGCATGACATTTATTTGTGTGAAGCTGAAGCCTGAGCTTCAGTGCAGGGATTTTGTCAGCCATGTTTTGGGTACTCAGAGGTTTTTGCTTCCTCTCCGGTTCTTTTCTTGTTGTAACTTCATGCAAGGAGGGAGGACACACCTCTCTGGACAAAGGAGGTCCACCGATCCGCAAATATTTCTTTTTTGCCCTCGTTGCTGTGAGTTCAGCCTTCTCTAATTGGTAGGGGTGCAGGGATGAGCAACCAGACAGTACCTGCCCCCAGGAACCCACAGTGTAGTGGGAGGAGACAAACAGATAGTTTAAGTCGCTCGTAAATTCTCACAAAACAGGATGATGTGGTAGAAGGTGACCCGGCTCGTGTTGTGTGGGTTCGGGATGAGTTGGGTTGTGTTGCATCGAGTGTTGGTTTGGGTTATGTTGTGTTAGGTTGCGTTCTGTTGGGTAGTGTTGAGTCGTGTCGGGTTCTGCCGGGCTGGGCTGGGTTGGCTGGGCTGTTTGGGTTCTGCTGGGTGGGGCTGGGTTGGCTTGGGTTGGGTGTTTTGGCGGCTGGATGGTGGTAGAGGGCTACCGCTTTAGCCACGGCCATCAGGAAGACTTCACAGAGAAGGTTACTGAGTTGGGAGCTGAAAGATGGATGAGGAGGCAGCCATCCCCGGCAGAAGGAAGAGCCAGGCTGTTGTCTGCGTCTGCCCATTGGAATGCCGTAGCTGTCTTCAGGTCTACCCTGTTCCCATCCTAAGAGACAGGCCTTCGAGAGCAGACACGGGTCACCTCCTTTGTGAAAAGGCCAGGATGCTCACACCACACGGGGCCCAGAAACACAGCCAACAGGCTTCCTGGCCTCCACTGGGGACTCTCCTTCTGCCCCTGCTCCCGCCCGGGCAAGAGGCCCAGTATTCAGGTGGACAAAAGCAGCCTTGCTCCGGTCGAAGCAGGGGTGTGAGGGGCAGGTTCTCCTTGGACTGAGATAAAGAAAACCCTGGTGTGGTTGAGGGACAGTCAGGCGGCCCCAGCTTGGGCCACCAGCCCAAGGGCGGGCCCTGCTCTCCCACCCTCTCCCCGGGCGCCCGCACTGACCTGCACGCGGGCCTCGGTGAGGTCTGTCCTCATGGCCAGCTGCTCCCGTGCGTACACGTCGGGGTAGTGGGTCTTCTGGAAGACCTTTTCCAGCTCCTCCAGCTGGTAGCTGGTGAAGGTGGTTCGGTTCCGCCTCTTCTTACCCTTGTTGCTCTCTGAGTCGGCCTTATCCAGCGGGCTGGGGAGGTCGGCACTGGCCCGGTCCTGGGTCCCCTTCACCCCAGCCTCCTTCACACTGAGGTAGCTGCTGTCCATCCCCACGGTGTCAGAGTCAGGCGGTAACTCTGGCTCACCCAGCGAGCTCTCTTTGGCTGGGGGGCGGGGAGGGGAACAAAGTCAGAAACCAATGGCTGAGCCGAGCAAGAGGAGAGGGAGGGACGGGAAGAGCCACCCCTGCCACCTGCCCCGTCTCAGAGTCACACTGGAGGTGAGGTCAGGAGGCCTGGGTTCTAATCCTGGCTTGCCATCAAAGTGCTGTGTGACCTCGGGCAAGTCCTTTTCCCTCTCTGAGTGAGCCTCTGTGCCGTCATCTCAGAACGGACCCCTTTCGGCACCGATGTAACATGACTCTGGTCAGCCAATCTGATCTCTCAGATCTTTAATCCCCGTCCCCCACTGGCCCTGGGCTCTCCCTTCTAGAAGGATCCCCTTTGCCACAACTCTGCTTTGGGCATCGAGGATGCTGACCCGGTGCCTCAGACTCCCAGGGCAGGGAAATCTCATGCAGCAGCCGTGTCTGGCCCAACGGGGCAGGGGCAGAGAGGAGGGCAGTGTCGAGGCAGACAGGAATGGCCCTCCTCTCCTGGCCTGGTCCTGTTTGGGCTCAGCAGGAGCTGTGGAGACCCCTCCCCTCCCACCAAGAATCCAGCCTGGGGGGGGGGGGGGCGGGTCATACTCTTGCCCTCTGCAGGTTTCACCTATTGTCCTCACAGGGTCCTGCCTGCTCCAGGCAAGTGCTGCATGTACTGGGGACACTGGGAGGACACCTGCATCCCCAGGATGCTGCCGTGTGCGCCCCAGTAGATTTAGACGAAGCTCTCCGCCTGGGCCCACAGCCATCACCATCTGACGGAACGGGGCTCTGCTGGTGGATTCCTAGACGCCCAGAGCTGAAAAGGACCAGTCGACCTATGTAAGTCAAGGATAAGGAGGCGGAGGCCAGAGGGGACAGTGGGGCGGGGAGTAACTTGTCCACGTCCGGATGGCCCAGTTAGCACCCTGGGCGGACATACTCAGAGTCAAGTTTAGAGCAGGGGCTCCGGAGCCAGTGGAAGGAGTGAATCCCACATGTACCTCTCTCCAGCTGTGTGCTTTCGACAGTTCACTTAACGTCTTTGTGCCTCGGTTTCCCCCTCTATGAAACGGGGATGAAGATATCTGTGGGATCCTCCTCACGGGGTAGTGTGGGGTTAAGGAGGCCGACATGCAGAGCCCTCGGCACAGTCCCAGCTTCTGGAGGTTTCTGCCGGGGTTGTTATTCCCGGTTCCGCTATGATCTTCCGGGTGGCAGAGGACTCTTAGCCCGGAGAAGCCCTCGCGGCAGGCAGGCCCCCCGCCCGCGCGCGTCTGAGTGCAGGAGCGTGTGTAGGCCCTGGCCTGGTGTCTGGAGACCCGTGTGAGCCCTCCTCTGAGCCACACTCCCCTGCCTGGGACTCTGGCGGGTGAGATGAGGCACCGGATGCAAGTACAGATGAATAAGGGGGAGCACGTGAGAGGGCCTCCCACGTACCAGCTGATTGGCACAAGCACGCCTGGTGGGTGTGGGCACCTCTTTCGGGAACAGGTCCAAGCCGTGGGCGTGATGTGTCGGGACACTGCGTCTAGCTCAGGTCTCCTGACTCCATCCATATCCTGGGGGCTGAGGCGTCAGGGCGGCTCTCCTCCCTGGCTTTCTGTGTGCCCTGAGGACTCTCACCGCTGGGAAGGTGAGAGGGACATTTGCCTGTCGTCCCCACCTCTCTCTCCACAGCTCCGATGAAGGGGGTGGAGGTGAGTGCCCAGAATGGACCTGAAGCAGTGTCGGGAGGCCATTCCTGAGGCCACTGACAGCGCCGAGGCCGCGGTGGGGGGACGGCCCACGGGCATCACGCATGACACCCATGTGAGCCTGGGCACACGCAGACTGCCACGGCTTCGGTGACAATGTTATGCAAACTGCAACGGGCAGCCGGGCCAAGAGCTTTCAGCAAAGATATTTATCTTCCTGGCAGACAAACAAGTTTTATGTTTTGGGTTTTTTCTTTTTTTTTTTTTTAGAGAAGAAATCCCACCCAGCCTCACCAAAAATAAACATCTCCGTTATGCAATTTCCTGGAGGCCAGACTGGGGGCGGGGGGGGGGGGGCAGACCCTGCCCCTCCCGCCCCAGCACTGATCTCCAGGCTCCATCCCATGACCCCACGGACCCTAAGAGTGCCCTCTGGCATCCAGCCTGGGACTGGGACCACCCCGCACAGCAAGAGGGGCCGGGCTGCACATGTCACAGAAACCGAGGGCTGTAGGGACCAGCCCAAACTCCTAGTTTTAACTGGGGGAGGAGGCTAGTGCAGGGAGAGAGAAAGGGAGGGAGAGAGAGGGCAGGGAATGTGTGTTAATCAGTGAGCCCCTAGCTCATGGGTCAGTCCTCTACTCCTACCCTCCTACCCTGTGGGCTCAGGGCCTCTTCCCAGGGAGAGAGGGGGAGGGCCAGAGGGATCAGGGAGCTGTCATCATCAAGGAGTCCTGCTGGCTCATCCTGGGGGGCAGAAGGACCAGCCTCTGAGGATGAGGAGGGAAAGACGTGGCCTCTGAGAGAAGGCCCTCCGTGTCGACCTAGTTCTAGGCTTAGCCAGTGGGGAAGCAGCAGAGAACAGCTAGTCTTCTATGGCGAGAAGTAAGGATCTAGTTTCTGGTACCTCCAGCCACCCACTGAGCCCGAGCGAGTCGGGGTGAAATGAGACAGCACGGTGTGCACAAAGACCACCGGGCCAAGAGTTGGGAGATCGGGTCTCATGTCCAGCTCTATCACCATCTGCCCCGGACCACAGATGACATCTCTCAGAGTCTCAGAGTCTCATCTGCAAAAGGGAGCAGCCGTGCCCCGTCTGGAGTGGGGGGAGGAGGAAGAGGTGTGTCACTGCCTCAGCCCGGTGGAGTATCCCCCCTGCCTCAGTCACCATCGGGACCCTCTCTTAGGATCTGAGAAGAGGGGAGAAGGAAGAGGAACCTGTCTGTGTCCAGGCAAACTGTGGCCAACTGGAAAGGCCTAGAGATGGACGGGATTCTGGCAAACGGATGTTCTGGCTTCTCAGAGAAGAGGGAAGCAAGCTGTCTAACCTCAGTCTTCACCGTTGATCATTTTGCTTTACGTTGGAGGCTGGGTCTCTAATTCAGATAACAAAGAATAATTCGCCAAGGTCTGGTGGCCCATCCAGCTGGTCAGAATGACAAGCCAAGGCTCTTTCAGGCACTCAGTCCACAGATCCCAGACGGGCTGTGGTGGCAGGGAGCTCACTGCCATCAGGACAGCTGGGCCGTTCATCCCGAGGTCCGGCCAATGTCGGTCTCTTAGACATAGGGCTTATTGGTCCTGGCTCCAACTACCCAGGGCCCTTCCCAGAGACACGGCCACACCTCCCAGAGTCTTCTGCCCTCCTGGCTAAACAACTGTGGTTTCCACCACTATTCCTCAGGTGGCCCAAGTTGAACAAGGCTGTTTGAGACAGGTGGGCCCCAGGGAGGGGCTGGGTGATGGTGCTGGACCCTGGGGCAAAGCCAGCAGATTGCTCTCCAACTAGATGATCCTGAGGAGCTAGGTGGCGAGTCAGCTGGGTGGCCCAAGACAAGCTCGCCCTGCAGTGCCCTCGACAAGACAGTCCCTGAAACCAGAGGACCCCGCTGCTCATGCTGAATGAGTCTTGACTGAAGGTTAGCTCCTTGTTCCTCTCCATCGTACCTCCAGCCACCTGCCTGGAATGCCCTTCCTTCCAGCTGACTTCCAAGATCCAGTTAAGCACCAGCCCCTCCAGGAAGTCCTCCCAGACTGCAACAACCATACAGACCCCTTTGTCCTCTGCTCAGCCTCTCCAGTTACTGCTTGTGTTTCTGACTAGTATACCATCAGGCCCCGAGTATCCATTTCCTCTGGTGGAACATCAGTTCCCCAAGGGTTGGAACCTCATGTCATTGACCTTGGGCTTAACCCAGGGTGGGGCAGATGGCAGACATGCAGTGAGAAGTTGCTGAAGGATAAAGAACAAATTCCAATAACCAAATACTACTGAGCTCTCACTCTGTCCAGCTACCTCCGTGTGCCTACTGTGTGCAGCTACGTGCCCTATAGGTACATGCAGAAAGCACTTGTTGAACAAATAAATGGATCAATTCCTCCTGCTAGACAAGGAGGAGAAAGGTGGATAGGATACGTGAAGAAGAGGCTTGCAATCACTAATGTCTCCATGAACAGCTGACAGCTGCAACAATGGGGGGAGACGAGTCGAGGAAGGGGAGAGGGGAGAAGAGCAACGCAGACATTGAAGGGTGTCTCCGTGTGGGGGCAAGAGGGAAACAAGGAGAAGCAAAGAGTTGGGATTCATGGAAGGGGCTCTAGGATTTAAACGTCCAGGAAACCCAGTCCAAGGTCTTCTGGGAGTCGGCTTCATACCTACCATGTTGCCACACTGGGGAAAGGCCACTGGGAGACTCTCGGCTTGCCCTGCTTCTGGGCCAGCCTTCTTCAGGCCGCAGCACTGGCACTGCATGGGGCTGAGAAGCAACAGAACCCCCCGCCCCTTGGCCTAAGCCACCCTCCTGCAGGTCTGGCTTCGCCCCTGCCCTTCCTTCCACACGGACTCGGGACAGGCGCCATGTAGACGCCCCTCCCATAGTGCGGAGGGGTCCTCAAGACGGTTTTGTCCCGGTCTCTGGGGCCCAAGACAGTACAATCCCAAGCTGCAGCTTCCCAGTGGAATGTCTTGATCTGGATATAAGCCCCTGGCCCCCCAACGGAATCAAGTAATGTGCACACATGAAACATCAACAGCAGTCAGCGCCTGCCCCACCGGGGGGTATGCATGCAATGGCGATGGCGGCCATGATGGCACGGCATCCCTTCAAACAATCCCAGGTAAATATTTCCAGCAACCACTTCTCATGAAGTAGAAGCATATGGTTCAAGGATATACTCTTTTTTTAAGTTTATTTATTTATTTTGAGAGGGGGGGGGAGAAAGTGTGCACAAGTGGGAGAGGGGCAGAGGGAGAGAGAGGGAGAGAGCGAGAGAGAACCCCAAGCAAGCTCCGCCCCACCAGAGCCCGATGCAGGGCTTGAACCCACAAACCGCGAGATCATGACCTGAGCTGAAGTCAATGGCTTAACCAACCGAGCCACCCGGGCGCCCCCAAAAGGGGTCTTAATCAGGAGCCACAGAAGGCCCTCCAACCTCTGCCTGAACTCCAAGAAATGCAAGAAACAGAAATTCTCTCTTCACTCCCTCACCCTCTGCTCATTGTCCCCGTTCAACCCAGTGGCGTCACTCTAGCCTAGTCTAACCTTTTTTTGATATGAAAGTCCTTGGGAGATTTCCAAAGGTGACTGTGCTTTTTTCTTTCATGGCTAGGATCACAAGAGAATGTACTTCTGAAGCCACTCGCGGGAGGGTGCGGAGGCCTCTCTGCGTGCATTCTTTCTGCGTGCAGGGACGTGCCCCCTCGGGCCTGTGGCACAAGCCTGCCGCTGGGAATGGGTGTGGGGAACATATGTGTCATTGTCTGCGGACGGGTCTATGGATGGGCAGGCTTGTGGGGTCGCGTGCAGGCCCCCAAGTAGGATGCGTGCTGTGGTGCACGGGGATTTGGGTGAGTGACCGTCACTCGGCAGATACACGTGGGTGGGTATGGACACCGGAGGGGTTTGTGTAGCTGTGCACAGGCCCGTGCATATGGAGCGTATGTCTAAGGGGCCTGAGTAATTTTATCCTCCATGGTTTTGATTACATCTATTTTTCCTCCAAACATCTGCTTCGTGGGGGACACGCCGCTCTCTCTGTTCTCGGGTGAGCTGGCCTCGCACACCCTGTGGCAGAGCGCACAGCGCCGATGTAATCTCCTTAAACAAAACAGGCCAGCGTGAGGCCCTTTCATGCTATTTAAAGGGCACTGACTAAACCTACCGCTGTCCAAACAGTCGTGTGGGGGTAGGGGCGAAGGTTAAAGGTTAGCCATTGATCACATCCCCGGTCCACCTCATCTGCCACTGGGCTCTGTCTTGAGCTCAGCCTGGATGTCCCTTGTCTAGTTCCAGGCTCAATAAATAACGCCGAAGGGGCCGCAGTAACTGGGGTGACGCTTCAGGGAACGCGCAGAGAGCCGATACCTGTGCTCACCCGGGACAGGCAGACGTGTCCAGGAGCTGCCCATCTGCAGAGGACAGGGGGGGATGGAAGTTCAGGTGCCTGGGCCAGCCACCCGCAGGGGACGTGGGCACCCCTGTCCACCAACACAAGCCCTCCAAATGCTTCTTGAAACAAAGAAAGTTCAAGAAACTAACACAGACCCTGGGAGGCTAAGGAGACCTGAGGACTAAATGTGGTGTCCCGGATAGGGTCCTGGAACCGTAAAAGGACGTTAGGAAAAAAACTTGTGAAATCTGAATAAAGCGCGGGGTTTAGTTGACAGAGATGCAAAAAGAAAAAAAAAAAAGTGGACAAAACACCTAAGTACACGCTTCACCCAAGAAGACAGACAGGCAGCAAAAAAGCAGGAGAAAACTCTCTTGACGTGTTACCCACCACGGAAATGAAAATGCAGCCACAATGGGATATCGCTACACACCTATTGCAATACGACTGAAAAACCTGGCGACACCGGGTGATGACGAGGACGGGCGGGGAGCGACGGCAAGTGTCCCACGTGACCCGCCGGCGGGAAAACAGGACAGCAGCTACGTAATCAAACACACACTCCCCACGTGACCCAGCAACTCCACTGCGAGGCACTGACCCGCAAGACATGAGGACTCATTTTCTGGGGAAAAACACCAAACCTGCAGGCAAATGTTTATAGCAGCTTGGGTCCTAATCACCCCAAACTGGAAACAACCCACATGTCCTTCAACAGGTGACTGGATAAGCAAACTGGAACAGTCACGCAACAGGATGCTACTCAGAGATAAAGGGAATGAACTATTAACAGGCAATTGCAGGCGAGACTCTCAAAAGCAGCGTAAGGGTCGGTAAAAGAAGCCAGACTCAAAATTTACATATGTATGACTCCACTTATTTATCATATGACACTCTGGGAAAGACAAGGGGGTCAGGATGGAGAACAGATCACCGGTTGCTAGGGGCTGGGGAGGGGGAGGGCTTGACCATAAAGGGCTGGTGTGTGGACTTATCCGGCACCCCAGTCGTCGTGGTGAGTACGTGGATCATGCACAGGAATGTGTTAAAATTCATAAAACTATACAGCCCCAAATTTGAATTTTGCAGCATATTATTTTTTTTTTAATTTTCTTTTTTTGGACGTTTATTTATTTTTGGGACAGAGAGAGACAGAGCATGAACGGGGGAGTGTCAGAGAGAGAGGGAGACACAGAATCGGAAACAGGCTCCAGGCTCTGAGCCATCAGCCCAGAGCCTGATGCAGGGCTCGAACTCACGGACCGCGAGATCGTGACCTGGCTGAAGTCGGACGCTTAACCGACTGCACCACCCAGGCGCCCCAGCATATTATTTTTTAAATGAAAGATATGTAAACTATAGGGAAAATACAAAACTGTATTTACATATACTAAAGAAAAACTAATAAAAAGTCTGTATGTCTTTCCCCAGAAATCTCACTCCCCAGGAATTTATCCTAAAGAAACGATTATGGATGGGCACAAAGAATTAGCTAGAGAGAAAGTTCATCATGGCATCATTACACAGAAAAACCAAAATGACCAATTACTGGACAGTAATAGGAGATTGATTGGTTAAATAAAGGATGATATTTCCATAAATAGAAGATCCTCCCTGATAGTCTTTATTCGGCAAACGGTTTCTTTTTTGGCATTTAGCACACATTGTTATGTATCTATTTGGGATTTTTCTCTTTATTTATTGTCTCTCTCTGCCTTCCGGTAAAACAGGGAGTATATCTGAATAGGTTTCCTTTGTTTACCTTTGTCTAATGCCTACTACTGTGTCCTGAATATAGTAGGTATTCAATAAACATTTGAGGAGCAAATGAATGAAACAGATATTATAAAAGAATAGCATTTTAGTATCCAGAAAGATGTTTGAGTTGTGGTAAGTAAATCTCATCTTTAAAAAAAGTGGGGGGTGGGGGGAGTATCTGTCTTTAGAAAATTCTGGAAGTTTCCAGAGCTGGGAATGCAGGTGTATGGGTTGATTTTGTTCATTATTTATTTATTTATTTATTTATTTTTGCTTTGAATAAAATTTTTTAAGCTTATTTATTTATTTTGAGAGAGCACGCGTGCAAGCACGTGCGTGAGAGCGGGGGAGGGGCAGAGAGAGAGGGAGACAGAGTCCCAAGCAGTCTCCACGCTGTCAGCGCAGAGCCCAACTCGGGGCTCAGTCCCACCAACTGAGGACATGACCTGAGCCGAAATCAAGAGTTGGAGGCTTAACCGACTGAGCCACCCAGGTGCCCCTGAATTGATTTCCTGTTTGTTCTACCATAGACAAGAATTGCTCTTATCATTTTAAAATGCTATTTGAAAGCGGCGATTAGATCTCGAATGATGCCTGCTTTGCTAGGGTGCTGGACTCTACTGTGAGATTTGGGGAGATAAGAGCATTGGGTGTAGGGGTGGGGCGGGGGTGGAGGAAGGGTAGGGATGCTTCAGAGAACAGCCCCCTTTGTGGTGGGGATTGGCTCCTGTCCTCACAAACGGGGGCCCCTATGACTCTGACATACTGGAAGCTTTCAGGCCACAGGCTTAAGTTCACCTCTTAATGGCTTTCTCTGCCTTCAGGCCCACAACCCTCAAATACAACCAGACAGGCTGTGTAAAACACACACACGTCTGATTGTACGTTGACCCTCTCGAAAGGCTTTCACCGGTCCCCAGAGCTCACGCTGGGACTGCCAAGGAAAATAATACAGGGTGCTCAGTTAAATTGAATTTCACAGGAACAACAAACAATTTTTAGCATAAGTATGTCCGAAATATTGCATGGGAAATACTTGTAGTAAAATTGATTCATTGTTTATTCGAAATTCAAATTTAACTGAGCGTCCTGGTTTTATGGTTAGCTTTTTTTTTTTTTCTTTTTTTGCTAAATCTGCCAGCCCTACAAATCAGGCTTACCGTGGCCTTCAGGATTCCCAGGCGGAACTGACCCCTGCCTGCTTCACAAACTTACATCTTCCCGCCCACCCCCTCCACCTCACCTCCAGCCCCACAGACCCGCTTTCACCCCCGCAGGGCGCGCGCGCACACACACACACACACACACACACACACACACACACACGAGCGGCTTCGGGTCTCCGCATTTCTGTCTGCTCCCTTCCTGCTCCCTGGTACGTCCTGCCCCCCCTACATCAGCCCTCATGCTAGCACCTGCATATCTTTCTCCATAACTTCTGTGGCCTTTTTCTCATCACACAGAATAATCTGTGTCCCAGATGGAAAAATGTTAAGAATCAATAAGCTAAGTGAAGATAAGCCAAGAGAAGAAAACCACACACACACACACACACACGGACACAATTTTTCATAAACTTGTTTTAACCTAACACCATATTCTGTACATCTTTCCATGCTATCCCATATTCTTTTATCACATCATTTTTTTGAAGTTTATTTATTTTGAGAGAGACAGAGGGAGCATGAGCAGGGGAGGGGCAGAGAGAGAGAGAGAGAGGGAGAATCCCAAGCAGGCTCTGCGCGCTCAGCACAGAGCCCGATGTGGGGCTCAAACTCATGAAACTGTGAGATCATGAACTGAGCCGAGATCAAGAGTCAGATGCTTAACTGACTGAGCCACCCAGGCCCCGCCTACCACATCATTTTAAAAAATTTAAAAAAACAATTTTTTTTTTCTGAGAGAGACAGAGTGCAAGTGGGAAAGGGGCAGAGAGAGAAGGAGACCCAGAATCCAAAGCAGGCTCCAAGTTCTAAGCTGTCAGCACAGAGCCTGATGTGGGGCTCGAACTCACAAACTGTGGGATCATGATCTGAGCTGAAGTCGGATGGTTAACTGAGCCACTCAGGCGCCCTACCATCATTTTTAATGACTACATATTATCCCATCACAGGGACAAATTCTATTTAGTCAATCTCCCACTGCTGGGCCCCCGGGCTTCTGATGGTTTGAAACTACAACAGGCCTGTGATGAACATCCTTGCTGTTCAATCCTCCCTACATTATGGTGATTATGTTAGAAGCTCTAAGAACTAGAAAAACTGAATTAGATCACATTCACATTTGAAGGTCTCTGATAAACATGGCCAAACATCTTTCCAAAGACACTCCAGGTTCCTCAGCAGCTAGAATGCCTCTTGCTTCAGGGCCAGTGCCAGTCATAGTGTTTTAAAAATCTTTGCCAGTTTTGGGGGCTCCTGGGTAGCTCAGTGAGTTCGAGTCTGGCATCAGGCTCTGAGCACGGAGCCTGCTTGGGATTCTGTCTCTCCTTCTCTCTGCCCCTCCCCTGCTTGTGAGGGCATGCATGCTTGCTCGCTCACTCTCTCTCTCTCTCAAAAAAATAAACTAAAAAAAAAATCTTTGCCAGTGTGATAAATGAAAGTGAGACCTGTTTTGAACTGACATTTTCTATTACTAGTGAAGTTAAATCTTGTATTAGTTAGATTCCTTCTTTTGTGAATTGCATCTACTGGACTTCCAAGATTCGGTGCAAGGGGGACCCCTTCTTTCCCCCCCCCAACCCCGGGCTGGGCTTACCCCTTGAACACTGAATTCTCTGCTTTCACGTGCTTGTGTGTGGGAGTGTCCCCCCCAGTTGAGTGTGAGTAGTTCAGAGCGGGGCCTCCCTGATGCCCTGCTGGGGTCTGAGCCGGGCATGGGCTCCTTCTGCCTTGGGTGGCTCTGTCTGTCCTCCTGAGGGTGGCCAAGGACACCTGCAGCAAACACTGCTGTATGGATGGGGTGGCTGTGGCATGGGAGTGGGAGAGGGGGCCCAAAAGCCCACGTAGCCGCAGGGCAGGGCGTGAAGGACCAAAGGTGGCCCTGTTGCTGCTATGACCCTGCACAAACCTTCTGGCTTCTGTTTCCTCGGTTCAACAAGTACAGCCCGGATCCCTGCCAGGGACTGGGGAAGGGGTTACCATGGGAAACCACAACTGAGGACTCAACAGAGCCCCGGACACGATGCTCAACCACAGGGTGGGTTCCCTGGCCCCTGCCTGCCCAAAGGTTCTAGAGCCCCACTCCCAGCTGACCAGGATCAAGGCTGCAGTTGCCCATCTTGCCACCAGGAGGCACTGCAGTCACAATTAAGTTCCTCAGGGCGGATGGTGGTCCCCAGGGCCCCAGGCCCTGACCAGGTTTCTAGAAGTTTGTTTGAAGGCCGAGGTCCAACCTGGGAGGGTTTGCAAACAAGCAGTTATTCAGTCCTACTATGTGTCTGCCACTGTCCTAGAACTGCAAGGGACACCGAGATGAGGGAGGTGGGTCTCTGCCCTTCCCCACAGAGCTCATTCCTCCCCCAGTTCTAGGGGTTTCCACATTCTTGATTGATTTCAACCCCCTCAAAACTCCCACAGGGTGGCTCTCCTGAACATCCTCAGTCTACAGATGGGCAAACTGAGGCTCAGAGAGAAAGAACGCACTGAATGTCACCAGCAACTGAGTGGCAGGCCCGACCTGAGATATTTTTATTCCCCAAAGTTGTGGGGAGTCCCTGGGGAATCCCTGGTCCTCCAGCTGCTTGCAAATGAGCCGGACCAACGCCCCCCACGACCTCCGGTATTTTCTCCCAGTTGGCTATGTTGCCAACCCCTCTGTGGGTTCTTCGTGGGGGGAGGGGGCATCAGCAGAGGCAGGGGCTGCGGCCCCTCCACTATCGCCCCCCCCCCCTTAGACAGAAGCTCTCTCTGTCCTTCCCACATGGGGTGGGGGTGGTCCTTTTCTGGGCCAGAGGACGGAGGGCGTTTCCCAGAGCCAAGGAAGGAAAAGAAACTAGCAGCACGCTCACTGAAATCCAGCAACTGTGGGCTTTGTGCTTTGCTCAGGACCAGGATGTCCGTCGCGCCTCCACGGCTGTGCAATAACTGTGTGAAATGCCCCCAGAAGGCGAGGCGGCGGGAGCCAATGACTTGTCTGAGAACGTACAAGAGGTGGGAGGCCTAAGGTTTGAACCCCAGCCTAGGGCATTTTCCGTGCACCGTCCTAAGGCAGAGGTCCCGTGAGGGGCTGGGATGGGGCAGCCGGGAGACAGGGTCAAGAGCAAGGAACAAGGCTGGGAGTCTCAGGAAGTGGCCCCTCTCAGACGCCTCTGCAGCGGGCCCCTGGGTGTCCTGCCTTCGGTGCCGGCCCTGACAGAACTCCGTCGAACATCCGCAGCGCAGAAGGAAACAACACGTACACGTGCACCTGCATATAAACCAGTACGTGCATGTACACACGGGAGCCTGCAAGAGACCTTGAGAAGAGCGCAAATACGGCAAAAGGTGAACCGGGGACTCGGGTAATGGAATCTGGGCATTCTTCGTACTCCGCTCGTAACTTGCCTCTAAGTCTGAAACTGTGTCCAAATAAAAAGGTTTTAAAAAGAAGTATGTGAATAGTGCTGTACTGTATATTTGCAAGTCACCCGGGAGTAGACCTCAAAAGTTCTCACCCCAAGAAAAAGACTTTTTGTAACTATGGAAGGTGACGGATGTTAACTAGATTTATTGCAGTGGTCATTTTGCAACATATCCAAACATCAAATCATTACATTGTACGCCTGAAACTAATAGGTTATATGTTAATTAGACCTCAGCTAAAAAAATCTTTTTAGTTTTTGTAATGTTTATTTATTTTTGAGAGAGAGAGACAGAGACAGAGTGCACGCGGGGGAGGGGCAGAGAGAGAGGGAGACGCAGGATCCGAAGCAGGCTCCAGGCTCCGAGCTGTCAGCACGGGGCCCGACGTGGGGCTCGAACTCACGAACTGCGAGATCATGACCTGAGCTGAAGTCAGGCATTTAGCTGGCTGAGCCACCCAGGCACCCCTCAATTAAAATTTTTTTAAATAAATAAAAAAAAAAGATTAGGATTTCAAAAAAAGAAGCATGTGGGTGTGAATGGGAAGAAGCCGCTTTATGCAGGAATCCCTGCTCTGAAGCCGGTGTTAGTAGTAATTTGAACAGGGGCCTGTACTGGAGTGTAGTTAACAGCCACTGCCCTCCACAGCCTTCACAAATGCACCTGCGTGCCGAAATCAAAATCACAAGGCAGGGGCGCCTGGGTGGCTCAGTCAGTTGAGTCTCCAACTCTTGATTTTGGCTCAGGTCATGATCCTGCAGTTCGTGAGTTCGAGCCTAGTTCCCCAGGGTCAGGGGATCTAGCCCTGCATGGGGCTCCGGGCTGAGTGTGGCTCCTGCTTAAGATTCTCTCTCTCTTCTGCTTGTGTGTGCTCTCTCTCTCTCTCTCAAATAATAATTTAAAACACCACAAGGCGGATGCCAGCCCTGGAAATGGACCTTGCTTTCCCAGCCTTTTGAAAACCCTCATCAGAAGTGACTGATGACCCAATCGGAGCACATGATGCTTCCAGCAGCATTTCTAATAGGTACTTTATTTTTTGAGGCCATTATAATTTCAGCTTTCTTACAATTAGTTTGAGTGAGTGAAGTTTCCTATATCAAAAAAAAAAAAAAAAAAAAAAAAAAAAAAGGAATTATAAGAAAGCCACTGACAATAGCCCAGACATGGGAGCAAGTCATTGTCCACGGCAGATGAATGGATGAGCAAACCGTGATCTATCCGGACAACGGAGTATTTGCTACAATATGGGCACGGCTTGAGGACATGCTGACAAAGCCAGTCACAAAAAGGCCCCACTCAGATGAGGTACCTAGAGCGGTCAAGTTCACAGAGACAGAAAGTCGTTGGTGGTTGCCGGGGGCTGGCAGGGGGATGGGAAGTTAGCGATTAACGGGTATGGAATTTCGGTTTTCCAAGATGAGAAGAACTCTAGAGATGGATGTGGTGATGGTTGTACAACCTTTTACTGTATTTAATACCACTGGACTATGCGCTGAAAAACAGATGTTCACTGTACTTCAATTAAAAAAAGCGAAGACGGGGTGCCTGGGTGACGCAGTCGGTTAAGCGTCTGACTTCAGCCAGGTCACGATCTCGCGGTCTGTGAGTTCGAGCCCCGCGTTGGGTTCTGGGCTGATGGCTCAGAGCCTGGAGCCTGTTTCCGATTCTGTGTCTCCCTCTCTCTCTGCCCCTCCCCCGTTCATGCTCTGTCTCTCTCTGTCCCAAAAATAAATAAAAAACTTTGAAAAAAAAATTTAAAAAAATAAAATAAAATAAAATAAGCGAAGATGGTAAATGTCATGTGATGTGTGCTTTATCGCAATGAAACGAATTGGAAAAAGGAAAGAAAGTGCACAAGCCAGTGTCCCTTGGGGCCCTTGTCCTGGCTTCAGCCCGCTCTCTCCAGGGCTAGGTCCCTTCCACCTCCCAGCCTACACCCCCAAATTCTTTTCCGCGTCCTCTCCTGATGCTGTGTCTGGGTTTGCATCCGCTCACACCCTCGCTCCTTGGTTCACTCGGGTGTTCGTCAAGCACTTCCCTTTGGTCACAGCCTCATGGAGGGGACAGGCAAGTAATAGCGGTCAAATGTCCCAGGGCCTGAAGGGCAAGAGCGCTGTGTCCCGGGCACAGCGGGGTCCACAATGAGGAGTGGTCAGTTCTGCTTGAAAAAGTCAGGGGAGTCTTCGGCGATGGCATGGGCTTGAACAGAGTTACTGAAAACCAAAGAAGTCTTGGCAAGACTTTATGGTAAAACAGGACGCCTCCAACTCTCCCAACCATGCAGGTCCTAATTACCAAGGAGGAGCCTTACACAGGGGCCTCCCACCAGGGCTGGTGACAGTAGGGAAAACAGGCACAGAATCCCTTTGAGCAGTGCTGACCCATCCACGATCTCATTTGATTCTCCCAATTCCCAGGAGCTTGGTGTTGTCACTCCCATTTTACAGATAAAGAAACTGAGGTCCTGAGATGTTTAACAACTTGCTCAAGATCACACAGCTGGGGGCGGGGCGGGGGGCGGGTAGAGCTGGGATTGGAACCCAGATGGCCCAGCTCCAAGCCCAGTGTCCTGCCTGGTGCCTCTGAAGGCAGTGATGGGTCATCTTTCTTACACACACAGGCTTTTGGAGGGAGTGAAGGCAGGCTTCATCTTGTCACCAAAAGACACGACTGAGCCATAGGAGTAATTCCCACCTCAGAGGACTAATCTAAACCGAGTTTTAGGATCACCCTAAAAAGCCCCACTTATGATGGAACACTTGGACATCACCTCCTGATATTTACTAGGGTGGGCGGGGGTCTTGACTTCTGTCAGAACTCACACCCCCCTGTTAGCTGCTCCTCAAGGAGACTGGAAGCTCCCCAGCTCCTACCTTCCAGGCCCAGCCCAGGTCTCATCTCCAAGCTCTGCCTCCCATGGCTGGAGGAGATTCCGACACCTTACAGGGGAAGGGGTGCCGGCCGGGGCCGGGTCCGCTGCCGGAGAAGCAAAGGAGCCTCCCAAACCCACCCCTCACCCTGGCAAGAAGCCTCAGAACTCAGAGACCGCACCAGGCCACCCTCTCCCCTACAGGAAGGATACGGAGGTCCCGAGCGATCACACAGCCTGTCAGTGGGAGACCTCTGTCTCCTGATTTCAAGTGGTTTTTCTGTCCATTGCCCCATTCTGCCTCCACCAAAGCATACGGCCTTGGGCTTGTCCCTAAACACCTCCCACAGAGTCCTCTGAGCCTCTACTCCTCCTCAGTAACAGGGAGAAAGCCCAAATCCCCAGTCTCCCCCACGGAGGCACTATAATAGCACTTTCAGACCCAAGGCAGACAAGACAGAGAAGCTTAAATCCTGCACTAGGTGAAATGAAATGAATGAGAAATCGTTGGAGTAGGACAGACTTGATTTCCAATTCTGCCTCTTATTTGATTCGTTCATTCATTCATTCATTCATTCAGCCACATTTCTGGAGCACCAGCTATGCGCGGGCAAAGTTTCAGGTGGTGGAAATACAAAGCCCAACAAAGGCCCCTTTCTTCAAAAGGCCCACCTTCATGAGGGAGGCAGCGGTTGTGGTGCAGATCGCTGGACAGAGCAGGGCCATCTAGGCCAGGCGAAGTGGAGGGTGGTATTTTTAGGGAGCAAATCCAGATCTCTCTGTAGGAGGGGCTCTGTGCTTAGCTAGCACTTTACCTAAGATGAGGAAACGTCAGTTTTCCCTATCAAAGAAATGGAGAGTCTAAGGAAGGTTACTGAGGAGGTTCCCAAGCCACCAGTGGCCCTGTCACTGAAGGGTATGACTTAGCTTCTATGTGCTGTGGTTTCCTCATCTGTAAAGTGGGGCTGAGAACGTCCACATCCCAGAATGTCTGTGAGTTTTGAAGGACGCAGCGTGCAAGGACGCATATATCCCACGATCCCAAGCTGAGTGTTCTTTGTGCCTCCGTCAGTGGGAGTCCCCCTGGATAGACTAACACGGTTATTATTTGGGGTCAAGCTAGGCCAAGGCAGCTGCAAGAGCAAAGCAAAGTCACTCAACCTGCAAACGCCCCCTTTCAATCCAGTCCCCCGTTTCCCACATACGTAACACTTGAAACCACTGTAAGAATGAGACGTTACACTTATTTTGATATATTCTTGCTTAAAACTTTAGTGTGTTTTAAAGAAAAGACCCTTCCATTAAATAGTTTAACTGCTCAAGAATTTCGCAGTGGGAACATCCAGTGCCTTCCACCCATCATACCATCTGAAAGGCATCTGGGGTGGGCAGTGGCGAGAGAGCCCATTCCAGAAATGCGCCGCTGCTGCTGTCATAGAGAAACTAACCCCGCTGATTCACGGCCAGGTGGGGCCCTTTCCGCCTCGTGAACCCCAGGTCACCTTCCCAGGCTGGTCTCACTCAGCTCCTGCCTGTGGATTCCCTGCCACACCCTCCTCGGAGCTCCCTTAAGGGTCCCTAGTGATTAAATCGCTCATCACAAAGCCTTGCGAGAGTAGATCAGTAGCCCCGGGCCATTGGACAATCCCCTTACCACAGGCAGGGGGGTGTCCTGCTGAGCTCCGTTACCCAAGCTGCAGCCCAACTGAGTACCTGATGCACTGAATTAATCTGGTTAAATAACTGAATGTCTGAGCCTGCAGAAGGACCACGTGGGCCTGGAGAAAATTTGCTTTCTTTCACCCAAATCAAGCGTTTTCTTTCTCCAAATGTGTTTATTCAAACCTAACGAATCTTTTCTAAGCTGAAAAAGCAAGATTTTTCTCCCCTGGGATGAGAAGAGAAAACTAGTAGCTGAATTTTTTTAAAAAAATTGTTTAAGGTTTATTTATTTTTAAGAGAGAGAGAGAGAGAGAGAGAGAGGAGTTCTGTTAGTACCGATCATTCTCTAGTCGTTCAACAAGAGGCTGTGGGAGCAAGCCTCAAGTGTGGCCCCACATTGCAATCAACCTGGCTTTTTAATTCCATCGTCCAGGCTGCCCTCTGACCCAACCCACTATGACCTGGTGGGACACAGGCATCAGTATTAAAAAGAGAAAGAAAGAGAGAGAGAGAGAGAGAGAGAGAGAAACACAGAATCTGAAGCAGGCTCCAGGCTGTCAGCACAGAGCCTGACGCAGGGCTCGAACTCACAGCAAGATCATGACCGGAGCTAAAGTCAGACGCTTAACCGACTGAGCCACCCAGGCGCCCCTAATGGCTGGATTAATTGGAAGGCTACCAGTTACAATTTTTCGAGATTGATAAAGATGAAGAAGACTATTCAATTTTAGCCTTAAAAAAATTCCACCTTTATAACTATCAAATGGCTAAATTTCCCAAATTTCTAGACCATACTGGTATCTAAGCTCTTCGTTAGAGTTTCCATCTAAATGGCTGAGATTTAGAGCAGATGGGTTCCAAGTGTTTTGCCCACCCCATGGGTATGTAAGTATAAATAATCTTCAACATTCCAGTATTTACGTGTTGGGGGAAAATGGTGCTTTTGTTGACGTTTTCTCATCTGGAGTAAAAAAAAAAAAATTCAAATCAGTCTCTGCTTTAAAATGTATAGTGTGTGCCTTCTACCTAGAAAACCTTCCTCTGCAGAGGATGTGTGAGAAGCTCATCTCTTTTCCACCTGCTACTACTTCTCAGGAGGAGGAGGCATCCCATAAAACAGTGAGAATGTACTTTGTGCAGCAGAAAGCTGACTTCTGCGGATCTTCTCCAAGAGGCTGAGTCCTGTAAGGCTCATTAGGTAAAGCAAGGGTCAGGAAAACGCCTTCGGGAAGGAAGCCCGGCCCTCACTGACCATTCACCTGCCTTGGCTCAGGAGACTTTCCCCCCTAAAGTTTACTCATTTATTTTTGAGAGAGAGAGAGAGAGAGAGAGAGAGAGAAAGGCAACATGCACGAGTGCAAGCAGGGATGGCGGGGAGGGAGCAGAGGGGAGGAGGAGAGAGAGAGAGAATCCCAAGCGGAGAATCTCTGTGCTATCAGTGTGGAGCCCGATGTGGGGCTTGAACCCACGAACCCTGAGATCATGACCTGAGCCGAAACCAACAGTCAGATGCTTAACCGACTAAACCACCCAGGCGCCCCAGGAAACTTTTCTCCTCAACCCTGGTCCAGATGCTGATGCTAAGCAAACAAGGAGGCTGGTCCACGTGTGGTCAGTTATCATGAGTTTGCAGGGGGGCGGGGTTGGTTGGCTCCTCCCTCCTCACCCATGGAGCTGCACCCAACACACGGGGGACCCCGGGCTGGGCTGGTCTGGTTGTCAGGAGGGAAATGAGGCCCGGGCAGTGTCTGTGGTCATCATCACAGGGGTGAGGGGAAGACAGTGTGCTGTATCCCCAGGTGCACCCCACTCCACAATGTACTGAGCTCTCCCACATGCTTGATGGTGTCTCACAGATACACAGGCAAGAGGTCACCAAGCGACAAATATTAGCTTTAAGGGCAGAGGAATGGAGAAGAACAAGGCCCTTTGGCTTCATTCAAGCGGGGCCGCTTAGGCACCTGCCCTCTCTGGGTCTCACCTGCTTCATCTGTAAATTAGGAGGATTGATACTTCCTGAGAGGCTTCAGTGAAAGAACCCAGCGTGGGTCTGGCCCGTGAGTGACACCCACCATTAATCACTCCCTTGATCGCAGACAAGTGTGCTGGGGCCCAGAGTGGGTGCAGAGCCTCGCTGACATGCCCCGAGCCCGACACTCTCCCTGCCCAGCCCTGTGCTCATGAGGAAGTGAGCACAACGCCCTTGGGGACCTCAGGACCCATGAACTCAGAGAACAGACTTTTGGAAGGGGAAAAAAGAAAGTTATGTCCCAGTTCATGACGCCTGGGTACACGATGCAGCAGCCTGGGGAGACACGGGCTGGAGGTTCTGAGCGACCTGGGGGCGCCCTCCTTGTCCCTCCTTGACCCTCCCTGTCCCACTGCTAAGGCAGATGGGCAGCCTCCACCCCTTTATCACTCATCCATATTGTAAAAGACTGTGTCAACCACCCAGTGTAGATTCAGTAGGAATTTATTCACTTTCCAATTTGATGTATCCAAGTCAACTACAATCGCCCATCAAAGCTTCTGACCAGCCTGACCTAGTCAGGGTTCCAGAAAAATCCTGCCAGTAATAACAGCTCATATTGATTACTTATTCTGCTTCAAGAACTTGTTCTTTACCCATATTATCTTATTTAATTCTCACAGAATTCCCAAAAGGTTGATAGTATTCTTATCCTCACTTTACAGAGAAGGAACGTTGGGGCAAAGAGGCCGATCAATTTGTCCCAGGTCCCTCGGCTGTACAGGGTGACATCTGTTTCCAGGTCTTGATATAACAGCCTCCCCAAACCAAAGGCATTTAAGCTTCAGGCTGCCTGTGAACCCAGTTGTGGGCTGAACACAGTTTGCACAAGATCCCAGAATACTAGACAGTGTGCCTGTCCCTCGTCTTCAGGCACCCGGTGAGGAGACCAGGCTCAAGCAGGTCTCTGTTTAATCACTGGGGCTGGGAGACTTCAAGGTCAGAGGCACTGGGCTCACCAGGGAGCCCCTCCACCAGCAGTGACCGCCATTGCTTTGCATCTCCCTCCTCTCTGGTCACCTGTAGGGAGCGCAGAATTGCTTCTAGCCCTGGAGCCTCAACCCCGGGCTATGGTGTTCACCAGACAGTACTTAGGATGGCTGGGGTAGGAAGACAGGGGGCGGCAAGTCCCTCTCATGGGAATCAAGCAGAAAATATTCAAGACACAGGGCCAACAGCGTGAAGCTGGTTTAGGGTGGATGGGGGCTTCCCCCCTGGAGCTCCCACCTGGTCCACGGGGAGGGGGCTCTGGGATCATCTTCCTGAATGGAGAGGTCCCAGATTAGGGCCTCTCAGGAGTGGCCCCAATGGTGTGTGGACCCTAAGCACACATGGGAATTTTCTCAAAGGCCGTGTCCCCACAGGAGGGTCAGATCACATACTTGGAGCTCCTAAATAGCCAGGGGCCTAGCCAGAGACCAAGGGCACAGCTCTGGCACCCTTGCCAATGGCTCTGCCCCCCGCCCCTTCTTACCAGCTCTGGCTCCTGGAAAAGAAACGTGTCCCTGAGCTGGATCTCTTTGGCTGGTTAGTCATCAGCTTGGAGGAAAAGGGATGGAAGGATGACTTTTGAAGTTCCCTGTATTCTGGGATTCTGAGCTTCACCTCAGAAAGCCACGCTGGGGACAGACAGACAAACCAATAGGACAGAATAGAGAATCAAGAAATTAACTCTTAAATAGACGGCCAATTGATTTTCTACAAAGGCGACAAGACCATTCAACAGAGAAAGGGCAGTCTTTTCAACAAATGGCGCTGGGAAAACTGGATATGTAAGTGCCGGAGAATAGAGCTGGATCCTTCCTCCAAATGCACCTCAACTTAAGAGCAAAAGCGATAAAGCTCTTAGAAGAAAACACAGGGGGAAATTCTTCATGACACGTGAGTTAGCGATGACTTCTTTGGATGTGACATCGGAAGCACAGGCAACAGAAGAAAAAAAATGGATAAATTGGATTTCATCCAAATTAACATCTTCCGTGCGTCAAAAGGACACTATCCAGAGAGTGAGAGACAACCCACAGAATGAGAAAAAATATCTACAAATCATATATTGGATGAGGGATTATTAGCCAGAATATATAAAGAGCTCCTGCAAATCAACAACATACAAACAAGCAACCCAATCCAAAAGATGGGCAACAGACGTGAATACACGATTCTCCAAAGAAGGTGTTCAACTGGCCAGACACAGAAGGACAGATACTGTATGACCTCACTTCCACCAGGTACCCAGAGTAAGAAAATGTACAGAGACAGAAAGCAAAATGGAGGTTTCCAGCAATGCGGTGGAGAGGGAGAAGGGGAGTGTTTAATGGAGCAGTTTGGGATGAAGAGTTCTGGAGATAAACGGTGGTGATGGTGACACGCCATGAAGAAGGTACTAATTGTCACTGAATGGTTCACTTAGTTAAAATGGTAAATTTTATGTTCTATTTTACCACAATAAGAAATCACTCCTATTTAAAAAAGAGAGTTTGAATTTTTATTTTTTCAAAATTTTTTTAACCTTTATTGATTTTTGAGACACAGAGAGAGAGCATGAATGGGGGAGGTTCAGAGAGACAGGGAGACACAGAATCTGAATCAGGCTCCAGGCTCTGAGCTGTCAGCACAGAGCCCGACGTGGGGCTCCAACTCACGGACTGTGAGATCACGACCTGAGCCGAAGTCGGACGCTCAACCGACTGAGCCACCCAGGCGCCCCAGAGAGTTTGAATTTTTAAAAAGGCCACCTGAGTAGGCACAAAGAACACTCAGCTTGGGATCATGGCCTCTCACCGCGTTGCTCAGGGTCCAGACCCTTCAGCGGAGCTTGAACATCGTTTTGGCTTTGCCTTTGCCCTTCCTCAGGCCCCATCTCGCCTGCATCCAGTGTGCCCCTGCACGCCGCACACTTGCTCTTTTCAAACACTGCCGGTATCTTCCTGACCCAAACCTTTGTGCAACGCTGTTTCCTGAGTCAAGGGGGCCGTTTCTGGCTCCTTCGGCGTGAGCTCCTCTTCAGCCTCCAAAGTCCAACCTCGAAAGTCCATACCCACAAAGCCCCAGTCCATTTGCACTTTCCCTGGGGACTCTCACTTCTGCACATCCAGCTCCCTGAGGTTGCGGATCAACTCGCTCACTGCCAAATGCCCTACACCTCCCTGCCACAGGGCACAAACCTGCAGGATTTGTGGGGCCGAGAAGCCTCTGGCAGGGCACTCCTCACAGCGGTGGTTACGCAGTATTCCCTCTCTCCAGAGGGAGGAGGGAGCCTTTCCGTCAACGTCCCCTCTGCCTCTCTGTCCACATCGTCCCCCACAGGGCCCGGCACATGCTGCTGCCCCAGTGCTAACTACATCCCAGGCTCAGGTCTAAATGCTTCATCCTGTCTGGGCTGTGATCTCAGGATGGCATCCTTGCCAGAACAGAGGGCTGCATCCCGTGTGTGTGTGTGTGTGTGTGTGTGTGTGTGTGTGTGTGTGTGGTGTCAGAACCCCAAGAGGCTAAGGCAGAGTAGATGCGGTACCCAGGCAGGAACATTAGTAGCTCTCAGGTGGCCCTGCCAGGCAGGCAGCAGGAAGGAACAAGGGGTCCAGAGTGGAGCGGGCGGGGGTGGGGCTGCAGACAGGAAGGACCTAGCACTCACTGCAGGAAATGGAGAGACCTGGGGAGAAGAGCAGGGTAGGGAGGGAGGTTACCCATTGCGCTAGAGCCAGCCTGGGTGTAGCAGCTGGACCCCGGCTTGTGGTCCTGAGAGCCGGTGGGGGGGAACAGTGGGGGCAAAAGGGTGTTCTTCCAACTATGGAGTCCGAGAGGGCACAAGGCTCCTACAAAATAGGGCTGCCCAAGACCTCTCTGCTCCCACACCCCATACTCCACGGGGATCTCTGTGGGGAATAAACTATTTTCCACCAGGGTGCAAGAGAACTAGACGTGGGGGTTCTCATCCCAGGCCTGGATTCAAAGGAAGGAGGAAAGAAAAGAGAATAGAAAGGCTTTTAGAGATCCTAGCATGTTCACATCCGGTTTCATTCAATGATTCATTCATTCATTCACTCATTCATTCATTCACTTGTCTGTCCACATTTATGGAGCACCTACGACATACACCAAGCCCTGATTCAGGCTCTCGGGAAAACAGCGTGCAACAATGTGGACACATGACGAAAGTATTTCCCCATCGCTGGTCCCACACATGGTCCTCAGCTCCACTCTGTCCTGACCAGACGTCCCCCGGGCCTCTGGAAACTCAAGGAGAAATCCCGCATACCACTTTGAGGCACCTGTGTCATGCACGCCGCCCCCCCCCCCTTCTCCCCGCAGCTCAGCAGGATGCTTGAATAGGTGAAGGAGCTATGCCCAGGGTCACAGAGTCAGGTCTAGAACTCTGACCTGCCGGACACCAAGGCCACCCTGGACCCCCCCCCCAACCCACTGGATCCCCAGATGTGGGGAAGGGAAGAGCTCTTTGGAAGCCATGTTTGCAAAGCCCAGTCTTCCAATCTCACAGCATTAGTGTGGCCTCAAGTCTAATTAGGATCATCCTACAAAAGAACACCTTCCAGGTTCTCAGGGCCTTTGCTCATCAAGAACTTACCCTCTGTCTTCCTAGCAATCCCACCTTTGGCCAGCTGGTCAACCTCTGTGAGTCTGTCTTCATCGGTGAAGTAGGGACGGCAGTAGAATCTGGCTCATAGGGCTGCAACCGGGATTCAATGAAATCGCACCCAAGATTCGGCACATTGCCCGCTGCATGGGCAGGAGTGCTCAGGAAAAGCGGGCTGTCCCCTGGTATCAGCTCTGCCCTGCCAACTCAAACCCCCTGTTGCCTCACCCTCCATCAGACTCACCTCATTACTGTCCCTGTCCTGCAGACGGGAAAACTAAGGCAGAGAGCGAGGCCAGGCATGCTGGACCTTCCCCTTTGGTGGGTTGGACTAGCTTTCTGCTCCCAGAGGGGCCTCTCTCAGTACAATGGATCTGGCAGCGTGGCGGGGCCCGGAGGCCTCCTGAGGATCCCGGAGGAGCCATCCGCCTCTCTCCCAGCACCTCGATCCCGGGTCTGGAATAGCACAGAACCCCAGGGCTGCAGAAATCACCTGGTGCCATGCAGGGGGGTTACAGACAGGAGACCAAGGCCCAGAATGGGGGACCTGTGCAGGGGACCTGTGTGCATGCTTGTCTTCTCTGCTCCTTCTTGGCAGTGGGGGCGTGGAGTTGTCCCAGCACTGAGCTGGGGCAGATGCAAAGCCATGCAGACGGATGGTTGGGCTACAGACCTGGCCAGGGAGATCCCTGGATACTGGGGTGGGGGAGGGGGGGTTGTACATCTGGAGGAACCCCAAAGTCTCCATCCCCGCTTTGAAACCTGATCAGAGCCCCCCCCCCACCTCCCCACCACCATCGGCAACACCCTAGTGCCCTCAAGGGTGGGTAACATGAGGGGGTGGGGCTCTTGGGTAACATGAGGGGGCGGGGCTCTTCGTCCTAGGCAGAGAACTTGGCCATACGGGATGTACCTGCAGCCGCTCTATCGCTCTGCACCCTCACAGCCCCCACACTCTCCTCCCTCACAGGCAGAATAGGCCCAAAGAGCCCCGATTTACAAGTGAGAAGGTTGAGTAGCACCCTGGTGATAAGGGTACTGTTCCAAAGGCGCATTTCCATGGCAAAGCCAAGACTAGAACCCAGGTCTCTGGGTTCTCTGGAGAAGAGCTGGAGGGAGAGAAGAAGGGAGGGAAGAAGGAGCCTCGGGCTTTTCAGCTTCCAGAGAAGATCCAGGGAGTCTGTGGCAACTTCCTACTTCGCCATGCTTCTCTGAGCCCTCCCCTTACCAGGCAAGGTTAGGCCCACCTGGGAGTGGGGTTGGGGACTCGTAATGAGCTGCAAACCCCGTGGACAGCCCTTCCTGCCACGCACACACCATAGCCTGAGTCGGGGCACCCCCACCCCAGCCCCGGCCCCAGTGAATGAGAATTGCCAAGTTATAGATCTTTCTCCCACTCCAGACCTGAAGGTGGGGCTGTGTCCAGCACTTCTCAGAATCCCGCCAAGGCCCGGCACAGTGACAGGCAAAGTTTGGTGAGCAACCAGTAACTGGAGTCAGCATCTCCGTCCCCTTGTCTGTGAAAGAGGACATTTGGGCCAGCAGACATTGGGTGTCTCTTCCAACACCGAGTGGGATACCCACCCCAGCACCACGACCCACTGTGCCCGGCAGGGGAGTACCAAAGCTCCTGGACATGACCAATGCCCCGGGCCAGGCAGGTGACTATCTGAGAGAGGAGGAAGTTGGCCATGTGGCCTCAGCTAACCCTCTAATCCACACGGTTTCCCCCGCTTAGGGAAGAAAGCTTGGCTTTGCGAAACTTGCAGAGATCAGGAGTTTCAGCCAGGACACAGGCGGTATGAGATGAGTCCCTGCAGTCCCAAAGAGACCTCCACCAGTGCTCTCCTGTTGCCTTGACTCCCCAGGCTCTCAGGGTGGAGGCCACCTCATTTCTCAGGAGAGTGGGGCTGTAGCATCTGCCCTACTTGCTGCACACAGAGAGTGTGTGTGACTTCTGGAGGAGTCACAGCAGAGGAAGAGAGTGGGTGAGCCCAGCAGGCATTCCCTCAACCCCTGCCTCCCTGGCCCCTAGCAGCACAGCCCCTGCCTCCCCGGCCCCTAGCAGCACAGCCCCTGCCTCCCCGGCCCCTAGCAGCACAGCCCCTGCCTCCCCGGCCCCTAGTAGCACAGCCGCAGGGGAAGGGAGAAAACCCAGCGGTGCATTCTGCCTTCCCACCAACCTGGTTACAGGGCTTTGTTTCTCCCCGGGTCTCTGTTTGCTCATCTGCTAAATGGGATGGGAACGTGCATAAAGATGGCACCCCTGATGGTTTCTCCTCCACCGCGAGCCGCCCGGAACACAGAGCATACTCAAGGGTTGGAGGAGGTCTCTTCCTGGTGGACCCTGCCAGGGCCCCAGGAAGACTCTAGGGCTCTGTGTCTCCTGGCCACATGGGGACTCTCCTGCCACCCAGTGAGTCAGCCTTCCTGGGAAGCTGAGAACAGTGGCTGATGCACAGGCGCTTAGAAACTGTCTCCCAGCAAGTGACCCTGGCGGCAGAGGCTATGCCCGACACAAGAGGCCCTAAGGGGTGTCCCTGACTGGCACACGGGCTCCCCCTACCACGCATGCAGCTCCCCTACACGGGGTACAACAGGTGCGAGTGTGGGAGGAAGTATATGCACGTCCCTCACACAGGAGTGCACACAATTAGTCCACAAGGCCACTTCCTGAAACGCATTTGGACAGCAGGACTCAGACCCAGTCGATACAGGGGAACACGCCAGCCCGAGTTCACACTGTGCACGTGCTCATAAACCCCCCAGGCCTCCACTCACACAGGCAAAGATACTGGGATATGCTCACAGGTGGCTTATCCTTGCTTGAGAAACACTCGTAATGAGACCTCAGCTCTCTGTTCATCCTCCCAGCCGGTAAACATTTATTATGCCCACAGATCTACATCTGGAAGGATCTAAGCTATAAGACAGCAGGCAAGCGCTCTGTTCTCTCCTAGGAGAAAGGATGGCACTTAGTAGGTGCTCAGTAAATGTGGAGAGAAGGAAGGTAAGTGGAGACAGAGGACATGAGCAGACTGGAGGGGCTAGGAACCCCTGAGCCTCAGTTTCAGCCTGGCCACTTGTGGATACAAAGACCCTCTGCAGTTAGTTCTTCTCCGTATTTAAACACAACCTGGAGTCTAGAACCTGCATCTGACCGGGCCCTCCAGGACCACCAGCCCACTTATCCTGGGAACTGCTGCTCACTTTGTCCCCTACCTCTTAGCTCACTTCAGGGAACCCTCAAGACCCGTTTGTGCTTCCAGTGAAGTCTTTTGTGTCCACTGTATCCAATTTCTCCTGCACAAAAACATAAGTAAGGGAGGGGAGGGCAGGGAAACGGGGCGAAGGCGGGTCCAGACTGGGACCATCACAGAAACCTCTAGAGGGCTTTTGGAAATTTTCCAAACTCCTGCATTTCAAAAATTCAGACCCAGGAGGGGATGGGTAAGGGTTTTCCCAAAGTCATGCAGGTTGTAGAGCACACAGCAGTGGAGACCTGCCCCGGTATACCCTATCACCCTGCCCAGCATGTGTACCCTTCTGGGCCTTAGTGTCCCCACCCAAACCTCCACAAACCCTCAATCTTCACCAGGGCCCTTGGGGGGCGCAGAGAACCAGCTGTTTTGCCCTGACCCCGGTCGCCAGCAGTCCATCTGCAAGATGCCCATGCTCTGCAGCCCCCAGTTTGGAAGGAGAATCCGCTTTAAGGCAATCTGCTTTAAGAGTCCAATGAACCGCGCACCGGCTCTCCCTCTTTCTGGAACATGCAGCCACGCCCGCGCCCAGCATCTTTGAGCTGAGCCTGCGTTCTCAAGCAGAGGCACCCGGCAGTGGCAGGGAAAGACAGGTACTTGGCAGGTGGTGGTGCCTCTCTCACGCACACTCTCTGTCTCAGACACACACACACACACACACACACACACACACACACACACACACTAGTATTTCCCAGAAACCCTCCTCTCCAAAAAGGCACTCTGGGTGCAACGGAGCTCCGCGGTGACCCTCTTATCTGCCTCTGGAGCCAAAACCTGAAACTATCCGCTGCCCTGAATCGCCACCCAGATCCCCAGCCTTTTGCTCCTCCAGACCTCCCCTCAATCAAGCCTCAACTCCCTTTCCACCCCTCCCTCTCCTCCTTGGTGCTGGTGGTGGCTTACGGGTGGGATGGGGGTAGAGAAGACAGTCTCTGCTAAGGTGACATAATGTGCTGGGCATGGGAGGTGGGTGGGCAGGTCTGATGTCTGGGGCCCCCAGAACACCTCTCTGGACACACTGGAAGCTCCTAGGAAACCCTTGAGTCAGCCTTTATAGGGAAACCAGCTCTCAGGTAACGAGGACTTGCTGACCCAGGTTACCTTGACCCCCTGTACCGTAAGGAGAATCTTGCAAGGAGGTGGGGGTGTGGCCCATTTGCACATTTGTAGACCACAGAAGAAGGAGGGGGGCTGCACCTCGGGAGGGGAGGTGCCTGGTGGCCACAAATAGCTCTGATCCCGGAGAAGCACCAGCAGGGGTCTGGGAGGGATTGCTGGCTGGAGAGGGGTGCCTCTTTCTTCCGCAAAAGGGAACTGTTTGGAAGAAGGGTCCCTTCTGTCTAATCCAGCCCGGCGGAAGGCGCGTGGTGCCCGGAGCCCCCGAGCAAGGGGAACCCGGTGACTTAAACTATGAATTCACGGAGCAGTAAGCACATAGCTGTCTTCCTAATCTGGTGACCCACTTTGTCACTTTAGCAAAGCCTGGGGAACCCCGTAGCTTCAGGAGCACGTGGCCAGATGGCGCCTGGCAGGCGCGTCCCAGACGCAGAACCGAGCTCTCACTGCCCCACCCAAAACAGTGCCTGGGTCTAGAAGGGGGTGGGGGAGGGAAGGGTCGTGGCCGCGGGCTTCGGGTACAGGGAGCTCTCTCTAGCCAAGCACTCGGTCACAGCCCGTCTTCCCTTCTCCCGTTTCTGTGCAGCGAAACACTCGCCGCCAAGCACGGCTTCCCCATTCTGCCACCCAAGCCCCCGGACCCTCCCTCGGCGCTTGGCCAGGTTTCCCGCAGGCTGCTTCAGGCACCCTGGTCCAAGGGCCAGCGGAGAAGCCCGAACCCAGAGGAGCGGCGCCCTCACCCCCATAACTGCAAAGGTCTCCCTATTTCCATTTTCCATTTCATATTTCCATTTGCCATCAAAACGAAGCCATGCACAGAGCCACAGGAAAAAAGCGGCCGAGGCCGAGCTAAAGGTAGGTCCCAGGAAAAGTGTGCCCAGCTGCTCTCCAAAACGAAAGTCCTTAGAGACTTGGGCGAAATTTTATCAATGGTATTTTAACTTGTTTCCCTACCTCGGCTCTGTTTCGCAGCCCGCCGGGGGCCGGGGCTTAGGCGACCCCGGGATAGCCCCGCTGCTGCATTAAGGTTTCTGGTGCAGCCGGTAAGTTTTCCAGTCCGGGTGGTGCAAATGCCCGGGTGTACAAGGTCACCCTACTCAAGAAACACAACCTTCACGAACGGGGGGATGGGGAGGGGAGCTGCCCAGCTCTCCAAAGTCTCTTCTGAAATTTTCTTAAAACAACTCACACACAAAAGTTTCCCCCCAAATTTTCGTGTCCATATGCATGTCTGTATCTTGATTCAGATGGTAGTTACACCAGCGTAGACAGACAGAACAATTCTTCGAACTTTCCTCTGCACTGCACATAAATTATCACAAAGAAAACTGTGCACATCAATTGATTTAAACTACTAACCCTTTAATCTAGGTCTTCTGTCTTTCTCTTTAAATTCATGTGTGTTTAGGCCGACTGTTGAGGCACGCTGGTGGCTATAGAAATTAACAATGTAAAACATTAAAAGCATTTTCCTTCTCAACCTCCTCCTCCAAAATTGACGAGGGCGCGGGGGGTCGGCAACGACACAGCTCCCAGGTTGCTGTTTTTTCTCGATCACCCTACAATCACCCAGGGCTCTTAACTGCTTCTTCCATTTCTCGCTGTCTGATTTTGGGCTTCTCTTATACAAAACCGCACGCCGGTCCTTTGACTAACTTCGAATACGATCCGGGCGGAGTTTACACATTTGGTGGTGTGTGGACTGTGCGGCGCGGGGAAAGAAATGCCCTTAGTATTCAAACGCTGCGTCTAATTCGACAACCCGGAGCAGCGGTTCGGCCGCGCCCCAGGGGTCTCGGGCCTGGCCGCGTCTCCCGACCTCTGAGCTCCGTGCGCTTCTCTCGGGGGCCGGGGCCAGGGCCGAGTGGATGGCAAGGTAGCGGCTAGCAACGAAAACCTTCGTGCACCGAATCGAAAGCGAAAGAGGAGGGAGCAGGGCTGCTCCCCCGAAGCGTCCCGGGGCTCGTGGCCGAGGCCTGGCGCGCCGGCCGCGGCTCGCGGCTCGGGGAGGCGGCCCGGGGTTTGGGGGCGAGGCGCCGGGGACCTCACTCTCGCGACGAGGAAGTTCTTTGCGCCGCTGAGAAACGTAGGGTCTCCAACCTGGCGTGTCTGCTGGGGCCCACGGGCCCAAGGACTGGCCAGGGACCAGCAAGGACTTCGAAGGCCGAAGTGCGCACCCGGCGAGGTCGTAATTGCAGCAGGCGCGTTCGTAAAATCGAAATTGTGCCCTGCACCCGGGGGGACTGCGGAGTCATCTTGTTCATCTCAGGCCTGCAGCTTGAGAGGATTCTCACCTCCACTTTCTGCAACTCCGAGAAGACCGGGCGGGCGGAGACTGGAGGCGGCTTCCCCGCCGCCGCGCGCTCTCTCCGCATGGCCCTAGCGCAGCCCCCAAGGCCCGCACCTCACTCGCCCAGGGGCGCTCGAACGCGAGGCGTGGTTCCCGGGGCTGAGGTCCCGGAGGAGGCCTCCCGAGCCTCGCCTCCGGCTAGTTGCAGTTATGCAGATCGAGAACCCGGCTTCCAGCCGCGGGACCAACAGAGCGGGGAGGGAGGTTTCCAAGTCCAAGCTACCCGCGGTCAGCCCGACAGCAACCGCGGGAGAGCCTAGTGCGGGAGGCCTTGACTACTTCCGCCTTTCCCGAGCTCCTGGGAATATCCCCAGGCTTTTTTCTTTGAACCTCATTTACCCCCTTTTGAGTCCACACCCTCCAAGCGTGGGAGAGAACTGTCCCCAAGGTGTGCCTCAGTCTCCCACAGAGCCATCTCCAGAGGCCCTCCTCCTAGCAGCCTCTGTAAAGGGCCGAGCCTCACCTCTGGGTGTCTAGGTTTCCCATCTCGGACTTAATGTGCCTAATCTCCTTTTTATAGAGGCCAGAAACCTCCTGGCCAGGGAAGAATACACAGAGCTGTGTGTTGTTTGTGGCTCTGCCCTCCATCTCAGGCAGCAGGGGCATGGGGGTCCTGTAGCTGATGCTGGCCTGCCTTTCGTCCCAACCTGCAGCCTATGGCTTTGCCCAGAGCAGGGGCAAAGACTTGGGTGTTCACGGGTTCCCAACAGCACAGAGGCTGAGGGTCCACTACAGTCTTGCTCTCTCCCCCTTGCTCCCTTGCGGGGTTGGGGGCACTTACCGCCCAGTGATGTAAGTTATCAACATTCTCTCCCTGTGATGCAGATGAGGAACAGGGCTTCAGAGGAATCACTTGCTCTACTGGCTAAGGCGAGTAGAGGAAGGGCCAGGCTGGTGTGTGGGGGCCCAGCAGGGCTCGAAGAGGGTGTCCAGAGGGGGCCAGCCCTCCCCCCCCTCCCCCCTGGACCTGAAGGCATCTTCCAAAGAAGAGGCTGGAGGCAGCTTGGGACCTCTTCTTATGTAAGGCTTCTTCCTCCTCAGAAGCCTCCCTGTTGAATTTTTGAAAACATGCAAATCCGGTGCAGTGGGAGAGAAAACACATCAGGCTCCTGGCTTGGCACAGTGAACCTCCACGGGTCTCCCAGGCCGTGATTTGCTCTCGCCTAATAGTCCTCTGCGACAGGGACCAGGAGGGGCCTGGGCAAGGCCAGGAGGAGGGAGCCTGAGCCGAGGCGCTGGCAGGCGGGTGCCTGCTGACAAGGGCTGACAGCCCCTGCCTGCCGGAGTGTGGAAGGAGCACCTGTGTGGAGCTGTGAGTGTCTGTGATCTGAGTGCCTGATCTCATTCCAACAGGAAGGTGGAGAGGAAAGGTGGAGGAAGTGGGGAAAGGCCACCGGAACTTTCTCAATCTGCTCTCAGTCCTGTCCTTTGGGTCTGGGAGTGTGTGACTATGTGTGAGGCCACACGAGCGAGTGTATTTGTGTGTGACCATGTTGGCTCACGAGGAAGAGGTTGTGTGTGTGCGCAGACTCAAGTGTATGATTGTGTAAAAATGTTTGTGTCAATAGCCACCTAAAGAACTGGTTCAGAGCCTCTGGGAAAGCTAGTTTGAACGTAGGAAAGTGTGTGCCACGGGCTGTTTTCCTGAGGCTGTTCTAGTCACCGAGGCCTCCACCATGTCCTATGTCTCTCCATCCAACCTTGGTCCCTCCATCCAGCTTGGGCCCGTGCAACGGAAGTCATTGCTCTGTCAGGACCAGCTGATCTCCAGGGCCCTGCCTGAAGGCCAAGGTCTCAGGGAGAGTGTGTACCCAGGGTTCCTAGCCCAGGGAAAAATTTTCCCTCCCTTCTGGGTTGTTTTCTCTGCTGGCTTGGGGCTCATCAATCCCGATTCAGTGGGAGGGAAGGCCTACAGGCTCCTGAGCCGCTCTGGTCTCAGGCAGCCCGATCTTCCACCCTCTGGGGGCCCAGGCCTACGACGTCCTGCCTGTGAGCTCAAGGGGGCTTGGAGGTCATTTAGGCCTCAGGTTCCCTGGGGGCCCAAATCAGGACCCAGACCCTTCCCTCTTCCCCCAGCACCGCCCCGCCTCGGGCTCTGCAGTTCCCTGACTTCTTGCGGGTCGGTCCTAAACCGTTGTTCCCAGGCCAGTCGCCCCCCAGGTTGGCTACAGGAGAAACGCTTGGAGCGAGAGCCGGCCTGTCTCTCCGCGGCGAGCCGCGCTTGCGGGGCGTGTGGGTTTGTGGGGTGGCGAACTGGGGTCTTCGATGACTCCGGGCGTCGGGAGCCCAGCACCCGTGTGGCCCCCTGTGCCAGGGCATCCCGGGCGCGCTTCGCCGACTGCGCCCCGGGCTCCCAGAGGGCTCGGCACCTGCGACGCTCCCACCTGCAGCGCCGCCCGAGGAGCCTCCCTCCGGGCCTTCGGGGAGCGAGGCCCCCGCAGCCCCGGAGCCCCGCGCGCGAGCGCGGCGCCGGGACTGTTGGCCTCGGCGCGCCCGGAGCCCCGGCGAAGCGTCCGCTTCAGAGGCGGCCCCGAGAGCAGCGCAAAGCGAGTGGTTCGGCGAAGACGGGGAGAAACAAACTTCAGGTCGTCTTTAACAGCCCAAACGCTCCGAGCCCTCGGCTGGAGGATACGAAGGTGGCAGGACGGATCCCATGGTCCCCTCGGAGCAGTCGGTTCCTCTTTGCCGACCCGGAGCCACCCCACTGCTCGGCCCCGCGCCTCCCCAGCCCGCCGAGTCCGGCCTCGCGAAAGCCAAGTGGGCTTCAAGGGCTCCGAAGCCTCGGTCCCGGGGTCCCCAGCCCTGAGCGCCCCGCACGTGCACTCACCGTAGCAGGGGACCTGCAAGGCCGCGTTGTGGCCGCCGCTGCCTTCCTGGATTTTGAGGCTGCCGTCCGGGGGCGTCTTGCAAGCGCCGCGCTGCAAGTAGAGATGCGGTTGCTGCGCGGGCGGCTGTGGCTGTGGCTGCGGCTGCGGCTGCGGCTGCGGCTGCTGCGGGGCCGGCGGCTGAGGCTGAGGCTGGGGCTGGAACTTGTTAAAGGAGCCCCGCGCCCCGGCGCCGCTCTCCAGGGGTGCCGCCAGGTCCTGCTGCCCCGCGCCGTAGCGGGCCCGGCTCTTGGCGTCTCCGAATCCCTGTCCTTTGGCGGCGGCCGATAGGAAAGTTGTGCCGAACTTCTCGCCGCCGGGGTATGCCCTAAAAGGCGAGGAGCCCTCCCGGCTCTGCGACACCGGGCTGTAGTAGGCGTCCATGGCAGCAGCCGGCGACTCGCAGTAAGACACACAAGTCTCAGCATTCATGCCTGGCCTGCGCGGGCGACGGGCGGGGGCGCGAGCGAGAGCGCGAGGACGCCACCGCGCGCCTTGGCCGGGAGTTTGGAGAGGCGAGGAGGCGGTGGCCTTGCGCTCCGCGCCGGCCTGCTCGCTCTCCCTCCTCCCCTGCGCTTCTCTCTCTCTCTCTCTCTCTCTCTCTCTCTCTCTCTCTCTCTCTCTCTCTCTTTCTTCCTCTCTCTATGTCTCCCTCTCTCTCCCTCTCTCTCTCCCCCCTCCTCCTCCTCTCTCTTCCTTCTCCCTCCCCACAGCTGGCCCAGGGAAAGAACGGAGGGCTGTAAAAAGATTCAGATGTTTGGGAAAGTTGACCAGATCTCCCAAACTCTCTTAAGGTTTTGAAGTGGGGGGGGGGGGAGAGTGAATTCCACCCCCCAAGACTCTCTCCTTCCTTCTCTCCTTCTCCCTCCACCCCTACTCTCCTTCCACTCCCTGCTCCTCCCTTCCTCTTTCTTAAGGAGATGCTACTAACTGGTTCGCTAGGGATTAAACCTGGAGGCACCCGAGGGCCTTTCGGATTCTAGGGATTCTAGGCCCGGAGAGGTGACGGGACCCCCAGGACTCCCGAGGCTAGGCAGAGAATTGGTGGGTCCACGATTTGGCCTAGGGGAGGGGGGCAGGCAAAACTTTAGTGACAGATTAAAAGGAAGAAAGAAAAGAAACAAAAACACCCAACAGGTTTTCACGTGGAGTCTGAAGGGTCTCTAGCCTCCCGATATGGGTGAGTCCTTTGGACACTTGCCTCCAAATTTGTGGGTGCAGCTCTGGGCCTTCCCACTGGTGCCCTTTCCTCTGTTTCCAACCCCTCTTCCCCATTTGCAGTCCCTCCGTGAAATTAACATGCACACCAAGCACTAGTCCCCTGTGGGGCCACTTTCCCGTCTTATTAACTATTTCCCTCCCCTGGAAGGGCGCTGGGTCTGGGTGCAGAGGGGCCTGTGTTCACTCAAGCACTGGAGAGACCCTCTCCAGTCAAGGAGAGGGGGCCAAGTTGGGTAAGCCTTACGGCTCGGTCCCCTCCCTCCCCTCCTGGGACAGAGCCCTTCTCTCCCCAGCACTGCACCCAACCCAGGGGATTTTCCGGTCTTGGTCTGGGGTTGAGAGCAAGGGGCTGGGAGACCTGCTGGCTGCACCTGGTCTTCACAGTCACCTGCTCGGGGCTTGGGGTAAGGGTGAGGCAGCTTCTTCTCTCTCTACACTCACTGTCTCCGACCTGAGACCGATGGCTTGGATTTGATGGGTTGTGGTTTCCCTAGGCGACGACGCGGGGCACACTGGGACCGGTCACAGCAAGGGAAAAGAACTTTTAAGGTGCGTCCAGCCCTTTCCCCAGGGTTAGTCATCGATTGTATCTCACAACAACTGTGAGTGGTGGGAAGTTGGGGCCCCCAATTTTCGATGAACAAACCGAGGCTCAGACAGGTGTGGTCACTTGGCTGAGGCCCGCCTTGGACACCATGCCGTGGCTAGTCCCTCCACGGTCCAGGGATGGCATCGGGGACAGTGAAAACGCCAAGCGCAGAGGAGACGGGTCTCCCGCTGGGGAATGAGTCAGTTTGAAGGAGACCGCTCAGAGCAGCTTATGACAAACTGCAGGGAAAATCCGAGGATTGAGGACTTACCTCAAGGGAGGCTGGGGATGGGGTGAGCAGTAAAGGGGCAAAGTAAAACAAGAGAGGGCCTGAGCATCGTGAACCCAGGCACGTGGGTTGGAAATCCATTTTCTGAACCTACCTTATCCCAAAGAAAAAAGACCTGGGGGGGGGGGGGAGTTGTGCCTCTACTCCCAACCTCATCCGGGCTAATCCTCACCCCCACCCCACTCCCTTGGTATCTCTGCTCCCTGCTCTGCCTCCGGCCGGCGACTGCTCAATCCCACATCTGGTTTCCATCGCGGCTTACCTTGAAGTGCTCGTTAATAAAGATATTCCGAAAACCTAGGCCAGGGGTGCGCGGGTCCGAACCCACCCCCCCACCCCCCCCCCCCCCGCGCCCATGGGGACCTGAGCGGCTCTGGCCCGCAGACGTAAGCCATGCAGATATAAGTCATCTTCTATTTATTAAGCACCTATTGTGCCAGAAGCCATCCACAGGTCATGCCCCAATCCCCACCCCCACCCCCAAACAGTGTGTGGCAATGCTCACCTTGTCCTACCCATTTTGCAGATGAGTAGACTGAAATTCAGAGAAACCATCTGATTTTCCAGCCTCAGATAGTAAAAAGTGGATGAGCTTCCCATTGTCCCAAATGTTCCTGTCCAATTTCTTTCAGTTCTTAGAAGCTGCCAAGTTCTGCCTGCGCACAGCAGTTTAGGGGTTTCCTCTGCCTAGAACTCCCCAATCTGGAGCCTGTGCTTTTGTCTCGTTAATGATCTGGGGTCCAGCTAGAGTCCCTTCCTCCAGAAAGCCTTCCCACGCCACCCAATGGGATTTGGTTCTCCCACGTGCTGAGTCTCTTTCTTGGACCTTGTTGTCTAGTTTGATCAGGTCAGTGTGCATCTTTTTAAAAATTTTTTTAAACATGTTTATTTATTTTTGAGACACACACACACACACACACACACACACACATGCACGGAATGTGAGTGGGGGAGGGACAGAGAAAGAGGGAGACACAGAATCCAAAGCAGGCTCCAGGCTCTGTCAGCACGAGTCCGATGTGGGGCTCGAACCCACGAACCCAAAGCCGTGAGATCATGACCTGAGCCGAAGTCGGATGCTCCACAGACTGAACCACACAGGCGCCCTGGGTCAGTGTGAATCTTGACCTCACTGGTCAGAGGCTCCTAGAGGACAGCCTCGGCCACGCCTGGTGCCACACAGATATTTGTGAAATAAAATACTAAAGCCCGAGCTGTGGACCCAGGGTTCCATCCACTGCCCGTTTTTGCCATACTAGCTCCTACTAGTTCAAGGGTCTTTGGTTTCCTTTAGCCAAAAGCAATCAGTTGCTCTCCCTCCCCCTCCTCAGGAACGAAGCCACAGAATTAAGAGCCTGCCTCTCTCAGGCTGCACAAAAATAGTGAGCTCACTTAGAACAGGGGCCCGTCCTGTTTTGTTTGCTACGGGTCTTGACACATCGTGGGTCCTCATAAAATGCGTGTTGAATGGACCATCGAAAACGGCATGCGGTCCAGCAGCGTCCTGGCGAATCTTTGCCAAGGAGTGCCCGAGGAGCAGGCTGCCCTCGTCCACGTACCCAGGAGCCGCCTGGACACCTACAGGGTGGCAGCAACCTCTTCCACTTCTCCCCCAAGATTCCAGGCCCAGGCAAGAAGAGCACGAGCATCGAAATGCATGGGTGCAAGGCAGGCACAGGTGTAACCACGACGTTCTCCGGTAACCTCTGCCCCACGGCGTGCTCTCAGTTGCAGAAAACCCGAGTCCCAGGAAGCTTTCTGTGGGCGCTGCCTCTCACCACCTACCCACCTGCGCTTTTGTTACCTGTTGAATTACTGCCTCATTATTCAGCCCTTTCCTCGGCTACCTGGGAAATTCCAAACCCTGAGCACTCGGGACACAGCATTTGGTGCCCTCAGCTGGAGCCCCTTCTAGGCACGGAGCTCCTTCTTGGAACCAGCACGACTGCCTTCTACCTTTCTACATTGTATCTTATGCATGGACTCAGAGTGAGCACTTGGCTGGGAGCGAGGAAGCGAGTGCCTGTGTGTGGGTTTGCCTGGGATCTGGTGACAATAGGCGGGGCATGGTTTCCCTCATGAAAACCATCACCGACCCCCTCTCTCAAGTCCCTACAAACACACGTTTCAGGAGAGAACACTAATAAGAGTAGCTGGTTGTTTCTGTCTGTGTGCATTCAATCATTTGTGCGTCCACCAGCCCGCCCATCTGCCCATCGTCCGTCCATCCATCCATCCATCCATCCTTCCTTTGCTAAAAGCCAAGCCACTCAGTTCCCCCACTAGGCTTGCCAGCCATCTGAAGCCAGGTTTTGGCCCAGCCTCTGCTCTCCCGGTGAGTTTTTTCTCCTGCAGCCAACACTCCCCCTGGCTTGCTGTTTGTCTTGAAGTTGCCCCAGCTGCCCTTGACACCCTGGCTTGGCCATATCTCTGTACTTCCCGTTACCTCACCGCATACCGGGAATGATGGGGGTCAGCAGGGCCCTCTGCTTTAAGTCCTGCACCCCCACCCCTGGCAGGCACATCCCCCGCCGCCGTCCCCTTTCCCTCCCTTTTGCAACTCCCGCTCAGCCCTCCTGGAAGCAGTTCCCCCCTTTTGAGGGCTCTGCACACAACTGGGGGAAGGGAAATGCTGAAGAAAAGCCTTTCTTTGTCAAGGCTGAGTGTCCAGTGCCCCCTCCTCTGGGAGACCTTCCTTCACCACCCCAGCTACTGCTCGGTCACATTTGCCTGTTTACTTCTTCCATAGTATCTATCCCGGGCTGATATTATCCCCACATTCGTTGATCTACTTGGTTTATTGTTTGTCTTCCTACTGGAACGTGAGTTCATGGCTACTGTCTCCCAAAGTTGGGAGTACTGTGCCTCGCACATAGCACCGCTCAGTCATATCTTTTGAATGAATGGCTGAAGGAGTGAATAAACCAATGGATGGATGGATGAAGGAATGAATAGCAGGAGAGTGTGCTTCGCGGGACTGGAGGGTAGCTGCCCAGTCCCTCGGGTTCAAGGTTGGAACTCTTGAGATTAGGCATGTAGGAATGAGTTGGTTAGAAGGTCCCGGACTGGGGGGAAGAAGGCACAGCAGACACGCCTTTCTTTCGGAGGGAAGGGTGGATTTGGAGCCATTCCTTTGGTCAGAGCTCTCCCCCACACCGCCCCCTCCCGCCCTCACCCTTGGACTCTCACCCCACTGGACAAACAGTGGAGCTCAGGGCCTGGGCACTTTAGCCCTGGTTGGCAGACTGGCGTATCTTCTATGTGACTTCTGACTGCCCCAAGCCTCAACGTCCAGTGTGAGCAAAATGGGGACCATACCCACCTCAGGGAGTGTGTACTCTACTTGGCTGGAAGTTGCCCCTCCTCCGTAAGTGGCAGGAGGCAACAAACACTGGAAGTTTGGGGAGGACAAAAGGACGTTTTGGACACCTGCGGAATGGTCAGGAAGAGTCAAGCTATAAACTGGGGAGGACAGGACTCTTACAAATCTTGCACAGGAGCCCTCCCTGCCCTGCAGACCCCTGTGCACAAACCTCACGCTCTGGAAATACCAATATTAGCAACAATGTGGTGCGCAACTGTTACAAGTAAGTTCTTGCACACTGAGATCTTTGCAGTCCTCCCAATAGCCCCATGGTGGTACTATTATTCTTATTTTACAGTCATTACACCACCGAAGCACAGAGAAGTGAAGCAATTGGTTCCCGTCATCAGCAAGGCAGAGGACTTGGGATTCTAACTCAGGGATCTCACCTCAGCACCCGTGCTTCAGATCGCTTTGCATTGTCAGAGATCTCTGTAACCCAGTCTGGTTCTCAGAGATCTCTGGGGACGGGCGGGTCCACTGGTTCCCGAGCCCCTGGCCTGCAGGGTGCACCGAGCGGCTCTCACTTCTCCGAAGGTGCCGAAGGTGCCGGGCGTGACAGAAGTGAGCCGGGCCGGGTCTCGGCGCGATCGCCAGCCCCAGCCACACGCGCGGACCCACCGACATCCAGCCTCCCAGACCCCGCCCCAGTCTCCCCGAATGCGGACACCGAGGCACCTGCGCGTTCCGCTCCCGAGGCGGCGCTGCCCTCGGGCCAGCCGCGCCCCCTATCGGGCGGAGGCGGGGAGGGTGGCACTGTCCCTCCGAGGTTCTCCAGAAGCTCCGAGGCCGCGGCGAAGGGGAGGCGCAGGACTCGGCAGGCGGGGGCCAAAGTGCGCCCAGCTGCCCTGCGGAAGGCGTGGGGTCTCTTAGGAGCGTTGAACCCGCGGGAGGATCCAGCCAGAGGGCACGAGACCAGGTCCCCGCCTGCCCTTCCTGCTTGGCAGGACTTGTTACCCCGTTTCAGTGCTTAGCCTTTCCCGATGTCCCGGACCCCCATCGGTCCCAGGCTGCGCACGCTCGGGAATTCGGAATTCGGCTCGGGGAGGGGCCTTCGAGGGCAACCACCTCCCTGTCACCTCCTGCACTGTTTTTAATAAGGCCCTGGAGCCAGGGGGTCGAAAGGAAGCCTGCGTCCAGGGGCATAGCTTTCTGCATTAATCCGCGAGTGGCGCGGACGGAGAAGCCAGTCGTTCTAGAGTTCTTGTCACACACAATTCGGGTCTGGGGCGTCTAAGAAGTACAAAGCGGGAGGGACGGAGGTTTTTACAAAGGACCAACCCCGCCTCCTGCGCCCGCGGGGCCGCACACCTTTGCCCATCCAGACGCGCTTCCAGGATCTGTCCCCCGCGCGTTCGGGGCGCCGGGCGTCTCCACTTCCCCGCGCGGGGCTGCGGGTCCGTCCGAAGGCGCAGGCCCCGCCACGCAGCCGGGTTCCCTGCCCTCCCCTCGCGAGCGCCAGGCGGGGAGAGAGCTCTGAGGGCCAGCGCCGGTGGCATCTGGGGAGCCCCGTGGGAAAAAGCTCACGAGAGGGGGTCTGCACTCTGCCGGGGGCAACTGCCTTCGCCCCCCCCCCCCCCAGCCGGAGAGGACCTTGTTAGAACCGGAAGTCTTCAGCCGAATTCTGATCCAGGGCACCCCCTGAATATTGGTTACAGCCCTGGAGGACACGGATAATTTAAATCTACAAATAATCTCAAACGCCGAACCCCCAGCCAGGTGTTTAGACTGAAGCTCCCTGTGCGTTTTTTCTCCCCGTCCTTTCTCTCCTGAAAGGCAGTCCTTAAGGTTTCAAAAAGTGGCTGGGAAAGACTGGCCATGGGAAGACGGAGGCCCAAGCACACCCCCTCATATACACAGGGGTCCCCAGGCATCTCAAGGGCAGAAATGAGGTCTCAGTTTCTTGAGATGCTTGCTGGGAGGAGAGGATCTGCCCTTGCTCAGCCAACCCAGGGAAGCACTAGGAACTTTGTGCCCATTACTCTGATCAGAAGACCGAGGAATCGGCAACGGTGGAGAAGTGTTGACAGCTAGGGGGATCGGAGGCCTCCCTCACATCGCGTCTGCCTGTCCTTGGCAATGGGGAGGGGGCTGGAAAAGGCGGGGTGGGTGGGGAGGGAGGAGGCGGCAAGGTGCCCTGACAGTCAGGAGACCAGCTTTAGATGCAAGTTTGAATCCCAGCTCTGCCACTTTGGGGCTGTGTAGTGTGGGCTAAGTGACAGCTTTCATGAGCTTCAATTTGCTCTTCTGCAAAATGGGGATAAACAATAGTACCTGCTTCATGGAATAGCTGTAAGGATGAAGTGAGATCATACTCACACAGGCTTAAGCATTTTCCGGTAACAAGAGTGATCACCTCCTTTCCATTTTGGAGACCCTATGATTTTAAACATCATGGCCCAGCCTTAGAGAACCGGAAATGAACATTTGGGGTTTCTGTCCTTCCACCTTTGGGGAAATGGGTCATATTCATCCTCCTCTCTGACCATAGCTCCTCCGTAGATCAGTCAGGTTCCTGTCAAAGCACCAGGAGTGAAAAGGCGGAAGGAATTCGTAGCTCCCAGGGTCCTGCCCTTCCTGCAGTGGGTGCCAGTGGTTGGTGAAGGGTGTGTGCTGTGTGTGTTGGGGGGGGGAGGAGTGTGGGGGGAGTCTTGAGGGGAGGAGGGGAGCGCTGCCCTCCGCGTCCCAGCTCCACCCCACCTGGCACTTCACCTCCCTCCATTCTCTCTGTGAGCTCACTGTGCTGTGAGGTGGGGTGTGAATCCCCGTCTGTAGCCTGGGAAATGGAAGCCCAGAGAGGTGACCCCCCTTGCCCGGAGTCACATTGCCCGCAGAGGTCAAGTTGACTCTCATACTGGGAGCTTTGGGCTCCCTCCCAGGCCTGGTATTTTTGGCTCGGCAGCCATAGCAGGCTGGGGCCTCACCGTGGGGGTGGGGGAGGGGGTCTGGCATTTACATCCCTGGCCTGCACCCCACCCCCCACCCTGACAGTCTCAGGCCTGCCTCCGGAGGGAGGGATCCTGGCCCAAGCACCTGTCATAGGCGGCAGCCAGAGCGCACATTCTGATCCCATAATCCGGAGGCTTGTGATTGGCAGGGAGGAGGCGGAGGAGGGGACGGAGGGTGGGAGGGAGAATGCCGGAGAGAAAAATTTGAGCAACCCTAGAAACCGGAGGCAGAAACAGAGACAGCTACAGAGCTTGGCACAGTGCCTGGCACATAGTAGGTGCTTAGTAAGTGGTGGTGGTGGTTCTATTTCTCTTGCCTCCTGCTCTCACCAGCTGCCTCCCAACCTCCTTACCCTCTCCATCCCGCAGGGTTGTATCTGAGGACCGCGGTCTGACCTGGACCCTCTCTCTCTCCTACCCCGCCTGCTGTTCTTCCCTCCCTGGGACCTGTGGGCGCACAGCACAGCTGACCTCCCTGTACTCCCCTGGCAGTGGCCGGAGCCAGCCCAGAGCGCACATCTGTGGGCAAACTGGGATTACACCTCCTCCAGTTGACCTCTCCTCCCAGAGCTGAAGGGTGGGTGGCGGGGGGGGGGGGGGGGGTGGGTGGGGGTGGGTGGGAAGGGAAGCAGGGGCCTTGACTGCCGAGGTAAGGGCGGAATTGCTCCAGCTAGGTGGTTCCCGAACACCCAGCCCTAGGGGGAGCCTATGGCAGCGCGGGCTCCCGGTTGCCCTGGGCCGGAGTGTGTCGACTTGGAAAACTATAAGGCAGTTGAGATAAAAGACACAACACATCTAGAGTCTCCCGCGGGGTTTGGGCCGCCACCAGGGGACAGAGGCGAGGCCCCGAGGTGGCGGCCCTTTCCCTCAGTTTCTTGGGTGCCTGTTCAGGTCCCGCACTCCTCTGTGCCTCCGAGCAACGCACTCTCCCTCGGTCCTCGCCCGAGGGCTGGAGACTGAATGAGGCAGAGCGAGGCCAGGGTGAGGAGCCGCCCGCCCGAAATACATGGGAAATAAACCCCCGCAGAGTGGGCCCTGGGACAGGCTTTGGCCCCTCGGTCCTCGCCTCGGACGCAAGCTTCCTCTCAGCCTGTTTCCCCAGCTGCTCTGCCGTCCTCAGGAGCGCTCCCGCTTCTAGCTACTTTGTCTAAATTGCATTCGTTTCCAGGTCGGAGTTGAGTTTGTCCGAGGGGGTAGTTGAAAATGCGCGCGCTCTCTGGAGCCGGGCGGAACTGGTTGCTAATCCCCGATCTGGGTGCGGATGTGCAGTCGTGGGCAAGTCAGTTCTCTCTGTGCCTCAGTGTCCTCATCTGTGAAATGGCGGTGGTTACTGCTGTTTCCTAGGGAAGAGATCACGTGGGCAGGCGATTCCTTGACCCCAGTTCTCATTTGCATCCGGACGGTGGCAGGATTTGCAGGGCTTGGAGGAACACACAGCTCTCGCACTCGTCATGACCCAGTGTGCCATCACATTCAGGTTACCAGGTCGCTGGGTTCCTGGAGTTCTTCATTCTGCCCTGCTCCTGGGGCCACAGGACTCGCCCTCCAATGGCTCTTCTGGTCCCTAAGTGTGGCCAGTCAAATCCTTTCAACATTTGTCTCCTTTAAAATAATTCGCCGGGCTCACCCTTTCCCTTTCTGAGCTAACTGACATGGTTTCAGTTTCTGGGGGATAAAATAAAATAAAATAAAATAAAATAAAATAAAATAAAATAAAATAAAAATAAAATAAATAAATAAATAAATAAATTTAAATAAATAAATTAATTAATTAAAATAAAATAAAAATTTGCTAATTATTGCGCCCACAGTAGAATCGATGCCCATTTTCCTTTTTTTTTTTTAAGGTGAAATTCACGTAACATAAAATTAGCCGTTATAAAGGGAACCATTCAGCAGCATTTAGTACATTCGAAATGTCTTACAACCACCACCTCTGTCTTGTCCCAAAACATTTTCATCACCTCAAGAGGACCGATTTTCCTTTTTCAGCTCTGTCCCCAGGATGGAGTTGTGTGTAGGGAGACAAGCCAGATGCCAGGACTCCGTGCGTTTACAACTGCCCTTTTCAATGCCTTTAAAAGGAGCTCAGTTTCTCAAATGATTTGCGTGGTTGATCTCAGAGGACTAGGGGGCCACGGTGGCGGGACTAGGTGCTTTTTCAGAACCTGGGGAACCAATGTGTGTGTGTGTGTGTGTGTGTGTGTGTGTGTGCGTGTGTGTGTGTGTGTGTGTGTGTGTAGGGGAGGGATTATGGGACAGGGCACTGGAGCCAGGGCACTCAGTAGAAGGTGTTTGATGGTCCCGCTCATCCAAAGTATAAGTACAATTCTCATCCTGCAGGAGGAGGATGCTGCATATATAGTTTCACACAGACATTTCACATCAGTGACTTTTCACCATCTTGGGGGAGCCCTGTCTTTGGCAATCGGATGAAAGCAAAGGACCCTCTTTCTAGAAAGATGCAGGTAGATGTTACGTTAGTTTTCCCAGGGCTGCCGTAACAAGTGACCACATACTCGGTGCCTTATAAGAAGAGAAATGTATTCTCTCACAGCTCTGGACACCAGAAGTCTGAAGTCAGCGAGTCATGAGGGCCGTGTTCCGGGAGAGGCTCCTTCCTTGCCTTTTCCAGCTCCTGGTGACTCCAGGCTCCCTGTGGCTTCCTTACTCCCACCTCTGCCTCTGTCTTCACATGACCTTCTTCTCTGCGTCTTCTCCTCTTCTGTGTCTTCTAAGGACATTTGTCGTTGGATTAGGGTCCACCTGGAGAATCCAGGATTGTCTCAGATGTCCTCCCCCCCCCCCATATGGTCACACTTCCAGGTGCCAGGGGTTAGGACTTGGAGAGATATTCTGTGGGGCTGTCATTTAGCCCAGCACAGGTGCCTACACCCAATTTTACACCCAACTTCCGGGATGTTCAGCATAAACGGTTCAGGCTAGGAGTCTCTGATTTAATGTGACAAAGGAATCCTTTGATGTCACTGTTAGAAAGGTAAAGAGCAAAGACACCACGCCGTGTCCACAGTTTTCCTTAAGGAAGGGAGCACCCACATATGGTTAAAAGGAAGAAACAGACCCACCATTCTGTCCCCGTGATATCATCTACCCTTTTGAGGGACGACATTCCAGAACAGAAGGCTAGAGACAGAAATCGGTTGCCTTTTCACAAAGAAGCCCTTGAAAAATGCAGCCTCAGCCAGAATCTAAATTTGTGAAAATGGACCAACAGGAAATTTTGCCCTGTCAGACAAACTTCATAAAGACCCTGTAGGGGCTCTCCTGCTCAGAGAGGCCCTTTAAGAAAATTGCAGTTTTTAGTCAGACCCTGAGGGAAGTCTCACAAAGATCCTCACACTCCGTCTCCTGGGGTGGTGACGGAAGAAACAAGCTTTTTCTTCCCCCCCCCCCACCCCGCCCCCCGCCCTCCCAGGGAAGGGGAGCAGTGTGGAGAGGAATCAGGGCTGGGGAGAGGCTGTTCCCAGAGCTAGGGAACAGGACGGCCTCAAAGATAGAAGTGACAGCTCCCTCAGCTGAGTCCCCGGGTCGCCACCTGTGTCCTTCCTGCAGATCGGATTTATAGAGTGTAACATTTTAATAAAAAACACACACACCTTCCCATTTTGGTGCATTAAGAGATTTCTAACAAAACACTGTAATGTTGCTATAAATTTTTCTCCCGGCACCCTCAAAAGCTATAACTCAGCCCTAGCATTTCGTATTTAATGTTTATTTTGATGGCAGCATTCCAGCCAGAGTAGGGGCTCAGGGTGGGGAGAGAGAAGGCAGGAAGGCTTCCTCTTTTGTAGCCACTGACTGTGTGTTCTTAATGAAATCCCCACAAATTGGGGAGCTGACACTTGGAAAGGAAGGAGGGAAATCATGACACCTTATCTGGAGGTACCAGTGGCCTCAGCTCTAGGAAGAGCAGGGGTGGGGGGTGGGGGGGGGCAGGGGAGGCCCTGGCTGGGTCTTGCCCATCTGGGTCCCCAGAGGGTTTTCTGGAATGTCTCCTTCGCCCATGCCACGTGTTCTGTCTGAAATGCCCTTCTCTCCTCTCCCTAGCACAGAAGCCTCTTCTTCTGGAATTTTCTCCCACACCCTTTCTCTCCTGGAGTTATGGGCCTCTCCCCTGAAGAGTATTCATTCAATCCACTTATCACCTGTAACATAATCTCCGGCTGGAATGGACTCAGGCAAGAATGCTGAATGAACGGATGAGCAAGTGAGGTAAGACTGGTTGGAGAATTCCGTTTCACTACATCTGAGCTACCTCCATGAAAGCAGCTGTTTTGGGAGCGGTTAATGCGTTTCTGCTTTGAAAGGGGATCTGAATAGTTCGACCTCATATGGAAGCCAGTTCATGGCCCCCTTTTCATTCCGAGTTGCTGTATTCCAAACATCTTACACTCAGGACACAGGTCAGAAGAGAGGTCAGTTAGGTCTCCTGGTTCCTTCCTTCGCCTCCAGGTAGAAACGAAAGGTGAGGTGCTACTCCAGACTCTCAAGGACGTGGCGGCCGCTCCCTGGAGGTTAAGGCTAAGGGTCCGATTAAGGCTTAGCCTCCTCGCGCCTTGGCTGTGGGGCCTCCCCAGGACTCTCCTGCCACCAGCCTCTCCTTCTCGGAACCTCCCAGCCCCACCTGCCTGTCTTCCTTGGGGCCACTGGTCAGAGTCTGGGTTTGGGGGGAGGGGTGCCGCATCCCTGAAGCTTGTTCAAATGGCCAGTGGAGGTAATGAACGGAAAACATGCTTGTGAGCTGCAGAGGACCGCAGGCCCAGAGGGTGGCACTTAACACAGTGAGTGTTCCAGCGGTGGAGAGGCACGTGGGTAGTGAGTGGGTCAGACACTGGAGTCAGAGTGGTTGGGGCTGTGTCACTCACTGACATGAGACCTCAGTTTTCTCATCTGTAAAATGGCAATAATTTTAGTAAGTGGGTCCTGGGGAGGGGGAGAGAAGATTATCCGAGAAAGTTCCTGGGCAGCGATTGGCATAGGTAAGCTCTCTACCCTCATTGTTTGGGATGGGAAGGGACCCGGCTGTATACCTGCCACTCCCGGATCTCTGAGCATGGTCAGCTGGTCGGGCAGGGGTCCTGTTCCTCCTCCCCTACCTCTACCTCACACCCCTCCCCAGAAGGGAGAATCGGCTTCTTCCAAGCTGCCTTACTTCTCCTTCTCTGTGGAGGAAAAAAACCAGTTTTTCACCAAGGGTTTGAATCCTGCCTCGGCCACTTATTCACTGGTCAACCTCAGGTGAGTTACTTAACCTCTCTGGGCCTCTGTTTTCCTATCTGATAACATGAGGATGGTAATGCTGGCCTTGATGCCTTGCTGTGAGGACCGAAGGTGATGACAGAAGGTGTGATATATAATGGGCACTTGATAAATGTTTTTTCTTTCCTCCCTTTCCCCAAGTAGATGGCAAGCAGACAGCGTGCCCGCTGCTCTGGACTGGACCGCCTGCTCTCCCAGGGCCCGCACACAGATGGTGCCTATTAGCTGCCGGGGATGGATGGACTAGTGAGAGCTGCATCGCCCATCCTGGGGAGCTCTCAGGGGGACACCTCGCTCATCCTGGCTTCGTTTTTCCTTTTGACCAACCCTCAGCCTGGCCCACGGCATTTAAAAGCTGAGATAAACAGTTCCAGGGCAAAGCCAGGGATCAGGGCTTTTTCCAAAGTGCTGGAAACCTTTGGCTCTTTCCAAAGTGTTTCTGAGCCTTTTAGGCCCCCAGCCTGCAAGCCCTCTAGCTTTAATGGGTGCTGAGCACTTTACACCCTGTGAAACCAGCGGCAAATGGTCCTGGCCTCTGATGTGCCATCCAGGCTGGCAGCAAGGCCCTGGCACTCAGCCTCCGCCTGAGGAAATGAAAGCCTGATGGCGGCTGGGGGAGGAGATGGCACAGAAGCTTCCAGAAACAGCATAGCAGCTGGAACAAGTCAGGCCTTTGCCCAGTTGGGCCGTTCCTCGGACATCTCTCCCTTGCCAAATGGGGCAGCAAGACCTGCTTTTTTGGGTGAATTTCTGTCAACTCCCAGAAGCCCTTCCTGATCAGGACGGTGAATCTGACCGATGGTGCTAATAATCAATTTCTTGAGCACCTATTATGAGTCAGACCCTAATCTCAGCTTGTTCCATAGATTTGTGTCTGCTGGGGCACCTGGTTCAGGTTAACTCTCCCCAGGGACTCACTGTCCCTCACCTTCTTTAATTCTTCACAGCACTCATCACTGGCTGTCATTATCTGGCCTATTTCTCTGTTTACCTGTCTACGGTCTGTCTCCCCCATTACGACGGCAGGAACCTTATATATTTGTCCACACCCCAGGTCCTGGAGAAGTGCCTGGCACAGAGCAGGTGCTCAGTAAATATTTTATTATTTTATTTTTTGTCTCAATGACTGGATGATCCTCAGAGCAATCAGAGGAAGGTATGATGATTGTCTCCATTTTACAGATAAGACAAATGAGGCAGGGAATTGGTCTGGAGCCTTGACAAAGGACATACAGTCAGGAAGGGCAGAGCTGAGATCGCAACCCTGGAATATGTGATGGAAATCTGTACTGTCCTTCTACCCTCCCTACACCACCTTAACTTGCCCACCCGGCTTCCCTTAAGGTGAACATTCTGTTGGGAACGGAAGGCCTTGTCAAAAATGGAAACTTGGGGGCGCCTGGGTGGCGCAGTCGGTTAAGCGTCCGACTTCAGCCAGGTCACGATCTCGCGGTCTGTGAGTTCGAGCCCCGCGTCGGGCTCTGGGCTAATGGCTCAGAGCCTGGAGCCTGTTTCCGATTCTGTGTCTCCCTCTCTCTCTGCCCCTCCCCCGTTCATGCTCTGTCTCTCTCTGTCCCAAAAATAAATAAACGTTGAAAAAAAAAATGGAAACTTGATTCCCTTGCGTTCGAAGAAACATTTCCCAAATATTTGTATTCACGATCCTACGATACCTTGTTTTCTTCAGTTTTCACAGAAACCATTCAGGTTGTTACCATTACGCACCATTTTATAATGAAGAAATCAAAGCTCAGAGAGGTTGGCCGCTTGCTAAAAGACACACAGTGAGGAAGTGGCGGAACTGACATTCAAGTCTGGATCTGGCCGGAAAGGCTGTGCACATCTTGCCTTTTAGGCACATGGCCCCCCCCGGGGAATCTGAGTGATTCCAGGCTCACACAGCCAGCAAAGGGCAAAGCAGAAATCACGCCAGGGTTTGGGATGGCACATTCGGTCCTCCTGCCCGAAATCAGTATTGCAGCCTAGAAGCCAGGTGGGCAGAAGGAAGGCACCAGGGCCCTGAGTGCATGGTGTGGATGCCCGGAGGGTCAGGAATTGGCAAAGGGTGATGCGCTCTCCATCAAGGAGACTCACAAGACTGCGTGTGTGTGTGTGTGTGTGTGTGTGTGTGTGTGTGTGTGTAAAATACTAATGCCTGAATATTCATAGTCTCTTGATCCCCACCGTGGATCAGAGGAATTGTGGAGCAAGGAAGAGGGACAGAGAAGCCAGAAAAAATGACTGCATTTACATGGGAAAGGCTGCAGGGACGTGGGAAGTAGGAACAGTACAGACGGGCGAGGGTTGAAAGAGTGGGGTTGAGGATCTGCAGTCAGGAGAGAGGGGAGACGAGGAGGGAAGCCGCCAGGTCCAGGAGCCCTGGGAGCTGAGGGGGGAGCAAGAGACGGTCAGATGGTTTTGGTGTTATGTATTATGAATATAATTTGCCCGTTCTTGTGAGTCTGCAGTAAACATTTTAACGGAATTTCAAGTTGGTTTTGGATGCTGGCCGATGCTTCTCTGATTGAGGTTCTGTGTCTAGACGAGCCATGAGCTTGGCTTTCGAGAGCTAAGGTGTCTGTGTGGCTGTGTTCTCTACATGTGTGCACATGTTTGCACATGCGTGTATTCACATGCATGTAGGACGTAACTGGAGGTGTATGCGTGCGCGTGTGTGTGCTGGGGGTGCACTGCTCAGCCCCAAACTGCGAACACATCCTGTACTCAGGAGTGGAGTCAGAAGCTGGGAGCATCTGGAAGGTTTGAATCAGGAGAAGCCCCCCACCTCCCCTTTTGGAGAATCGGCATTTGCTATGGGATATGGAGCAGGACGTGGGGGAGACCAGCTCAGAAAACACAAAATGACCTCTAGGGGGACTTAGCTGAGAGAGGAACAGAGAGCAGAGAAGGAAGGAACCAGGTGACAGGACAGGGAGAGTGGGAAGTTCTAGAGGTTGGTGAGGTGCACCCAGTGAGGCTGTCCTTGCCTTTCCCCTGTCTCCCACGCTCAGTCCCCCCACCCCCCCGCCTCCCGGTCCCAGCCCAAGAGAGTAGTCCTGGGGTCCTCCTCAAACAACAGCAACCGTGGGGGTCTCTGCAACTAAAGCGCTGGGCACAAGGAGAAAGTCTTGAACTTGGAGCCAAGAAACGCGGTTCTCATCATGCCTCCGTGCATACTGACAGGCTGTGCAACCTTGGGCAAGTCACTTGGCCTCTCTGAGCCCAGGTTTTTTGCACAGTGAAAAGCAGGGGAGCTGGGAAGACTGCACTGGCTGCTGTGTGGAAAGTGCTCTGTGAGCGCCGAGGGGCGGGGCATGCGGGGGGTCTGGGTTTCTTACTATAACCACCAGCTGTCACCCTGTCTTGGCTCCCAGGGAGTTCTGGCTCTGCTGCTCACGGCGGTGGGGTCGCAAAAACCCTCCCAGCCTTCAATTTCATCGTATTTCATCTTCTTGAATTTGACAATGTCAGTCTGACTCCTTTAGAAGGCCAGTCCGGGCGCCGGCTCAAGGGTCCAGGCTGGGAGCTTGTGCAGCTCCCCTGTGATGGCCCTTCAGCGCCAGGGACTGACAGATGGCTAAGCCAGCTCCTCGTCACTCTTTCTGCCATTATCGCTAAAAAACTGCCCTTGGTGTCCCCTGAGACCCAACACTTGCGTCCCTCTTGTCCAGGTCGGGTGCCAGGTTATCCGCTGAACGCACAGAAGCGCCCTTGGCAGTGGGCGTCACGGCCGGCCACTTCCGGGGGGTGGGGTGGGCGGGGAACCGAGAGTCCTAAGTCTCAGTGAGCGACAGAGCGAGCGGGTCCCGTCTTGGCCCCAGACTCTAATACTACGTCGATGAAGTTAGTTGTCAACTGCCTTATTCTCTGCAAACATAAGTCACTCCCCAGTTTATGTCACCGAATGCACTTGTTAAACTTTGTTTCTCCGGCCGTGCTGATGGATGCACACTGCTCTGAATCCCGCCACGTGAAGGTCATGTACAAAACAAGCCTCCGGAGCCTCTGAGCCGGTAGCTTCCATCACCACTGCCTTGCAGGAGTGTGTGTGACGGTACCTTGCTCTTGACCCCTTCCTGCTTTTATTTTCTGTACCCTTCCTGCCCCCCTCTTTTATTACAGGGCGCCTCGGACCCTCCTTCTCCCCCAGTGCCCTCCCCACCTTACCCTTTCAAGCCAGCCTGCCCGCTTCCCCCTGCAGGCTGGGCCCCTGGAGCCGAAGCCTTGGTCTGGATGAAAGCCATTGGCCAGGCCCATAAATCAGCCGGCCTGTGCCCCTTAACCTTCCCCATTAACCTCTCACACTGGCGGGCATTAGGTGTTACACTTGGCTGCCATAAATTACTCGCCAATGAATTTATGAGCGCTCACCCCTTACAGGCCTGCTTCCTCGTCCTCCCCCCACTTTCCCTCAGGGCCTTGCAGGGATCAAGCCCCAGGCTTGCCGGCAATGCCTGGTCCGGGCCCGAAACTCCCCATTTGGTGCTCTGCCCCTGACCCCCTACTATAGGCAGAGCAGACTGGAGGGCACAAGGGGCTGAGGGCAAGGTGGGTGTGTGTGGCAATGACCCCTTAACGCTCATAGCCAGAACTCCCCTCCCCGGAGGCCATGACCCGGAGCTTCCCCACCGTCACCTCGGAAGGTGAACTGATCCTAAATAATAATACCCGCCATCCGTCATTGTTTCTCCTGTGTGCCAGGCACTCACGTGCTCACTGTCTCTGATTCCTCCGACCAGCCCGTGGGGGATGAATTATTACCCCGTTTCACACACGAGGAAATGGACACGCAGGCAAGTGACATGAAGTGAGGAGGCTCCCCGGCCGACCGTGACAGACAGCAGCAGCGGCTGCATTCGCCTTCCTTCCACACCGCAGTCTGCGAAGGGAGGAGGCCACTAGACAGATGAGAAAACCGAGGCCCGCAGAGGTCAGCTGACTTGCCCAAGTCCCACAGCTCATAGGGGCAGGGCGGGGAGCATCGGTGTTGAGGGTAAGTGAATCACATAAAAAACCCGATTCTGCAAAACTAATTCCGCTTGGGCAGACCATGGTGACCGTGAACCAGAATATCTGTCTCGTTTGCCTGTCACGGCCCCAGCCGGTTTACGGTAATAACGGCCATTGTGTGACAGTAATGGCCATCGTGATGATGGTGGCTGTTATAACGAGTGTTACATATGCAGGAAGGAGCTTCATTTTCACCACCGTACGGGGTAGATACTATTGTTCGGCCCGTTCTTCTCAGAAGAAGAAACTGAGGCAAAGCGAGGTCAACTAACTTGTGGAAAGTCACCCAGCTGGTAAGTGCCAGGCCCAGGAGTCGGCCCCCAGAGCACCCACTCCCCATGGCTGGTGTCCACACCAGTCTGTGATGACACCACAGATCATCAGAGCAGTGGCTGAGTGGGCACCTCCGGTGGCCCCTGGCTGTCAGCCTGCTGGTCCCTACGGTAGAGGCAGGGAAATCCTCCTCGCTACCCAGGAAATGAGGCCTGCCTGGTTTTCGCCCTGCTGCCTGTCCTAGGTGGCCACGGCGGCCAGAGCTACAAGCTTTCCCTAGATGAGCCCGGGTCCACGGGTGCCCGTCCTTGGCTGTTGCTCCTGGTCTGACTCCCTGACCCCTGGGACCAAGGGGCGCTCGCTGCAGCTCGCTGAATGTGGTGCTCAGGAGACAGGAGTGGGCGTCTGGGATGGTGGGGAGCAGCTGGAAGGGGACAGGAGGGGTGGGTGGAGAGGAAGCCATTTTCATGGGACCCACAGGGATGGCAGACTGAGGCCACACAGGGCGGCAGAAGTCTCCGAGGCCGCTGCCACCAAGGGCCATACGCTCACTCCTCCCCGGCCTCCCCTCTCCCCCGCGGAGCTTGGACACGTGCAAATGCCCCCCCTGTGCAACTGGACCGCACTTTCCAGGAAGCCTAATTCCTTGTGCTCCTTTTGCTTGTGTAGAGCCCCGGCTTAGAGGGAAAAGGGAGGGTCGGCCAGAGGGTGCCGCTGCTACCCTCCCCCTGGCAAACGGAAGACTTCGGCCCAGTTATACTAGAAAGGGCACGGGTGCCAGTCCTACAGACTTGGTTCGAATCCCAGGCAAGCCGGGTTAAACGGTGTCTCCTTCAAATTCGTGTCCGCTCAGAACTTGCGAATGCAAACTTATTTGGAAAGAGGGTCTTTGCGGATGCAATTAGTGAAGATGAGGTCGGGCGGGATTAGGGTGGGCTCTCACCCCACCAACTGGCATCCTTATAAGAGGAGGGAAGTCTGGACACAGACAGGCGGGGGAGAAGACTCCGTGAAGTGGGAGGCAGAGACTGGAGTGATGTGTGCACAAGCCAAGGAATAGCAGGGGTCACTGGCAACCGGCCAGAAGCTGGGACAAGCAAAGGAGGCTTCTTTCCTTAGAGTCTTTGGAGAGAGAATGGCTCTCCTGACACCTTGGTGCTGGACTCCTGGCCTCGAGAGCCGCAGGAGAAGAAATTTCTGTTGTTTCCAGCCACCCAGGTTGTGGTACCTTCGGGGACTAATGAACCAGCTACATCACCCACGAGCGGGGTGACCTCGCGTAGGTCACTAGCCTCTCCAAGCCTTGGTGAGCGCCCTTCCAGCGAGGATAATGCCCAGTTCATAGGGTGTTACGAGGATTAAATGGAGTCATGTATACAAGCCTGAAGCGGTTCAGTAAACAGCGGTGGAATTCGACTCCAACGTGTTTAAATACAGTAATCCTTCAGACCCCGGCTCCCCAGTCGCTTCGGGAGGGCCCGACAGCCCCATGTTATGTTTTCATGGTTAATTTTGGAAATTCCAAGTTAACAATTAGGTTAAAACTTGATATTTCTGTAAGCTCTGTTGAAAATATCACAAGTTGCATGTTCAACATTTGGAAGAAAAAAGAAAAAAGAAAAACAAAAAACACCCCGTCGTATTTTTCACTCTCTGCACACACAGATTACACGCTTACCCCCAATGAACGAACAGCTAGTTTATACCAGATGCCAGCCAAGTGCCCGATGCCAACGGGAAATAAAGTTATGGATGTGTATACACTCGTATAAACTGATCTCTAACCTTGTATATAAAACCATATGTGCCTATCTCTTCATACATAGTGGATGCGTATATATACTCATAACAGATGGTTGCATATATATGTCCTCAACAGTTCCATACAGCAAATATTTATTCAGTGTTCGCTCAATGCAGGGTGTGTGCGTGTTTATGTGTGTGTGCAGATACAGAGGAATATGTGTTTGCACGTAAATAATACATACACATAGCTGATTATACCAGAAGCCAAGCAAATTCTCAATGCAGGAAGTGGGAGCCTGGCCGCCGGAAAACAGTATATTCCAAACTCTCTGGCCGAGGGACGTGCTGAACTTGGAGGTGAACCTCAGCACCCTAGTGAGAGGGGAGGTGGCCCTGGGCAGATGGCCGGCCGGTGAGGGAGGAAGGTCTCTGGTCCCCTCTCAGGGGAGCAGAATCAAGCTTGGAGCCACCGGCCCCTTCAGGTCGGTCATCACCAGGCTGTCACTCTCTCTGTCTAGTTGGGGACATGGAAAGAAACACTCTTTGAGAAGCATCGGGGGGTGAACGGCCACCTGTTTCTGCCTCTCACACTGAGGGTCTGCTCCTGGATACAGGCACTCCCCAGCACCAGCCTCCCCTTCGGAGGCCTCTCACGTGTCCACAAGCCTCCTTTTGCAGGACATCTTTCTCTGCGACAGGGCCAGGCCAGGTAAGGCTGAGTCAGCTCACTGGGGATGGCGAGTAGGGGGAGGCAGCAGGAAGGGCTGTGCTCTCTCCTTCCTCTCATAAATGAAGTGATTCATCCACCCCCTGCCTTCCCTGATGGACTCCAAAGGGGGCTCTTGGGTCCCGTGGGTGCTCTGCCCCCAGAGCCCAGCACAGGGCCCCTCCCAGGGGAGGCCCGTCCCAGGGGAGGAGGCCCTCAGTGAAATGCTGGGAGCACAAAGGCTTAGAGAGGTAAAGGGGCTTGTCCGGGCCGCACAGTGGGGTCTGCAGGCACACACCGAGCTCAGAGACCCCCTGCTCTAGAAATGCAGCTGCACGGGGGGGCACTTGGGTGGCTCAGTCGCTTCCGGTGTCTGTCTTCGGCAAGGTCATGATCTCACGGTTTGTGAGTTCGAGCGAGCGCAGCGACAGGCTTTAGGCTGGCAGCACAGAGCCCGCTTGGGATCCTCAGACTCCCTCTGTCTACTCCTCCCCCTGTTTGCACCCTCTCCCTCCCTCCCCCTCTCTCAAAAAGAATAAAAAGAAAAAAGAAAGGCAGCGCTCGCTCGCTCGCTGCCTGGCTGGATCCTTCCCACCCCACTCGGCTGGCCTCGTCTGGCTCCGCCCACCCCAGCGTGGGCAGACCCCACTCTGGCTTGATCCCACCCGAACTCCCAGTAACCAGCACACCAACCGGAGCATGGTGGGTGCTCAGCAGGTGTTTGCTGAACAAGTGAACGGTTCAGGGGCCTGGGCACAGAGGGCACAGGAGGAACGGTGTTTTTGCCTCGGTGAACAGAGGACTCTCCAGCCAGGGCAGCAAAGCCACTGCAGTATCTTGGGAGAGAGGGAGGGGGGTGAATGTTGGGCAAAGGGCAGAAGTCGGCAGTGGGGTTCACTGAAAATGAGTGGGATTTGCTTGCGCCATAGGGGCTCCAGTCAAGGACCCTTCCTATAATAACTAACATTTCTAAAGGGCCTAGAGCTGAAACAGTCATTGATTTTAGATACAGGAGGGCGGTTCGGGATGGAGATTATTTCCCGGCGAGGTTGGGGAAAGGAGACAAAATTCTTTCTTTAAGGCCCGGTGAAGACTGACCACTAGGGACAGAACACACTTTATATCAGTAGCTGGAATGATTTCTATTTAACAGATGAGGTTCAGAGAGGTAAAGCAACTTACTCAAGGTCACCCAGCCAGGATGTGGCAATGGTGGTCTGACTCAACTCCCATCCTGGGCCTTAGGGAAAATCGCTGCTGTTCTTATTATTGATTCCAGGCTGTGGTTACTGCCTGCTTGACCTCCTCTTTTTTTTTTCCTTCTTCTGTGAGGATTTAGTATTTTTCAGAGGAAAAAAGGATACGTTTGGGGCATTCAAACTTTTGGGATTTTTTTTTGCCCCTCTGGGATGCCATCGGGAAGAATGCTGGTTCTGGTCTCTTCCAAGGGCTGCATCAGACTTCTGGCAATGTGCCCCCTCCCCAGTAAGCCCACCTTTCCTTGTCCTCTCAAGAGAGCTCCCTGGATGTGAATGAGAGGGATGGTTTGTAGGGTGGACTCCAGTCCCTGCCAGCTGGCACAAAAGGACATTGTTTGCAAATTTAGGTGCTGGATAAATGAATAAAGGAACTTAAAGTGGCTCCCTCATCACTAGTGACACAATCAGCATATACTTAGGGACTGAGTCAGGCGCCATTCGTTGGGGTGCGAATGTGCCCGGGTTGGGGGGGACGCGGGGGCGGGGGGGAGTGGTCCCTGGAATTCACTCTGGTGTGCCTCCCGCTTCTTCCAATTCCAGCTCAGTGGCCAAGAGTCTAGGCAAACAGCCTGGTCAAGGACACTTCTTGTAATGACGGAACCAAGCTCTTTGCCTAGACTCTGGCCACTAAGCTGGGGCTGTGGGGTGGGGGGACCTTTGTCACAACCAAATCTGGCTAAGCTTTGTAGCTTAGTGACCTGGTGTGTAGGTTGCTGGGTGCCCCTGGGCAAGTGACTTCAGCTCTCTCTTCCTCAGTTTCCTCACCTGTTAAATGGGGATAATATTACCCACCTCCTATATCTGCTGTAAACTTCCCAGTAGAGCACCTGGGAAGCTCTGAAGACATGTTAGCCGTTAGGACAACAGTTAGCCTCACCAACAAAGCAATAGGGGCTGGTGAACCGAGGTGTGTGTGTGTGTGTGGGGGGTGGGTGGGTGTGAGGGGTGCCTGTCGTCTACGCCTGGCCTCTGGGGATTCCGAGGCAGAGGGCAGACAATGGAGGTGCGGACACAGCCTTCTGCCTCGCTCAGCCCTCCAGCAAGGAGCCCTTTCTTCCCGCACAGGCTGTCTCCTGCAGGCTGCCTCTGTCCTTTGGGCTGGCCGCCTGTCCCTACCCTGGCAAGGGCAAAGAGGAGGCCCAGCCAGGGGGCCCTGGCCCTGGGCGGCTCACCCAAAGCCGGCCAAGGACTCTTTGTCCCGGGAGGGGACCTGTCCCCGGTTGCAGCTGCTCCTCTTGGGAGGGGCGGGAGGGGCTCCTCTCGTCTCTCGGCCCAGGGGTCAGCACCCAGAGGGGGCACAGCCCCCAAGACCCTCCCGGTCCCCTCAGAGCTGCTTCCTGCTCTTGTCTGTCCCCGAAACCTGGGGAAATGAGCCGGGTCCTGGGGAAAGGGGGCTCCGGCTGGGGGCCCGGTCCCCTCGCCCCCGGGTGACTTCTGCTTGGGGATGGGGCGAGTGGTTGTCTGTGCTCTTGAAGATCCTCTCCTCAGGCCACCCTCCCACTCAGGCCGTGGCCAGTTTTCCGGATTTCTTCTTTTCCCACACCCTTTCCTCATGCTCCCTCACACACCCAGTTCTTAAAGGGGCTCTAAGAAGAACCAATTTTCTATGAACAGAACAATGCCCTATTAATCGTCCGGGGGATTTGAACTTGGCAACATTTCAGCCTTTGATTGAAATATCATTTTGGTAATGGGGGAATAAAAAGAAGGCTAACTCTTGGACGGCACTGAGTTTCCAATACCTTCTGAGCATGAGACGATCTCAAATATAAAATTAAATCCAACTCCCTCCTCTCTCCCTCCCTCCCTCCCTCCCTCCCTCTTGCTTTCACTCACACAAAAGCTCACTTCCCACATACTTCATGGGGATATTTCAAGTTAAAGTTTTGTTTACCTTATAGAAAAGTTAATTAGTTCCTTTTGATCTCACAGGGAAAACCACACAGGAAATTTTTCTTCAGAAAGCGTACACACGAAGGCATGCTTTTCCCTCATAACCAGAGATATTCATTAAAACAATTCGTTTCGATTTTTAATTTAAAGAAAACATTTTACATTTTCCCTATTTATTATTAAGAAAGTCATTGTCCCTCGGGCAGAACATAAAGGGGGTCGGCTATGGTGTTTTTGCTGTGTAAGCAGCCAGCGTTGGGCAGTTTATAATTTGCCCCTAGTTTGTTTTTCTACTTTGGATAACGAGAGACTTCTGCAGAGAGGCAAACCTTCAAACATGCCAGATTTCAGTCGCCAAAATATTAAAAAACCTGGGGTTTTGGAGATTGAGACTGTACGGCTTAAATAAAGATATTTAAGTTCTGAAATATAAATATTCGAGATCCTGAAAAAACAGATCGCTGCATTAAAATCTGAAACAGTCAGTGGGTGAATCGAGGGGAGAAAATGTTTACTTTTTTGAGGTTTATCTAATGAAATATAATAAATAGTACATCATGCTCCTTTTTTTTTTTTTAACCCCTAGAGATATTTAAGCAATACCCTGGATTTGTACAATAAACTGCTTAGCAAAAGTCGAGAAAGAGAAACGCTCAGATTTTCAAAATGCGATTTTCAATCTTAAGCGCATTTTCCACATCTTGTATTGTTACGGGATAAGGGATACCGAGGACTCTACAAATTATGGAATTCATTTCCAGCACAGGCCAAGCGAAAAAGAAATGGCATGGCTTCCCCGAGGTTGAAAGAACAAATTAAAAGATATTGTTGCTGAAGAGCCAGAGGCTGTGGGCCCCATTACTGCAAGGAAAAAAAAAAAATCTCCTATATAGATACGGTATGGACCAAAAGCCCGCGGAAGAGATATTTTTGCAAAAGAAAAACCACAAAAACATAACAGCTCTAAAGAGTGGTGTTGACATCAGTATATAATTTTGAGGATATTTCTGGGTGCGTATCCCTTTCCTGCCCCTGACACAAATATTTGGAGATTGGGACTGTCATTGTTGATAAAAATTGAATTGCTGCTGCATACAAAAGATATATAAAAACCATGTTAACATATGGGGCGACTTTGATGATGTTCTGTACAGCGAAAGTATAAGAATCCGATGACATTTTATTGTCACCAATTTGCATTTTAATCTAATCTGCACCAACCACTGCTTTTAAAACCAGAGCTCCTAATACAGATTTCTCTATCAAAGGTTTTCACCTGAAGGTAAATTTTCTGGTTTAAATACACCCCATTCTTCTACTTTTTTTTTTTTTTTTGTAAATGGTGAAGGTGTGTGGCAATCTATTTGGAAAGTTAGAAAATTGTGCGTATATTTCGAAGAGGGGTTTCAAAAACGCTGCTGGAGGAGCAGATTCCTGCAAACGAACAGCCCCAGGGAAGCCAGTTATTAAAGCAAGTTTCCAAAGTCTCTCCGCTCAAATGCACAGTCCGAAAACCTTTTAAAAATTGCCCTTCTAGAACACAATTATTTTCATTTCCTCCCTGAGATACCTTTGATATTTTCTTCCAAGGAAATATTTATGCTTTTTTAGAGTTGGAAGTTTTCTCTTCTTTTTTTCTTTTGCTTTCTTCCTTGAGGAAAACGGTTTAATGTAAAGTTCAAGGGGAAGGGAGACTCATTTAACAAATGGGATGGAAAACAGAAGCTTCAAATGAATACCCAATTCCCTCGTTGGATTTGCCAAATAACAACTAAAAATCAAATACTTCCCAGAAGACCATTGATGGGATTCCTCCCAAATAAATATGCATCTATTCCTATTTTCGTCAAAACAAATACTTTTCTCTATGGCTAGGAGTTTTGGAGACTGGGGCCCCCCACTTCTCCACTCCTCTCCATTGGGAACCTTGAGATTTCATTTCATATATATACATATATATATATATATATATATATATATATATATATATATATAAATTTTACTTCCCTTGAATTTCCAGAAAGTTGGCGTACTTTCTCTAGGGGAACGTGGGCTGGGAGATACAGTCGGGGCCCTGGGTCTACACTTCATTGGCCTGAATGCAAGAGAGAAAAGGGTGAAGAGAGCCGAGAGAAAAAACACGATCCTTACAGGAGAGAACGTTAGCAGAGTGATAAAAAGAACAAGACAAGTAAATATTTTTCTAGCGCCCTTCCAAGTTAAAACCAGCGAAGCTCCCCAGCTTAAAGAAAGGGAAAACAAAATTCGTCCCTACCTTTGTCAGATGCAAGGTAATGGGGGGCTTGTTTCCAGAGTGGTTATGACCTACACAGAACTTCTTACCTTAAATCTATACATTTTGAGCAAAAACAGCTTGGAGCAATTCTCTCCAAACAGCCCCAAATGTTAACCATTCCATTCAAGATCAGGTTTCTCCTTCAGCCTAGACGGTGATATCAGTTGGATTTTCTTTTCTTTTCTTTCTTTCTTTCTTTTTTTTTTTTTAAATATGTATTCTTATGTTTCCAATCCTCAAACATACTTTTTTCATCTCTGTTAACGCTCCTCTGGCCGCTGGATGGGCTGGGAGTCCTCAGGAGTCCTTCTCTTTGGGACAATTAGCCTCCTACTTGATCATTTTAAGGCTGAATGATTTGTTGTGGTCACTGAGTGGGGGCTTTCTGTCTCTCTCCTGTAATATTGTCGTAGATACGTAAAGTTTACTGCGTGCTGTAAATATGTCAGCTTTTGCCGGGGAGTTTGCTAATAAAGAACTTCGAGGTATTATTGATGGAAAAGATAATGTTTTCAATAAGACTTGCCGGGGCTGAAGTTCGAGACATTCCACACCCGGCGAAGCACGGGCGTTTGAAATGCCGACCGCGGGCGCTGCGCTGGGCCTGCCGGCCACAGGCCAGCCAGCCGCCCGCTTCCTGGCGGCCACCGGGACTCCGGTTCTCAGCACGGTTTTGAACACCCGGCCGGCTTGAAGAGCTCTGTCCTGTTTTGAATGGCCCTCCTGACCGTCAGCAATAACTGAGCTTATCCCAGAGAATCACAAGAGACCACTTTCCCACTCTGATCCCTGAGCTCACCCCTGTTGATAGCAGAGAAAAAGAAATCCAAACTTTGACATTTGAATCCCACCCTTTCATTATAAACGGCAACTTCTGAGCGCAAATTGGATCCGTTTTTTTCCCTTTTTCCTTCGTTCATTTGTAGATGATTCCTCTGCCTCCCCCCCCCCCGCCCTCCCCCCCACAAGGAAAAGCAAGGAAATTGCAGAAAATTTCGTCTCTGTCCACCACGCGGTCTCTCGATCGAAGTGGCTCCCCTCTTGTCTTTTTGTCACATCACCCCACATGACAGTTTCATCTGGTGCTAATGTGGCCGTCACATGGGTTGGCCCTCAGAATTCCATGCTCATTTACCATTAATCAAATGCATCATTATGAATTGTGTATGCATTTTAGAGCAGACCCAAACCCCGGCTCGATACGAAAGTGCGTTTTTTTCTTCATTCGTGTTCAGCAACAAAACTCACATCTGCTGTGAAGATTAATGGCGAGGCCAAAGCGACATTCTTTGTGTTTGCCTAGCCCAGAAATCGACAGCCCTAAATTACAGGTCGGTAAGCTCTGTCCAGGTAGCGTTAGTTTTTTCCAGATAATCACGGTTATTGCTTATGGGCCACCATAATCACCCCCAGCAAACTGAAGCTGGTTAGAGAGAGGCCAGACAAAGCTGTCAGAGAGCACAGTTTCGGCTTCCAAGGGGCCTGGGGTGGGGGTGGGTGCCGCCTTGAGACTGGGGGTGGGGGGATTTAGTCTTAAATTGCACTTTAGTCAAAATGGGGACTGGCCATTCTAATTTGGAGGAATTCGAAGTATTTGCAGGCTGAGCTCAGATGGGTGGGGGTGGGGGCTCGGGACCGCTGGACGCCTTCAGGAAGCATGGACTGTGCTTCCCCGGGCTCATTCACCAGTTAGGGCTCTGTGGGAGCATTCTGACTTTTCTGGAACTTTCCTTGGAAGCCCTGTCACCTATGCGTTGATGGGGACGAGGAGACTCCTGGGTGAATAAAGGGTTTTCACTGGGAGTTCCCAGTGATCAAAGTCTCTCCTGAGGGTGGGGACCATGTTTTAGGTAAAAATCCCTTCCTGAGCTGTCATAATAGTTCCAGGAGATGGGGACTTGGTGCCTGAGAGCGGACCCCAGCCCTGACCCCTCTCTCCCTGCTAGGCTGGGGAGCCTGATCTGACTCGAGGTCAGCTCACATTTTGATGTCTAATTGCCAGGAATCCCCAGCACAGATCAGGAGCATACAGACAGGTTGGTCTCCGGGAGCGGGCGAGGTGGGGTGCAGGGGGTGCGGTGCTCACGGTATTAGTGAAGCCTATTAAAAACAAACACCTTTGCAGAACATGCCGCTCGTGGTCTGCCTTAGCCCCTGGCTGGGGAGGCTCCAGGAGAGGCTGAGAGTAGTCATGAACTGATCAGTGGGCTCCACGCCAGGGTACTGGGCTCTCTCATGGGGCCTCCTGGGTGTGTTTCTGGAACTGTCCGACCTCAGAAGTCTCCGTTCCTACCTGGAAGGTTGGGGCCACTTCCCCGTGGGGGAGTTCAGAGGCACGAGAGCACAGACTGTCAACCCCTCTTCCTTCCTTCTTCTGGTCGGGGATGGGAGCGGTGGTGCAAATCGCTGGGGCGGAAGCAGCGATCGATGAGCACAAGCTGAGCTGGATGGCGGCTGACAGTGGAGGGTCCAGTGGTAGGAGCTGGTCCCTCTGAACATGCACGGGGGAGTGTGTGTATGGGGGTAGCGGGCAACCCATGGTCCCCAGGCCAAGGCCCAGGCTCCACTTTTGTCACGCTGGGCCTTCTTTCCCAGTGGGGAAGCGCCCCCAGTGCTGACGTCAGCTAGGCCAAGCCGGCAATCGGGAATGGGCAGCTGGAGGCTGGCAGGTGTGACCTCGGAGGGAAGGACAGCTGGAGGTGGCAGGTGCTGTTCTCTCTCCCATTCCCATGACCTTTAGGGCCTAGAAGAGACAGCGGCGTCCGGGCTCTGGGCCCAGGCTTCCAAAGGGCTTAGAAGAGGCCTGTGGGACAGGGCTTTGGGGGTGCCTTCAGCTCTTCTAGCCGGGTCTATGGCTTAGTCTCAGCATGGTCTGGGATGTCACCAAGGGGCAGGGTCCACTCCGTGGCCACCACTTCTTGGGGACCCTCCTCTTAGGACTGTTCAATCCCACGACAGCCCTAGGAAGTAGGACTCTGGTGCTCAGAATGGTTTATAACCCGTTTAAGGTCACTCAGAACCCTTCCCAAGTCTCAACCTGAAGCCTGACCTGTGCGAATGACGTTCCGCAATGTCATTAAGAGTCGCCAATGCAAATGCAAGGTCTTGAGGTTCTGACATAGATCTTCTCCGAGATGTAAGGAACAGTCTAATTGAACTATTGACGAAAATGCAGAGGTCTGGCCCCATTTTGAGCAGTTCTCTCCTGTGCTTTCAGGGAAATAGATCTGGTTCTACTGACAACTGGTTTCAAAAAAAAATTAGCATTTCGGTCACTTTGGTTTGAGGCTCAGTAAGTCACCGTGGCTTGTCTGGCTTCTTGTCTGATACCTGGTTTGGTTCAAGGACAGAGAAGGGTTTCTGTTCACAAAGCATGTGCAGCCGTGCCTGCCTGCTGGTGGTGGCATCATTTCTCTCTGCTTCTGTTCCTTTTACAAGGAAGCTGGTAAGTCCGGTCTTCTCCGTTCCAGGCTGGTCATTAAAATAGCGCTGGCCCAGGAGACTGCCCAGAAAGATGCAGCCAGCAAGTAGAGGTGACACAGAAATGGATATTATCTGATGGATATTCTTTGATGTGGAGAGACCGCTCATTAATTCACTAAGTGCAAGAATTTAAACTCGGTTTTAATTAGAAAAGTAACACATACACCTGATAAGAAACTGAAACTCGATAGAAGTTTTTAAAAAAAATTTTTTTAATGTTTATTTTATTTTTGAGAGAGACAGAGCGTGCGCAGGGGAGGGGCAGAGAGAGAGGGAGACACAGAATCCGAGGCGGGCTCCAGGCTCCGAGCTGTCGGCACAGAGCCCGACACGGGGCGCGAACCCACGAACTGTTTGAGATCATGACCTGAGCTAAAGTCAGACGCTCAGCTGACTGAGACACCCAGGTGCCCCTATGGAAGTATTTTTAAAGTACGTGAAGTGGATTAATTAATATTTGCACAGTACTTAGAAGAACAGTGCCTGCCACAAAATAAATACTTTGGAAGTGCTTATTAAATAAAAATATGTGAAATTCAGAGGAGCCTTTTCTTCCATTCTCCATCTGCGGTCTCCCCCTCTGGAAGCAACCAAGCAAATGGCTTCTTGCGTATTCTCTCACAAACGTTGTGTGCCTGGGTAAGTGTGTGGGCACACACGATCATGTTACACTGCGAAGTGAAAAGAATAGGTTACAAGGCAGCTTCAAACAGTATGATCTGATCTTTGAAACAAACAAACAAGCAAACAAACAAACAAACAAACGTGCAAAGACAATAATCTGGAATCATGTATGTCAAAGGGGTGACAGTGGTTGTCTGTAAAAGGCAGGATCATGGGTAGGTTTTATTTTTTTCTTTTGGTCTCTTTTGGCTCATGCTGCGTATAATTCTAAAAACAAATGAGTGAGGAGCGTGCATGAGTTAAGTGAGTGAATGAGTACGTGCACCCTGGTCCTCTCGTATGAATGTGTTCTAAGAGGGCTGATGTCCTGGCTGGGGGCCCGGGACTCCCATCACGGGGTTTGCACAGACCACCTCCCGTTGGCTCCCCGGGACCTGCCACTCTGTTGCTGATCTGCATTTGGCTATGCCAGACGGCCCCAGGAATCCCGGCGGGCCCCCTGGACGGGAGATCCAACCAGGATAAAGTTTCCAGGACTGTCCTACACACACTTACCAGCTTTCGCTATTGTCTCTTTTGCTCCCTCCATAGCCCTCCACTGTCGTGGGGAAGAAAACCTCTTCCCTCTGCCGGCCTGGGCCTGGGGCGGCGGTGGGGGGCTGACCTCCCCAGCAGGGAATGAGGGTAAGCCCCATTTGAAGTGAACCTGCTTCCGTGCCCATTCTGAGAGCCCAGGTCCCGTGGCCTGGGCTTAGGACCTGTCTTTAGCACCCTCTGAGGGTGCCTGTGAGACGTAGGGAGTCAGTCAAGCCCGGCTGTCCAGCTTTCTGGTCTGACCCTACCCAAAGCCCCCTCCGATTCCCTTCGTGGCCAGTGAAGCAGGTGTCCTGGGGGAGGGTCCTGAGTGGGCACAGCTGACTGTTTCTGACTCTGAATACAGTTCTGGAGTCAACTAGACCTAGGCCGTGAACCAGGTACTGTTGCTTACCTGCCGTGGGACCTGGGGCAGGCCGGGGTGTCTTCCTGGACCTCAGTTTCCTCATCTCTAACTTGGGGGCAATGATGGTGCCTTCCTTACAGTGGTAGCATATCTTCACTCTGAACTCACGCCTTTCATACAGATTTTTCCGAGGTCCCCCTGGGTGCCAAGTTCTTTACCAGACCCAGTGAGGGTCCTCTACCTAGGACATCAGGTAGAACAAAAGACATGCCTCCCAGAGGTAAGAGCATGGGGACATCAGGGGAGGCTTCTCAAAGGGTGGATGGGAGCCGTGACACGATGGGGCTGGCAGTTGGGAAGGAGAGCTTAGCTTAGGAGTGTTCACAGCCCTTCCACAGACAGGGCTTCACGTGTTTCTCTAGGACAAAAGTCTCAGCATCTGAGCTTTGCTGAGGAGACGTTAGATGAAACTTTTTTCAGCCAGGTTGAGTTGGATCGGAAGTAGAGGGGAATGTGCTGGACAAGACGGAACAACTCTCAGAGTCCGATCTTTCCTGCCCACCCGGCTCTCGTCCTGGGGGAGCGGGTTGCCCGTTTAGCTGCGAGGCAGGGAGGGCTTGAAAGCCACCCAGAAACAGCTTTCCCCAGGAGACCTCCCTTCCCTTCTTCCACTGCTGCTGTCCCCGGGGCCGGAAAGGACAAGATCTTTGCACAGACCAGTCTCCCGCCCTGACTCTGCCACGTGCGTGCTGGAGATCTTGGGCAAGCCTCAGTTTCCTCATCGGAAAAATGGGCAATGCCCACCTTGCCAAGCTGCTGTGAGCATTCCAGATGGTGCAACGCACCCACATAATGCCTAGCACATGCCAGGATGTCTGAGGCAGGGCTGGGTCTTCTGCCAGTGGGGCCCAGTGTCTGGACTCAAGACATTCTTCTCCTTATTACAAAGCCACACACCAGGACCTAGCTCATCTGGGGCCCACGTGAACCCTGGGGCTCTGAGATATTTCATCCCTCTATTTGGCTTTCGTCTTCCTGACCCTGGCTGAATGTCCCCACCCACCTGCCACCCTGCCAGACCCCCAACGAGCAGAGGAACCCGGGGACCTGACAGAGCAGCGAGAGAAGGAAGCTGCAAGGTAGAGGCCAGCAGAAGGCACGGACCCCAGATGCTGCGACGGGACCTTCCGGGTGACAGGGCCAACCGCAAACCCTGCCCCGATGCTCTCCTTCCCCCAACACTTCCCAAATCAAGAAGGCAAAGACGGGTTTGGCTTTATTTTCCTCCCTCCTCTCATCTGTAAAATTGAGACATTACAGTTCCAAAATGGGCTTTGAGCCTGTAGAAATTAATCCGGTCTGGCAGGAGGTCGGCAAATAAACATATTGTTTCGATTGGTGTTGACATTTGGATTGTGAGAAGGTTTGAAAATGTAACTGGAGTTGGGATTTTCCAGCCCATCCAAGTTTTTCCGTGGAGGGGCTCCACAAGCATAAACCGGGGACTGGGCGAATGCCCTCTTTAAACCCACGCCGGGCGCGGAGGCAGGAAGCGTCAGAGCTCTGAGCCCGTGCATTTCAGGATGCAAAGGCCCTGTGGCAGCGGGGACAAGCAGCCACTCCAGGAGTGACCTAAAAGAGTTAGAGCACCCACCGCGCGCTGGCACCTCATACACGCGACCTCACTGAGTCCTCCCTCCACTGCTGCAAAGGGCATGTGATTATTCCCATTTTATAGACTGGGGTTCTGAGGAACTGAGGGCCTCAGGAACTTGCCCAAACCGCACAGGAGCCAAGGGAAGGTTTGAGCCCAGCCTCTTGGGACCCCCCTGCGGCTTGCCTTAGACCACCTACTTTCTGCCAGGAACTTTCCGGAAGGTTATCTCACCGGTAGAGTGGCTCTTTATCTTGGGGAAAGGGCTGAGCCTGGACCGAGGTGACCTAAGTTGGCAGAGTGGTTGTCAGGACTGCTAGTCCCATCCCATTCGTGGACCCCTGTGGATTTAAGCCCCTCCTTATCCTCCGGTCATCGTGGACGTGGGTTCCCCCTGCCCTCGCTGCACTGGAGCTCATCCTTCGGTGGCCTCTGAGCCCCCGTGCCTCCCCTCCCGCCCAGCTCCAGCCTCCCCACTCAGGCCCAGCAGGGGAAGCAGCCTGGTTCCCCATGCAAGGGGACAGCCCTGGGAAAGCCCCCGACTCAGGCCACAGGGGCGCCCAGCTTTCAGCCATGAACTCAGGCTGCTGGCCAGATGTAGGAGAGCATTCGGTGGAAAGTCTGGGTGATTTCTGCACCTGGGAACTCCCGCCTCCCAGCTTCTGCAGCTCCGAGACCCGTCTGCCGCGGCTTGGATCACAGGGCTCACTGCTTCTGTCTCCTGCCACTCTCTGTGCCTGTCCCTGCCCAGCTGGACACGGCCGGGAAGGCTCACCATCGGGAGGCTCCCGTGGGCCCATAGTGCTGACTGGCCAGCCACCGGCATTTCTTAAGTCTGTGCCCTCGCCCGCCTCCCTGAGGGCTATTCCCTCGGGCTATCAACGTTAGCCCAGATATGGCGAGAGTCCTCACGGGTGGGGCCTCGATGCCACCTGGGACGAAGGCTCCGGGTACCCACAACTCCACCTCCCCCTCCTTTGCGGCCTGGGATGGCAGAGGGTGCTGACCCCTCAGCACCCTCCTTCTCGCATTCAAAGGCTCCAAACCGTGACCAGAAGTTTGGGGGCGTTGGGTCTGGCCTGACACCGTTCTGGGAGATCACGTTGGGGCTTGGCTCTGTCTGGATGCTTTCTGTTTGTCGGCTGGCTTTGCCTTCGGGAGGTGTGAACCTCCGACCGGGTTTGAGTTTCTGGAAACCAGGAAGGTTTGTGTTCATTTCAAGGTTCAGAAAATCGCTGTGGTTTTGGGTCACGGTTGGGCTTGATTTGCGTGCTTGATGGTGGCGGTGGCCGGGGGGGCTCTGAACTAGGCCCGTGCAGGGTCCCCGTGGGGTCTGAGTGAGAGACACTCGGTGTGTCCTCTGGGAGGGGCTGGTCCTGGGCCAAGCCGACAGGGCCGGTGGCCGGGGCTGAAGGGAGGGTTCTGGAGAAGTGGAGACAGAGAATTTGCTTTCCCTTCAAACTTAGCACAGAGCACAGGCCTGGATGTGATTTTCGTGGACACATGAGAGGTGATTTGGGGGGAAAGTATGAAGAGAGAGCCAGACGGCCCCAGATGCTGTGGTGTGAGTGAGCAGCCGGGTAGCTGCTCGGAGGCCTGTGTCTCCACACACCCGCTGGGTGACTTGGGGCAGGTCTCCCGCTTCTCTGAACTCGAGTTTCCTTGTGCCTCTTCTGAAGGCGGTTCTGAGATTGAAGAGGATAGTGTTTTGTAGAAACTCACGGAGGAGGTCAGAGCGTATCAGTCCTCGTGAGCTCTACCCAGACAGGGCTATGCCTCATTAATCCAGCTCTTCCCAAGTTAGCAGAGTGCTTGGCCCTCATGCTCGTTCAGTGAGCCCTTCTCGAAGCCACATGAGAATTGGCCTCTTGGTTGTTACGGTCAGTTTCAACGGCAAGTCTGTTTCCCTGACTGGAGGTCTGAGCTGGAGTCCCGAACTGCCCTGACTTGCTCTGGAAGGACCCCTTCTCTCTGGGCACAGTGGTCTTCCTGCAGTGGACCCTAGGCTTTGGTCACCTCCCAAGGGGTTTCCCCATTCCCGCCAAGGCCTGTCACCTCCTGCCTCTGAACTGACTCAGTCCGTTTCCATCTTCCATCGGCTGGAAGAGTCTTTCTTTACTAGTCACAAGGGGGTCCCACAGTGTTTGGGTTTTCCAGTTTGGGATCAGTGTGCTGAAGGTTGAGGGCCCCTTGGTAGAGCGCCCATTTGTCCTGGGTTTCCTGCTATGGTTTAAAACCTTCAGGGTCATTGTCCCTGCGAGTGTCAGCCTAATAGCCTTGACGTTTGGTCTTTAAACGATACTACTGGCTTCAACTTACTGACCTTCTGTTCTGGGCACTTACTCCTCACCGTTGCCCCGGGAGATGGCATTATGGCACTGTCCCCAGCTGATAGATGACGAAACGGAGGCTCAGAGAGGCCAAGTAACATGCCCAAGTTCACACAGCTGATTGTGGCAGAGCTGGGACACAAAGCCAGGTCTCTGGCCCCACGGTAAACCAGCTTTTCTGCCCCAAACATAGTGCACAGGTTGGAATGAAGGAAAGCTGGGGTCCAGAGACCCCTCAGCCTCTGACTTGGTCTGTGAACCCAAACCTCTGGGGAGCCCTGCCCATCTGGAAGGGGGTGGGGTGAGGACCGCAGCCTCCAAGCCAGCACCCCGTCTCCAGCCTTGGAAGACATAAATGGCTGGCTCCTTCACCAGGCCGGATCCTCACAGCCTGTTTAGAAGGTGCGACCCGTCAAGAAAGGTGAACTGTTTCGGGCGGAACCGCCTGGGGCTGTGTTCAAGGCTGCCTTCCCGACCCTCTTCACTGATTAATTCACCATGGCCCCCGCTCAATCTGCCACTCTGTTCTGCCACCGAAAACCAGGAGCCTCAGGACGACAGCCACACGCCCTCCTCCCAGCCACCCCTCACCTTCCTCCTCCTTCCCTGGCAGGGGAGAAACCCAGGCCGCGGTCAATGCCCCAGTGTTCCACCGGGGTCACCCACGTCAGGGTTACTTGGACTTCAAATAGGATCTGCTGCTACCCCCATGGGGGCTTTACAGGCCTCGGGGTTCGCTGGGGTACAGGCACAGAAGGCCTTTTGTGGCTGATTTGCAAAGGCCCTGCCATCGTCGAAGATGATAAACAACGGTTGACAAGAGAGTCACGTTGGCCTACGGAAGGACACAATTTGACTTGTCAAAAAACATTTTGGTTTCCTTTCACCGAGTTGGGTGGGAGTAAGTGCTGCAGGGAGATCTCTGTCCCCCTTCTTCAAGCTCTCCTAGGGTTTCCTCTCCAGCTTCCTTTCTCCCGGCCAGCCACCCACTTAGCAGCGGTGAGATGTGTCCCTGAGTCTGCCGTCAGGCAGCTCTTGAAATGGGCCTGTGTCTCTCTGTTCCCGGCTCCCCGTTGGCATTTCTCATGAAATGCGCCTGGCGCCCGGTCTCTGGGTTTCTGCTCCTGCCCACCTTGGATCCTCATAGGATGACCTTGAACGACACCAATCTGATCCCACTGGCCTGGGTTACCTCACAGACTGTCTCCGCCTCCGCCCTTCGATTTTCTGCCCCGGCCATGCTGGCCTCCTCCAGGCAGGTTTCTGGCTCAGCGCCTTTGCAAGCACTGTTCCTTCTGCCTGGAAAGTTCTTCCCTCAAATACCCATGAGGATCCCTCATCTCCTCCGGGTTTCCAGAGATCATCTTCTCAACGAGACCTGGTCTGTCTACCTCATTTCAAATAGCAACGCCCACCCCCCCATTCCTCCAACTTTCCCAGTTCCCTCTGCCCCCAGGCCTTGATTGTTCTCCACCATATCGATCTGACCAGAGGTGGATTTTCCATGAAGCTGATGATGCTTATACTTTAGGGCCCCGCACTAGCAGTTTCTAAAGCCCCGCACCCAAATTGGTGTTTATGATTCTTAAAATATTTTTTAATGTTTATTTACTTTTGAGAGACCAAGAGAGGCAGAGCATGAGCGAGGGAGGGGCAGAAAGAGATGGAGACACAGAATCCCAAGCAGGCTCCAGGCTCTGAGCTGTCAGCACAGAGCCCGACGCGGGGCTCGAACTCACAGACCGCGAGATCATAACCTGAGCCGAAGTCGGATGCTCAACCGACTGAGCCACCCAGGCGCTCTGGTATTTATAATTCTTCATTCTTTTTTCTTTTTTTAAACATTTTTTTTTTCCAACGTTTATTTATTTTTGGGACAGAGAGAGACAGAGCATGAACGGGGGAGGGGCAGAGAGAGAGGGAGACACAGAATCAGAAACAGGCTCCAGGCTCTGAGCCATCAGCCCAGAGCCTGATGTGGGGCTCGAACTCTCGGACCACGAGATCGTGACCTGAGCTGAAGTCGGACACTTAACTGACTGCGCCACCCAGGTGCCCCTAATATTTTTTTTTATTATGTCTCTCCCTCTGCTATTAAAACATAAACTTCATGAGGGCAGAAGTTTCGGTTTTTAAAAAATTTTTAACTGTTTTATCTCCAGGATCCAGAACAGTGGCTGCACACAGGAGGAGTGTGTGTGTCACATACACGGTTTATAGGAACTCCATAAACCGTGGTGTGTGTGTGTGTGTGTGTGAGCCCCGGGTTCGTACTTCTTTCAGGGCTGCACGTTTCTTTTAGGATAAAGACCAGCTTCCTAACAGACTGTCAAAGCTCTGCCCTCTGATTGCTCCTGGATGCACTAAGATTCAGACTCAGGGCCTTTGCACACACCGCTTCCTCTCCTTGATGTTCTCCTTCTCCTCTTGGCCTCCTGTTCATCCTTCGGGTCTCTCCTTGACTGCCTTTTCTGTGCCCCACCCCCACCTGCCCAGCTCGGCTCAGGAGTCACGTGCTCTCTAGCACCCTAGAGTTTCTCTCGATAGTACTGTTGCCATGGTTACGCACCATCGGTGCCATTGCTGGTTTAGGATTTATTTCCCTTTGAGGACTGTAAGCTCCATGAGGGCAGGCCCACACTTGTCTTGGGGGCTGCCGTCTCCCCAGCGTCATATCTAGCATATGGTCCTTTTCACTGACTCAGTAAATAGCTGCTGAGAGATTGAGCAAAACCAAAAACAGGTGGGGAAAGACAGGAATCAGGATATTTGTTAAGATCAAAATACACAAAATCCCAGAAACCATGGCATATCAGAGGTGAAAGAGATGATCCAGTCCATAGCTTATAGACTATGTGCCCCAGCGCCCTGGGGGGTTCTGTAGAGGTGTGCATACATGTGTGATCGTGTGCGTATGTGCACGTGTATTTGCAGGTGTGGATGTGTACCTGTGTGCAAGTGTATGCACAGGTATGTGTGTGTGTGTGCGTGCAAGTGGGAGGGGTGGGGGGGACAGGACGGTTGAAAGACTGACAACTAGACCGATGTCAGACCCCCATTCCCACATCACAGACTAGTTCCGCTTTTAGCTGTTTATATATTGAACTTGGGCTTCTGATTTTGTTTGAAAAATGATCAGCTTTCTGGGGTGCCTGGCTGGCTCAGCCAGTAGAGCATGCAGCTCTTGATCTCGGAGTGGTGAGTTCAAGCCCCACGTAGAGCTTACTAAAAAAAAAAAAAAAATTGATTACACCACTAAAAAATAAATAATTTTTAAAAAATGAAAGAAAGAAGGTTTCCAGCCAAAATCAAATTTGGAAAGTGCTAGTCTGATTAAACCCCTCCTTCCCATTTTACAGATAGGTAAACTGAGGCCCAGAGAAGTAGAAGCACTTGCCCAAGATCACAGAATGAAGGAACAACAAGACGGGGACTATTCCCTGACGCTCAGCCCAGTCTTCTTGGTTTGGGCAGACCGTGGCGTCATTTCCTCTGTGACCAGGTGGCCGAGCACCTGGGTGGCCTGGAGCTCACGGAAAATCCCCAGGGAACATCAAACTTTAATCCCATCATGCAAAGCAGGAATCATTTTATTTGCAGAAGACATGACTCCCCAGATGCACGTCGTAAAAATCACAATGCTGAGTATAAGTAAAAATCCTGACACAGAAAACGAACTTTCCTTTGAATTTTTCAGTTAACATTCATTAGCTATTTGCTCATTGATATTATGGTCTGGAGGGGCTTCTAGCAAACATATCGCAATAGGCATCGAAGGTTTAGAAAAATTTGTGGGAGCAAAACTTAAGAGGGAAATAATTCCGTCCATTAGTTTCATGGTGTCTGTTTATGTTGGGAATATGAGAAAAGTTAAAAAGATTATTTCTCATATGCTTTGATGCTGGAATAAATACCTCTGGCCACGAGATCTCTGTTGGGGAAGAAGAACCATTAATTTTCATTTTATGCGTTTCATTATTTTCATTCATTTATTTAGAAATAAATCTTAAACTTTTTTTAATGTTTTTATTTATTTTTGAGAGAGAGAGACAGAGTGCAAGTGGGGGAGGGGCAGAGGGTGAGGGAGACACAGAATCTGAAGCAGGCTCCAGGCTCTGAGCTGTCAGCACAGAGCCTGATGCAGGGTTCGAACTCGTGAACCATGAGATCAGGACCTGAGTGGAAGTTGGACACTTAACCGACTGAGCCACCCAGGCGCCCCTAAAACTCAATCTTTAATTTGTTCTCCGATTACAAAAATCATAGGTCCATCTGGAGAAGTAGAACATTACAGAAATATGCAACTTGGATAGTGAAAGTGTTTCAATATTGTTCTTCCTCCAACCAAAACCACAGTTAATACTGATTTGTTTTCAGAGGCATCTGGGTGGCTCAGTCGGTTAAGTGTTAGGCTCAGGTCATGACCTCATAGTTTGTGGATTTGAGCCCTGTGTTGGGCTCTGTTCTGATAGTGCGGGGTCTACTCGGCATTCTCTCTTGGTCCCTCTCTCTCTGCCCCCGCCGCCCCTCTCACGTGCTCTCTGTCTCAAAATAAATAAATAAACTTAAAAAAGAATACTGATTTGTTTTCAGACCTACTAAGTGAGTGTCAGGCACCCGGAGGACAACTGTGAACAAACACCGATGTCATTTGTGACCTCACAAAACTCATAGTTGAGTGGGGCAGAGATATGAAATCATCACACGATTGTAAAAATCCAGTTGTGTTTTGCATTAGAAAGGAGAGATATGAAGGCACAAACCTGAGGAAAGGGACACTGATGAGAAGGCCTGGGAAAGCTTTGTTGAGGGAGTCAAGATGGAGTTGGGATCTGTTAAGTATGTGAAGATGAGAGGAAAGAGTGGTCAAGGAAGAAGAAACGTCTACGCAAAGGCCCTGTGGTGGGAGGGAGAAAAATCAGTGCTGGTAGGAGTGACTGGTTCATGGTGACGCAGCAGAGGCATCCTGGGGGAGGAGGGGTGTCTGTGAAGATCATGGTAAGACTTTGTCCTAAACCAAAGGGAGCCATAAACTTTTAAATATAATTGAATGTGGTTAAATTTGCCCTTGATATCTATTCTTTCTGATTTTTCTTGGTGCACAGGTGCATCAATTAAGCTTTAGCAGGATGGATTTCGCAAAAGAATGGCTTCCGTGGCTCCAGTTTGATCTAGGGTCTCAATGTCCCCAGTTTCTCTCCATCTCTCAGTCTGTCTTCTGTCCTGCTGACCATTGCCTGACTCCTACAGCAACAGGTCCCCACACACTCTCTGTCTACCTGCACCACAGTGAAAAAGAGTGCCAGCCAGCGGCTGTCTAGTCAGTTTCAGCCCAGCTTGAGCCAGTACCAACCCCTGAACCAATCACTGTGCTTAGAGGAATGCGGTGCTCTGATTGGTCAGGTCCGAACCGCATGCCCTACAGCGGGGGGGGGGGGGGGGGGGGGGGGGGGTTGAAATCAACTCGGCTGTGGAGCACATAGCCTGGAAAGAGCCAAGTGCACGTGATGAAAGTCAGAAGAGTGGTCACCTCTGCAACCGGGGGGTGGGATTGACCAAGAGGGCACAGGGCGTCTTCTGTGAGAGTCGGAAATGTTCGATATCCCGATTTGGGGGTAGCCACACGAGTATATAGGCACACAAAAATGTGTTGAGTTGACACAAGACGTACACGCTTCACTGTATGTATGCTATACCAAGATTTTAAAAGTACCTGGCTGGGGGTGCCTGGGTGGCTCAGTTGGTTGTGCGGTGGGACTTCGGCTCAGGTCATGATCTCCCCGTTTGTGAGTTCGAGCCCTCTATCGGGCTCTCTGCTGTCAGCTCAGAGCCTGCTTGGGATTCTCTCTCCCTCTCTCTCTGAACCTCCCTTGTTCGTGCTCTCTTGCTCAAAAATAAACATTAAAAATAAAGTACTTGACTAGAGTATGCCGAAGAGGGTGTTCCCAGAGAAAACTCAGGATCCTGTTACCAAAAGAAGGGTGAATGAGTGCCCCCCATAATATATCAATATGTATGTATGTACATATAACACATAGATGATTTTTAGCATAGTGCATCGTGTGGACATCACAGTGTACCCTCCTGTGGCGTATTTTTTTGTTTTTGCTTGATAAATCTTGGACTTTTTCCCACGATGACCACTGCTTTATGCCATAGATTTAATTTCAGAAGAACTTAATTAGGCAAATGAGGTTGTCTCCCCCAGCACTGCTTGGAAGAAGAGGCACTCTAGAATCATGCTGGGGGACTAGCCCCCCTGAAACGACCCATTGCCTGCAGAGGGTTGGCACTTGTGTGGTCAAGGACCTCCGGCCTAGCTATGCAGTTGCCACCTCCCCCCCCCCCCCCAACTGGGTCCCTTTCCTCTGCCAGTGCTTGTCTCTCCCTTTGGACTGTCAGCTCTCTCTTATTTTCCCTCTCTCAAATGTGTCCTCCCAAAAGGACTACATTCCCACTGGGGGGGTAATGACTGGTAGCTTCTAGAGTGCCTCTTCCTCCAGCAAGACACTTTATTTTTTCTTTACAGCTCCAAACAATGGTACTTCTAAGAGTCTCTCCCCAGATGCGAGGGAATGGTTGAGAATGGGGCTCTGGCTCCAGATCCGAGACTGAAGTCTCATCTCACTGTTGGCCACCTGTGGTCCTTGCGCATTTTAGGACCTCTCTGTGCCTTACTTCCTCCACATAGGGGAGGAGTCATAGCAGGAAAGAGGATTAGAATGCCCAGCACACAGTAGGAGCTTTAAATGTGTTGATTGCTACCGAGTGGCTCTGCTGGCAGGCTTTGGGAGTGCAGGAGAAGAGGAAAGGGGTGCTCCCATCTGGGGACAGAGGGTTCCTCTCTCTCCTGGTTCTGGCCCGCCTCTGTCCTCTTCTTTAATCCCCTTTGTCTGGTTTCCTCTCCTTTTATTCTTCCCAGGACAACTTTTCTTTGCAAGGAAGGAACCCGCTCTGGGCTGTTCTCTGGGAGGCTGCGGCGGGCTGCCCTACCATGATGCCCTGAGCTCACGGATACCTGAGGATAGATGTCCCAAGAGTCCCCTCTGCCACCCTGTCGTCCGCCAGCTCCCCAACCTCCGTTTGTGTTCCTCTGACTCAGGACGCCCTTCGCCTCTTAGCATAATTGGTGGAAAGGACTCAGGCTTTGAAATCAGAGAGATGTGAGTTCAAACATGGCTGGAAGGTGCTTCCCTCCCGAGGGGCTCGGTTTCCTTAGTCGCACGGCGTGGCCCATGCTGCTTGGACGGTCAAACAAGGTGCCGCTTAAACACCAGAAATCATGGGCGCCTGGGTGGCTCAGTCGGTTGAGCGTCCGACTGCGGCTCAGGTCATGATCTCACGGTCCGTGAGTTCGAGCCCCGTGTCGGGCTCTGTGCTGACAGCTCGGAGCCTGGAGCCTGCTTCGGATTCTGTGTCTCCCTCTCTCTCTCTGCCCCTCCCCCGTTCACGCTCTGTCTCTCTTTGTCTCAAAAATAAATAAACATTAAAAAAAAATTAAAAAATAAATAAATAAATACCAGAAGTCAGTTTTCTCACAATTCTGGAAGCTAGAGGGCGTTGGCAGGATTGGTTTCTTCCTCCTTCTCCCTGGTTTGCCGACGGCCGTGTCTTCACGTGGTCTTCCTCTGCGTAGGCCCACGTCCTGCCTGCCTCTTTTAAGGCCTATCCAACATGGCCTCCTGTTACCTTGACTGCCTCTTTGAAGACAGGCCCTGTCTCCAAATACAGTTGCATTCGGAGGCACAGGGGCTGGGACGTCAGCAGCTGAATGTTGCAGAGACACGGTTCTGCCCATTACAGAGGCCTTGAACCGCAGCAACTCCCCTGCCCATCGCTCATCATCACAGTTTCCTTGCTTTAGGCCTTGAGGGTGTGTGTGAGCTTCAAGAGTTCCCTCTTTCGGGGGCGCCTGGGTGGCGCAGTCGGTTAAGCGTCCGACTTCAGCCAGGTCACGATCTCGCGGTCCGTGAGTTCGAGCCCCGCGTCGGGCTCTGGGCTGATGGCTCAGAGCCTGGAGCCTGTTTCCGATTCTGTGTCTCCCTCTCTCTCTGCCCCTCCCCTGTTCATGCTCTGTCTCTCTCTGTCCCAAAAATAAAAAATAAAAACGTTGAAAAAAAAAATTTTAAATTTAAAAAAAAAAAAAGAGTTCCCTCTTTCGGGCTCGCTTCGGCAGCACGCACGCTAAACTTGGAAGGACCCGGGGAAGACTAGGGGGGCTCCGCACGAGGATGACACACAACTCATGCAGCTTTCCACGTTGAAAGAACAATTTCCCTCTCCAAACCGGCTTGTCCCTAGGGCGGAGCATCCTCGCACTGGCTAAGCTCATAAGAGCAGAGGTCAGCGAAGCCCCTGGGATGGGCACCAGGGAGGACAGAGACCCAGGAAGGAAGCTCCCCGGCTGGGGCAGATGGCTGGCCACGGCAGAGTGCCGCACGTGTTCCCGGGGTGGTAATAGCACCCGGGCAGGTCCCGGGATGATCCCGGGCGCAGTCATTTCCTGCAGGGTCTCCGCAAGCCCGCCTTTGCCACGTTGCAGCCTCGTAGATGCCGCTCCATTCTCCACTCGCTAGGCTGCCAGGCCTGGGTGTGGGGCATCGGGAAGAAGACGGGCAGACTGTTTTAGTGAGATGGGCAGACTGGCAGACGTCCCCATGGAGCAGGGGGGATGGCAGGAGTTTGAAGCTAATCTCATTAGCAGCCACATCCTGAATCTCCTGAGGCTCTTTTTCGCCCCCGTGGCCCACAGCGCAGTGCCCACTCCCGGGCAGAAGGCAGACTAAGCTTGGGCAAGGCCCCGGGTTGGCACAGATCTCTGGCCCTCAGAGACGCCGCTGCAGGCATTCTTGCTGTCTAAGACGGGTCCTGCAGCTGACTCACTCCGTGCGGAGGGCAAGAAATCTGAGTCTCTGCGAAACCATTTCCTCTGGATGTGAAGCGGGTGATGCTACAGGATCCCATGACCGAAACGGTCTGCCGGGTTCTACGGTGATTTCTGTGCTAGGAACACATGCGTGCCAGGTTATGATTCGGCCTGTTTCATGAGACGGGGGCCTGGGGGCGAGGGTCGGGGCCAGGTGGAAACGCTTCAGAGATTATTGGAATACTCTGGAACACGAGGACTGCCAAATACTCTTGGCCGCAGAAGATACGGAGAGACAAAGCCACCTACCTGTGCGATTTGCACCTCTCGGTTGGGTGTAGGAGCTGAGAAACTAAGGCCTTTACCCAGACAGAGGTTTCATCATGGACTTTGAATCTACACGGATGCACAGCCACATCAAGGTTTTCCTTTCTGACGAGGTGTTGTATATGAGAAAGCCCAGGTGCTCATCCAATCATCCAACAGTAAGAACAGGGCCGTCTGTCATGTTTCCCTTCGTACCTTGGCCACCGGGAAGCTGCCGGTGAGATCTAGGGTTCAGTTGCTGCGCCTTTTGGATCTCTGGTTTCTGACACACTCCCCTCTCCCTTTCTCTTAGTTAATATTTGTCACTTGAATTGTGTACGGGCATCAAGATCAAGGGAGATATGACGCACGTATGACTCACTTGGTGTGGAATCCGGCTTATAGTAAGTACCGAGGTGCGTTCGTGTCTGAAGGCAGCGACACTTCTGACATTTCCACGCAGGGACACAGAATGCCAGCCTCCATGACTCGTCATCCGATGTTATTCAACAGCCCTTACTACGTACCGAGTGCGGTTGAGGTGCTTTACAAATACCGATTCATTTAATCTTCGTAACGACTCCGGGAGGTACGTACTAGGGTCGTGCCCGTTTCGCAGACGGGGAAGCTGAGGCGGATGGAAATGAAGGAACTGGCCCAGAGGCACCTGGCTGTCACAGGGCGAGCCAAGACCTGAATCCAGAGCCCAGGCTGTAGATCGGTGCTTTGGGCCTTTTCTGTGCTGAGGGTGGAGCCACCAGCCACCGGAAGCTACTGAGCACTTGGCATGTGCCTCGAATGGCTGAGGAAGTGGATTTTAAATGTGATTTAATGTTAAGACTAAAACCGGCTGTTGACTATTGCATCAGACGGTGCCGCTCTCGAGTACCGCACTTCGCTGCCCCTCTCTCATTCCTGATGTTGGTGGGAAAGCAATCTGGGGCAACACAGTGTAGCTGATTATAATTTGCCATAAGAATCAAGAGCCTTAAAAAGTTCCTCCCCTTCCTCTTCCTTCTTCCTCGTCACCGTAGCTAACATTTTCCGGACACTTGTTCTCACTTAATTCTCCCTCAAATCCTTGGATGTACTTTTTCTAGTATACTTATTTAGCAGGAAAGATAACCAGCACTCAAAGAAGGTAAATGCCTTGTGCAGTATCGTGCAGCCAGTAAGTGGCCAAGCCAGAATTTGAACCAAAGTCTAAAATAACTCTAAAGCCAAGTTATGTTTCTCTGGGTCTTTTCCTTCTTTCTTTCTTTCCTCCTTCCTTCCTTCTTTCCTTCCCTTTCCTTGTTCCTTCCCACCTCCCTCCCTCCCTCCTTTCTTCTTGTCTTTCTTTCTTTCTCCCTTTCTCTCTCCCTTTCTTTCTTCCCTTCTCTTTCTCTCTTTCCCTCCCTCCCCCTTCCTGCCTTTCTTCTCACTGTCTTTTTCTTCCTTTCCCTCTCTCTTTCCCCCTTTTTTTTAAAAAGTAAAATGTGCTCCCCTTCTGACTCCATAGGCCACATGCCTATCAGTATCCTCCAAAGTAGAGTTTTTGTTATCGACTTAATGTCAGCATTTCTGAAGGAAGGAGAGAGGAAGACAGAGGTGGTGAGCAGAGGCGGGCCAAGCGCTGGGTCAGCACAGGCTCAGGACAGCTGGCGAGGAGAACATGCCTCGGGGGGAGGGCTTTGCAGGGCTCAAGAGACGGCCAGACAACCAGGGTGGTGCCCAGGGAACCTGGGGCCAGCACCACCACCGAGAGAGGTCTGCACTCCGAAAGTAGAGGCGGAACAGGACGCCTTAGTTTCCTCATCTGTCAAAGGGGGACAACGGTGATGAGGCAGGATGGTATCTGAGAACACGCCTGGCAGAGAGAACAGTGCTTGGCACCTCCTGCCTCAGAGCGGATCTCTGGAGAAGAAGTTCCTGGGAGAGCTCGCTGGGGAGAAGCACAGAGCCGGCCCCGCTGTGGGCGAAGGGAAGGAAAACAGCTTGTCAGCTGAGGGGTCGGGGTGGGCGGCGGGGGGCTGTGGCGCATGGCTGTCAGCTGAGATCACTGCCTCCTCTCTTCCAGCTGCCTGGGGATATTATGAAGTCGCAGAGGCAGGCGGAGGAAGCTCAAGCTTGGGGGCCTCTTTGGGGGGCTAGGGAGGGGAGCAGAGAAGGAGGACGTTAATGAAAAAAACATTCCTCGTTCAAGGTGACTGAAAGGTTTGGAGGCTGGTTGGGTCAGGGTCTGGCTACGGCTAAAAAACAAGTCCCCCAGATGTGAAGGAGGCAGGCGTGGGACAGCTGCCGAGGGGAGCCGAGCGCGGGCCCAGCTGACTGACCCTCTTAGGGGCCGCCGACCCCCAAAGACCCCTGACTCTGGAGAGACACCTGAGACGGGGCAGCTGTGAGGTCCTGGCACCAGAACATCCGGATGGACTGGGGTCGTCCGTCCTGCTCTTCCCACCCTTCCTTACGGCCTGTCTCTAGACTACATGTGGGCGCGGGGAGGTGGGGGGCTGCTGGAAGATTCCAGCCTGGCCCAGAAGACGACACATGCTGGGCCCAGCCTGAGACAGGGAAGAACCTACCAAGCCAGGAAGGCCGACGCGGGTCGCTTGGGGGCAACTCCTGACTCAACTCCTCCCTTTGCCACTAGATCAATTCATACTTGGCACATAGTGTACAATATCTGACAAGGGTCCGAGTAAGGGCCCCCTCCTCTTGGAGAAAGCCAGCTTTCAAAGACAGAGCTCGACCTTGAAAATGACCCACCGGTAGGCATTGTCGTTGCACAGCTGGAAGTTCAGGAAGGTGACGGCCTTAAACTACCCAGCTGGGCCAGGAGCAGAGCCGAGACCAGATTTCTGATCCCAGGGTGAGGAGCCCTTCGCAAGTTGTGCCATCCCTCCCCTCTTTCTTCCAGATGGCAGGAAAACTTCTGAAGGCCCAGAGACCTCGAGAGAGAGAGCCCCAGCCTGCCTGGAGGGACAAAGCAAAGGGGTGAGAGGCGCGTGTGATTTGTCCTCAGGCCACTTTGACAAAAGGCAAAGGTCCTATTGCTTAGAACTAAGTCCCAGGGGAGAGCAAAGGAACAGATCAAAGCCACATGGAACCAAGAATAGGCCCCGAATCATGCTGGGACTTCCCTTGTCTCTTCCAAGCCCGATTTCATCATGACTGGCCTTCATCCCTCCCGAGGGCAAAGGGGCCCCTGCAAGTGTGTTTTAGGATCACACGGGGCACACTTCGTTCCCTTGAAAAATGGTCTTCTTTGGGAGCGAAGATACCAATGTATCTTTCACCCCTGTAAGCCCCGCTAGGGTGGGGACCCAGCCACCACTTTCCGGACTATGTCCGGGTTTCTTGAAGCCCAGCTGTTTCAGAAAGTTGTAGAAGATGCTGAGGGCTGTGATCTGGCTCCAGTGGAGATGCCCGGCCTCTGGAAGTCACCCTCTTGGGCACCTGAAAGTCTTTACAGGCCAGACTGGTGAGCCATCGTCTCTGTAAGAGACCCCTGGGATCACCTCATTCAACTCCTTTATGTCACAGGTGGGTGACTGAGGCCCAGGGTGGGAAAGGCACTGCCCAAGGGAGGACTGGAGTGGGCTTGCTCCCTGACCCTGGCTGGAGGACCTCCCAGTAGCCCACTGACTTTCTGGAGAAGGGCCAATGTGGATAGAGCAGGAAGCAGATAGGCAGGGGCCTGCTGGCAGGTTCTGAAAGGAACCAGCCTCCCCTGGAATATTCAGATTATGGATGGTGACATGACTTGCCCAGGTCACAGGGCTGGGAAATGGAAAGGGACAGGTCAGGCTGTAAACTCAAGTCTGTCCTTGTCCCTACACCTCCTGCTTCTCTTGAAACTACTTATCCAAGTGGCCCTTAAAAAAAAAAAAAGTCCTAACTGCCCGTTTGCATTCATTTTTGCCCACTTCAGACACTCTGTATCATCCCTTCCTTTTTTTTGTTTTAAATTGAAGTTGTAAATCCCTAGCACCCTAAAAAAATAGAAACAAAACCCAAAACAAGCCTCCCAGTCCAGAGAGATATGATGGCTGGGACACCAGCCTCTCGGCATTTTCCAAAGTACAGGACTCCCGTATTTCTGTTCAGAAGCAGAACGGCTTTTTTTTTTTTTTTTTTTTTTTGTCTTAGACAATATGGTTCTAATATATATCAACAGAGCCAAAGAAAAGGCTTTTTTTTTTTTTTTTTAAGAAGTTAACTTCATTTCAAGAACTTGTGTGTTTCTCATTAGTAACGCTGTCTTTTGAAATCCAGCCCAGGGAGGCGATGCTAGTCGAAATCAAAACTGATACGCGAGGGTTTGACTCAAATGCAGCTCTGTCCCTTGCTCGCTGCCTTGCTGGGACTGATTGCTGCAGGGATGGGACAGGCAGGGCCAGCGGCCAGCTGTCTGCTCCCCAGCCCGTGGTCCCGGGGCCACAGGGGCTGGCTGTCGGGGAGTCTGTGGAGCCCGCTAGGCAGGGGGTCTTTCAACCTGGTGTGCTCCTCACCTGAGGAGGGGTGAGACCTCGAGGCCTCGAGGGAGGGACAGCAAGCCCCCGGGCCTGGTGGCCTGGACGCCGGGCGCTTACAGAGGGCAGAGGGTTCTGGCCACGAGCTGAGTAACGGTTACGGGATTGGGCATGATCCACTAGTCCCCAGAGGAGCCACACTGCTCTCCAAGTTCTAGGTTTTTCAAGTTGTTCTAAGTGGAAAACTCCCACTTCTTACTTTCTGGGGCCAGTTTTGACATTTCTTCTCTCTGAGACTGGGCCTTCTGGAGGACATTAGGAAAACAATCTTTCCATGGCCCGCCAAGGCGCTGCTCACCCTTCCTGTTGGTGGAGGCCACTTTCTCCAGACATGTCCGTTTCTGGGCGGATGAGGAAGGCAAAGGGCATTCTCTTCCTGCCCTTCTCTGCTCTTCTGTCCACTGACCCCAAGTTGGGCTTTTTTCTTTAATAAAAATCCATTTTATTCTGAGGAGAACAAATGTGGCTTGCTATCCACAGCCAAGGGATTTCTTTCTTTCTTTCTTTCTTTCTTTCTTTCTTCTTTCTTTCTTAAATTTATTTATTTTATTTATTGATTTATTTTTTTGGGGGGGACAGAGAGAGACAGAGCATGAACGGGGGAGGGGCAGAGAGAGAGGGAGGCACAGAATCGGAAACAGGCTCCAGGCTCCGAGCCATCGGCCCAGAGCCTGACGCGGGGCTCAAACTCCCGGACCGCGAGATCGTGACCTGGCTGAAGTCGGACGCTTAACCGACTGCGCCACCCAGGCGCCCCCGTGGGATTTGTTTCAAGGATGATAGAAACCAACAGGATGGTTCCCTGCACACAGCCCCTCATCAAATTTCCCCCCTCCTTCAAAACCTAGCAATGTCCTTCCTTCCATGGGAAACCTTTCTCTCCCCGCTGCTCCTGGGTGAGAACCCCAGCCTCAGGGCTCAGCCTGAATCACTCCCTCGATAATCAATGGGGTGACTTTTTCTTGTGTTGTCAAACTGTCCCTTCTTGCTTATATTATTTAACTTTCCAGACATTTAGACATTTCTCTCTTGCCCCCTTAGTTAGGGGGTGTGACTTTCTTGAGGACCGTGCCTTTTCCACGATGTAGCCCCAGCTCTTTAGCACAGAGTTTGCAAATAATAGCAGTGATCATTAAAATGACTATGAAACCTTTTTTTTTTTTTTTTTTTACATTAGCCTATGTTCTTATCTGTCCCCTTAATGGCAACTCCCTTAGAAAAATAAAAATGTTTCCAAGAGACGAAAAGAATAAGTATTAAGTCACTTTCTCTTTAAGGCCCCTTCTGGTCCTAAGTGTGGTGATGCTCTGATCCATCTGCCGGGCGGCCACCGTGCACTTGGCCTGTGCTGGAAACTTCATCACGCGTTGCCTTGTTTGGAGACTTTGTGGCTTTGTTGACCAACCTCTTCAGGTCTCCCCGAACGAGACTGAGGCACCGTGGTTTCCCCACACCCCTGTTCCTAAATTAGGTTTGGGGAAACAGGATGCAATGTGTTGAGGAAGAGAGCTGGGCAGACCTGCCTGGGCTCACCTCCCACACCCGCAAGGGACCCTCTGATCCTCAGTTTCCTCATCTGTATAATGGGGATCATTATGGTGCCTTCCCTGCATGGTTTGGGTCTAGATGAAGCGAGGCCAAGGTAACATTGCCCTTGCTACCGTTTGTTGAACTTGGCTGGGCCAGGCGCTGTGCAGAGCGCTTGGCCCGGAAGTAAATATGAGATGCTCAAACATCAGCTAGTCCGCCTGTTCTATGGTTGTTCCATCGGCTCTACCTCCCCCTTGGGGCTCCCTCTGTGATGCACTCAGTGTTTCCCCTTTGCAGCCACCGCCCCAATTGTATCTCCCACGTGTCGCGTGCATGGTCGACATCACTTTTCCCTACTAGAAGCTTCCGGAGAGCCAAGGCCTTGTCTGTTTTCGCTCCCACTACTGACCAGGGGGTACCTAAGTACTTAATAAACATTAGTTTCCATCTCCCTTGGGTCCTTTTTCTGAGTGAGACCGGAGCTTCCCTTGTTTTTCTGAAAGCCCCGTATCACAGACTATCAACAGAGGCCACTGGCTGGGGGCTTATGTCCATTTCATGGTTTGAGCCATGCAGGGATGTTCTCTCCTGGTGCAAACCTGCAAGATCCCTGCTCCTGCTGAGGAGATGGCATTTGATGGCCACCCCATATCTCCATCTGATCGGTCCTAGTCCCTCCCTTAGGGATGCGTTCCAAAGCCACCTCGTCTAAGAAGCCTTTTTTAACTCTATTCCAGACCTGGAGACCTGCAAATGGCACAGGCAACGTCTTATTCTCTGGGCCGTGGCCCCTCAGGGGGCTCACTGCCATTGTGACTGCCCAGTGCCCAGTACAGAGACCGTGACCCGTAAGTGCTGATTGACCGAATCCTGTCAAAGCAAAACCAGACCCAGTCACTCCCACACCGTCCAGAAAAGGTTAGAACACACGCTTGTGATTTAAACAGCTGATTTCTTTCTTAACTCGCTCAGAAAAACATTTGTGGAGCACCCAGTGGGGTGCTAGGTCCCACGCTGGGTGCCAGGGAGGCAGCGGTAAATCGGGCAGGTGGTTCCTGGCCACCTCGGAGCTTCCTGTCTGGGCCAGTGGATTCATGGGCAAGGCCAAAATAAGACCAGGGAGTCGGAGGGAAAATCACCCGCCCCAAAGTGACCTCACATCTGCGAAGCGAGGGATGAATGGGCCTCCGTCCACCGAGGCGCATGGCTCCAGCTTCCTCCCTTGGCTGCAACACCTGAGGGCTCAGGGGAGCAGACGGGCAGGGCCGGGACCGTCCTGCTCCTCAGGCAGGGCTGACCCTCTGAACTCAGGGCAGAGGGGACTGTGTCCACCCAGAACCAGCTGGGGCCGCCCACCGCTGAAAGGTCCTAATTAGCTCATTTCCCCAGCCCCGTGGGCTGCGAGCAAGCTCCCTTCACCTTTTGCCCTGCCCCATCTCACTCAATTTAGCAGTTCAAGGTTCACTGTGGTGTCAGGGTGGGGACAGGGAAAATGTCCCCCACTCCCATGCCACTAAATAAAACCATCCCTTTGTGGCCGGCTCCACCCTGAAGACTTTGGAATCCTTCCCTCCCCAGCCTGGTTCTGATGAGGGGAGAGGCTATGGGTCCAGAGCCCTAGCTTCACACTCTGTCTCTGCCGTTCGACGAACAGCTGTGTGATCCTGAGCCAGTGGCTCACCCTCTCTGACCCTCCGTTTCTTCACCGATGAGGACACCAACCCTCACTTCACCTGGTGGTTGTGAGGACAGTGGGGTGAGGCCCCGTTGAGGCCAGAGGCACAGGGCTCAGGCCTAACCCTCAGTTCTGGCCCCTGCAGTCTGCCCAGGTCTCCCAGACGGTTAACCCCCTGCGGGCAGGTGCCGTGTCTGCCCCGCCCACCACTGTGTTTCCAGCATGTTACAGAGGTTGTGGCCAGAACGGGAGAGTCCTTGGGCCTTTCTTTAGTCAGCAAGTATTTCTTGAAGGCCTCCCATGTGCCAGGCCCCGAGTCCAGGAAGCAGCTGTTGAATGAATGAATGAATGAATGAACGTTTTCTTCCTTCTCCCACCCCGGCTGCAGGGCCGAGCAAGTAAGACACTGGATGGAGAATGGGACGTGGGGTCAGGACCCCAGGAGAGAGACGGAGCACTGCGTCCTGGCAGCCCCCCTCTCCTAGGAAATGGGGCTTCCTTCTTCCTTCCCTGGCCCCACCCCACCCATGCCCGTTACTCCCAACTCCAGGGGCTCCCAACCCAGCCCTGTGGCTGGATGAAGTCTGGATGTTCAGCTCCCTCAGGAGAGGGAGTGGGAATAAATGTCCTTCTGCCCCGGTCGGGATGAAAACTCCCCGGCTGCCACCCCAGACCCGCTGAGGCTGCATTTTATTTTTATTTATTTATTAATTATTTTATTAATTACTATTTTTTAAATGTTTACTTATATTTTTGAGAGGGGGTGGAGGGGCAGAGAGAGAGGGAGACACAGACTCCGAAGCAGGCTCCAGGCTCTGAGCCGTCGGCACAGAGCCCGACGCGGGGTTCGAACCCGCGAACCGCGAGATCACGACCTGAGCCCAAGTCGGACCCTTAACCGACTGAGCCACCCAGGCGCCCCCAAAGCTGCATTTTAACAAGACCCCCGCGCGTTCGTGCGCCCACCCAAGTCTGAGAAGCGCTGCCCTATGGCATAGCCTTGAGTTAGTCATACCTCCTCTGTGCCTTCTTCCACTGTAAGTGGAGGCGATATTAATAACTGTCCAGACTTGGCATAAACCAAACGGAGCACGGACATCCAGTATGGGTACAAAGGATGGGATGGCATGTTCCAGAGCCACGTTGAAATGAATGGAATGGTCTACTCGTCTCCGGGCCACGGCTCGGCTGGCCGCTGGAAGCAGATGGAACCCGAGAGTAGGGCAGGGGACAGGCGTTGGGGTCATCTGCCATCCTGTGTCGGGTTTAAAAATAGCGCTAAGGGAGCATTACGCATCTGGATGGGTAAAATACCTTCTCCTGCCTCTCTTTATTATGGGTCTGTGCAGGGGAGGTCAGGAATCACGCCCCATCCTGGGTTTACAGGACCTTTCCCTAATAAAGCTGAGGGCCGGGAGGCTGCGCATTCCAGGGGCCGTAATTAAAACCACCGAGGGTTATTTGGAATAACAGACCCGTTTAGTCGTTTAGTCGGAAGCACTTGCCATGCTAATTCAAACAAGGTGATTACAGGCGATTAGCGAACCTAATGCCTTCAGTTTAAAACCAGTCGGGGGAGGGATGAGCCAAGGGCCTCTGCTACTTCCTGTGGGTGGTGAGGGGACCGAGCTGGGACTGACATTTCATAAGGTCAGTGCCAAGTGGGGCACCTGGGCCCCCGCCTGGGTAAGATGCTCTCCCAGAGCAAACTCCTTCTCTGGAGTGGATGAGGCAGACCTGTCCCGGGAAGAGTCCAAACTGAACCCCTTCAGGTCTCCTGGGGACACTCTGGACACACTGCCCAAGAGCTGGCCCTGTCTACCTCTTCAGCCACAAATCCCGTGGCCTCTTGAGGGCGGGGGCTGGGTCTTGTGGTCCCTGTATCCTCCAAAGGGAATGCTTATGGGTGCACCTATGCACACCTAATGATATTTTACTTAGCACTTATCATGCGCTAAGCAGTTGATACACATCGCCTCATTTCATTCAGTTACTTCTGCACCGCTCTTGTTCCCATTTGACTGATGCGAAGTGTGAGGCACAGAGGGAGATCCGAGCCACATTGCTGGAAAGCGGTCGGTAGGGGCTTTGCCCCAAATCCGCGTGACTCTCGGGTCCCCCGTGACCCCTCCGAATGCTTACAGTAAGTCCACAAAGTGTGAGCTGCTGTTACTGTCCCTCCGTCTTGCAGCTGAGGGGACAGAAGCTCAGAGAACCTAGTAACCGGCACAGGATGATGAGCTGGTGAGTGGCTGAGCTGGGCTCTGACCCTGATGTTGTTGCCTGCAACCCCCCCTGCCTTGAGTCCCTTCACTGTAGCGTTCTGGAAAGGGCACAGAATGGCGGAAGGGGAGGAGGCCACCAGGGAAACTCATTAGGGAAGGGCATCCAAGACCCAGGGAACTGAACAGACACGTGAAATAGGGAGGTTTCAGCCTCCAGTGTCGGAAACCCCCGCATTAAGCGGCTTAAACCCACTTAATAAGAAACATTTACTATCACCAGCAACACGTACTGAGGACTGGTTAATTTCGAGGCTCCACAGCACGGTCAAGAACACTGGCCACCTTCTTTCCCTTCTCCCTCCCTCCCTTCCATCCCTCAGTACTGGACACTGTCTGTATGCCAGGCACCGTCCTGAGCCCTGGGGTGACGGTGGGGGAAAAAGCAAAGTCCTTGACTTCTTGGAGCTTATGGTCCTGTGTGAAAGACTGAGGGTAAACACCAGCCCCCCCACCACACAATGTACATATTATTTTGTGTATATAATGTGTTTATATAAAATTACATACACATATTAGCTATAACTACCTATATAATAATACATAGTGTATATGCATTATACACCCAACAGTGTGTATATTATATGTACACAGGCACATATACAAATAACATGATACCAAGTAAGAGCTATTAAAAAAACAAACAAGAAAACAGAGTAATAGAGGGGAGAGTAGTCAGGGAAGTCCTTTTTTTCTTTTTAAAAGCTCATTTATTTATTTTGAGAGGGAGAGGCAGAGAGACAGAGAGAGAGAGAGAGAGAGAGAGAGGGAGAGAAAGAATCCCAAGCAGGCTCCATGCTGTCAGCACAGAGCCCGACTCGGGGCTCAATCTCAAGAACTGTGAGATCATGACATGCGCTGAAATCAAGAGTCGGACACTTAACCAACAGAGCCACCCAGGTGCCCCATGTCAGGGGAGTCCTTCTCCCCTGGTGGCATTTGAGCAGACCCACGAGCGAGTTGGAGGAATGACAGCAATGAGATCTGGGGGAAGTGGTCTCGGTAGAGGGAACGGTGTGTGCAAATGCCCTGGGGTCGTATAGTGCTTGGAGTGGAGTGAGTGAAGCCTCCCTGTTACGCGTCCTGCAGGTGAGTCTCCTCGTGGTGGTCAAAGTGGCTGTAGCAATTTCAGGCACCAGACGTGGACATGACACCAGTCAACGAATAAGAGAGATGTCTCTCCCCCGTTTGTCACTGTTTTGTCGATCTTTGAAGAAATCCTTCCTGGACCGGACGTCCCCTGTGGGTTTTTCCTCAATCTTGTTGGCCAGAGCCACAGGCCCGTGTCTAACCCCATCCCAGACAGGAGACTGGAACTCCAGCGGCTGGCTTAGAGCAGTGAGAGTACGCCCTTGGAACCGGAGATGAGGCGTGCCTCTCTGAGTTGTGGGAAGGAGACAGGAGGTCCTTCTAATAAAATGAGGTCCTGCCGGGAAGAAGGAAGGGGGACGTAAGTACAAAGGATGTGAACAACGATGAGCCATGACTTTAAAAAGCAGGGCATGTCCTCGTCCTCACTGGTGGGCTGGCTGGTAGGGAATCCGTCTTGACCATGAAGACAAGGGCCCCCGGCTTGGGATAGTAGAGCAACGAGACAGGAGACTGGGAGCCATCAGATCAGCCCGGGATGCTTGCAGTTAGATGAAATAGGCGGGGACAGGAAGTCCGATGCCGCCCCCAGCCCTGCTTCAACGACTGAGTCTTCTTTACCCATCGGGGCTCACGTCAGGCTTCACCACAGCAAAGGCTTCGCTGCTTGAGAAACTTTGCCTGGTGTTGTTCAAGCTCCTCACTTGACAAACTGGAAACGGAGATCCAGCAAGGGGAAGTGACTTGCCCAGGACCACACAGCCAGCAGGTGTCGGAGCCGGGGCTAAACTCAGGTCCTGCCCGACAGGAGTGGGTTCCGAATTCCTAGATCTTTCCAATCAGGCACCCTCCCTTTTGGGATCTGGAAACCGTGCTATGGAGAGAACTGGGTCGATTCCACGCCTGAAGGGAAGACAGGCTCATGGTTCCTAGGCATTATATTCTCATGTGCTCACTCCGGGTTTTATCTCCATCTTCCAGCAGGCAGGGAGATGGCAGATCCAGGCCTTTGTTAGCAGGTCTCAAAATATTCTAAGAATCGGGTGGTGGGGGGGGGGAGGTTGGGGGGGGCACTGATTATAACGCAGATTCCTGGGTCCTGTCCTGAAAGATTCTGATTCACTAGGTTTGAGGCGGGGCCCAGGAATCTGCCTCAAAGTGAAAGCCTCCCTGGGTAGTTATGCTTTAAGTTGTCCCCAGGCCACCCCCTGAGAAACACTGGCCCAAAGGATTCCAGAGGAAAGTTCTCTTTATCTGAAAAACACAATCCCACGTCCAAATCTGAGGCTTGGCATCGCTTTCCCCTGCCTGTGTGGACCCTTTTCCTGTAGCTGAAGATCAGATTTGCTACCTGGGGGAGGAAGGGGTCGGGGTTGATCTGTTTGAACTCAAACTGTGAAAATAATTGGGATCCACTCTTTTCTGAGAGAAGGTTTTGAAGGGAGCGTCAGGGGGCACTGGTCACCCAGGAGTCACGAGTAAAGGGCACAGCTTCTGCCAGGGGGATGTGTTTCGTGCGTCCCGCTCCCCACTGGCCTGTCTGCTTCAGGCCCCGGGGGACTGCACCCCTTTCTTCCTGGGGTAGCTGTCTTCTTCCTCTCCAGACCTCATGCCCCTATCTACCTCCGTGTCGGACTTTCAAAATAGCTCCGTGCTCTCTGTAGTGCAGCTGCACGAAACAGTCAACAAAAACCCCATCTTTTGACAAAATTCCTACTTGGAGAAGCAAAAAATAAATATTTTGGCATCTTGAAAGTTAAGACTTCATAGTTCTGTTTAATAGAGCAGTTTCCGGGGTGCCTGGATGGCTCCGTCGGTTAAGCATCCGACTTCGGCTCAGGGCATGATCTCACAGTTCGTGGGTTCGAGCCCCGCGTCGGGCTCTGTGCTGACAGCTCGGAGCCTGGAGCCTGCTTCGGACTCTGTTTTCCTCTCTTTCTGCCCCTCCCCCACTTGTGCTCTGTCTCTCTCCCTCTCAAAAAAAAAATGAATAAATTTTTTTAAAAAATGAAAATAAAAGAGCATTTCCCTACAGGCGCCTGGGTGGCTCAGTCGGTTAAGCGTCCGACTTTGGCTCAGGTCATGATCTCCCAGTCTGTGAGTTCGAGCCCCACATTGGGCTCTGTGCTAACAGCTCAGGGCTGTTATGCTCAGCGTTTCCCCTCTTGGATAAAAAGGTTGAGGAGGCGACAATTTCCCACAGGCTGTCTCGTGACTAGCACCCACGCTGGACAGCCAAGATGCAGCAGGCTGGGAAAACCCAGGCACTTGTGGACAAGTCTACAACGGGCAATATGATGGCCAAAAAGCACCTGGAGGTCAATCCTGACCACCCCATTGCGGAGACGCTACGGCAGAAGGTGGAGGCAGGGAAGAAGGACCAGGCTGTCAAGGTGCTGCTGTTTGAAACGGCGTTCACTTCTTCTGGCTTCTCACCTGAGGATCCCCGGACCCACTCCAACCGCATTTACTGCACAATCAAGCCAGGCCTGGGGACAGAAGACGATGAAGTGACAGCAAAGGAACCCAGTGCTGCTGTTCCTGACAAGATCTGCTTCTTTGAGGGTGATGAAGATGCCTCTTGCATAGAAGAAGTAAATTAGTTTCTACCTGTAGACCTTGTGCCCTCTGTATGGTGTCTCCATGGCTCCCCAGCAACCTTCAGTGACCCCGGTTTACCCAGTTTCCTCTGCTGATGTCTAGTGGTTTTTTATCTCCTGTCTTTGAGGCAGCATATAAGGGCCTCAAGCTGTATCCTTGCCCATATTTGACAGGGGTTTGGATGTGTACCGTGGGTTTAAAAAAAAATTCTACTCTGAAATTAAAATATGTAAAATAAAGAAGATACAGTTTTGTACAAAATAATAATAATAAAGGAACATTTCCCCTAAAGCAGCCAGGTCCTGATACTCCTTGCCTTTGGCTTAGATTTCCTAAGGTCTAGGTTTCAGAAGCTCACATAGCCACTGCCCTGCTTACCTGTAATCGGGAACTCCAGGGGTCACTGGATTCAGGCATGGCTGGATCCAGGGGCTCTGTGTCTATTTCTCTTCACCTCATGACCCTGCTTTCCTCTCAGGCAGGCTTTCTCCCTGTGTAAAGATACCTTCTGGAAGCCTGAGGCACACATGGTGCTGACAGCTTGGGATCCTAAGGAGGTCCCTATGTGAATCTCTTCCAACGTCCATACACCAAATCTTACAAAGGGACCCTGATTCGCCTTGCCTAGCCCCAATTCTCAGACCAGTCACTGTGGGCTAGAGGGTGGGATTCCATGGTCTCTAGGTGTAGATCCTGTGCCCATCACTGTCATCTGGGAGCACGCAGGACACTGAGATGATCTCTCATGAGCTGTGGAATGGGGTGAGGACACCCGAAGAGAGGGCTCCTGCAGATTAATAAGGGCTGCCCACCCAGGAAGCAACTGGCCTGGTGTCCCTCTAGTGTTAAAAAGCAAAGTGTAATTCAACCTGGGGTCAACCCATGGTCCAGTGCTCTTCTCATCGTGTTACTGGCCCGTAGGGGATGTTGGGAGGCTCTTCTTGCAGCTCCGGTGTCTATGGATGAGGAATATAACGGGGTTAGGGTGAAAATGGTCAAGGTCTCGACCAAGATCTCCGGTAGCCATGATGTAATGGGCAGACCACTGCACTCAGCATCAGTGATGGAATTCTGCATTTACTCTGTATTTGGACGTTGCCACTTACTCTGTCATTGTGAAGTGTAGTTAACCTCTCTGACCCTGTTTCCTCATCTGTAAAGGGGGATACATTGCTCAGCAAAGCCTGGTTTGGCACGGGGGCTGAGGGACGGAGGTCACAGCCACGCCCTGGCCCTTGGAATGGACCTAGCAGGAGATGGACAGTGTGGGGCCCCCATCGCGGACCATACCTGTGGGGTCAGGGAGGGTTTGTGAGATTCAGCAAATAAAAATATAGGCTGCCCAGTTAAATTTGCATTTCATACCATTAATAATCCTTTTAGAGAGAGAGAGAGAGAGAGTAGGAGAAAGAGGAGTGGGGCAGAGGAAGAGAGAGAATCTAAAACAGGATGCATGCTCAGTGCAGTGTCCCATGTAGGGCTCAATCCCATGATCCTGAGATCATGGCCTGAACTGAAATCAAGAGTCAGACACTCAACCCACTGAGCCATCCAGGCGGCCCAACAAATACCTTTTTTTTTTTAGTGTATGTCTCATACAATATCTGGGATATTCTTATACTAAAGTTATTTATTTGTCTGAAATTCAAGTTTCCTATGTTTTATCTGGCAACAGTAGGTCAGGGGCAGGTTTACGTCTGAGGATCCCATTGGTTCGGGCTGATGAACCTGATCCCAGGGGTGCAGCTTACCCAGAGCTCTAATTACACCAAAAAGAATTCGTCTTTTCTCTGTCTCCTGGCTTTCTTCTGTTTTGCTTCATTCCCAAGTGATGGGAAGGTGGCCACCAGATCTCCAAGCTCTCTTTCCCACAGTTTAGCAAACCCAATGGGAAAAGCCTGCCGCCTTCCCATATTTCCAGCAGAAGTTTCAGGCCTGACTCTCATTGGTCCAAATCGAGTCACATGCCCTTCCCTGAACCAATCACTGTGGCCTGGGAAGATGAAGTCTCCTGATTGGCGAGGCCTGGGTCATGTGCCCACGCTGTTCCGCTTACTCCACATGGATTGAAAGTTGAGAAGTTCCCTTAAGGAGAACTGGGGTGCCGTCCCCACAAGAGGAAATAGGATGGGCTGCTGAAACCAGCAGGTGCCCTCAACGGGGCATCCACATTCTCCTGACTGAAGCCCTGCTTCAAGGGGCAGAGTCGGCTGAGCCCATGCAGCCCGCCTTCTTGCTGCTTACGGAGAGGTCTGGGGATTACAGACAACACAGGACTGGGATGAATCCTAGCTCTGAGCGACCTTGGGGCAGTTCTTTTACGGCTCTGTGACTCAGTTTCCTCATTTGTAAGTCAAGAAGAAGCAGCTACAAGCTGATCGTGTCCTCAAGCAAGCAGCGTGCCTAGCCCTGGGGCCGGCAGGTGGCCAGCCCTCAATACATGACAGGTCTTACCTTTCTGGGGGTTCTGGCCCCAGGTGAGAGCCTTTTAAGGGAGAAATGGCAAAGCTCTGGCCTCTGGATTGTCAGAGAGCACCCCCTTTCCGTATTTGGGTGGGTAAAATGTTTGAATGGCTCTAGCCCACCTGCTGTACCTACCATTGAGGCAATTTAGCAGGGGTGGGGTGAGCAGGTCGCCCAGAGGGCTTGAACATGTGTACCCCAGCCCCAGTGGCAAGTCACACGTCAAAGTCATGCCGAGAGGCACATGGACCAGAATGGCGCAGGAGGGGACCTACAAAGGGGACCCGTGCTGGGTTTTTAAGCAGCCAAATAAGCCCTGAGGTTATCTGTCTGCAGTCTACGCATGCTTGAAATGCCTTACCATGCCTCTGTGCCTTAAGTTTTAGACTTTCATCCTTTTCGAGATAAAAGTATTTGTGGGAGGGGTTCAACTTTATGCAGTTAATAACTGTTGACACCTCTTTGCGACTGAGGGAGCCGAGAACAAGATTTATAAGGGAAGAGAAAGAAAGAGAGAGAGAGAAGGGGGTACTGGGTAGGAAAGGAGGTGGGTTTAGGCCCTACTGGTGGGAAGAATCATTAGCAAGGGGAGGCTGTGCCTGCCTCCTCCATCCAGCACTGGCCCAAGGGGCCAGCCACTCACACGGCCCTGCTGTTCCCTGTTTCCTAGGATTGGGTCAATGTGGGCAGCTTTGGAAACATTCAGAACAAGGTGAGAATCCTGACTTTGTCCCTTAAACACAGTGTTTGGCCTCGGCAAGTGACTTAACCTCTCAGAACCTCAGTTTCTTCATCCGTTAAATGGGGATTCTCTGCCTCCTCGATAGGGTTAGTATGAGAATTCGTGAATTATATTTCAAGACCCTTTGGCCTATCAGCTTAGACTTTCCAAAGAGCAGTTGCATTGTTCTAGATATTTCCATGTTCTCATGCAACCCCACCCGAGGGATTCCCCCACCATCCCTGAGCCCCAGCCCGGACTTCAGAGACAGAACCAGGCGGCGCATCAGACTCTTGAGGACAGGCTTCTGGGGTCGGGTCCTGGCCTGGACTTCACCACGGGGTCCCCCAACTCAGGAGGCGTCTTTACCTCCAGCACCCCCACCCCAAGCACCGCCATTTGCCTGTCAAGGAACTTGGGTCCATGTAGAGCTCAGACAATAGCAGCTTTGTTCTTCATTAAAGAATCTTAATTGACTGAAGAAGAAAAAAAATCTGAGCTCTTCCTTAAGAAGCTCATAATTTAATAGGTGAAATGTCAGAGAAAATCAATGCCAGGCCGTTTCCTGGCGGGCCTCATTATGCCGTCCATTAAACAACTTTTATGTTTTGTTTATAGTTGCTCGTTCCCCGCCCCCCTCCCCCGCCTCTTATTCTACCCCCGCCTTCTAAAAAAATTTTATAATGTTAAAAAGGGACATGGGCTGAGAAACCAAGTTACAAGAAACCTACTGGCTGTCCCTGGCAGGGCTGGGACAATCCGGCCACCACAGAAAAGGCGATGTTCCCAGGAGCAGACGCCGCTGAGGGCTGGGCCCAGCCGGGTGGGCGCAGGGTCAGCACATTCTGAGCATTTTGCAGATTCGGAAGTGTTTTCTGAGGTAGAAAGGTCCTCATTTATTGGGTGATGGTTAGGAAGGTCCTGGAAGGGACGGAAGAGCAAGTGGAACTTGCAAATCTCCCTTTTCCCTTGAGAAGAGAAACTCCAGGCCCCACCAGGACCTGGTGGGTCAAGAGAGGGGCTCGCCGGATGTGGTGCTGTTTATGGTCCTGTAAAGGGGCGGCTGTGCACGCAAAGGAAAGTCTTAAGACGTGAGGTCGCCGGTGCGATCAGCTGGGTCCGGCTTGTTCCCAGCCATGCTCTGGCCACGAGCGTGACCCCTCGGGGGGGACATCCCCCTGTGAGAAATGACCCAAGTTGAAGATGAGGCTGTCCCCAACTTGGCAGTCTTGGACCTCGGTCAAGGCAGTAGGCAGAGGTCAGTCTTCCTAGATGATGTGTTCGTGCTTGGCACCCCCCACTTCACCTCGGGACTCTGCCAACCCATCAGGGTCTGGACCAGCTCCTGCCAGCCTATCAGGAGAGAAAAAGTCTCCTTTCCAGAGAGGGAGGAAGGTCTCCGAGTCTTAGTATAGGTTCCCCAGAAGCTGACCCTCAGACAAGAACCCAGTGCCAGTAGTCGGTGGAAGCTGATCCCAGGAAGCACCAGCAGAGGAGTGGGAATCAAGAGAGGAAAAAGAAGGGCTTCAGTAAAGGGCGCATTAGCCAGCTGATGATCACCACTGCGGCGACTGGGGCTTCATTATGGAAACTGTGTAGAACATATGCCCCAGGGAAGGATGCAGTTTCTGGAGTCAAAGAATCCCCTCCCTCTCTACTCCAGGCACAAAGATGCAGGGATGGAGTGTGGAGGGCACGTGATAGGAGATGGCCCCTGTGAGCGCAGAGGGCTGGAGGTCCCCTCACTGTGTTCCTTGCCTGCGCGGCAGCCCGGAGCTCAGCCCTCGAACCCTTAGCCTCCTCGATCCCTTAGCCTCCTTGATTTGTAAAGTGGATCTCATCATTCCTACCTGTGGCCTGTGCCGTGGCCGTAATGGTGGTCTGGCGTTGTGGTGAGCTCCTTGTATGGACTGAAGTGTTTCTCCCCCGCTCCCCAAATTCATTAGTTGAAGCCCTGACCCTTGATGTGACTGAATTTGGAGACAGGGCCTTAAGGTTAAATGAGGTTATAAGGGTTGGGCACTCAAGCAGCAGGATTGGAGCCCTTAGGAGAAAAGGAGAAGACATTAGAGGTCTCTGTCTCTCCCTGTCTTTCTGTATCTCTGTCTCTGTCTCTCTCTTCCCTCTCTCCCCCCACACAGAGGAAAGGCCGTGTGCTGACGGAGTGAGAAGGTGGGCAAGCCAAGGCAAGAGGCCTCCCCGAAACCCACCTCGACGGCACCTTGATCTCAGACTTTCCAGCCCCCGTAACCGTGAGAAAATGAATTTCTGTTGTTTAAGCCCGCCAGCCAGCCTGTCACCTTCTATGACGGCGGCCTGAGCTAAGACACTCCTGGACCTGGCAAGCAGTCGGCGGGGATGCGCATCCTACCGCCGTGTACACGTGAAGCTGTAGGACCTTGGGAAGTTTTTTACTTTCTTCAGTTTCCTTCTCTGTAAAATGGGAGAATAACGACACCCGCTTCACTGGTAAGCTGTCCCGCCACGACTCTCGTCTCGGCGGCTGGTGTCACAGTCAGCGGCGGCCGAGGGGGCAACTCTGCGGATCCTGGCTGGGTCCTCCCGTTCCCAGTGGTCAGCTGACTGTGAGCCGGTGGTTGGGTCACAGCCGTCATCACACGCCTCACTACAGGCACCCCACGCGCGCAGAGAGGTGCGTCCCACCCTCCAGCGGGCCGGCCCGGGCTTCTGTGCCCAGCGGTGACCGAGTTCCTTGGGAGCAAGGGGAAACAGCCGGGCCTCCCGAGGCCTAGGCCTGGACTGGCACTGAGTCGCTTCTATCACATTCTGTTGGCCAAAGTGAGAGTCCCAGGCCAGCCCAGATTCGAGGGGAGATAGGATGGACCCCACCTCTGCATGGGGGTTGCTGCAAAGCCATCGCAAAGGGCAGAGATTCGGGGAGGCCATCAGCCGGGGACCGCAAATGCGATCGCTGCACTCAGACGGTGTTTGGAGGAGGAAATGCGGGTGCCCGGAAGGGCGATGGCTGAAAGGGTGCTCCCTGCCGTCTTCGCGAACGAACCGGGAATCCTCAAGATAAGACCGGATGCCCTTGGGTCAGGAGCCAGAACCCACTTATTTCAAAGCCACAGCTTTTGCTGACTCAAACCTTCCCCTAAGAGGGTGAGCCCAGGGATACATCTCTCTCTCTCTTACACACACACACACACACACACACACACGTGCACGCACACACGCACTTGACACGTTCGTATGCAGACACGCACGGACGAGCTGCTCGTACACACCGACATCCACAGGCACACGTGCCCATGGAGCACAGACGCGCCTCACTTACACGCGGGTGCAGATACAAGTGTGTCCCACCGGGCCCAGCCGCCCTTGCCTCAGCTTCTAACCTCCGCACAGCTGTATGCCCTCTGGGCTTTTGGGAGGACCTCTTGGAAGGGGCGAGAGGAGGAGAGGGCAGGGGGGTGGGTGGCAGGCACGATCAATGTTCTTGTCTGGCCCCAGTGCCTGCCAGGGCCTGAGGAACAGCAGACCCAGGTTGGCATTCGTGCCCATGGGGCAGGTCACAGGGTGCCTTAAAGATGTAAGGCGGGGGGGAGGGGGGGAGGAGTCCCAGCGGGACAGGGGGCCCTCGCCAGCTCGGGGCCCAGGCCCTGAGGGCCAAATGCTCCCTTCAGCAGCTCCCCAAAAGGGGAGGCTGATTGCAGCTTCCTAGACCGTGCTCATTAGCAGGCAGTTTGAGGTGACAGTCGTGGCGAGAGCCTCCACCACTTTTTACGTCACTTAGACCGTATTGCAGCCTCTTGGCCGCAGGGCAGGCCCCAAGCTGCCGCGGCCCAGGGTAGAACCGGGGAAGGCGGCAGGCTTCTGAGGCTCAGTCTTCCACCTCTGAGATGCCCGGCAAGCAGCCGCAGACCTTGCTGGGTCGTGAACGACGGCTTTTGAAGGGTTTCGTGTTTTCTGGGCTTCTGCCTCCTTGGGGTGCAGTCCCTCTGGGTTTGAGATGTGCTGGGGGCAGAGCTTGTGCTCCAGAGGTGGAGAGAGTCGTCTGTGACCTGAGGACCCAGGCCTCAGCGGAGAGACTCAGATTTGCATATCTGCACCCAGGGACCGGTCTACACACCTCCAAGAAGGAAACCTTTGGGTCCACGGGGAGCAAGGAGGGGGGTGGTGGGCAGCTGTGACTATCTCCGGTGGGCAAGTCCGCGAGATGACCTGCAATTACCTTTGTGTTCCTGTTCTTGTCCTTGGTGGTGGGGGGTGGGTGATGGTGTGTGGGCAGACTTTCCTCAGGGATCAGCAAAGTATGGCCCAGAGGCCAAATCGCACCTGCCGCGTTTTTGTCAATAAACTTTTACTGGAACACAGTCATGTCCACTCTATACGTGTTACCTACTTTCACACTATAACCGAAGAGAGTAGTTGGGACAAAGCCCCGATGGCCTACAAGGCTGAGAACTATGAGCTATTCGGTCCTTTATAGAAAAAGTTTGCCGATCCCTGAGAAGAACAACCCGGGTTCCAGAATGAGAAAGCCCGGGGATGGAACCCCCCCACTTGCTAGCTCTGTGACCTTGGGTAGGTCACTTAACTTCTCTGAGCCTCAGTTTCCCCACACGTAACCTCATAGGGTTGTGCAGGGGATTGTAGCTCTCGGCCCGGTGCCGGGCACGTAGGTGGGCAGGTGGTGTTTCTCGGTAAATGGCAGTGTGTGTTCAGCGTCTTGCCGGAGGCTCTTGCAAGTCAGGGTTTCCGCAGGCGCCCTGGCAGGGGAACTTGATAAAAATGCAGTCCTGAGCCCCCCCGCAAGCCTGCTGAGCCAGCTCTGCAGAGCTGGTGGGCTCCCCGGGTAATACAGCCAAAGGGGGGCAGGGCCAGCGTGGAGGCGGGTGTTGCTTAGGGCCAACAACTCATCCCTGTTTGCTTGGGACTAACCAGGAAAGTCCCACGCAAACCTGGATGAGGTGGTCTGGTCGCTGGAAGTGGCTCATGATACTCGCTATCCAGTGAGGTGGCCTGGCGGGCAGGGGCTTGGGCCCCCCCATCCCCAGCCCTGCTCAATCCAAGAGGCTTGCCCCAGGTCCCACAGCCACCAGGGTCAGCTCTTCGGATGCAGAGGGAACAGCATCACAACATTGACGGCGCCCCCCTCTCCTCCCCGCCCCGCTCTCCTCATCTCCTTGTTAAGCGTTTTCCCACCATTTTGGGGTCTCAGGCCTCCCACGCGCCCACGGAGACTGACTCTCCGGAAGGGATGAGCAGTCAGTTACTGACACCTTAAAAGAATTCTAGCAAGTTGCCACCTTTCCGAGGAGCTTGAAGCTTGAAGTTTGAAGCTTGAAGCTTGAATCTTCGTGGTTAAGAATGAAAGGGGTGATTTGATTTTGGTGGGGAGACATTTATGCAGTTAGGTGGCGGGAGCTGGAAGGAGATGTCTGGATTCACACGGAGCAGTAACACCTATTCTTACAAAGCCCCCGCCCCCGGGAACCCTGGGAGAAAGTCAGGGGGGTGTCCTCTCACCCCCCAAGGGATCCCCGGGGGCCCTGAGCTGCCCTGGCCAGCCTTTGTCTTGACTCCCCCGGGAACGGTGAAATCTTAGCTTTTGAGCCAGGAATATTGTTTTGAAAAAATGAAACGCCCAAAGAGTCCCTACAGTCCCCAAACCTCATTTTAAAGGGATTATAGCAGCTGGCTTGTAAATCCTGTTTCTTAGGTGGGGGGCTTAGAGCGGGGCTCAGGCAAGGACCGGGGTGGGGAAAGAAAGGAAGGTCATTTCATTTCCTGGAGAGGAAAAGCCCCGGTTTTCCCCGCTGCCGTGCCTGGGACCCGGCTCGCTGTCTCCTCTGGGGAAAAGGGAAGGGACAGGAAGGGTCCCGAACTTGGAGTCAGGCAAGGAGGGCTCTAGTCTTCCTTTCGCCTTCGATTCACGGCCGACCTTGGAGTTGCCCTCTGGAGCTTGGTCTTCTGAGTGACGAGGATTTGAAATGAAAGCGGAGTTTTACCATCCTCCTTTCTTTTCTTATGTTCCAGGAAGGGGTCCCCTTCCTCTGGGCTCCCCACAAGGGCAGGTGGATAAAAGGAGAACCGGTCAAAATGCTTTGTCCGGGGAAGGTGGGGAGCTCTCTGGGGGCAGCTGCGTGGCTGAGAGTCTTCAAAAGCTTTAATTAAAAAAAAAAAAAAAAAAAAGGCTTGGGGGGATGCCTAGATGGCTCAGTTGGTTGAGTGACTCCTGATTTTGGCTCAGGTCATGATCTCACGGTTCATGGGATAGAACCCCACGTCAGGCTCCTCGCTGAGCGTGGGGCCTGCTTACGATTCTCTATCTCTCCTCCTCTGCCCCCTCTCCCGCTCACGGTCTCTCTCTAAAATTAAAAAAAAAAAAAGTTTTGTTTTTTTGGAGGGGGGGGGAAGGTGGAATCGGGCTCGTGATTTGACACCTGCCAGGAAGAGGGCCCAGGGGAAGGACAGGTAGAGAAAGGATTTTAGGTAACTTTTGTGCAATGTAAGTCCCCTCCACTGGGCCCCCCCGCCGAAAAACTTCAGTTAATGCAGACCAACCATCACAGAGTGTTAGGGTCAGAGTAGCAGTTCTTTCGGACGAGTGCTTCTGCAGAGGCAGTCCTCGTGGAAAGAACGGGAAGACCCATTGCTATCTGCCTGGTATTTCTAGACTACCAAGAATGGTCCAGACCAGTGCTGCCCTGAGTGTGGGGGTGGAACCACTAGTGATTCGTGAGATGATTTTGGGTGGCACCCCCGCGATCTTGAGAAAATTGCTATTTATTCATTTAAACGGGTCGCGGGAGAAAATAACCCATGTGTCACACCTGCCAATCTGAGGATTTTATTGCTTAGGACACGGTCGAAAGAGGCACGTATGTGAATACACTGTGGGGTGACTCAAAGGGACTGTTAAATGGTGCTCTGACCACGGAAAAGGTCCAGAGAAGCCCTTCGTGGGACAGGACCTTGGGGGGCATCAGCTGGCCCACCCCCAGAGGACCTGGCTCTGTGTCCACCCCTACCTACCGTGAGGTTATAAGCCTCTTCCCCAAACATCCAGCCACATCTTCGGGGCAGTAGGGAGAGCTGGGGAGGAATCAGAAAAAGTGAGTAAAGAGAAGGCGTCGATCCAATGAACGGTTAAGACAGTTGGATTGGGACGTTTTAAACCAGACCGAACAAAAGTCAGCTTCCTTCTCTCCCTCTCCCCCTTTCTCACCCCCTCCTTCCTTTCCTCCCTGCTTCCCTTCTACCCGCTGGGTGCAGGCTCATATGGGAGTTTAGAGTAATTTTAGAGAAATAAACTACACACGCTTGGCATCCTTGCCCCACCCAGAGGAGTAGAGCTACTGGGTGATCGATCCTCACACACAAAGAATATTAACCAAATTAAATACATTTTTGGTCAATAACTTCCTATGGCCCTTTCTTGGATAGTCCCCTTACACGTGCAAATGTGAGATTCGGAGAAGTCCTGCTCTCCAAAAGAATACACTTGACTATGAGCATTTCTCAAGTGCATCTGACTCTGGTATGCTACTTCTGTGCAGCACACGTTCATATCCAGCATAATTCATTCTCAAAGACCCCATTTTGGGAAATGCTGGACTGGAAGCTGGTGAAGGTGTCTTCCTTCGTGGCAATGTAGGCGCTGGTGATCGAGAAGCCCCTGGAGACAGCTGCCTCCCGGGCCAGCCTCTCCTGGGTGGGCGAGAGGGTTGGTTATGCCGCAGGGGCTTCCGGCCAAGATCTGGCCCCCACTCCATCCCTGTCTCCGGCAGAGAGAAGTCAGAGTGACCTGCCAGTCGTGGGGTGGGGTTTTTAGAGCTCCCAACGAGTTTCCAAAAAATGCCTTCCCTCTGCCCAGGCTTCCTCTTGCCTCTGTTATTAGGATTAGAAAGAGAACTACAGCAATAAAAATACAAAACACCAAACAACAAAAACCCTGAACTGAACAATACCCCAAGCCACATCAGAGGAGCAGTTTCCCTGCTGGCCCCCCGCCTGCACAGTCTGGTTGTCTGGGTACAGCTCCGAGCTCCGCCCCATGGTCAAGAACAGCATATTCTCTAGGGGCCTTGGTTTCCTCAACTCTTTCCTCCTTCTGGGCCACCCTCCTTGGGTGGTGTGAATGAGTTGGAGGGTAAGGCAGGCCCCATGGTGAAATCCCAGCCTTAAGGTGGTTGGACGTTCTTTATTTAAATGTTCAAAATGATGAACAACCTGAATGCCGTATTCATCACAATTAGTAAATTAACATCTGTTCAGCATTTGACAGTTTACAAAGCAGTTATATGGTCATTCCTAAGAAAAGCCCGTGAAATTAATGGTGCTTCTCCACTCCATCAATGAGGAAACAGACACAGAGGAGGATGAATAGCTTGCCCAAGGTCACAAAGTGGTGTGAGACATAGCCGGGACTTGAACTTAAGTCTCCTACTTTTAAACTGGGCATTATTATAGAGCAGAAGATATGATCCCCACCATTGAGAAATTTCTGTCCTGCTGAGAAAATGAGGCTGGTTTCATACTATTTTTTGTTGTCTGTTTTTTGGATGTACGTGAATAAATCATTCTATGAATATTGGAGACGCTGTCTCACTCAAGAGACCTGCATTCTTGAGGAAAAAAGAAAACCTCATGGGATGATGTGGTTAAGAGAGGCTTTCTAGAGGAGGTAGACCCAGGGCCTTAAAGAATAAACTAAACACAAGAAAAGTGTCTGACAAATCAGTCATTCACACCATAGTGTAAAATCCATTTGGTGTCCCATTTCTAACTGTAGGACAAAAACAAAGCTCTCTTATTCGTTCATTTACTATGACATTTTGAGCCATTACTGTGTGGCAACCCCAGGCGAGGTACTGATACCAGCTTGTCCCAGGGAATAGGCTCTTCAAGATCAAATGTGAAGAGGAAGGAGGCACCGCTCCCCAAACCAGAGAGTGACAGAGCAGGAGCTACACCCGGCTCTCAACTTATGTTCTCAACCCACTTCTTTCTATCAAAATGGCTGATCTGGCCTGGGAAGCAGTGTCCAGAGCTCAGACATGGCTGAGGACTCAGATGCTGGGCCTAGGGTTTAGGTGGGAGGGGCATGAAATCCCGAGAACCCAGGATTTGAGCCTCAGGAGGTGGAAGTCTGCCGTTGGAGCAAGAGGGAACAGGCGTCTAAGTGCCTGGGGCACTGAGAAGGTGGACGGAGAGTTCTAGAGTACAGATGAACGAAACCACAGAAGGTCAAGAGGTGGACAAGTGGAGCAGGATCCATGGAAGACTGAGGCCTGGGGAGCAGAGCTGATGAGGCCCTTGGTCAGGATGGACAATTAGCAAGTGAATTGTGTTTCTAATTGTATTTCTGGTCTCAACTTGCTCATCTAGTAAGTGAAATGATAGTATATGGGATATTGCTTTTAAAAAGCAAAATGAACTTGCTATTGAAAGTGATTTATGAAACCTCCTTAGGGGCTGTTAGTGAGCCTTTGCACATGCTGTTCCCTCTGCCTGAAATGCTTTCTCCACACCTCATGTGGCTACTCCTTTTCAGGTAGGGCTAGGTTCAAAGATCACCAACTCAAAGAGTCGGTTGACGGCCACCCCATCTCAGGAAACATCCCCATCTACACCAGTCTCTCCCCTCAGCCACTGTATTTTCTTTATGGTCTTTGACAATGTGAAATTGTCTTCCTTCTTTCTCACTTTTTTGAGTTGTAATGTCTATTTTATTAAAGACGTATGTGGCTTTAAAAGTCAAAGTTTGTATCAAAACCCAGCAATCTCCTGCTGCCCCCCTTTCTGCTTCTCAGAAGCAAGCATTTTTACTTCTTTTGGCAGCTAATCTACTTGCATATTTGTACATAATTTGCTTGTATTAAAAGTTCTTGATTTTTGTGTTTTATTCATAATCCATAGTCCCTCTACTGACGGTTTAACTTTTATGCACACATATAAATGTGCATGCACACACAAAGCATCCTTTCCCTCCTTCCTCCTTGGGTAATTTATCACAATTGTTGGTAATGTTCATTATTCAACCCTTTATGATCATAATGATGTAAGGATTGCTCATGGATAAGCCATGTGAAATAATATAACTGTTTGTGTGGTGTTATTGCAGAGGGACCCAAGTGTTTATTGGGAATTCCTCAAATCAGTATCTCTGGGTCTTTCTGCGCACCTCTTTCAACATGTTTCACTCATTTATACCCCTTGTGTTTATGGAGCATCTACTATGAGCTTGGCATTGTGGAAGACCTTGGAAAGACAGTGACAGACAAGGCAGATAGAGCCCCTGTCTTCAAGGAAATACATCTAAAGTGTGAGCTGTTACAGTCAGGTAGGGTGAACATTTAGAGAGAAAAACAGACACTACTCTCTGGGGGACTGAAAGAGTAGTGATTACAATGCCATCTGATGGCCAGTGGAGATTAAACTATCTTACTGAGGATAAGCCTGGCTGGAGAGTGGAGTGTCTTGGGCAGAGGAGAAATCATGTGCAAAGTCTGGTGTATTAGTTAGCTATTGCTGCATAACAAATACTCCCTTTCAGTTAGTGGTTTAAAACAACATCTGTTGTCTGAGGGTAAGGAATCTGATCATGGTGAGGCTGGTCCTCTGCTCAGGGCCTCTCCTAGGCTCCTATCAGGCTATCAGCTGGGGCTGAGGTTATCTGAGGGCTCATCTGGGCACGGATCTGTTTCCAAGCTCACTCAATTGGATTTTTGCAGGATTTGCCTCCTCCTGGGATGTTGGACCAAGGGTCTCAGTTCTTCCCAAGTGGTTGGCCCTATTGGCTCCTTGCCACATAGACATCTTCACAGGACAGCTCACAACATGGCAGGTGGCTTCATCAGAGTGCACAGGTAAGGACAGAAGACAAAAGCTACTGTCTTCATTACCTGATTTTGGAAGTGGCACCCACCACTTTTGCTGGCCAGAGGGTCAGAAGGGGTCCTGGGTCCAACCCATCGTCAAGAGGTGTGGACTCCACAGAGCATGAGTCCCGGGAGGTGGTGACCTCTGATCACTGGGAGCCGCTTTAGAGGGACCTTCCATAACTGGGATGAGAGCCTGGGGTGTTTGGCTGGGGCACACATACCCACAGAGCTGGGACCAAGAATGTGCAGGGGAAAGTGGTGGGTGGGGGTCTAGAGAGCCAGACAGTGGCACTGAAGCTTTCTTAGCAGGTAGTTTGAGCTCAGGCTATCATAACAGAACGCCGTTGACTGGGGGCTTAGACAATAGACAGCCATTTCTCACAGTTCTGGAGGCTGTGGAGTCCAAGATCAAGGTGCTGGCAGATTCAGTTCCCTGGTGAGCAGCCTCTTCCTGGTTGGCAGATGGCCACCTTCTCTCTGTGACCTCATGTGGTGGAGACACAGAAGGAAAGGCGGCAAGCTCTTGGTATCTCATAAAGGGACCAATCCCACCATGAAGGACCCAACTCATGACCTCATCAAAACCTAATTACCTCCCAAAGACCCCACCTCCCAAACCATCACTCAGGGGGTAGGGCTTCACGCGTGAAGTTTAGGGGAACACAATTCAGCCCACAGAAGTAGGTCAGGTTCACTCTCAGACGCACAGTTTTTGGAAGACAGAGGCATCAGACTACAGGATAGGGATGAATTTGGATGAAAGGAAGTGGGAAGCACAGATTGAGGAGGGGTAGCCAGTGAGGCTTGGGAGGGAACCGGGGGCCGGGTGGTAGTGTGACGTCTAAGGAGAGGAAGCATTTCCAGGAGGGCACAGGTCTGGCCCATGGGTCTGACCACTCTAGTCCAACCTCCTTGTAAGTTGTCTCCTGGTAAAGATATCCATGGCTCAAAATCCCTGAAAAGCAACCACATGACTCCAGCCCCCTCATTTGTAGCTGAGGAAACCGAGCCCCAGAGCAGCGATTTCTGTGGGGAACAGGACCGTCTGGGGTTGACAGGCTGAAGGCCACGTTTTAGTGCCATGGTTTCCAGGTCCAGTCAAGCGAGAAAATTTGGGTTCTGCCCGTTCTTAGCACATGACGGAAAGCTCCTGATTCTGTATGTGGGAGAGGCCAGGAGAGAGACGGGCAGGAATGGAGAGAGATGTCTCTTTCTGAGCCTTCCGGAACATGAGCTGATGGGGGCTCCAGGGGAAACGGGGCCTGAGCGAAGGACCGGCTTTGGTGATGTTAATTGTTCTCCTTTTGGGGTTCCTGGCCACAAGTCCCCGTGCCCAGCCCAGATTAAAGCTTCATGTTGTTGCAATCCGGGCCTCCAGTGAAGCGACTTCTAACAATGCAAAACCACGAATGAGGCAATCCTGATGGAAGGCGCGAGTCCCCCGCCCTGGACCCCTCTCTTGGGTCTTGGCTTTGAAATCCCATCCGGGCGGGCGGGGAGGGGCGGGTGGTGCCATGGCCCCGACTGGCTGAAAGCCCCTCTCCACGGTGCTGGTGTTCCAGGACCAACCATGGGTGGGGAGCACTCCCTGGATGGAGCACGGCGCCTCCCCGACCTCCTGCTTTTGCCCAGGCTGCACTGCAAAGCTCACTGTCTTGGCAGGGGGGTTCGTCCTTTCCAGGAGTCAGATCCCACCCTGGGAACCTCGCTGGCTGGGGCCGCCTTGCCAAGTTGCACAAGCGTTTACCACACGCAGGCAGGCCGGGAGCAGCAGGGACACCGGGCTTCCTGCTCCCCAGAGGAGCAGGGGCAGGAGCCGCTGTCATTCTGTGGCACCCGGGCCTGGCGGGAGGCCAGGGCGACACCTCAGGGACCCCTTCCCGCACCCCACCCGGCCCACCCAGCCTTGCCTTAGAGCTGCTGGGCTGCTGGGCATTATGAGCTGGAGGAAAGCGGGGCCCTGTGCCAACGCCCCACCTCCGAGCTGGGAAGGAGGAAGGGGACGCGTCTATACAGAGCCTCTCAGCACTGACACGGGTTGTGCCCTGACCCTGTGCCCCAGGCCAGCTGCCCTCTCACTGCCTGGGAACCTGGAGCAGCACAGGGACGCAAACCAACCCAGGTGGGGTTGAGGAGGCCTGGTGACCCTGACGTTGAGTATAGGAGGGAAACTGAGACCCGTGACAAGGGGTCACTTTGCAGACCCTCGGGGAACTCATGTCTGATTCACAGCAAGAGGCCTTTCAGCCAAGGGACCAGTGAAGGAACCTGTCCCCAAGTAGTTTTCCTGGCAAAGGGCCATGGAAGCTTCTAAACCTTCTGAAAGATGCTCCAAATATTCTCGTGTGATTCAGGGCGGGGAAATGAAAATACATTCAATATGCATGAAACACATCGCAGTCAAGATATATTTAACTTTTCAAGAACTCTGTGCAATAGGTAATACTATTGTCCCGTTCTTACAGTTGAGGACACTGAAGCCTAGAGAAGCTAAGGGATATTTTTAAGGTCACGCTGACAATAAGGACAGAGCCGGACTCCAGCCCAGGGCTGTCTGCTGGCACATTGTGCCCCTGTCCTGCTTCTCCTCGGCCACCAGCTCCCCCAATGGCCACGTGCCCCAGAGCAGATGCCCCAGGAGTTCCAGATCCTTCCCATCTTCCTGGGCTCCCGCCCCCGGGCCACATAGAGGAGGGGTTCGTTGGCAAGAAAGAGGCAGAGGTTCTCCTTCCCCGTTCTGCCAGTTCTGTTTGGTGCCCTGAGTCACAAGCCACGGCAGGCGTGCTGAGGCACCTGACCGAGGCTTCCGGAAGCCCGACCTCTGGTTTGGACCCAGCGTCTCTCAAGGTGCCTCTCCCCCTCCCGGAGTAGCTGCTGGCACAGTCCAGAAAGATCTCTGGGTTTCAGAAGCTACAGAATCCCGAGATGCAGCCTCCACACCTAAGTTTCTCTTTGTTGATTAACCACCCCTGTAGCACGTGTCTCACACACACACACACACACACACACACACCCTGCACATCTTTTTTATGCTCCTTGTTAGGTTCACAATCTTGGGCGAGTGACTTCATCTCTCTTAACCTCAGTTTCCTTATCTGTAAAATGGGAATAATCTCAGTACCCAATTCTCAGGGCTGTCACGAAGGCTAAATGCAGTGATGTGTCATTTTGGTTTTTAAAAAAAAAAAATTTAATGTTTATTTATTACTGAGATAGAGAGAGACAGAGCACGAGCGGGGAAGGGGCAGAGAGAGCCGGAGACTCAGAATCCGAAGCAGGCTCCAGACTCTGAGCTGTCAGCACAGAGCCCAACGTGGGGCCCGAACCCACGAACCGTGAGATCATGATTCCAGCCAAAGTTGGATGCCTAACCGACTGAACCACCCGGGCACCACATTCTTTTCTTTCCTCTTTGCCCCAAATCGAGCCCGTTGCCGGCATTCTCCACACACCGTCATCCTTTGGGGATTGTTTTAAGCCGCTATGTCTTAAGGGGTAATTTGTTATGCAGCAGTAGACAGCTACAAGTACACACCCTCTACTTTCCCCGGAGACCCCCAAGGCCAGAGAGAGAAAAAAACTGCCCAAGGTCCTATGGCCAGTGGTCGATTGGCAGACCAGGGGCTCTAACACAGCCTCTTGTCTTCTGGTGCTGTGCACTGTCCATCACACTTGGGGAAAGATGTGGAAGCAACCCCACTCCGTGCTTCTCATCCACACCAGGATCGTCACCATGCGTTCTCCGCCTCAGTTTCTTCATCTTTAAAATGGAGTGAATAATAATAACCAAGTGGAAGGACTGTAAATACCACGTGTAAAACACCTAATGCCTGGCAGATAGTGGGTGCTTAATATAGAGAAGTCTTCCTAGAAGAAAAGCCTCACCCAGCACCATCTGTCCTCAGCCTCCTAGGAAATCAGAGCTGCTGGTCAAAGGGAGGAGTCCTAAAACCATAAAGGGGCTCCCATGTAGGGGGCACATAAACGGGTGTGGCAGCCACAGAAGTGCCTCCTGGAAAAGCTGAGACTCAGTGGTGGGGCAGAAGTTCACGGGCAAGTTAGCCACAGCTGTTCCCCTCCAACGTGCCCCCCCTTGTCACCCAGATGTTTTGCAAGAGCAGAGAGAACCCTGGCTCATCCCGGGAACCGGGAGAGTGGAAGTCTGTTAAAGGGAAGCTGCCGTGTTAATCACTCCCCAGCAAGGCAGACCTGGGGCCTCGCCTCCACTTTCCGGCTGAGACACTGTGATACTTGCCCAAAGTTCACGCAGGTTAGTCGTCGTCATCACAGAACTAGCCCTGCATCCATTTTTATTTGAGCAGCTTTTATCTTTTTTTATTTTTATGTTTTTTTTAGGTTTATTTATTTCTGAGAGAGAGAGGGAGAGAGAGAGGGAGGGAGGGAGGGAGGGCCAGAGAGAGAGGGAGACACATATTCCGAACCAGGGGCTCCGGGCTCTGAGCTATCAGCACAGAGCCCGCTGCAGGGCTCGAACTCTGGAAGAGTGAGATCATGACCTGAGTCAAAGTCAGATTCTTAACCAACTGAGCCACCCAGGTGCCCCTGAAAGAATTTTAGACTTCCAGAAATGTTGCAAAAATGTACAGAGTTCCCACCAGCTTCCCGGGATGATAACATCTTACACAACCATAGGAAATGATCAAAACCAAGAAATTAACATTGGTACAAAATAGTAACTAAACTACAACATTGATTTGGATTTCTCCAGATTTTCCGCGAACATCCTTTGTTCGTGTGTTCTAGAAGCTAATCTAAGGACCCCACACTGCATTTGCCTGTCAAATCGTCTTAGCCTCCTCCAATCTATGGCACCTTCTCTCTGGCTCCCTCCTTTTGAAAACTGTGTAATATTCCACTCTGTGAATCGCCACGTTGATCCATCCATCGGTGAGCGCTGGGTTGTTTTTTGGGTTTTGCTCTCGTGACCAGTGCTGCTTTGAAGCCATTCATCTGTGTGCCCTGTCGTACAAGCCACAGGATTTTCTCTTGGGTGGGAACCAGGAGTTGAACCTCTGGGCTCACGGGCTTCCATGGTCCGCTTTCAGAGGTAATGCCAGACTTTTTCAGAGCGCTTGCTCCCATACAAGTCTACTGTCATCGTGAGTGGTCCGTGACCTTCTCCCTATGTGGGAGGGTCATACTTACTAACGTTTGCCAGTGGAGTAAGTGGCTGTGGGCTTGGTTGTTCTCAGTTCTTTGAATGTTCATTTATTTATTTTGAGAGAGAGGGAGAGAGAGAATCCTAAGCAGGTTCCACACTGTCAGTGCAGAGCCTGACCTGGAGCTCGATCCCACGAACCATGAGATCATGACCTGAGCTGAAACCAAGAGTTGGATGCTTAACTGACTGAGTCCCCCACGCCCTCTGCTCTCGGATCGTCGAACACATGCTGTGTTTCCGCCACTGGGGGCAAAGCTATCTCCCAGTGGGCGTGCCCTCTTTTCCACCCGGCTGCTACCTCCTGCTCCCAGGGGGGCCTTCCCCCCCCCTCTGTGCCCCCCCCATTCCATCTAGCACCTTGTTTTTACTCTGCCCATGGCGGCAGCTCTACAAGGACCATGATCGTATCACTCTTCCCTGTCCGGTTCCCCAGCAGGCACAGCGACTGGGTGGGACCACCACGCGTTATGTCAGTGAGTGGATGGGGCTCGCCGTACAGGATGCTTCCTATTGGGAATCACCCTGGCCCCACAGCCAGTAAAAGTAAAAGCTTCATCTGGTTTCCAAACCCCAGCCTCCTGTTTTCACCAGCAATAATTTGCTGCAAACCCTGCCAGCAAAGGGCAGACCATTTGGGATGCATAAAGCAAAATGGAATCACGTGTGAGATCTTTGGGATGGGCTGTGCTGCTCATCCCGTGTCCGGGGGGCCTTGGGGGCATGAGGCGAGGCCAGAGGAGGAGCTGGGTTGGTGAGAGAGAGGAGGTAAGGGAGAACATTCGTCTCCTTGCTTGTCTCCTTTCTCTCCATTTAAGAAATGTGGGGCGGGGGCGTGGCGGGGGGGTGGTGGTGCTCCTGGGCAGCTCAGTCAGTTGAGCATCTGACTCTTGATTTCAGCTCAGGTCATGATCTCGCGGTTCCTGACATTGAACCCTGAGGGCTGACGGCGTGGAGCCTGCTTGGAATTCTCTTTCTCCTCTCTCTGCCCCTTCCCTGCTTGCTCTCTCTCTCTCTCTCTCTCTCTCTCTCTCTTTATTTATTTATAGATACACATTTAAAAAAAGAAATGTGGGGCGGGGTAGACAGTGAGGGGGTTCAGGCCATGCAGATGGTCTTAGGGATCCCCCTTTCCAGTGATGATGGGGATCTCCTGGGCAGCCCCACTGGTGGAGTGGGCTTGGACACCGAATTCTCGTGCCTAGGGGGCTGTTGGGGGTTCTCGGAGAATCTGTGGGGTTCCATCAGGGCTGCTTGCTAATACTTTATAAAAAGTACTCACTATCAAACCGTTGGTTTTCTCTGACTGTAAATAAAATACATGCACATTGTAGAAAAGAAAACAATACGATCATTAAGCCCCCACCCATCACCTGAAGCTGTCACGGGTACCATGCTGCTGTATTTCCTTCCGGTCTTTCCCCCACCTCCTCCCTGTTCACTTAGGAGAGGCTGGGGAGGAGACTGGCTAAGACTGTGGATTTTGCAGACTGACAGCCATAATTAAAATCCTGCCTCTGCCTCTTGCCGGCTGCATGACTTAATGCAAAGTACTTGATTCCTCTGTCTTCCAGTCTGTGAAATGGGGCAGTAGCCTACCCACAGTGCCTGCCTCTGAGAATGTTGCAAGGATGTCCTGACATAAGGCACACAAAGCACGTAGTGCATGGTTAACACTGAGTAAATAAATGTTAGCCCTGCAGTGCCAAACTCATTCGATCATTCAACATTTATTGAGCACTTACTGTGTGCCAAGCACTATTCGAGGAGGCGGGTATACAGAGCGAAAGAAGCATGTTTCCTGGCCTGGGAGCTGGTTACAGGGTCTCTGGGGGTGAAGGAGGGGGGCAGACTCGATGCACATAATATGCCGATGAATTCATACTGATGTGTCGTGACGAGCGTCACAAGCATAAAGAACAGGGCGCTCTGAGAAAGTTCGGTGCCAGCACAGGGCTGCAGGACGCTTAGGTGCGGTGTGGGGCAGGGTTTTCGGCAGAAAATGAGAGGACTCTGCTAGAAAGGGGTCTGGGTGTGTTGAGTGGCTGACCGCCGGCCTTTGTGGCTGATGCGGCTGAGCCAGGGGACAGACGAGCCATGTGAGCAGAGCTGGACGGGCAGCCCGGTCAGGTTATATAGGGCCTTGGCGGTGTCCTTGAAGATATTTAATGCAATTCACATGCAAACGGGACGTATATTGTAGGCAAACATGTCTGAAAAGAGATCTTATGCGTCCACCGTTGCCTGCCCTGCTGTCTCTCACTTGACATGGAGCCTGACTTCTGTAAAACATCATTTTATTTCTATGTTTTTAACAATTTTATTTATTTTTGAGCGTTAGCAGGGGAAGGGCAGAGAGAGAGGGAGACACAGACTCGGAAGCAGGCTCCAGGCTCCGAGCTGTCAGCACAGAGCCCGACGCGGGGCTCGATCTCACGAACCGTGAGATCGTGACCTGAGCCGAAGGCGGACGCTTAACCGACGGAGCCACCCAGGCGCCCCTCTAAAACATCATTTTAAATTCCTGTGTCATACTCCATTGTGTGGATGAATGTGTAACAATTTATTTAGGCACGTTCTCCCCCCATTGTTGGAGGTTTGGGCTCTTTCCATGGTGGGGGAAGTCGGTGGCTCTTCTTAACTCTCCTGGTGGCTTGCCATGGGGACACACCCCCAGGGCCATCCCGTCGTGGGGCACAGGGGCCCCCAGTAGACCAGAGGGAAGCAGGGTGTGGAGCGACCTCCCTCCCTGCCCCAACGGACTCGGGCCAGGCCGGACCCTGATGTCATGGAAAGTTGGCCGGCGGCTGCTGGCTCTCACCGGAGCTGGCTGTACCAGGCAGGCGTCCGCCCCTTGACCGCCTCTTGGAACCCAGACCCTCCACCGGGACATCAAGGGCCCGGCAGAGCCTTCTGGGGCCTCATTACTCCACCTTCCGCCTCCTCGTCTCATCTCTTTGTTCTGTCCCCGAGGCCCCCGCTTCTCCCCCCCCCCCCCCCGAGTCCTAGCTCCCATGGGACGGAGGCACTGGGGAGGGGTCTCTGGCCACTTGCGAGCAGGCGGGTCAGGATAGATACCAGTTCTCCTTCTGCTCTGCTGCTCCTCCTGGCCCTGGCGGGGGCGGGGGCCAGGGCCAGGGGTGGGGTGTGAGGGGAGGGTTTCCCTGGAGGGACAGGTCTTTAGCGGGGAGTCCCAGAAGAAAGGATTGACGTGGGACCTGGGGGTGCGGGCCGGTGGGAGGACCCCTCACCAGAAGGAATGCAGGGGCGCCCCGTTCATGTCGTTGTCCCACTTGGAGGGCCATCTTGGGAATGTGGGAACCAGAGGGGCCCTGTGGGCCTGACGCGAACTGCTTGATGAAAGTTTGCATGAAGAAAGGGGCGGAACTGCCCTTGGACTCGGAATCACAGAAGCACAAAGACCCTTAGAGATCCGTCCGTTCCATTGTTCTTAACTTCTCTTGCACCGGGCACTTCTTTTTTATAATTTTTTTTTTTAACGTTTATTTATTTTTGGGACAGAGAGAGACAGAGCATGAACGGGGGAGGGGCAGAGAGAGAGAGGGAGACACAGAATCGGAAACAGGCTCCAGGCTCTGAGCCATCAGCCCAGAGCCCGACGCGGGGCTCGAACGCACAGACCGCGAGATCGTGACCTGAGCTGAAGTCGGACGCTTAACCGACGGAGCCACCCAGGCGCCCCATGCACCGGGCACTTCTAGGAGAATCTGATAAAGGTTACGGTCCGTTTCTCAGAAGCTTAGTCCTCCCCCCGCCCCACACCACACGCTCAAAACTTTCAGCATGGTTGGGAGGAACCCCAACCCCTGGTATCTTTCCACAGGCTCTCTGACTGTCCAGCCCTCCCATTTTACAGACCGTAAAACGGATGCTCATAGTGGTCCAGGAACCCGCCTGAGTCCCCAGCAAGGGGTGGCCAAGGTCTCTCATTCTCCACTTCACCCCGTCACATGCTGTGATCCGGATCGGCCATTCACCGGCCGCGGGATCCTGTCAAGATACCAGAGCTCTCTGGACCCCAGCTTCCTCCGTACCTGGGGACAAACTGGACTCACGCACCTGGGTCTGTGTTCGTACAGAGCAGGCGTGACTGTTGAGTCCCCCGCCGAACAGCAGAAGCTGACCCTGCTTGCTGGGTCAGGCGCCTCCCCCCTGCACCAAAGGAGGTTGCAGCCTCCAGGAAGACAGGTGTTTTTCTCAAGGTCCCCACGTGAGGTGAGAATGGAGAGCCCGCCTTTGAGCCAAATGTGATGGGTCTGAACCGTGGCACCAGAGACTCCAGTGAGGGGAAGCCCCGCTGTGATAAAGGAGTGACCAGGGAAAGTGGTGGAGCTTCCTAAGGGAGAATTAAAAGTCTAGAACACCAGGCCTTCGTACCCTTCAACGCCTTAACTCCTGTCTTCTTATAAATGATCTCTTCTGTCCCAACTACAAGCTCTGTGGGGGCAGGAGCTGAACCTGACTTGCCCTTTTGGCCCTGCACGCAGCCTGGGACATAGTAGGTGCTCAGTAAATATGTGTCGAATTAACAAACCAAGCCCCCGGCCTCGTTAAACAGCGGGACGGCGGTGGCCCCGAGCACTGGCGGTACCCGGGGACATCTGGGCAGCCAGCAGTCAGCTCCCGAGCCCCCGTGATAGGCGGCTGCCATTTGGCATCCACGGGGCCACTGAGCGCTCTCCCATGCACGAGGCCCCACGGAGGCCCCAGGGAGTCGGGCATTGTCCTGCCCAGAAAGCTTCCACTTGGGTCATTAATAATAGTGCATTTTATTAAAGGAAAGCAGGCTTCAAAGAGCTGTGGGTTTATGGGAAGAGACTTGGATGGAAGTCATTATTCTTGCTGCCCCATCTCGCCCCTCATTCTGTCTCCTCTGTCTTCCATTCAGCCCACGTTTGATCTCCTGCCTGTGCTTTCTTCTCCTGGCTCGGGGTCCGGGGGGAATGGGCTATTGTGTCCATGGTGGGAGGGTGGGGAAACCCTTTGAACTGGCCTCTGGTCGGGGAGAGGCAGCGGGCATGGTGGGGCGGGCTGAGGGGACCTCTGAGAGTTGTCCGGGTGTGCGACTTGAAGAGCGGGGTGGCAGTGAGGACTCAGTGGAAAGTTTTCTGTCAGATCAGGTGAAGAGAGCAGGAGGCTCTGGAGTGCAAAAAACCTGCCTGAGAAAGGGCCAGAACCTCTCTGCTCCACAATCCCTAACAGATGCAGTAGCGATCACAGTGGTTAATGTAGCTCATGCTTACTGACTCGTATTCACTATGTAGCAAGTCTGGGCTGGGCAGGGGCGTGGATCCATTTCATCTCCACGACAGCTACTCCCATTTAACAGATGATGAAACAGAGGCCCCCACAGCCTGGCACGTCTCCACAGCCACACAGCTGGAGTTCTGTTTCCTCAGCCCACACAGATGTACCCAGTACTCTTGTATCAGGAGCACAGCTCTCAGGTCCTTGGGGAAATAATGGCAGAGAATTCTCCAGAAGGTGCCTCTCTCCAACAGCAGGTGAGATCGCATGCCGGTAAAGCTGTGACTCGAGGAGGAGTTCTAGTCCTCGCTTACCATCAGTGGAACGTGGGTATTGAGGACGACCACCTCTTGCGGGAAGGTGGGGTCTCACGCGAAAGCCAGAGACTGGGGACGCAGCCTTGGGAGACAGAAAAGGAGGGAGACGGAGACATAGGAGAGAACATGAGAGAGAGAGAGAGAGAGAGCTGTAAAAAGAAAGATGGAGAAAGATGGTCACACAGAGAGATGGTGAGGTAATAAGTGATGAGAAACAGAGTCAGGGAGAAAGAGAGAGAGAGAGATCAGAGAAAGCCAGAAGCAGGATAAGAGAGGAAGAGAAAGGAAGTTGGAGGAGAGGAAAAGCTACAGGAATGGGGAGAACATAAAGGGAGTAGGAGTAGGGCCACCCAAGGAGGCCCTGCCCGGCACTGGGCTTTACCCTCCTGTAACTGCAGGCCCAAAGATGGGAGCCGAGAAGCGAAACCCAGCACGCCCCGGAGAGCTGCCCAGGGTGAGGGCCTGGAAGGTGATCCAGAGATGTGAGGCCTTGGATGGTGTTTGATGGGGAGAGAGAAATCTGTGGTTCTTTTGGCTAAGCCAAAATTATGATTGTCCAGCTCAATTTCAGGAGCGAGCAAGATGCCCCAGAGTAGGGCTTGTGTTCTTTCCATGTTTTATGGGAGCGGGAACACTGTGGGTGTTAAACAAACACGCTCTCTCAAGTTCAATCACGGAGGGAAGCTGGATGGGCAGCTATTAAGCAGAGCAACTCTTGCAGCTGGAAAAAATAAATCTGTGGGCGGAGGCATCACCCCTTGGCATGAGCTGGGCTCCTAATCCAAAATGGCGGAGGGAGCCCTTCTGTTGTAGGGAGCCTTGTTATACAAGGGAGCCTGGGGTGGCCAATGAACCAAGGTCTCCACTTAAAATCTCAGATTCTCCTTCATCTGCATCATGAATGCATTCAAAACCAAGGATGCAAGAATCCTTCTTCTTGCAAACCTGGCTCTTATCAGAGGAAGAAAAACTTTCCCCAAAGATACCAGCATACTTCCCTTTATCTATCTATCTATCTATCTATCTATCTATCTATCTATCTATCATCTATCTCTTATCTATCATCTATCTATCATCTATCTAAATATCTATCTATCTATCTATTATCTATCATCTATCTATCTATCTATCTATCATCTATCTATCTATCATCTATCTCTTATCTATCATCTATCTATCATCTATCTAAATATCTATCTATCTATTATCTATCTATCATCTATCTATCTATCTATCTATCTATCATCTATCTCTTATCTATCATCTATCTAAATATCTATCTATCTATCTATCTATCTATCTATCCATCTTCTATTATCTATCTACCTATCACCAATTTATGTATCTATCCTCTATCTATTTAAATTAAATCAAAGTTGCCTAGATGTAAAATCTGAATTTTTAATTTTTGACATGGACATTTATAGGTAAAAATCCAGTGGGATTTTTGCCCCATAGTGGAACGAGTACTTGTGGAATTGTGTATAGGCTACAATACTGGGGAGGTGTGGGAACGGAAGGGCAATGTGTGGGGTTGCCTTCCTTAGACACCTTTTAAAGAAGAACTCTATTGGTTTTCTATTGCTGCATAACAAATGACCACACACTTAAAACAACACACACATTGATCACCTCAGTTTCTGTGAATCAGGAGTCTGAGCACAACTTAGCCAAATCCTCTACTCAGGCTTCAATCCAGGTGTTGGCCGGGGGCTGCAGTCTTATCAGAAGCTCGACCGGGGAAAGATCCACTTGCAGGTGCACTCGGGATGTTGGCAGAATTCACCTTCTTGTGGTTTTCGGACTGAAGTCCCCATATTCTGGTTGGCTGGAGGCTGGCAGCTGCTGGCAGCTTCTAGAGGCCACCCATCGTTCCCTCCTCATGGTCTTTGCTCAACAACAACATGGCAGTTTACATCTTCACAGCTTGCAAGGGAGTGTCTTTCTAGTCTGGGGTCTTTTATAATGAAACATAACCATGAAAATGGCATCCCGTCACCATTGCCATATTGTATTGGTTAGAAGCGAGTCACAGGTTCTATCCTACGCTCAAGGGGAGGGGATTACAAAAGACAGAACTTGGTGTGGGCGAGGTAGGAGCAGTCATCTTAGGGTGTGTCTACCACAAGAATTATTCCTTAAGTGCTCCTTAGTGGAGTTTTGCACATAGGCAGAGGGACAGCTCTGATGACCTTCAATGTATCCATGCATGTCAACGGTCCAACCTGAATACCACTCAGGGCCTCACAGAGCTGAGTTTTAACAGCTATTTGAATAAGGAACTTTAACACCCCACACGGATTCCTAGATACTGAGTCTGGTTTGCAGACCTCTGATTGGCTGGCATCCTCTGCTCTCTCCCTGGAAGATGTTCTCTGCCGTTCTAGAGTTTGGCTGAGACTGACAGTGTGGCCACAAGTGTCCCCACTCCCCAGAAGGGGGTGGCCCAGAGGTTTTTTTGCATCTCCAGCCTTTTAACCTCCTACCACCACCTGCCCACCAGGCACCTGCAGGCTGAGGAGAGGAAGGCATTGCCCAGAGGCATTGGATAGATCCTGCCCCCCACGTTCTGTTGGCTGCAATTCTGCTGGCTTCTACAGCTCTGCCCTCTTGTCCCACACACTGTCCCCACTCTTGTCTGTCCCACACACTGTCTCCTAGCCTCTCCCTGCATCCTCCACGAACTCGGTCTTGTTCGACCACCTGCTTCTGAGTCTGCTCATTCACTCACTGATTCATTCATTGCACATTTGCTAAACCCTCACAAGACAGCGAATATTTGGCAGTGCACAAAATGGAAAAACAAAGTCCCTGCCTTCTTGGAGTATAGGCCTATGGATAAATATGAGCAAGTAAGTATATAATAAATTGTCAGGTGCTGAGAAGTGCTATGAAGAAGATAAAGCAGGATTTAAGGGTGTCGAGAGAAAGGCTGCTGCTTTATACACATGGTCTGGGGAGGCCTTTGATAAACATAGCAGCTGATTACACCCCTGTGGGGGTCTGGGCGAGCGTTCCTGGGAGAAAGAACAGCAGGTGCAAAGGCCCTGAGACAGAAGTGTGCTTGGTGCATTTGAGGAAGAGCAAGGAGGCAGTGTGGCTGGAGCAGAGTGAGGAGGAGAGAGTGGTGAGCAAAGAGAGGGGAGAGGCTGCCAGGGCCTTCGAGGCCACTGGAAGGACTTCAGACTGTGTTCTTGGTGCTGGTAGAGTCCAGCTCACCCTACTTGAAATGCCACCCCGTTCTCTCCGGAGAACAAACCACCAGCAGAGGATGTCATCGAGTAGACCTGCTACTTATTAGCCATGTGACCTTGGGCAAGGGGCCTGAGTTCTTTGAGCCTCAGTTCTTTTTATAATCTGAGAAATGGGAATGATGGTAATAGCATTTATATCAAAGAGATGACGCTCACACAATCAACAAGCAAGTGTTGAGCTCCTCCGGGAGCCAGGCCCGGGGCCACGAGCAAGACAGCTCACTGGAGCTTATGTTCCAGTTGGGGAAAGGTCACAAGGGCACAAGGAAACTCATAACAGCACAGCAGATTGTGACACAGACCAAGTGAGAAACGAACAGGGTGCTGCTGGAGGGCTGACAAGCGGAACTTAGTTCGGCTGGGTTAGGTAGCATCTCTGGGAAGGGGACAGTTAAGCCACGGCTCAAAAAGACAAGCAGTCAAGGGGTGCCTGGGTGGCTCAGTCAGTTAAGCGTCCGACTCTTGATTTCGGCTCAGGTCGTGATCTCATGGTTCGTGAAAGCGAACCCTGAGTCAGGCTCTGAGCTGACAGCGCAGAGCCTGCTTGGGATTCTCTCTCTCCCTCTCTCTCTGCCCCCGACTCAAACTAAATAAATACGCTTTTAAAAAAGAAAAACGAAAAGAAAAGCAGTTACTCAAGGTTGAGGAAGGAGGAGAATTTAAATGAGATAGGTTTGGAAAACATCTTGCCTGGCACATAAAAAGTCAACGGTGGCTGTGGTTTTATTGGCTTTGAGGTCAAGGGCGGTGGTGAGTAGGAAGGCTCAAGGCCAATGGCGGCTGATCACCACAGGCCTTAAGAGCTCGAGTTAAGAAAATGGAGCTTTAGCTGGACAGCAGTCGAAGTCTGTGATGATTTCGGTGACTGAATCTTTGCCTGCGCTGCTGTTGAAAGAGGGCTGGGAGCCCCAGGGAGGAGAGCAGGGATTTTGGTGGCTATGGTCAGATGGTCCCCGATCACCTTTCTGTCCCTCTCATTCTCCCTCAGTCCTCTCTGTCACTCCCTGAAGCCTTGGGAGTCCAGGAGGAGATAAAATAATGGTGGTTATCTTGATATGCTCCCCACCCCCCCCCCCACGGAAGCCACACTTTATAGTTTGTAGGGTCCCCTGGCCTCTTTTGTCCCACCTGATCAGGACTCCTTTCTAAGGGAAGGGAGGGGAGTCATGTACTCTCTCCGTTTCATAGCTGAGAAACTGAGTCCCAGAGAAGTCAAGGGGTTTGCTAAGTGCTCACACGTCAGGAGGGTTTGCCCTCGCCGCCAAAGAGCCTGAGGAGCCTCGAACCCTTCCCAGTGTGTGTGGGGGGAGGAGGCATGGACGAGGGAGACTGATCCGAAGGGGAGACACCCTCGTGGTTAACCAAGACACGTCAGGCTCGTCCCCGTGCCAGCCCACTTGCCGGCCACAACGGCAGCCACACGCCCCCACGTTATGACAAGGACATTCTCCTCCCTGGGTTTCGCCGGCCTCCAGACAAAGAAGAAACCAAGTAGGTTTACGAGCTGACGCGACAAGAGACACAGGCTCATAAACCCGCTCCTCCCGGGCCCCTGGAAGACTGTGTTCTCTCGAGGTCACTCTTCCTGCATACCCCCCCACACCCCACTCACCTCTCGGCCATTAATCTGCTGGCTTTGCCAAGGCTCTCAAGCCCCCTGGGACCTCCTGCCCCTCCCAGGAGCTCCACGGGGACAGGGAACGCCTCCGCTCTCTCATTTCTTTTTTCCTTCTTGTGGCCATCCGTCCGTCCATCCGTCTGTCCTCCCGTCCATCCATCGTCAAAGTCGTTACTGTGTTCTGGGGGGTTATAAGGATGGAAAAGGGTGGCCCTGGTTGTTATCCTAGGTCAGGCAGCACGGAGGGGGGACGGGCGGGGGGAGGCGGTGAGAACCATGATGTGACGCTTGGGACACCGCACTTTGGGCTCCGTCTCCCCCAGAAGGCACCGGAATTTAGGAGCTTGCTTCACATGGTCGAGAGGAGATGTCTGAGGGCCTTCTGGATCTGCTGTGATGCCACGGGCTTCTCCCTGGGCTGGCTACCTTCCCTCTCAGGGAGAGGAGTTCCGGAAGTCCTAATGCCTCGGAAAACAGTTATGCCTTCCAACAGCCTTCTGTCTCAACAGTCTCCCCCCCCCACCACCCCACCTCATCCATCCTCAGAGTGGTCTGACCAAGACCCGTCCCTGCTCAACCACTTTCTGTGGCTCCCCTGTGCCTTTGGGGTCAAGTTCAAGTTCTTTGCTTTGCCTCTCGATGGTCTTTTCAGCCTCCTCCTCCGTTGCATTCTGTCTCCAGAGCTAGGCCCGACGTGGGGCTCAAACTCATGACCCTGAGATCAAGAGTCGCACGCTCCCCCGACTCAGCCAGCCAGGCGCCCCCGCGGGCCTTCTCCTCTGCAAGCGGCCTGTTGCCCAGCCGGCTCTCTGGAATAAATAAAATTTAAAAAAAAAAGCCCTGATTTGTAACACTGACAATTCCTGTGGGGCAAATATAGTCACCGTGGCCGACTTGAAGCTACCCACGTGACATGGTTGGAAGCAGAGTTGGGGAGAAACGCACGGGATGAGTTCCCGCCGGTCCCCTTTCCTGCATCTGAGGCAGCACGGGGGAGGTCTCAGCTGAGAGTGCAGCGCTCCTGGTTTCAAAGCCGCCTCCTCCACGGAGACCTCCGTGATCTCCGGATGTACGCCAAAGCACAATGCTCACATCTCGCTTTACCACCGAAGTCCTTTTACCCTGGAACCCAGTTACTGGATCTTTAGCCCCACTGGATGGCCTGTGTCCGATTCCTCGCCGGGTCCCCAGCGTCCTGCAGGGCTGGCGTCCAGTAGGTGCTCGGATCCCTGTGCAAGGAGGCTCGGTGAGCGTGTGCACGAAGCAGGTGCGTGTGTGCTGGAGGGAGCGGCGGGGGGCGGGGAATTGGAAGGAAGTGTGTGCCACGGGGACAAGGTGGCCGGAAGGGGACGGGGGTGGGGCGCATGCCGACTGCTGCCACCGCGTGTCCCTGACGAGCGAGGACCTCTGGCCAGCTGTGCCCACGTCACGGCCAGGTGGCCCTCATTCCTTGCGGCTGCGAAGGCCCAGCCGTCCCAGCGTGGGGAAAGGAGCCGGCTCCCAGGGACGGGCCTGTCTGTGGTGGCCGGGCCGGCGGGCGGGTTATTAGACAGAAGCCAGCACAGAGCCGCGACCCAATGGAAAAATAAATCCACGTCGTGCCAGACAAGCCTGGTTCCAGGCTGGGTGAGTTAATCAAGTGGCTCTGAGGTGGTTTGGAACTACCGTGGAGGGGCCGGGGACGAATTTTCTCATTTCTCGTAAAACCTTAATCAGTGTTAGTCACTTCGAGTGATGATGATGGCTTAAAATAGCCACAACAGCGAGGCTTTCGGGGACCCGTGTGAGGCGCTTTGGGGTTGTTTCTCTAGGGAGCAGCGCTGGGCCCGTGAGGGACACACGTCGCCCGCCTCACTGGACCACGGGCTACCCTGAGCTCCTTGAGGGCAGAGACGGGTCCGGCTGGTCGGGTGCCCCCACATCTGGCATAGCGCCTGGGACCCCAGAGGCCCCACCAGCCACGGTAGCTGCCACTGACTGACTGAGGGGGCCGGTCGGCTTGACTCTGATCCTCGGTTCGCTACTCTGTCCCTAACACCTCTTTCCTGTTTGTTTGTTTCTTAGGTCCGCCCCCCCCCCCCTTAGAATATCAGTGTTTTGTTCGATGCTGTGGTCCTGGCTGGCATGGGGCAGGAGCTGGATGGAGGGATGGGTGACACGGGAAACTGCCTTCTAAAGGTGCCACCGGAATCTTGGGAGGATTCATATCACTCCCACCCAGAAGCCTGCCCCCCAGAACCAGCTCTCGGAGAGGCCTGAGACCTGCTTCCAACCAATGCGTTTGTTCCAAATTCTGCCCTCCCCCCCCCCCAGGCACCCTCATGCTTCCCTTTTCCCCCCTCATAACACCTGATAAAACTTCCTCTGGGGGAAGGATTCCAGGGCAGTCATCGACACTATAGTATGAATTTCAGGAAGTACGTCACCTCTCTGGGTTATTTGCGGAAGTCTCCATTGTCACCAGGGGTGAATAGGCTTCACTGCTTCTGTAAATTCATCCTGGGCAGGAGAGGGAAAGGAGGAGGGTTTAGTCCCAGCTCTCTCTGAGGGAGCTTAGTATGTAAGGATTAAGAAAACAGGTTTTGGAGTCAGGCTGCCGGAGTTCATATCCTGGCTCTTCTCCTTGCTAGCTTTCTGGACTGGGTGTTCTCGTGTTAAGAAGGGGCCCGGCAATAGGCTTTATCTCCCTGGGGGGCTGTGAAGCACAGAGGATGGGCGGGAGTACCTAGTGAGCACCCGGTAAAGGGTAGCTGTTGCCACTACTTTTCTTCTCTGGGCCTCCGCCTCACCCCAGAGTCGCGTGCTGCGGCGGCTGAGCGCTCAGGCCATGGAGTCCCGCGGGCCTGAGTTCATTTCCCACAGCTGCCACTGTCGGCTGTGTGAACGTGGGCAAAGACCCTTCTCCCCTCACCCCTGTTTTCTCATCCATACAATGGGGAAAGAACGTCCCTGTCACTCCTTACACAACACAGGTAGAGTCTCGGTGCCTGGTGCCCGGTCTGTGACAGTCATGTTGACCAGTTCCCTACCTCTGAGTGGAGAAGGCGACCTGGCTCGCCTCCTGGACCCTCCCCTTCACCGCCTCAGTCATGGCCATTTCAGGCCAAGTCTAAACAAGGAGCAAAGCCTTTGGCCACCAAAACGCCCGTCCTTGCTTGTCACCTGCCCGGCGTTCCCGTTCTCTATCACGTGCTCCTTCTCCCCAAGGCCAGCTGGATCTTGGCGGATCAGACTCTGTGTGGCTTCGTGTTGGGGGAGGAGGGGGGGCAGGAGAAGTTCAGGGAGGTGGCTGCCTGCAGATATGGGGAGGAGAGAGCCCACCAACAGCACATTCAGCAGCTGGGGCAGAAAGCTTTCGCGGGTCTCTTTTTGCACCTACGGTCATGGCCAAAGCTTTACCGGAGAGGACGCCCTCCTCCCCATGTTCACCATGCTTTTGCCACACTGGCTTTTTAGGTTTGTCTTTTGATGGTGCTCCTTCCTGCTTCGTGACCTTGGCACACACAGTTCCCTCTGCCTGGAACACCCTTCCTTCTGTCGATACGGTCAATGTCCGCTCACCCTTCAGGTCCCCTCTTAAATGTCACTTCCTCAGGGAGGACATCCTTGGCTACTCCCAGGTACATTAGGGCCCCTATGCTGGACATGGCGACCCTGCCCTCTATGACATTGTCAAAGCCTCTGTCATGAGTACCCTCCGTCCCAGTCAGTCGATCGATAGTGTGCATTAATGGATCAGGGAGGTCATCAGTTGTGTAACGGCCACCTCCACTAGCGTCCGAGCTCCGTACAAGCAGGGACTGGGTTTGTCTTGTTCACCTAGTAAGTGTCTGAGAAGTATTCACTGAATACATACAGGGGCTGCCCAAGTTACGATCTACTGCTTTTGTTACTAGGTGAGGCAGTTTGAAAAGAACACGTTACGTGTATTCGTTCAGCAAATACTTTGTTAAGCACCTACTGTGTATCAGGCATGTGACATTCTCGTTCCTTGCCCTCAGGGGGCTGAGAGTCCACGAATCCAGACTGACACAAAGAGAGACAGCCGGCGAAGCCGTGCACTGGAGGAATGTTCTGGGTGTTACGGGATCAGAATGGAAGGGGTTCTATCACACGGTATGGGTTTGGGAGGAGGGGCGGGGAATGAAGCGAAGGCTGGGAAGGCTGCAGGCAAACCACAATTGCATGGGAGCCCGAAGGGCATTCCAGGCATGGGGACAGCATAGGCAAAGGCACTGAGGCACCCCAGAGCAAGGGGCGTTCGGGTGCGTGACTGTGTGGTTTGATTGGAGCGTGGGTATGTTGAGTGGATAGATGGGACACAAGGCAGCAGCGTGAGCGGCACCAGTGTCTGGGCTTGTCCCGTAGGCCAGTGGTTCTCAAGCGGGGGCAATGTTGCCCGTCTGGCCGGCGGAAATGCTCTGGGGGTGTGCATTCCTCCCCCCCTCGTCCCGGGGTGGGCACGGTCCCTGGGGAAGCCTCGGCCCTCTGGGTGAGCGGACTGCCTCCCGCCGCCCCCCCCCCCTCTGCCTGGGTTTCTGGTGAGGGGCAACCGCCCTAGGTCAGGGCAGGGCCTGGAGCTTTCCATTTCTGAGACTCCCCCATCCCTCCCCCCGGCCCATCCCACCCCTGTTAGCTTCCCGGATGCCCCGGCTCTTCCTCTTCCCCTTTGAAATCCCTGCTGCTGTCCGGGGTCCCCCTCATTGCACAAAGGCCTCTTGAATTCCAGCTCCAGCCCCAGAGGCCAGCTCAGTAATTCAATTATAGCGGGGAGGCTTTCTCCTTTCTTTCCCCCCTCTTCCTCTCCCTTCTTTTCTTCCTTCCTTTCTTTTTTTTTTTTCTTCTTCTTTAGATCAAAAACGAAAAGACAGACGTTGTGACCCTCAGAAGACGCTGTGACTGAAAATTCGCTTCTTGGCTGCAGCCCCTACTAATGAAATACCAAGAATTTTCTCCCCTCGGAACACGTGTGCACAGCATTTGATGTGTGTTCTTTGTTTGGGGCTTTTTTTCTAGTGCCTCCCGTCTGAGGCTGGGGACCCGGGTAAGTTTCCTACCAGGGGCACGACGGCTGTCCCTTCATCCGCCCAGCCTCGCCCTGGGTGACCTAGGCTGTCTCCAGTCAGGCCTTGCTCCACTTCTGAGCTTGACATTTATTCTTTGCAGACCTCACACGTGAGAAACGTGTAGACGGGGTCCCTGCCCGGGGTAAAGTAGGCCGGAGAGACGGTGACAGAGCAGTGGTCCGGGGGCTGAGCCCAGGGCCCGTCCTACTTCTGGCTCTCCCGAGCTGTGTGACGGAGGCCGGCCACTGGCCCCTGCTGGGTCTCACTTGCCCGTAGAACACGGTTCTGTCCGCAGTTCAGCAGATCCGTGCTCAGCGTCCGCCAGGGTCCCAGCTCCACATCAGGATCTGTGGACGGAAATGAAAAACCCGTGTCCTAGACCCCCAGGATTTTGGAGAAGACAGTCTCGGGAGCCCTTTTGGTTGCTGCTATGCTAAAAGCAGCTGAGATAAGCTGAAAAAAGACCATAGGTTGACTTAAAAAAAAAAAAAAAGACCACAGGCGCCAACAGGAAACCAGGTGGCAGGCATCGATTTTCTGTTGCCTTTTTTTAGTGATTTTTCCAGAATCTTAAAGGCAAGACTGGCCGCCCCGATTCCTCTCCAGTGCGCCAGGTCCCTCAAAAACCCTCCTGAATGCCCTCCTCACCTTAGGGGAGGGGAGACGGCCACCCCCAGAGGGCAGCACAGAGCGCAGTGAGAGAGGGGGCCTCAGAAGCCCCTTCAGGCATCCTACTTCTGCCCCCAGGGCCTCACAGGGAGAGCCTAATCTCTGCTCCCCCAGGCAGGTACAGGAAGGGGGTGATCGCGTTTCCACAAGCCCTCCTTTTCTAGGCCTTTCTTCCTGAACCCGTCCCCAGTCCTGATTCCTGCATTCAGGGGTCCCCAGGGGGCCGAGAATGACCAGAAGGGGAAAATGACAGGCAAGACAGGGTAGAGTGACATCAGTGAGCAGGGAGGGATCCATGAGATAATTTAAAGATCCAAGAGACCGTTGGCGGCCCGTGTCAACAGAAGCCCTTAGCCAGTATGGAGAGACGGCAGGGAAGGAAGGGAGGCTTCTGTTTACAGGTGGGAGGGGGGTCCGGAGGCTAAGGGTGCTCTCCCTTTTCCCACCTCTGTTCCCACTTCGGTTCTCCCTTTCCCCTTAGAAGGCCTGCTCTGAAGATGTGTACGCTCGCCCCTTGCCCATCCGTCACGGCCCAGCTTGAATGGCGCCTCCTCCGTGAAGCCTTCCCAGATCTCCCAGTGGGGGTGGGGGTGGGGGTGCTTTGTCCCTCCTTCAAACTCTGATTGCATTTTCCCTGCATTGCTCTAGACATTTAAGACTCTCCTGCTCCGTGTTCTAGGTGTGCTTCTACAGGAACACCGGGTCGTAAAGTCCCGGGATGGTTCTGATTGTGTCTTACTCATTTCCAAAGTCTCCACAGCACTGAACGCAAGGGCTTCACTGATGTTTGTGGGGTGAACCAGAGAGAGGAACAACAGCCAGCCCCCCGATAGATGCTCTGTGTGCATCATCATCCCATTTCAGCCCTACACACCTTAAAAGCTGTAGATTGCTGTTCAGTCGCTGTGCAGACGAGGAAACCAAAGCCCGGGGAGGTTCTCTAGTTTTTCCAAGGCTGCAAAACTCATTTATTACAGGGCTTCTTCTGTTCTTTTCCCCCAGAGCAGTCTGCTCTTCACATGTGGCCCAAGCGGTGTTTATTATTCTTAAATTTTTTTTAACGTTCATTTATTTTTGAGAGAAAGACAGCGCAAGGAGGGGAGGGGCAGAGAGAGAGAGAGAGGGGGAGACCCAGAATTCAAAGCAGGCTCCAGGCTCTGAGCTGTCAGCACAGAGCTCGACACGGGGCTTGAACCCATGAGCTGTGAGATCATGACCTGAGCCGAAGTCGGACGCTCAACCCACTGAGCCAACCAGGCGCCCCCAAGCAGCGGTTTGTTGGTTTTTGTTTTTTTTTTTAATGCTTGGTTCCCACTCCACTGGGGATGATTTAAAAAATTTTAATCCTTATTTACTTCAACGTTTAGTCAAAAAATGTAATCCACACAGTGAGCCTATTATTTCAGAAATGTTACTGCATAAAATGAGGCCAAAGGAGGTACATGGGTTGAAAAAAAAAAAAAGTCAGAAGCTTCATGGGGGATGAATTCAAATTAAATTCTAATTAGAGAGTATGCATGGTGAAATTGTCAATGTGGTTACATGACTGGAGTTTGTGAAACACTGGTGAAAGGGAATCCAAAACTTCCAGAAGTGTTAAAAAAAAAAAAATTTTTTTTAAGTAGGTCCCACACTGGGTGTCTGATGCACGGTCCGAACTCACGACCCTGAGCTCAAGAGTTGGATGCTCAACCCACGAGTCACCCAGCCCTCCCCCACCTCCACCGCCCGCAATTGTCTTTTTTAAATGATGAGGAATAGGGCTGCGTATTAACCGGAGAAAAACTGGGCATTTGAGGTAAGCCAGAAAAGAAAAGTTGAAGTTCTCCCCCACCCCACGGGGAGGGGCTTGTGCCACCGGCTGGGATAGCCTTCCGGGGGGGGGGGGGGGAGCCGAGCCCGGGCCCAAGGATGGCACTTCATTCAGAACCTGGCCTGGACGCGGATGCCTTCGGCTCCGTGGCTCCAGGCTGCCCAAGTCCAACGTCAGTGGCAGACAAGGTGGGGCATCATCCCATTTCCCCGTCCCTGCCCCAAGCGTTCCGTGTAAGTCCCAGGGGCTCGTGCAAACTTTCCCCACTCCCACCTAGTGCTGCTGCTCTGTCCCTTTGCCACCTCTGGTGGGTGAGTTTATTCCCACATTTAGCATCCTCCTCCAAGCCTCCATAGCTCTCATGGGGTCGGAGCCCTGCAGGGCTTTCACGCAGGCGTTGGCACTTTGTGGGGACGAATAAATAAAAACTTTCGTCAGTGCAATCCTGTTCGGAGACTGATCCTGAAACTCGGTGGGGCCCAGAGGGAAACATCCTTGGAGTCCATACTCGTTACCTACGAGACAAATTGTCTCTCTCCCTGTGGCCTTCTTGGCTTTCGCTCTTCCTAAAAAGTAATCGCGGGATGTCTAGCTACCTGGCTGTGTGTCTGGCTGTCCGTCCATCCATCTAGATCTGCAAGGAGGATAGTGTTTCTCCTTCGGGACACCGGGGGGAGGAGGGCAAGACTATGATTTCCTATCATGTGCAGCTGTTATGTTTCTGACCCAGGTTACAGGCGCTTTTTCTGGCTTTTTTTCATTCAGTCGTCACACCTGTCTGAGACGTAGGGTCCGATTATTCTCCCTCCTTCTGCAGGCAGGAAGCTGACTCTCAGGATATAGTCTCGTCCAAGGGGATCGTGCCTCGTCATGCGTGTGGCTCACCAAATGTGTTTGGTTGACCTCCATGGCACACGGTAGGATTGTTCTTCCTTTGGAATTAACCTGTGGCCAGGTATTTGCTTTAGCCAGTGAATGGGAGTGCCGTGTCCCCTTCCACTGCCCAGGCAAGCGGGGGCATTTCAGATGCTGGAGACACTTGACAGTCTTAGTTCTGGAGGGAGGATATCGTGGGAGCCGCGCCTGCCTCCCACCAGCTTGCAGGGGGCATGTAGCTTGAGTGAGAGATGGACCTTGTCGCAAGCCCCTGAGTCTCGGGGATATTTGTTACTGCAACACAACCGAGTCCTTTCTGGATCAAACACGTACAAAGCGACCGAGTTGGCAGGGCTAGAATGTGAATTTCAGGAAGTCTGGCTCTAAAGCTATTGCTGTTCTTTCTATTCCCACAGTTTGTGACCAAGTTGATGCCTACATGTATCCTAAGAGAGCTCCCTAGCAGTCAAGGCGAAAATGGAAAGAGATGGGGTATGCACTTTTCATCATCCGTTGGAAGGAATTGTGCTGACATTTTGCACTAAGGAAAAAGTCTGACATCCCAAGGAAATTAAAGTTGTCCCATGGCTCATTTTATGAAGAGTACTGTAGAGTGAGTGAGTTTTTGTAAGACTTTTTCTTTTGAAATAATCAGAAAGTTATAGAAAAGTTGCAGAAATAGAACAAAGAACCCCTGTATGCCCTTCATGCACATCTACCCTTGTTAATATCTGTCTCGTTTGCTTTCTCAGCCTCTCTTTAATTTTTTTAATGTTTTATTTTTGACAGAGAGACAGAGCATGAGTGGGGGAGGGGCAGAGAGAGAGGGAGACACAGACTCTGAAACAGGCTCCAGGCTCCGAGCTGTCAGCACAGAGCCCGACGCGGGGCTCAAACTCACAGACTGCGAGATCACGACCTGAGCCAAAGTCAGAGGCTCAACCGACTGAGCCATCCGGGCGTCCCTATCGGCCTCTGTTTATAATGTACACTTACTAGTTTCCCAAACCCTTCGAGAATGCATTGCAGAAATCATTCCTCATCCAGATTCCAACCCAGACTCAGACATTGCATTTAGTTGTAACGTTTCTTTGGTCTCATTGAATCTGGAACAGTGCCTCAGTCATTGACATTTTTCCAGAGCAGATAAGTTATTTGTAGAATGTTCTCCAATTTCGGTTTGCCTGGTGCTTCTTTGCGTGTAGGTGTGGGCTGTGCACGTTTGACAGGAATATCACCAAAGCGATGCTGTTGTGTCCTCCTCAGTGTATCATATCGGGAGGCACACGATGTCTTGTGCGTCTCCTTGTTGTAGAGGTTGACTTTATCCTCTTGAGTAAGAGGGTGTCGGCCAGTTTTCTCCAGTATAAAGTTACTGCTTCTCTGCTTGTAATTAGTAAGCGATTGAGGTAAGATACGTTGGGATGATGTATATATCCTATTAAACTGCAGATTTGCACATGCGAGTTTTAGCATTTCCTGATGATTCTCAGTGCAAATTTCTTAGCAGCGGTTTCACGAAAGCTTCAAACAAATTCTTCCCAAGACAATTTCTCATACAGAATCACCGTGAACATCTGGGATATCACCTCTGCTCAGAAAGGCTATTTTCAACTCACTGGACTGACTGAGGGCTCTTGATATTCCTTGACTGCTTGTCCCCAGGAGGGGAGAAGGCTAGAAAACTTGGAGTCACTCCAAGTATTTGGGGGTAAGCAAAGGTTGCTACTCTTTGTAGGAATAGGTGACAGAAGGAGAGGTTCACATCTAGAGAGCCAGACCCGGTGTATCTATGGCGGTATTTTGCCGTCATAACAAAATACCAGAGACTGGGTGGCTGAAAAAACAGAAATTTATTTTCTGAGTTCTGGAGGCTGGAGGTCCAAGATCTAGGTGCTGGTAGGGTTGGTTTTCTCTGAGGTCTCTCTCCTCAGCTTGCAGATGACCATCTTCCCGCCATGGCCTTTTCTCTGTGGGCACACACCTCAGGAGTCTCTTCTTCTTAGAAGGGCACGGTTCATATTGGATTAAGGCCCCCCACTTGGGCCTCATTTTGTCTTAATTGCCTCTGTAAGGCTCTATCACTGAATACAGTCACATGGGGGGCTGTTAGAGCCTCAACATATAAACTATGGGGACGCATGTTGTCCATAACAGCTGGATAGGGGAAATAATCAGGATGGCTAAAGAGTGATCTAGAGGCGTGTGAGTTCCTGTCCCCACGCACTCATGGGGTTGTTCAGAGCCACCATGAGTGAAGAGCCCCCATGAGGGCGGGCCTTCATGTTCCTTCCTTCAGATCACGGCCCATGCTCTGGCAACCCCATAGTGTACAAACACCTCTGTCTCCATAACGTTGCTTGCCTGAAGGGTCTTCCAAATCATTCCGGATTCAGGAATAGACACGAAGGATAGAACACTAGCTCTGGATTAATCTGGGGTCCATGCCACACATTGCCCCCAAGCCAGCTTGCACGGGGAGTGTGCGGGAGGGCTAACCCCTAACTACAATATTAAACCTATAGGAGCCAACCCTCAGACCTCAGCATGTTTCCTCTTTAAATGGAGTCCTTGGCTCTCTGTGTACTTTCTCCATACCTTCTTGGTGACAATGAGTTCATCTATAAGGAGCAACTCCTCCGATCCAGACATGAAGTCTTTTTTCTTTGCTGGAAAGGCTCCTTTCCTCCAAGGCACATTCTCAAAGAGCTCCTTGGTGAAGCACGTTGGGAAAGGTCCTCCCCCATATTCTTAGTTTCTTGAGCCTAAAGGGCTCCGCAGCAACTCAGTCCTGCTGTCTTGGGGTTCACTTAGCTTTGTCCCCCACGGCATCAGCCGCAGCTACCTCTGGCCATCCTCCCTGCTTCCAGATTCTGTTTTCCCTCCCTACTGTCCTTCACCAAGTCTGAGGCATGAAGCCCACAGCTACTCGAGAGCGGTCCCCAAAGTTTTCTCTCTCTTCCAGACCCTACAGGGTGGTGCCATGTGGGAGGAGGTGGGGCGCAATTCTCCGCCTTCCTGCAACTCAGCAAATTGCAATTTATGAGTTTCAATCCACATGAAAGGGCTCCCACGAAGTCTCTCTGGATTCATTTGGAATGTTGAATTAATTTGGAAAACAAGGGGAAAAAAACAACTTGGTTTCAGCCCAGCGAGGGCTCATGACATTTTACCAAGTCCTGTCACCCCTTTGCATAAGGAATGAGCACAAGTAAAGTGGGGGTGGCGGCAAAAGTCTTTTCTGTTGCAGGGGTCCCGTCGTGCGGGCCACCATTCACCCGAGAGAGAGGGCAGAGAGCCCTGGACTGGACGCAGGACACCTGGGGTCCAATCCCGTTCCTCACTAGTTACCTTCCCGGATCTTTCAAACCTCCTTAACTCTGCGTGAAGTCAAGGGACGCGTGAGGGGTCTACTCACAGGAGAGTGGCAGCTACTGACAAGGCCCTTTCCCCACGGGCCTCCTCCTACGCAGTCTTGGACCGCAGATCTGTTCTCTGCCTGGCTGCCGGAATGATCTGGAAACCAAAACTGGATGGCGCCACCCCACTGTGTTTAAACCCCTCAGCGACTCCCTGTTGCTCAGAGGATAAACTCTGCAACCCTCCTTGTGACCTAGAGTCCCTGCATGGCCTGGTCTCTGCCCACCTCTGCCCCTGCTTCCTGAAGCACACCTGCTCCCCGCTAGCCATCCGTCTCTCCATTCCTGCATGCCCCCTGTGCCTCTCCAGCCTCTTTGCATGTGCTGTTTCTCTGGCCTGGATGCTTTTCATCACTGTGCCCTCCGTGGTCAGCTCAGTCTTTGCTTCCTCAGGGAAGCCATCCCGCGCTGAGTCAACCCTTCCCTTTACTCACCCTCCCCTCAGAAGCACTGACCCAGGAGTCACTCTACATTTCTGTGTGTGACAATTTCATGGACTTCTCTCTCTCCCACCGGACAACGTGATCCAGAAGGCGGGGTCCATATCTGTTTGCTTTCACCATTGGATCCCCAGTGCCTAGTACAGTAGCTGAAACACAGGAGGTACTTGGGAACGATCGGCACATGAATGAATGAGTGAATGAATGAGTACAGACAAGGCATTGGTTTCCTTTTGTTTAAGCCATTGGTGGCAAAAAACCCTACAAGTTCTTTAAGAGATGCCACAGGGGTCCCGCCCAAGCACATGGGCGTCTAAGCACAGGGGAATGACATCTCTTGAGGAGAAAGTGCAAAGCCCAGACGAGGACCAGCTCCTGCTCATCTGTTAGGTGGGGACAATTGTAGCATCCAATCATGGGGTTGATGAGATTAAGTAAGAAACAACATGTGTGATGTTTTGCACAGAACAGGGGCTCAGTGTGTGGCTCTGTTCTTTTCAGTTTCTTCTTCCTTCTGTTGACTGCTGATTTACTCCTGGAGTAAATTATCTAGAGGCCAGGCCCGTGGTCCTGAGTTTGCCTGTGCGCCTTCCTTCTTTCCTGCACATTTTGTTAGCCAGGGCTCCCGCTGGTCCTGCTGTTCTGACCAGTGAAGGCACCTGGTGTCCACCGGGAGTGTTCACAGGGAGCACGATTCTGGATAAACAAGTGGATGTGGAAGTAAGGAGTTTTACAGGGAACATTTCTGATGATCTCGGTGCACACGGAAGGGTTTGGCCCTTTGCACATCTCTGCAGAGAGTGAGTGAGCCTAAGGGAAAGGAACTCTAACGGGGACATTCTTGGCATTTGGGAAACATGAGCCTTGAACTTCAAGGTCTACAGCCTTGGATTTGAATTCTGCCTCTCAGACGTTTCTTGAGGATTGCCTTTCCAAATACCCTTGGGGGGTTGGGGCGGGGGGGGGGGAGAGGACAACACAAGATGCCATCTGCAAACGTGTCCTGTATCTGTGCGTCTCTCTCCTCTGGTGCTCCCTCCTGGGTCCACAGGTCTCCCTCCTTTCCAGCTGCGCTCACTGCTGGTCTCCCTCTTCCCACTGTCCCCACCCTCCCACCCTCAAACCAAGTCTCCACGAAGCAGCCAAAACAGTCACTGTAAGATGTAACTCAGATCACGTCTCCTCTCGGCCAGACCTTCCATCGCTTGTCGTCACACTTGGGTACAACCCAAACACCTCGCCGTGGCACTGGGTAATAAAAGCTGGTCCCTGCCTTCCCCTGGACCGCATCCCCTCTCCCTGACCCTCATCCCCATCCAGGCACTCCCCTTCTCTCGGCCCCTCAAACCCACAGGCTCATTTGCCGGAACCTTCTTCCCCCTTCACCTCCTTGGCTCCTTCTGGAACTTCCAGGTGTCAGCTCGATGCCTGTGTTCCAGAGAGGCTCTCACTGACCCATCCATTCACAGACACGCCCCCCAACCTAGCCTGTTTTGTTTCCATCGTTATTACCAGTGGAAAGGATCCTCTCCGTTTGGTCGTTGTGTTGTTTTGTTTATTGCCCGCCTCCCCCACTGGAATGCAGATCCGTGAGCACAGGGCTCTCTCTGGTAGGTCTTGTCTACTCCTGCATCTCCAGGGGCTGCAAAGGTGCCTGGCCCATGGCAGTTGCTTAACAAATGTTTGTGGACTGAATGAATGACCAACGAGGGGGCAGGAGCAGACAATGAGCCCCTCGCAGCAGTGGACTGGTGAGGGTATGGTCAACAGCTGTAACAAAGAGCCCCCCAAATACAGTGGCCTAAAGAACCTGCCATTGCATTCTTTTCTCACATAGCAGTCAAGGCTGATGGGGCAGCGTCATCATCTTTAATAGGTGGCTCTCACGTGACTGCTCTAATTCCAACCACGTCCCCACCCAACAGGCAGAGGGAGGGCAGAGGGCAGGATCCATGGACCCAGCATTTTAAGGGCAAGACTTGGAAACACACTTGGTACTTTGGTTGCATCTTATTGGCCAGAACACAGCCACACGGTCAGACTGAGTTGCACAGGAGTCTGGGACGAGAAGCCATGGGTTCAGTTACAATTATATTACCAGGAGAAAGGGAAGAGCAGGTAAGGGGACAATTCCCAGGCTGCCACCAGTACCCAGAGCTGCCCTTGAGGGCTGAGGTGACTCCTGCTCCCCTTGGGGGACACAGAGTAGACTCCCATGAACGTTGGGGAAATGAATGAGACAGCGAGGTCCAGAGAGAGCCCCAGCCACCCTGATCGAGAAAGCAAACACTCACGTTGCCTCGTCCTTCCTCAAATTCCACTTGTGTGACCTTGGGCAAGTCGCTTGAACTCTCCGAACCTCAATCACTTGATCTCTCACGTGGGGACAATAATAGATTAATTTACGATATAACTTGCTTAAAACACTGCCTAGCACATAGGAAGCACCCAATCCGTGACAATATTGTTGTTTTAATAGAATTGCAACTAGTTGTCGATGTACTTTGTAACTGGGGATTTACTGTCTCACGGGGTGCCGGGACGCTTACGGGCGGTGTCCTCGAGCACCCCCATGGTGGTGGGAGGCCCCATGTCATGCCCTGCCCTTAGGAAGCCCTGGAGAGTTGGCAAGAGCATGAACTTTACTCAGATGTTGCAGAGTACGGGTCCCAACGCTGCCATTTAATGACTATGTGATTTGGAGCAAGAAACAAGGCCCAGTCTCTTCAAAAAGGAGGTACGAACAAACTCCCGGTTGCTGGAAGGGTTGACGACACCCAACAGGTCCTCAGTAACGTTTCTCCCCCGGAGGGTCCCATTTGGCCCCTGGAGAAGGAGTCCGTGAGGGGTTCTGGCCCCGCTGCCTCTCTCTGTGCTCAGCTGCTAGGGCCTTGCCGTCTTGGAAGAAACGGAACGTTCTGGGGAAGATGACCCCGGCCAGGTTGCTAATGGCCAACACCCCTCAGAACTGGGAGGGCCTCCCCATCTCCTGAGTGAAGCTGGTTTCCTCCGGGCTGTCCGTCTCTCTCCAGGCCCTGAGCACAGGTAGGAAGGATGGGAAACACATAAGGACTGGCAAGCAGCTACTGGCTCACGCGAGAACTGGCCTATGCATCACCCTGGCCCCGCTGGCTGTTGCCAGTGGAGGGCACTGGTTAAATTCTCTGAGTCTGAGCCGGGCGTGGGGTTCAGATCCTTACACCACGGTGTATTGTTCAAGCCCAGGGGGCTGCAGTCACACTGGATTCCATGGAACCCGGGAAGCTTACCAGCTACGGCCCCTGTGTTGGTGCGGCAAACCTCAGCTTCCTCATCTGTAAAATGGGTGCAGGGTGACTGAACAAGACCACGCAGGCAAGGAGGGAGGTGAGCGTAGCAAATGCGTGGCAACTGGGGTTGTTTTTTCTGCCTCTTTCCCTCTGGGTACCCTTGCTGTGTTCACTGTGGAAAGCCCTGAGGCCTCACTGGTCCGCCCAGAACAATTTCCCCCACCAGGAAGCATTGTTCTCGGGATCTTCATAAGTAAACACACCCTCCGGGCGAATCTGCCCAGTGGAAAATACCCACGGTGGCTCCCAGAGACTCTCTTCCCTCAATTCTTCCGACTGGACAGGGGGGAGAGTCGCCCTTGGGTCCCGGCTACCGGGGTGAATTTAGGCAGTGGACTTCCACCAGGGGTCAGCTAGCCGTAGCCCCAGGAGACGATGCTGTGGGACCAGGAGCGAAGCTGTAACTCCTCCCAAACTGGACCGTCACCTCTCTGAAAGGTAAGGAGAGGGGAGGTCTGTGACGGGCCGCCCCTCGCAACCACGGCAGCCAGCTGAGGTGGGGAGGTGAGGCCTCTCCGTTTGCTGGAAATGAATCCATGGAAAATGCTGGAATGATGTCCCCGCCTCTGGAGCCACTGGGAGGCCGCAGACCTCAGGGGCGGGGGGGTGGGGGGGGGTGCGGGAAGGGCTGTGGGAACACACAGAGCAGACGGGGATCAAACTGACTTTTTGACACGTTTCTGTGGGAAGGCGGCCCTGAGTGTGAAGCCGGCTCCCAGAGCAGCTTGGGACCTTTCATGTGGCGCCAGGGCTGGTGCTGGCGCCCTTCACTGGATGCTGGGGCCCCGGGCGGGGAAGGCAGAGGGGGGGGACGGGAGGGGGCCCGGGGGGCTCCCACTTCTTTCTACCTCCGGCACCCTGGCGTCTTCCCCGCCAGAGGCTGGAGGCAGCCTGGGCTCTGGGGTCAAATTCTGACTCAGCCAGTTCGCCGGCTGTGTGACCCGGGACAAGCCACTTGACTTTCTTGCTACTGTTTCATTAAAGAATGTTGTTGTATTGAAACAGATTGCATATATTATTATTTCATGGGATCAGAACAATCCGGCAAGGCAGAGATCATTAAGCCCATTTTACAGATGAAGAAACTGAGTCTGGAGCCTAAGAAACACCCAGACCGTGAGGGGCACAGCCCAATGCAAACGCGCGCCTTTTGCGTCCAAAGCCTGGGTTCTTTGTTTGTTTGTTTGTTTGTTTGTTTTTGTTCTTGTTACGTCCAGAAACCTCTCTAGTTAAGGCTATTGATGGAAACATGACCTACTTTTGTTAGTGAAGCTATCGTGAGTACCTGAGGCACATAGCACACCGCATGGTCCCATGGTTGGAGCCTCCGGACATTTCCCATGGGGACGGCACAAATGTCCCCATTTTATGGGGGATGGGGTGACACTGGGGCTCATAAGACCAGTAAAGGGACCCAACAGGGATAGAGCGTGGGTAGCATGGGCTGGTGCAATGTCCAATTCTCTCCTCTCCGTGGTTCCTGTCCTGGAACCATGCCAAGCCTGGGAACCGTGGGGCTTTGGAGAGTACCCCTAGAGAGGACAGGCAGGAGGGACCCACCCTTGGCCTCCCTGAAGCGCCCCCACGTAGCTGGGGGATGAGTCACCCACCCCTAGGGGACTTCCCTAATTGCCCACAGGTATGCAGGGCCCTGTGGGGCCCAGCCTCCTCAGTGCTTGACAGAGTCCAGGCCCAAGGGCAGGGAGCTGGGAAGCAAAGTGACTAGAGAGGCTCGGGTGAGGTCAGGGAGGGTCGCCATCTTTGTGTCACCTGCCCTGGGACCGCGTGGGAGGACGGTCAGCTTGGGAAGACAGACAGAAGTGGCCTTGAGGTCCAGTTCTGCCACAGCAGCTGGGGGACCTTGGCGGACTGACCGACCCTCACCGAATCTCAGCGGCCACTTCTGAGGAAAGGGTTAATAATGGTACACTCTTCACAGAGGTGATGAAGGACCCCAAATACTGTCTGGCTTACATGGTAATGAGGGGTTTAGCACACGGATACACTCAATATGGACTGGCTGTTATTGTCGTTGCTGTTGCCATCCTCGGGCCAATGTCCAGAACCTTCTGCCGGCTCAAAGACACACACTGAAGGGTGGTGCCCAGGGCTGGTTTGAGAAGTCAGAGAATCACGTAACCCCATTTGGGGGGCCCTGAAAGTGAAGCTTTTGTTGCATGATCGAGGGATGGAGTGGGGGGCTCCCAGTGGGGCAGTCGGGGTGGGGATGCTGGCGGGGGAGCCTCAGCCCTGCCTTCGTGGCCTGGCAGAACTGGCCTGCACTCGCACACTCTCATGCAGCGGTCCCTGGGATGGCACCAGAAGCCCAGGGTTTCAAATGATCCTGGGTTGCCCTCTCCTCGATGCGTCCGCTGAAGGCCACTGACAGGACATGGCCAACCTTGCTGCTGAGGCGTGGTGCCCTCTGGGTTGCTAGAGGACTGTGGGGCTGGTTCACAGTGGGCTTTCGGCAAGACGAGACCCCTCTCCACGCCTCAGTTTTACCTTCTGAGAAGTGGGTAGAGGCTCTCTGGCTTTTTCTGCCTCCCTTGGAGGAGCTAAGGAGGACGCAGAGGCTGGCCTCGGCTAGAGGGACCCAGGAGGAGCTCCTGGTCTGTTTGGGAGCCACGCTGGGTCCTTCTGGGCTCCGCAAGTTGGCGGCCTTGTCCGCACCAAGGGTGGTCAGCACATTCGAGGACTCCGCCTGAGCTCACACCGCCATAGCAGGCCCTTGCTTTCTGGGAAAGGAGTAAAGATTAATTAAGGTTGTCAGGGCCTAAGTAAAATCACCAATGTCAATTTCCTCCCTCTGGTTCTTGCTGTCAGAATAAATTGGACAGTCATTACCTAATACTCAGCCCTATTTTCCTAATATTTCATGCATGCTGAAGCGTTGATGGGAAACAGGGAGGGTGAGGCCCTTTGGAGTGGCAGAGAGGGCAAGCCGTGTGGAGCTAAGGGTGTCCTGGCAGAATGACCTTGCCTCCCGCCACTCCCTGGAATGGTGATCTCGGGAGGGGGCCAGGGGTGGGGCTCTGTCCACACAGGGCACTGTTCTGTCCCAAATGAGACAGATAGACCTACTGGCAACAGCTCCCAGGGACCGTCAAGCAGCTGGTACCTTCGGGGACTTTGGTTTCAGACCAGGCTCCAAGGGCCACAGCAACTGGTGCCTTCATGGACTCCAAGATAACCTCAGTTTCTTAATCTGAAAAATGGGAATGAATGAAAGAGCTTCACTCACAAAAGTGGACAGTCTGTCCCTTCCCAGGTGCAGGTGTCTCCCCGGGGAACACTCCAAAGACCGGAAATCCTTCAAGTACCAAAATAAGAGCTGAAGGTGTTGATGGTAGCCTTTCAAGGTCCCCCACGTAGGATGACGTGCCTCACTGACTTATGGAACCAGCCCTAGGCACCGCCTCTCGGTGTGTGGCCTTGAGCTGGCAGAAGGTCCTGGCAATTGGGCTAAGGACGATAACAACACCACCGATAGCAACCGGCACCTACTGGGTGGATGTATGTATATACTTGTCAGCTGATGACTGAGAGCATTTTGTGAGAGCGTTAATGGGGAGGGGGCAGAGAGAACTCTCTGGGGTGCTGGAAATACTCTATTTCTTGATCTGAAGGATGGATATCCCAATGCATACAAACAGAAGTATTCATTGAGCTGCGCACTTAAGACTTTGCTTCACGTACGCTATGGGTCACCGAAACTTTGGAACAGCAAAAGGATTCGGCCATCATTGGGATCTGAGTGTTGACCATAAGAGGCTCTGAAATACTGAGAACCAACTGAGGGTTGATGGGGAGTGGCGGGGGAGGGGAAAGTGGGTGATGGGCACGGAGGACAGCACCTGTTGGGATGAGCCCTGGGTGTTTATGGAAGCCAATTTGACATTAAATTATATTTGATATAAAACAAATACAAAAATAAAAACTGAAGAGCACTCTGTGATGCTACTTCCCTGTGGAGAAAGAGCTCTTGATTGGGCATCACCCTGGGCCTGGCATGGTGTGACAGGGCTCCACAGGCTCCCTTACCTTAACTCCGCTGGTAAGCCCATGAAGCAGGACTCGCCATCCCCAGTGCGGAGCAGGCAGCAGGGCGGGAGGGGCGGGAGACCAGGTCTGCAGCCAGCCTCCAAGCTTGGGCAGGTAGGTCTCAGTCTGCACACCTGTGACAGAGAATGATGACAGAGCTGACCTCAGAGGGACAGAATGAGCCACTGCTGGAGGGAATGTCAAGTGGTATAAACCCCATGGAAACCGTACGGTGGTTACCCATAAAATAAAAAATGGAATTACTGTATGATCCAATGATTCTCCTTCGGGTATATACCCAACAGAGTTGACAACAGGGCCTCCAAGAGAGAGTCGTACATCCATGTGTACATGATAAACACTATCAAGAATGTAGGGGCGCCTGGGTGGCTCGGTTGGTTGAGCGTTGGGCTTCAGCTCGGGTCATGATCTCGCAGTCCGTGGGTTCGAGCCCCGTGTCGGGCTCTGTGCTGACAGCTCAGAGCCTGGAGCCTGCTTCAAATAGATTCTGTGTCTCTGCCCTCCCCTGCTCGTACTCTGTTTCTCTCTCAAAAGTGAATAAATATTAAAAAAAAAAAAAAAAAAAAAGAATGTAAAGTGCTTGCCTCAGAGAGGCGATAAATGAAGGCTAAAACTTCAGCCAAGTGACTCCCCTTCTCTGGGCCTTGGTTTCCCCCTATGCTGGGGGGTGTATGTGTCAGTCCCCTCTGCATGGATTGTCCCCACTGATGGGTGCCCCCCGAGACCTGAAGCCCCTTGACCTGCAGCTCTCGGGAGTGCCCGGGCATCAGGGATGGACGTGGGCAGTTTTCTTTTGAAGAAGGCCTCTGTGCTCCCCTTTCAACTGGAGCCTGAAAGGTTATATACCCGTACTCTTCAAATTCACAGCCAGCCCTGAGATCTTCTCACCCTACCAGGTCACTGGGGAGAAGTTGCCTCCATCTGATGGAGGCAGCCCAGGCCACTTTTGGACACAGGAGGATGGTGCTCATTTCTTTTGTGCACTAACTTTTTGGAGTTCCGACGTGTGCTGGGCCCTGCGCTGGGCTCATGCAAGGTACAGACAGTATGTCAGGGATGCCGCCTCCAGGGAGCACAAGAGCAACCAGGATGTCAAGTCTTGCCCACAAATCTCCATAATCCAAGAAAATAAGTGATAGAGGTTGTGAGGAAGGGATAGAGTGAAAGTGGCAAGGTCCCTTGAGCTGGAAGGGAACTTCTATCACACATGGACAGCAAACTGCCTGAAGACCCCCTCTAGACATTCGGACGGCCCTCTCGGAGTCCCAGGGAGTAGCAGCCCTACCTAGTTCTCTCCCTCCTCCTTTCACCGCTGTCTGGGGACAGAGGACCAGAGAAGCTGGTTGGGGTGGGGGAGGGAGACAGAAAGCTGGAAATTTCAGACTCCATTCACCCCAGCATTGTGACTTGGCGGCTAAGTTGCTTTACTTTGCTGAACCTCCGTGTGCTGATCTGTGAAATGGGAATGCCGTGCTGTGGGCCCTATCTCAGACATTGCCCCACGGCATAACTCCACCACACCAGAGCTTAGGGCTAGACACGTCCAATCCCCACGGCCTAGAACACAGCGAAGAGTGAGGACTTACCAGGTATTTGTTGAATAACATGTGTAATAAAATCAAGCACAGGACCGGACCCTGGATGGTGGAAACAATCTTGAAAAAGAATGAAAGTGGAGGGCTCACACTTCCTGATTTCAAAACCTGCTATTAAGTTACAGTAATCAAAACACTGTGGTGTTGGCATAAAGACAGACATATAGACCAATGGAATAGAATAGAGGGCCCAGAAATTAACGCTTGCACATACAGTCAAATGATTTTTGACAAGGGTGCTGAGACCATTTCATAGGGAGAGGACAGTTTTTCCAAGAAATGGTGCTGGGAAAACCGGATATCCTCAATGAAAGGACAAAACCGGACCCTTACCTCACACCGTATATAAACGGTAACTCGAAATGGACCGAGAACCTACACATAAGACCTGAAACAGTTCAACTCTTGAAAGAAATCAGAGGACAAAGCTTCATGGCGCTGGATTTGGCGATGATGTCTCGGATGTGACGCCAAAGGCACAAGAGCAAAACCAGACAAACTAGATTTCATGAAAACTGGAAATTTTGTGCCTCGTAAGACACCATCCGTAGCGCGACAAGGCACCCCCACAGAATGGGAGAAAACACCTGCAAATCATCCATCTGATAAAGGCTTCATATCCAGAATACAGAGGAAACTCCTAAACACAGCAAAGGAATAAACATTCAAAAATGGGCAAAGGACTTGAACAGACAGTTCTTCGAAGAGGATATACCAATGGCCAATCAACACATGAAAAGATGCTCAGTGTCACTCATCCTCAGGGAAATGCAAATCAAAACCACCTCGCACCCATTACAATGGCTACTGTCACCAACAAAAACAAAAACAAAAAACAAAAAAGCCCAAAAACAGAACTCAAGTGCTGGCGAAGATGTGGAGAAATCGGAACCCTCGTGCATTGTTGGTGGGAACGTTAAATGGTATGGCTGCCGTGGAAAACAGTCTGCAGGTTCCTCAAAAAATTAAAAATAGAATTACCACATGGGCCCCAGCAATTCTACTTTTGAGTATATACCCGAAAGAACCGAAAGAAGGGTCTCAAAGAAGTTATTTGCCCACCCATGTTCATAGCAGCATTATTCACAACAGCTAAAACGTGGAGGCAACCCAAGTGTCTACTGACTGATGAATGGATTACTAGTGAACGTACACACGTACAATGGAATATTATTCAGCCCTAAAAAGGAAGGAAATTCTGCAATATGCTACAACACGGATGATCCTGGAGGACAATGTGTTCGGTGAAATAAACCAGTCTCAAAAATATTGTATAATTCCACCTACATGCGGTGCTTAGAGGGGTCAAAATCAAAAAGCCCGAAAGCGGAATGATGGTTGTCAGGCACTGGGAAGAAGGGAGAACGGGGAGTTTGGGTAAGTAGAGTTTCAGACTGACGAGATGGAACGCGTTAGGGGGACGGATGGTGGGCATAACCACACAGCACCGTGAATGTAGTTAATGCCACTGAACTGCACACTAATAAACGGTGAGGTGGTAAACTTTATGTTGCACGCATTTTACCACAATGAAAAGAAGAAAAAATATCAGGGCGCCTGGGTGGCGCAGTCAGGTTGAGGCTCAGCCTCGGTGCAGACCATGATCTCATGGGTTCGTGAGTTCGAGCCCCGCCTGGGGCTCACTGCTGTCAGCCTGTCCGCATACAGCCCGTTTCGGGTCCTCTGTCGTTGCGGCTTCCCTGCTCACGCTCTGTCTCTCAAAAATAAACGTTAAAAATTAAAAAAAGAAAAAAAATTAAGCATGGAAGAGTGAGACTAGGCGCATCCTGGACATTCTTATGCTTATCCTGGGCGGGACCCTGAAAGAAAGATTGAGACCCTCCCTCAGTTTGGGGTGTGTGATGGGGGCGGGGGGGGGGGGGGAAGCACCTCCTGGACGGGAGCAAAGTTTGAGCAAAGACTGGAAAAGGGAAGGGAAGAACAAGAGGTCATGGAGCCTTGTTGTTTCTCTTCGTACCCAGTATGTGGGTCTAGAGCAGACACGGTGTCACCCCGGTCCCCAAGTCCAGAGACACCGGCCTTGATGTGGACATGATACACGCCATGCCTGCCCTCTCCGAAGGCCCCAGCGTTCCCAGGCCTTCACAGTCTTGCTTAATTCCCTCAAATATACGCAGCCTTTAATTTATGGGGACACAGTAGTGGCCCCAGGGTCTGAACTAGAAATCAAAGCAAACAGGCATCATTTGCCATAAACAGGCCGCTCCCCAGTGGGTTCTGAGGCCCAGGGACAAGGAAACCCCGAGATCCTCAGATGGGGAGCTCACAATAGGCGCGGGGCTGCGGTCCAAGGCTCCGACCGCGAGGCCCCTCCCAGCTCCGGTCTTGGAGGAGCCTCTGAGCCGCTGGGAGGGGCCGTGGACAATGGGGGGCGGAGTCCACCGGCGGGATGGGGAACAATGGGTCCAATCAATTCCGGAGCCTCCTCGCTTGTTCTAAAATAAGTCCTGGAGGTCTGGGGGTGGATGTAAATCCCAGTAGAGAAGAACAGCCTCGCCTCCCTCCGTTAGGGGGGTTGGGCTCTGGCCCCCCGAGGACCCATCGCAGCGCCCCAGGGGCCCACGGGTGTTGGTGTGCTTCTAAATGTTTAACAACCTGCTCCGGAGAGGGTCAGCCCTGGCCTGGAGGATTTGCTGATCGCCCAAATGGAAAACTCCCCGAGGCCAATTTCAGGCTCCCAAGGCAACATCCCAGAAGGCAGAGCTGGGAAGAGGTCTGCGTCGGTGCACCATAGTGGGGTACTTCCTGCACATGCCATAGATTCAAGTGATCTCGTGGCATTCGTGATAGTAAATATATGTACTGGAGAGCGCCAGCAGGGGAGGGGCAGAGAGAGAGGGAGACAGAGAACTTGAAGCAGGCTCTGTGCTGTCAGTGCAAAGCCCAATGCCAGGCTCCAGCCCTCGAGCCTTGAGATCACGACCTGAGCAGAAGTTGGACGCTCAACCGAGTCCCCAGGAAGCGATGAGTTTTGATTATTTGTTACCTTTGTTTTAATATAATGTATTTAACTGTGTGTTCATATCATTGAATTTTTAAGGGTGAAATTCCTGAGAACATGTCGGGGAGGTTCACGAGTTGGAACAAGTTTGTATGAGTTGGTGTGGGTCCAGCACACCGCCGAGCACAGGGGACCTGGGCTAGGCCCATCGCCACCTCCTTTGCAGCTTCTGGATGACCGTGAGCAGCCTGAGGCCTTCTGGGGGCTTTGGCCCCCTCAGCTTGCGGGGCCTGGGGACAAGTGAGGCCCCTGACACCACTTGAGGTGAGGGAGGAGAGAAGATGCCAGCGTTGCCGTAAGTGGGGCTCTAGCCCGTGGTACTTCTGCCTGGGCACCGTGCTCCTCACTCAGGCTCCTCCTAAGGTGGGACCCTGCCTGACCCCAGCCTCCTCTGGCAAACCTCTGCTCCCCCAGCAGGGTATCTGACCAGAGTCCCCCATTATCCTGGCCACCGAGCGATGGGTAGTTCTCACAGAGGCAAGGTTCTGTGGCTTTATCACTGGGAAACCCCGTGGCTTCATCACTGGGAAACCCCGTGGCTTCATCATTGCTGGGCTCCAAGATGCTTCTGGTACCCCGGTCTGCCCACATTGCACCTTGCCTGCCTAGGACTACAATGAAAGCTCACACATTTATGGCCTGCTGCCTAAATGCCAGGCTCAGGGCTTCCACAATGTGAGCCCATGTGGTAGGAGCCACCGTTAACCCATTTTTGCAGAGGGACAAGCCAAGGCACTCAGAGTGGTGAAGCCATTTGCCCAAGGGCGTGCAAAGCATATGTTTCGAGCCAAAGCCTGTTTTGAAAGCAATTATTTTAGTTTATATTTACTAAAAACAGTTTTGGTGTGTGTGTGTGTGTGTGTGTGTAAGTTGGTGCACAACTGATCTTGCCCAGATGTGCCCATGGACGTCCCGGGTGGAGGGGGAGGGACGGAGAGAAGCTTGGGGATGGGCAGAATGGCCCACACGTGCCAGGAACAGAAATTGGCATGGGGGCAAAAACACACGGAAGGCATTCTGGTTTTCTCCTTTGGTCTGCTTGTCACCCGGGATCTGCTCCCTCACTGGGGGCTTGTTCCTAAAATACCTCAATGCCAGGTTTGACTCCTGGCTTCCCCACTTGCCAGCTCTGTGCCGTTGGGCAGGTCGGTCAGCCTGAGCCTCATCCGTGGAAGGGTCCGCACAGTTGTGGTCTGTTGTAGAGAACGGGGCAGAGCGCTCACTCAGCACCGTGTTGGCTCTTTATTGCTACCATTCGTCTTAGGGTCCCGGTGACCTAGGCCGCAGTCACCATGGCCCTGACGGTACCCTTTTCGAGGCTCTGGCCCCTGTCGCCACCCCCTCGCTGGCACCACTAGCCGCCTGCCTCTCTGGTCTTTTGCCAACAAGATTCAAACCCCCGTCTGCGTGCATGGGTCGGAGATGTTAATGGAGCTCTCGGGGAGCGGCGGCTGGGTTCCCCTGCTCTGGGGCCGCCTGGTTATTGGCGGCTTAAGTGCTCATGTGAAACACCCCTTGCATCTCACGCTTGCCAAGCTGTCCCCGGCGCTGGACGCTGTGTTTGATCATGTTGAAAGGCCTTGACACAGACCATCCAGGTCTGGAGGCCAACAGGGGAAAGCGTGCCAAAGATCAAGCATCGACAGGGCACTCCTGGGACCCCGGCCCGGCCCAGAGCAGGGCCAGCAGCCCGCACCAGCCTGGCGCTTCTCACTAGACACAAACCAGGCCTGGGAACGGGTGAGGGCAGCCAGGAAGCCAGCCTGCCCGGTGCCACAGAGGCTGGGGATCTCCGGGACTGTCCCTGGACCTCCCTCCTCTACGGCAGCCACGCTGGCCCCTGCCTCTGAGGCCACACTCTTCACCCACAGGGGCCAGAGCAGTGATGGGAACAAAGGGGATCAGCACACCTCTCTTCCCCAACTTCGCCCCAGAGAGACACCCTCACCGCTCAGATTCTCTGATGGGGACCCTTTGACAGCTCTGTAACGCCACAGGCTTAGCTGCATCATCCTCACAACCACCTCTGGGAGGTGGGGGAAAGGCCCACTTCACAGATGGGTAAGTGGAGGCCCAGAAAGGTCCAGTGGGTCAGCTGTGAGCTGCAGTCCCTCCCCTTGATCAGCGTCTTCTGATTCACGGCCTGCTGTTCTTGCAATGAGGCCACCGCGGTTCCCATGAAAGTGACTGGGTGTGTGGCACTAGACGGAGGGAGAATTTCTTCTCGTCCTTCTTCCATAGGGCTATGGCCACCCCAAGTCTGGCAGCTTTACAAGAACAGGCTTGTAAACTCAGCAACACCCCATAATCCTTTTTATGGGGCCTGCTGTGGTAATGGACATTCGTCAGCTCTCCCAGACTAAGCCTGGTGGGCCCTGGGGGCGAGAGGCGAAGGGGAGCCAGGCCCGCCCGTCTGTGCAACCCTCTAGCTGGGTAAAGGGTCCCAAAGGAGGGGCAGAGTCCACATGTTTCTGAACAACGCCAGGACTCTCAGCCAGGGGGTGCTGTGCAGCCAGGGCAGGGGAGGGAGATACAGAGGAAAATCACCCGTCAAAACGCCTGCGTGGGCATCATCTTTGTATCTACCCAGAAACGAGTGAGCTGGGAAGAGGGGAAGCATTGTCTCAAATTCAAATTCCCAGGCTCCTCTCTAACCTCTTGATTCAGAATCTCCGAAGGTGGCCCCAGGACTGTGCGGTTATTAGCCCTTGATGCAGCTAACATTTTGCATCCTCTGCTTTAGGAAGAGGCAGAGGGTAATTAATGGCAGGGAAGCGAGAGCTAGGTCAGACACCCAGATTGTCCATTTCCTCGCTCAACAAACCCTTGCTGAAATCCGGCCTTGACCGTGGACAGGGGAGGCCACCCTTTGCTTCCATGTGGGTAGGTAGCGTCTGCCTCCACCTTGGCCACTCTGCTGCCCTCCATCAAAGAAGAGGAGAGTCTGCAGTCCCTTCCAGCTCAAACACCTTACGATTCAAGCAGGGTGTAGCCGACGAACCAGGATCACCTTGTAATCCTTTAGCTTCTTGGGCTATTAGGGGACTGAGAGGAGACCCTGGGGAGACCTTGGACCCAGGGCTCCAGGCCAAAGAGCTTTCTCTTCTTTACATCTGCCCATTCTTCCCAAGGATGGGAGCTTGTGCCCTCTGAACCAGGACAGCCAGAGCATGACGGTCCCTCCCTCAGCCAAAGCAGAGCTTGCGAGGTCCAGCAATGCAGTTCTGTAAGGGCCTCGCCTGGATGCCTTGACCTAACCGTGATCTTGAGGCCCCCTAAGCAGTAACATTGCTTATTGGGTTCTCGTTTGTTTTGTTTAGTCTCATTTGGGTTTTAAAAGTTATGTGCAGTATATCTACATGTTTTTAAACCACGAGTGACGCTGTATTTGTGTAAAAAAGTCTAGATCAATGCTTCTGAACTTTTAAAATGTGTCTTAACTTTCCTCATCTGTAAAATGGGATAATAGTAGCGCTGACCTCAAAGGCCTGTTGGGTAGCTTAAATGGCATGATACATACAAAACATTTAAAACAGTACCTGGGACGTTGTAAACATTCCATATAAGTTGCTATTTAGGCGACACTTTGCCACTTTGTTACTCCTGCGCACAACCCGTGTTTTTGTTTGCTTGATATACTTCCTCAAATCCATTTCTTTTTCTTTTCTTCCTTTAATGTTTATTTATTTATTTTTGAGAGAGAAAGAGAGGCAGAGAGAGGGAGACAGAGAATCCCAAGCAGGCTCCACGTTGTCAGCGCGGAGCCCGATGCGGGGCTCGAACTCACAAACCGTGAGATCGTGACCTGAGCCGAAAGCAGGAGTTGGAGGCTTACCTGACTGAGCCACCCAGGTGCCCCTCTTTTTCTTTTTTCTTTTTTTCTTTTTTTTTTTTTTTAACCGAAGGAAATTTTTTTTTTTAATTTTTTTTTTCAACGTTTATTTATTTTTGGGACAGAGAGAGACAGAGCATGAACGGGGGAGGGGCAGAGAGAGAGGGAGACACAGAATCGGAAACAGGCTCCAGGCTCTGAGCCATCAGCCCGGAGCCCGACGCGGGGCTCGAACTCACGGACCGCGAGATCGTGACCTGGCTGAAGTCGGACGCATAACCGACTGCGCCACCCAGGCGCCCCCCGAAGGAAATTTAATTAAAAAGGAAATGTTATGCCATTACTGTAAGTGGAAAAATAGTATCAATTGCATAGAGAGACTACAGCAGTAAAAAGTAACACAAAGGAAACAAAGCCATGTCGTTAAAACCTCGGCAGATCTAGATTGTGCTCGTAGTTACCAGAATCTACCAGAACCTGATACAGTGGCGTGAAACCATACACACACATTGTCCACAAAACCAATGGCCATCTCCTGGGTCTGATTCTGTACTTCAGTTAGGTAGGACGTATGCACTGGGTGACAAGTACGTGAGACCTCTCTCGACTATCTTTGCGACCTACTGTGAATCTCTAATTTTAAAACAAAAAGTTAAAAAAAAAAAAAATCTTCGGCAAATGGGTGCTTTCTCTTAGCCTGAGGCTGAGTCTCTCCATTTAAAGAGGAACCAGGCGCGCCTGGGTGACTCAGTCGGTTAAGCGTCTGGCTCTTGATTTCAGCTCGGGTCACGATGCCACGGTTTGTGAGTTTGAACCTCATGTTGCGTTCTGTGCTGGCAACGTGGTGCCTGCTTGGGATTCTCTCTCTCTCTCCCTCTCTCTCTCTCTCTCTCTCTCACTGTCCCTCCCCAACGCACACTCTTTCTCTCCTAAATAAATAAACATTAAAAATATTTAAAAAGATTATTAAAATAACTTAAAAAAATTTTTTTTAATGTGGCCACTTAAAAATTGTAAATTATATATGTGGCTCATACGCGTGGCTCCCATTATGTATCTATCGGATAGCAGCTCTGAGAGCCTTCGGCAGATTTCCGAAGGGGTCTCGTCTGTGACTCACAAAATGCTCCAGCTTCTCCAAGTTAGTGATGGAACTTCGTGCTTTTTCAGGTAGCTGCCTGGATCCCGCTTGGGGAAGGCGCTTATGTGCTCTCGTGCGCACAGATGGGTGCCTCCCGCCAAATGTCCATCTCCTTCCCCAGTGGCTGCCCAGCCCCCATCCTTTGGCTGAAAGGCGCTCCCGAGAGCACAGGGCTTCCTGTCCCTCTGCCCCATGTGATTTTCATTTGTCCAATTAAAGCTAATCTGATAAAGGCAGGAATAGCAGAGATGCGTGAAAGCTCCAGTGAGCACAGGTCATGGCCTGATCTAAAGAGGGGGCCTTTGTCTCCCTCCCCGCCCCCCACCCTCCCCGGGCAGCGGCCAGCTGGCCAATGGGTCACCCAGGGGAGTGGGCAAGGGAGCCAAGACCAAGGAGGGTGCTCTTCTGGGACAAGCTGGACTGACATCACCGTGTTTACCATTTGTAAACCAACCAGAAAGAAACCGAAGAAAGAAGCTAAACAATGAGAAAACTCTGAAAATCCCAGGAGAAAAGCCCTGTGAAAAACAGGAGGGCTCAGGCAGCTCATTGTGGACTAGAATCGTGGTCCCTTGTCACCTTTCTCTTCTGGTCAGTGGCAGCATCTAGGAAAGAGAGAGGCTGGGGCTAGGGTCATGCTCCCAGCCAAAGGAGGAGGGTTGGATATGGCTGCCTCATATCCTATAGCCATGGCACCGGGTTCTCTCAGGCCTTGGGCTCTACCCAAGTCCAGCCCTGGAGCCAGTCCCCCAGGGCTCCCCCACAGAGGCACTTCTTCAAGAGCTTGGACCCCTGGAGCAGCGCTCCGGCCACATAGGACATTGTGCCGCCCACCTACCCACTCACTCACTCAGAATGCTGGGAACCGAAATGAGCTAGACACAGTGTGGCACATCAGAGATTTTTCTGTGCTTGCTTCACTTCCACAGTTGAAAGTCCTCTCCTTCCTCCTGGGTCGGGGGAGACAGTTCAGTTGGGGAAAACCAAAGACGCTGCCCATTAATGAATTAACCAAGCCAGAAGTATTTACCCAAGAGCTGGTGTATACCCGGGCCTCTGCCGGGAATTTGACAGAGACGAGAAAGAAAGTAGGAGTCCCACTCTCACTGGGGGTTGAACTCACGCACAAGAGAATAAGACGGACAGACCTGATGGCCAGACGGAACGGAGCACAGCCAAGGCTCTCGGGAGAATGGGGAGAGGGCAGAGGAGTGGGTGTCAGGGCAGACATCCTGGAGGTGGGCTTGGGCCGGCCTCATGAAATGAGGGTGGGGATCACGGAAAGAGGAGTACAGTGGCCTGCGTTCTACTAGGGTTCTTATACCCACTCGGTGAGGTTAGCCGACACAATCTCCTCCCTGGGCCTCATCTTCCCCATCCGTAAAGCGAGAGTGGTGACTGCCTTGGCATCCTTACTGACCATAGCGTCCTAGGATTTGAAGCACCAGAGAGAAGCAGGTGAGAACTGATAGGACCAAGAAACGGTCAGTGGGTAGAGGCACCACGGCCAGAGATGCTGGAAACAAGCTCCCCAGAGCTGGGGAGAGTGGCCCAGATCTTTCACTCATTCCAGCCCATCTCAGGGCACGCAAGGCCTATGGCCTCGCCGGGGTCTCAAACAAGTGGCTATATTGTGTGTGCCCAGCTGGGGTGCAGGCCAGGGCGGGTGTCATGAGAACTGCCCCTCTGCTTCTGAGGAGAGAAGGGAGCTCTGGCCTGAGAGGTCTTGCCTGGCGCCTCTGTTCTTTGCTGACAGAGATTTGGCCACTTCCCTAGAGCCCCTCTCTGGCCTTCACCATCATCTTCCCAAGACAAGCAGAGCCCAAGTCAGAGCCGATGTGCAAGGGGTGCAGGAGGGCGTCAGATGTGCATTCTGGGGAAGTGTTCCAGATGACCTCCGCCATTTTGGTTTCATCCGTATTGGAGCTCCATCCAGCCACAGGCCCTGTTACACCAGCTTGGTTTTAACCTCTGAAAACCTGCCAGGAAGTTCACGACAGCGAGTGTTGTTTCTTCCTTTGTTCTTTCAACTGAGCAATTCGCAGGTGGTTGTGGAAGGCCGTTGTGTAGCCAAAAATCACGCCATACAGTTTGCGAGCCTAGCTCTTCCAGTGCTGGAAGATATTCCGCATGAACCGCACCCCAGATATGGGTCTCCGACGCAGGGTGTCTGAGGCTGTGTGTCTTTCCCCATCCGTTACCTGGCTTTATCTTCTTCACACACTCATCACTGTCGAAATTATCTCACATTTATTCACTTGTTTACCACCCGTGCCCCCTGCCCCTACCACCCCCCCCACATTAGCATATAGCCTGCCCTGTTTACTGCCGTATCCTTGACCCCTTGGTTACCTGGCAGGTGGTGAAGAAATGTTTGTCGAATAAATGAATGTGCAGACACGGATATGCGGCCTCCAATCAGGACGGTGTCGAACAGTGGTGTGGGGTGGGTGATGGAGCAGAGCTACGATTACGGCTGGCTGGCATCAGCCATCGGGTGAGGCCCTGGTGGGAATCAGAGGACATACTTGGGCAGGTTAATAGAGGGGAGCTTAACAAAGGGCTCCTTATAAAGGCCCAGCCAGTGTTAAGGGAACGGTACAGGGATGGGGAAGGGGAGGGCGTTACCCCCCAGGCCTGCAGAGCTCAGGGAGAGGGCAGTTACTGGAACCCAGAAAGCAAGCCGTCCGGTGAGGGTAGCCTGACAGGAGCTGTCGCCTTTTGGTAGAGTGGCTCTGTGACCACTGGGACCTGGCAAGGAGGAAGTCAGGAAACACATGCCTCGCTCAACCTGCTCCCCGCACAGTGTCCCCCAGAAGCCAGAAGCCTGGGGAGCCCAGTGATGCTGTTCACACAGAAGACAGGGAGAGAGGAGGTGGCCTCTTGGAACCAGAAAGACAGGAGGAGGGTGGACAGGGATCTGGGGGGACAAAGAGAGGATGTCCAGCCCAGGCGGTGCAGGGGACCATGGCTGTTTCAGTTACCGTTACTGCAAAACAAACCTGCCTGAAACTCCGCGGCCAGAAACAAACACACTCCGTTCAGTATCATTCACAGTTTCTGTGGGTCTAGAGCCCAGGAAGGGCTCTGCAGGGCGGTTCTGGCTTGGGGCCTCGCCTAGTTGCAGACAGATGGTGGCTGGAGCTGAAGCGGTAAGGGGCTGGAGCAGTTAGGTGGGAGCTGGCCAGACAGCTGTTTCTTCTAGAAATCTCTGGCCTCGACGAGCGCTCTCTGCACGTTCAGGGCAACCTCACTGTGGCAGGACGCCTGGCACGGGACCCAGGGCTTCGGCACAAGTGTTTGGTGAACCCAGGAGTAGCAGCGTGGCCCCCTCTGACCCACCCTTGGTCACCTAGTGCCACCTCCGCCATAGTCTGGTGGTCAATCAGTCACTAAGCTCGGCCCAGAATCCAGGGGAGGGGCCGCAGTCCCCACCTCTCGAAGGGAAGAATGCGGAAGCCTTTGAAGACACGTTTTCGAAGGCGAGAGAATGCGGGGCCACATGAGTTCCGGTTGAATATTATTTGGGTGGTCACCAAAGAAGTCCCTGAAACGTGCTTGGAGGGGACAGGAACAGGATGAAAGCTTGCCATGGGGTTAGGAAGTTAGAAGTCGGATCTCTCTAATCTCTCCTCTTCAGGAGCAGAAGCACAGAGGCTCCGAGACAGAAAGTGACCGCTCAAAGGTCAGAAAGGGCTCCAGGCTGGAGGGGCAGAACCCTCGCCTGGGTCTCAAGATTCTGTGCTTCAGGGTAGAGAGGGGTGGGAGGGAGGGACAGTGCCAACCGCACAGGCTGCGAGGGCTGCTCAGCCAACGCCAGAGAACCAGGGGCCGGCCGGGTGCTTCCGGCTAATCTCCTCCCTCGTTCCCCTCCCGGGCTCCTGCAGCCTCCCTCCCTGGAGGGAAGGGAGAAAGAAAGGCAGTTTGGAGACTATCAAAGCAGTGGCTTTCACTTTCAGGGAGCGGGCTGGGGAAGATTGCTTCCAGGTGGCCTCTCGGGGCCCCTCCCCGCCTGGCGGGGGCCGAGGGTGGGCCCGGAGGCCTGGGCCGTGGGCCGGGAGGGCGGGAGGAGCAGCTCCCACTGCCCAGAATGGTTTTTTTTTTCCCAGAGCTGGCAGGCTGCCCGCTTCTTAATCGGGTCTCGGCTCAGAGCCTCCCTTCTCCGGGCCTGCCCTCATCACCTCAACCCAATCGGCAACCCTGCCCCGTGGCCACCTATAGGACCAGCCTCAGAGCCTGACGCGGAGGGCCCGCCCTGGCTGCTATCCTGCTCATGAGGTGTGAAGTCCGTGGGCCAAGGTGACGTGCCTTCCTGGAGAACAAATCCTCCCATCCAGACGCCACTCGGGGCCCTGAAAACGCCGGCACTCCCCGTCCAAACATCCTGAGCCTGCTTGCAGGCATGGGGACCTCTTCCCCTGGTCTGGTCCTTAAGGGGTCTGGTTCCCTGGTCACCGTGTCGCCTGTATGAGCAACCTCAGGGGTTGGCCCAAGGGTTGGCTGGGTGGTGTGTGTGGCGTGGTCGGCAGAGGAAGTGGGCCGAACTGCTATGTGTCCACACTGCCCATGAGGCCCCTCAGGATGCAGGGTGGAGCCCTGGTAGGACAGAAGGGACATGGGCTGCGACCTCCATTTATACTTCTGCTGGGTCCCACGAATCCCCAGGATATTCCTGGCTTTTCTATCACATCATGTGTTAATTTTTTTCAAAAAATTTTACCTCATTTTCCCCTAAATGTTTATTTATTTTTGAGAGAGACAGTACATGAGTGGGGGAGAGGCAGAGAGAGGGAGGAACAGAAGATTCGAAGCGGGCTCCGCACTGATAGCACAGAGCCCGATGTGGGGCTCGAACTCACGCACCGTGAGATCGCGACCTGAGCCGGAGTCAGACGCTTAACTGACTGAGCCACCCAGGCACCCCCGTATCACATCATTCTTTAATTTACTCCTAGTGGTTTCTGCTGTCTGACATTTGTCGCCCCTGGTTTTCTGTCCCTCTTGCCAACTGGGATACACATCCAGCTGGAGCCGGGGCCTTGGGTTGCGTGGCTGGCTGCCTCTCACTTGGGGTCCCTCCGTCTCCTTGGCGAGGGGTGGGGTGTTCGTCTGTGAGAATGTCCCAGCAGGAAGGAGCCTTGGAAGGTCTTAATCCCAAACTGCCCTTTTACAGATGTGTATACTGAGGCCCAGAAGGGAGAGACCTGCCCGAAGTTAACCCAGTTGGTACGTGACAGGAGGGGGCACGTTCCAGATTCGGATGCCAACTCCTGAAGCTGGGACAGTGACTTTTTGGCCAGGTGACTGAGCGGCCCTAGCCCCACCCCAACAAGTGACTGGAACTCCTCCAATCAGGCAGCTTCCAAGTGGGAAATGTGGTAAAAATACAGACGCCCAGCCCCATTTGTCCCGTGCAGGATGCCTGCCGGGTTGCCAAGATGTCTTTGTTCCCAGCAAACACCACAACGAGGCGGGGGTGCCCAGTGTCCCGGGGATGGCGGGGGCATGTCAGGGCAACCCTAGGCTCCACAGCCCTCGGTGACAGGGAGTCCCTTCAGAGTGCTTTCCAGATGTTGCCCAGGCCCTCGATCCCTCTTTCGTGGGAGAATATGATGCCGTTAGGCCTGTCACCAAAGCCCCAGGGCGAGCTATTTGCCTTTGCACAAGCTCTGGCTGAGCAGCAGGGCAGGCAGTGAATGGACATGATGAGGCCTCTCTTGTCGCCTGCTCACCCACTTGGGGGCCACGTCCCCACCCGTCAGCCCCTCTCTCCCGGCTGCTGCCTCCGCTCCCGGAGGGCACAGTGCAGGACAGCGAGGGAGTAGCCCCCTTCATTTATCTGTCCTTCGGCTGAGATCCTACAGCTGTCACTGCACCTGGCCGGGAAAGCATGCAGTCTGGGGTCAGGAGACCTGGGTTCCGGCCCCGGCTCCGCTCTAGGCAAGTCGCTCACGTTTCTGGGGTCCTCTCCCGAGGAGGATGTCAAAGGGAGACACGATCGTGACGGCGAAGGTGTCCTGAGAGCTCAGCCCCGCGTGCCTGCTTATGTGACTTAGCCGTGACCGTGCTGGAGGAAAGCATCTAACTCAGCCCCTGCTCTGAGCGGACCTCCTTAACGCACAGAACAAAGTAAACGTAAAATATTTAGACGAATATCAGACGAATGGTGTGAGCAAGAGAAGGAGAGGTGTGGGCAGGAGAGCATGAAATAATGACAAAGATAAAAACAGCTCCGAGTTGCACAGCACTTACTATGTGCCAGGCATGGCCGTAAGTGCTTCCCGGTCCCATGAATCAGGCACTATTAAATAATGCCCCTTTTACAGACAAGGAAACTGAGGCACAAAAAGGCCACAGAACTAACAGGTGGCAGAGTCCAGACTTGGATCCAGGACCAGCCGTGTGAGCAGGTGCAGTGAGGCCAGGGACTCCCCTCCCTGCAGTGGGGCACGCAGAGGCCATCAGGAAATTCACTAATTTGCTAATGAATAGGATAGTGCAGGCCTTGTCCTAGACCTGAAGAAAGATAAGATTTCTTCGGACTGACAGGATGGCCCGGGACGGAACACAGCAGAGCAGGAGCGAGCGTGCTGTGCGTTCCCAGACTCACGCTGAGCCTCTCTGTGCTGGGCACGGCGCCCCCGAGTGTTCCTGGGGTTCTCCGGAAACCGCCGTGCCCTCCGGAAACACCGCCGTGTGTTGGGGGCTGGGACAGGTCTTCTGTCTCTGGCCCCTATCCCCCTCCCTGTAATGTTCTGCCTGGCTTGACACCCAGTAGGTGCTCACAGAATACGAACTGGGAGTAGATGCTCACAGTAGAGCCCTGGGAACAGGCTCTCCCAGGGAAGGAGTACCAGGAAGGCCAGCATAGGGGCTCACTGAGACCTCAGTGCTGCCCCTCCTCGCTCCAGCATGTCCCCCCGTTTGCCCCCTCAAGATGTCCTCGCAGCCCATCCTCTCCTTTGAGCCCCGTGGGGCGGGGGCAGGGGGCAGGTAGGGACTGAGGGACTGTTTCTCGGGCAGTTGAGGATGATTGTCCTTGTGTCAGACCTTCCCCATCCCACGCAGCCTTGTCAAAACCTCACCACAGATGCCAGCTCCACCCCACCCACATCACCCAACTCACAAGTTATCAGGCCGTTGCAGGACTTGGATTTACTTTAAACTGTGGTAAAATATGCATACCATAAAACTGACCATTTTTAAAAATATTACCTTGAGAGAAACAGAGAGCGAGCGAGCAGGGGAGGGGCAGAGAGAGAGAGAGAGGAAGAATCTCAAGCAGGCTGTGCTATCAGAGCAGAGAGCCCGAGAAGGGGCTCGAACCCACAAATCGTGAGATCATGGCCTGACCCAAAATCAAGAGTTGGACACTTAACCCACTGAGCCACCCAGACGCCCCTAAAATGGACTATTTTTAAGCGTATACTTCAGTAGTGCTAAATATACTCACATTGTTGTAAAACAGATCTCCAGGACTTTGTCCTCTTGCAAATCTGGAACTCTATACCCATCAAACAGTTCCCCGTTTCCCCTCCCCCCCAGCCCCTGACACCCCACCATTCCGACTTCTGTCCCTTTAACTACTGTAGGTACCCCACATGAGTGGGATCACACAGTATTTGTCTTTTGTGACCGACTTATTTCACTAAGCGTAATGTTTTCAGGGTTTCAGCCATGGTAGCAGGTGCAAGAATTTCCTTCCTTTTTTTTTAAGGATTTTTTTAAAGTTTATTTGTTTATTTTTGAGAGGGAGAGAGAAAACAAAAAGTACGAGTGGGGGAGGGGCAGAGGCAGAGGGAGGAAGAGAATCCCAAGCAGGCTCCGTTTTGTCAGCACAGAGCCCGAGGTGGGGCTCGACCTCGTGAACCGTGAGATCACCACCTGAGCCGAAATCAAGAGTCGGATGCTTAACTGACCGAGCCACGCAGGCGTCCCAGAATTTCCTTTCTTTTAAAGGTGAATCATATCCCATTGTATGGATATTCCGCATTTTGTTCACCTATCGACACGTGGATCACTTCCACCTCTGACTATTGTGAATAACACTCCTGGGACTTTGCTTTTCAGATACACAAGACTGTGCCACGTTTTCATTTACGACGGGGTGCTTTCGGAACTTTTCTACAAAGGCTATTCTTGTCTCCATTTTACAGTGGAGGAAATGTTACCCAGAGGGTATGTCACCCACCCCGAATCCCACAGGCAGGAGGCAGCAGAGCCTGACTTCGTTTTGTATTTTTATTTATAATTTTTTATAAACATAGATATTTTTATTTTGAGAGAGAGAGAGAGAGAGAGAGAGAGAGAGAGTGTGTGTGTGTGTGTGTGTGTGTGTGTGTGTGCATGAGCAGGGAAGAGGGGCGGAGGGAGAGAGAGACAGAATCTTAAGCAGGCTCCGTGTTCAGGGCAGAGTCCAAGGCGGGGCTCAATCCCCTGACCCTGGGATCACGACCTGAGTCGAGATCAAGAGTTGGACGCTCCACTGACTGAGCCACCCAGGCGCCCTAGCAGAGCCTGACTTTGAATTCATGTCTGCACCGACCCCCACCTTTGGCCCTGCTTTCAGTTACCCCCCTCTCTGAAGGGTTTGTTTTCATCTCTTGTTCTGCTGGGGAGCTGTACAGGAGGCACAGCTACCTCCGAGGCCAGCGGCCAGAGCTGGTACGGGACAGTAAAGCACAATGGTTAAGATCAAGGACTGAATTCACACTGCCCAGGCTCAAAAGTTGGCTCTTCTCACTTATCAGAGGGGTGAGCTTTGCCCAATTACTTAACCTCTCTGTGTCATGATTGATTAGTGATGTCTGCCGTGAGCTCGGGCTAGGAGGCATGTGCCTCGTGTCTGTCTCACGGCACAAAAGGAAAAGCTTGCTTGAAACCACACCCCACCCCCAGGCTCCTTCTAGAGTCTTGGTCTTGGGAGCAGCAATCCTTCCTACAGAACTGTGAGAACAGAGTGGCCCTGTCTGAGGATCTGGGCATGGTTCACCCCCGGGGTATTTGGTTTCCATCAGAAGTGGGAGTGCCTTCCCTGGCTCACAGTCTGTTTACCCTGAGGCGGTGGGATTGGGTCCCCAGCCCTGGGCCAGCAGGCCCCAGGTGGGGAGATCCGAGCACCTGGGGCCTCTTCCCCACACAGTCCTTGGCACACGTTGCATCCGTGACTGTCCCTTGAGCTGTCGCTCGTTGCTGGAGGCCTGGCCGCATCCCCAGCGCGTTTACAAGGCCCCTTGCGGTTCCTTCCTCCCCAGAGCGTCCGCGGCCCTCAGTTCTGTCTGCCTCTCCTTCCGGTCCCCTCCCTGTCAACGCAAACCTTCATCTGAGGTCCCGGGAGAGGCGGCGTGTGATCTCCAGTTTGGTGCTGCCCGGAACAGGACCCCCGCTGGCCCGAGTGGGAGAGGAAATGGGTTTGCAGGCCGTGCGGTGGCGGGCTTGGGTGCCGCGTGGGGTGCCTGTTGGGGGGTTCGGGCCGGACTCCGTGCCGCTCCGGGCTGCCGGCAAAGGGCAGTGAAAGGGGCGTCTGTGCAGGCGTGCCGCTGTAGGTGACCGTGTGGTGGCGCGTGGCTGTGGGCGACGAGGTGACGGCAGAGAACACGGGTGGGTGAAGGCCTGAGGAGGTCGAACTATAGTGGTGGCGAGTCAGCAGGGGGTGACAGCGTAGGCGACCCTCCAGATGTCACCGTGAATGACTGACGGAGCCGTCCAGTGGGGCTGCGGGAGGGTGAGCCTGTGAGCGGGCGACCCCGCGGTGGCCGACGAGGAGCCACCGAGAACTGAGGCGGGCGGTGGAGAGTCGGCGCGGGAGCGGGTGACGGGTTGGCAGGCGCCGGGACGCGGGCTGGTCGGAGCCACCGGGAGGCCCTGGGCTTGTCTCCTGGGGACGTCGTTCGTGCCGGAAAGGCGAGAGCAAATGTGTTTTCTCTGCCCGTTGAAAATGATTCCGAACGAAGGGCCTCGCCTCCCGGCCGGCGCGAGCCTGACTCCGCTGTGTCAGAAGATGATCTTTCACAGATGCTGAAAAGTTAGGAAGTGTAATTATGGGGAAATTGCACTCAGGCAAACGAGTACAAGCCGAAGGCTGCCAGGCCCCATTCCTCACCTGAGCCCCCTGATTGTGGCCGACAGCCGCACATCTGTATGTGCTTTGCAGCCAAAAGAGGAAAGAAAGGGGGAAGCAGCAATGGTTCGGGGAGAAGAGGGGGAGGTGAGGGGACCTTTGGCTGCCCTGCCAACTGCTCCCCCAGCTTCCTCGGGCAGGAGCTGAGAGGAGGCTGAGGCCCGGGGCACATTCCTGGGTTCGGAGGGCCTTCGGGGGGCCACGCTCGCTCCTGGGGAGATGGGAGGAGCCGGGGCCGACTCCGGGGGAGGCAGAGGCCACTCCCGTCCGACCTTCTCATTTCACTGGCGGGGAAACTGAGGCCCAGGTCACACAGTCAGTTAATGGCGCAGGCAGGATGCCACCCTCCCCGTCCTGACCAGCCGGGGCTCTCTTCCCACACCGCCCGGAGCAGGTGGGGGCGGGCAAGGGGTTGTCCTGGTGAGCAGCCGGGTACCCCTGCCCGCCGCCCAGCCTCTCAGGCAGAGCCACCCAGCAGCCCCCGCGTTCCCGATTCCTCTGCGTCTTTTTCACCCTCTGGATTCTGCCTCTTGGCATCTCCCTGCAGGGGAAGCTGGGAAGCTCCCTGGAGGGGGGCCTCCGCCTCCCGGCTTGCTGTGAAGACCACTGCTCTGTCGCCCCGTTAGGACCCAGCTCCTGGGATGGCCCCTGGGATGGCCCAAGGAGTGGGAAACCCTTCTTGTTCGAACCATCCTGGGCAAACTCCTGACCACTGCTCCCTGGTATTTGGAAACTATTCTTTCCATTGAGTGTGCTCTCCATTTCCATCCCTCTGGTAACAAGTCTCCCTGCCCCAAGCCTCAGACCTGAGCACAAGTAGACCCAGGCTGGGCCAATCATCCCACCATCCTTCTGGCCCCAGCGATTGGGTCCAGAGTGACACCACTGCCCCCCTCCGACCCTGGGGTCCACTAAAGCTCTTCCCTGTTAAGGGAACCAGAGCAAGAAGATGCCTTCCTTCCCACTGGACTTGGTCCACTGGGAAGCTGGAGACTTGGGAATCCGAGGCCCTTTCTTTATCTTGTAGAGGAGCCCATTTGCGAGAGGCAAGAATGAGGCACATACTGACAGTTGGGGGACAGAGGAGGGAGAAAATGAATTATTAGCATTTTTCAACTCTAGATTCAGTCTTATCCCCATCCCCACAGCTACCAGTTGTAGTGGCCAATTTCTATTCTATTCTATTCTACTCTATTCTACTCTATTCTATTCTACTCTAGTCTACTCTAGTCTATTCTAATCTATTCTATTCTATTCTATTCTATTCTATTCTAGCTTAGTCTATTCTATTCTATTCTACTCTATTCTACTCTAGTCTATTCTAATCTATTCTATTCTATTCTATTCTATTCTAGCTTAGTCTATTCTATTCTATTCTATTCTATTCTATTCTATTCTATTCTATTCTAGCTTAGTCTATTCTATTCTATTCTATTCTATTCTATTCTATTTATTCTGTTCTAGTCAAGTCTAATCTAGTCTAATCTATTCTATTCTATTCTATTCTACTCCATTCCATCCCATCCCATCCCATCCCATCCCATCCCATTCCATTCCATTTGGCTTTCAATGCATTCAGCCTGTGTTTCTGTCACTTGCAATCAGGAGACCTGATTAATGCAGCAGCCACAGAGCTGGAGCTTGGGTGTCCTGGGAGGTGCTAACGGGTAAGCATTACCCATTATTGGCAGCATCGAGGTGGGACCAGTGCCAGAGAGGAGGGTGGTCACGTCCTGGCTGGGGAGGGCTTAGTGGGGATGGTAGGGCATGACAGAAATTTGCTAGGGAGTAAGTAGGCGCAGAGGTATTAAACAGGAAGTCCCAACATGGAAGGAAAGGGGCAGCGTTCATGTCCAGCTGCAGCCACTGAGGGCGTGCTTGTCTGGGAGAGAGAGAAGCGCTTCCCCAGGAGGAAAGGGCATCGGGGGAAGGCTGGCCTTCCAGGCAGTACTGGAGAGCTGGGAGGCGTGCCTTTACTGCCCGGCTGGGGGCGGTCCCAGGGTGCTCCTGAGGCAGCTGCAGAGGACGTTTCTTTACAGGGAAGGGAAGAGCCAAGAACACTCCAGAGAAGACCGAGTGGCACCAACTTCATCGCCACCCACCCAGGACCTGACTGGGACTGCACTGGTTTCTGGCTATCCTGGCTAATGGTTCCCAGACCCCTCGTGAGGAGGGATTGGGGCTCACCTTGGCCGTGCACTTCCTTACCCTCAAGGAGGCGGTTGAGTGTCCTTCGTGGCATTTTGTAGGCCAGGTTCTGTTCTCCAGAGGGAGCGTGATGTGGGGGAAACATCAGTTTGGAGACACACAGAGATCTGGGTTCGAGTCCTGGCTCTGCCACTTTCTTTTTTCTTTCCTTAAAGTTTATTTTTGAGAGAGACAGACAGAGAGAGAGAGAGAGAGAGAGAGCCAGAGGATTCGAAGCAGGCTCTGGGCTGACAGCAGAGAGTCCGATGCGGGGCTCAAACTCATGAACTGTGAGATCATGACCTGAGCTGAAGTCGGACGCTTAACCCACTGAGCCACCCGGGTGCTCCGTGGCTCTGCCACTGTTTAGCCCAGAGACCTTGAGCAGTTTCCTTAGTCCCTCTGAACCTCAGTTTTCTCATCTATGAAATGGGGTACCAACATCTCCCCCACGAGGTTGCTGTGGGATTGGGTGAAATCACAGATGTGGCGCAAATTCAGTGAAGCGAAGGTATGTACGTTTGCCCAGCACGTGGCAGGCACCCCCCAAGCCCCCTCCTTGCCCCTTGTGTGCCGTGATCTTAGCAAAGCCCTGAAGTAATAAGAACCACGTTAGTTGTCATTAAGGCGAGGTACCGAGCATCACTCGTCAGCACTCAGCTGGAGCTGCCCGAGCAAGGGGCTCCCCACCCCCTCCCAACCAGCACTCAAGGCAGAAGCCTTGGGAAAGCCGGGCTCACCAAAAGGGCATGAGACTTGACCCCCTGAGCAAAGAGGAGCGGACTTGTGGACTTGCTGGGTTTGAGGCTATTCAACGTCATCAGGAGTTGGTGAATCTTGGTGATGGCGAGAACCTATACTCCTTGTCCACCTTGCCCTGTTTCTGCCTGTGCCAGTTCCTCTCATCACACCTCAGCCCCAGGCACGCCGCAGCGGGGCTCTGCAACCTTCAATGGCTCCCTCTTCCCTTGGAATTAAACACAACTTCCCTTTCCCTGGCGTTTCCTGCTACCCCCACCTGATCCCAAGTGCTGTGCCAGCCTCAACTCCCACCATTCTGCTTCCTGCCCCTCATTCTCCGGTCCGATCCAACTACTCACTTCCAAGCACACCCTGTGCTTTCTCCTCTCTCCGCCTTTGCCCAGGCTGTGCCCACGGCCAGGTCTGCTCTTTCACCTTTGTCTGTCTGGAAATCTGATCCCTCCTTCACACTGTAGGGCGAATCTCATCTCCTTCGTGAAGCCCCTCTTTATTCCTTAACCAGATGTGATTCTTTGCTCCCCCTTTCTGCTGAATCCCGTCTCGGGAAGTCCTTGAAGCCCGGCTTCACCACCAGCTCCTATGACAACACCCAGACCCCAGGAAGGGTCGGTCTCCCCCGCTCTGGGCCTGCAATCTGCCCTTCTCAGCAGGTTCCTAGGACGACTTGCTCAAGTGTCTGTTCCTTCTACCAGAGCACAGGGACTGGCGCTCTCGGCCCTTGCCTATACCTCTCTGTGCCTTCCCTGAGGGCTCTGACGTGCTCCACCCGCGTTTTCCAGAATGATGGTTGGTGGCCCCAGAATGCTGGCTGTTCCCCTTCTCTGCGTCTTCCTAACATGCCTGCGGTTGGAGTCATGGCAGGAGCTCCAAGAAGAAGGGGCCTCATGCTCTGTCTGCCCTCCTGGGGTAAGTTACCTCCCCACACCCTGAGCCCGGATGTCCTCAACAGAGACATGGACAAGCTGGCCAACATCATCTCTAACATTTCACCTCAGGCTCAAAGTTCTCCCAACAGGCTCTCAAGGAGGTAAAACAACAAGTCATGGTGAATATATAGTTAATATACTGGATGATATATTTGGAAGTTGCCAAGAGACATCTTACATGTTGTCACCTCCAAGAAGAGAAGTTAAGGGGCGCGTGGGTGGTTCCGTCGGCTAAGTGTCTGACCCTTGAACTCGGCTCAGGTCATGATCCCAAGGTTGTGGGATGGAGCCCCGAGTCACGCTCCGTGCTGAGCGTGGCGCCTGCTTGAGAGTCTTTCTCTCTGCCCTTCCGCCCAAACTTGCATGTGAACGTGCACGCACTCGCTCTGTCTCTCTCAAAAAAAATTATTCACGCGACGGGTTGGGGGCGTTAGCTAACCCTATGGTGGTAATCACTTTGCAATACACGAGCGTATCAAATCAACATTTTGTCCACCTTAAACTTGCACAACGTTACATGTCAATTACATCTCCAGAAAGCTGGAGAAATATATCATGGAGGATAAACATCCGAGAGGTCGAATTCTCAGCACCTCAACAGGCAAGTGAGTGAAGCAGACAAGAATGTGCAGGTTGATGGGGGTGTTGACAAGGTTGATAAGATTTATTATTATCGTTTATTAGGTATTGCTGTAAGCCAGGCACTCTGTATACTCTATCCTGGATCTCCCCAGTAAACCTTTGAAAGGATACTAAACCCCATTTTATAGATGAGGAAACTGAGGTTCAGAGAGGTGATGTGGCTTTGCCATTATCCTATCAGCAATGGCCATGGCACAACTTGGAGCCGGGCCCACCAGGCTCCCTCCCGTACTCCTCTGGCGCATTCCAGGCGGGCCGAGTGGCCGGAGCAGGCCCCGCCTGCCTCCCCTCCTGCCCTCTGCGGCTGTTTCGCATCCTGCTGGATTCCTGAGGTGTCAGGCCTCATTAGAGCCTGTGCCCCAGCGAGCGCCGAGAGGCAGTTGACAGGTATACAATCTGACCGCGGCTGCCTTCAAATCATCAAGCTGTCTTCAGGCAGGAACGTGCCGGGAAGCCGGGCAGAGGCCCCTGGCTTGGCTGCATGATCGGATGCACATTAAAAACATCTTTCGGACGCCTTTGCCTCGCTGCGTGCTCATTCTCACCCTCTCGGTTTCTCTTTTTCTCCTTCCAACAAAAGCGGATGAAGTTAGCCAGCGCTGCGAGCTCTCCGGCCCAAGCAGGGTCTCTCTGGCCAGATGGCTACCTGGGGGTGGCTGTCACCCTCGGCGTTTGGCTGGCATCTGGGTGAGAGCGCCTGGGATCTCGGGCCACATCTGGGCACCTTTCAACAGGGACCAGTAGGCTCTGGGGAGCGGGTACAACTGTACCTCATCCATCGGTAGAAAGCCCGGACCAGCGATCATCACGAGTGGCAGGGCGTGAGTGCTTGACTTGAGAGCTGAACCCCTTTGTGGGTTTGAAGAGTTCCCCATCCTATGCATCAAGAAGGGGAGGAGAGCCAGCCTTCTGCCCAGAAGCTGAGAAAGCCAATCCTAGCTTTCCCAGAAGCCCTTGCAACCCAGAAGAGGACATGTGACCGGGGCCCGGCACTTGCTTCAGCCCAGGAGCAGCAGAGGGTCTGTCCCCAGAGCGGCCAGCGTCCTGTGGCAGGGCCACAGATGGCAGCAGCAGGCGCTGGGTGCACAGGACAGTGGGAGGTACACAGGAAGCCTCGTTGGCACAGTTCTGCCTTGTTCTGACGTTTTCTGGCCCTAGATTTCCAGCCTTCCTGATGACTTTACGAGCGGCTGCTTTTCTGCTCGAAGCAGCAGAAAGGCAGCTTCTGTTGTTTCTAGCTAAGGTTCTCCGGCTAGAATTCATACGCTAGCTTATATATTTCTTATATGTTTCTCACGACAACCCTTGAGGTCCCTTGTTAGTCTCATTTTACAGAGGAAGAAACCACGGCACGGAGCGATTAAGTAGCTCAAGGTCACACGGTAAGGGTGTGGGCAGGGTGGGGATGCAAACCCCGGTCTGTGGACGTTAGAACCTGGGCTGTCAACCACTTCAAAAACGAGCTTGTGGTGGGCTGAATGACGCCCCTCCCCCCCCAAGATGTCTATGTCCTCATCCCTGGAACCTGGGAACACGTTACTTTCCAACGCAAGGGGGAATTCACAGATACGATTAAGGATCTCGAGAAGGGAAGGAGAGATTCTCCTGGAAAATTCGGGTGGGTCTAATGTAATTCTAGGGGTTCTTATGACAGCGAAAGATGTAAGGGCACAGTCAGGGAGGAGAGAAGATGCTACCTCACTGGCTCTGCGGATGGAGGAAGGGGCCAGGAGCTACGGAATGCAGGCAGCCTCTGGAAGCCAGCAAAGGCGAGGGGACAGGTTCTCCCCTGGAGCCTCCAAAAGAAACCAGCCCTCCTGATACCTTGACTTTAGCCCAGCGAGATTGGTTTTGGACTTCGGACCTCCAAACCTGTATGACAATAGATTTACGGTGTGTTAAGACACTATGTTTGTCGTTATGTTGTTACGGTAGCAGTAGGAAACTCTAGGGGCTACAAAAAGTTTTACATCCTTTATTTTATGTCCTTGTTGAAGGTGGGCTATTGAGAGAACAGCGCTCCACGGGAAGCCTAGCACAGCGCCTGGCTACGGGCTGCTGTTCAATATATCCGTGTTGCATAAAAAGACAAATGCATGCACATTTCCTGATCCCCTGGCCTGGTTTCCAGCCAGGGAAGATGAGGCCAGTAATACATTATTCTAGCTAAGGCTTTGGCCCCAAGACCGAGGACGAGGCCCTGGAAGCCAAGTGAATTACACATGTAGAGATTGGGGCTGACCTAGATGCAAAGCAGACAAGGCTACCCGTCCCCCCTTGCCGCTGTCTACGCTTTTGCCCCCTCACCCAGGCCCTCTGTGGCTTAGCGCTCCCACGGTGAGCAAAGGCCAAGATGGAAAAAGTGAGTCAAAGAGAAGAGCAGGAGTTTGTTTCGTAGAAGACGCTTCCCTGAACCTGGGGGACCCATCACCTTCCTCCTGAACACCGCTAATTGCATCCCAAGGCCAGGAAATCAACCCCACGAGTCTTCCTGGGGCCATCAGTTCCATGCTCACCTTGGCCCAAAGATGCAGAGCCCAAAGGGCCAGGGCTCGATCCCAGTTTGGAGAGCCATTCCATTTGCTTCTTGAGGTTCCTTGTAAAAATCAGGCCCTCCTTGTAGGACAAGGGCTTACAGAGGTGGTCTTTGCCTGACTGCACTATATGGACCTCTTCCGATAACCTTCCCATGGGGTCAGAGCTGGAGGGAGTGTGGCTGGGAACAGCCACCATCACGAACCTCTTTTGTGGTCCCGTTTCCTTTGTCTTCTTTCTGGGGAAACAGCACGTTCTTCAGGCATGTGTTTAAAAGCCCAGCTGTACTCCCATCTGGCTTGTCGTGCCCAGCGGCTCCGATGGCCAGAGCTGTGCCCTGGCAAACTCCTATTCCTCCTTCAAAACTAAGCTGGCCCAATGCAACACGTTATCCCGGAGTACGTGCTGGATCGGGAAGATGGGTGAGATCGAAACAAAGACTGTAGTTTAGTGAATAGGATTGCACCGATGCTAACTCCTTAGTTTTGCTAAAGGTAGCATGCTTACGTAGGAGGTTCATATTAGGGGAAGGTGGGGGAAGAGTGTGTGAGAAGTCTCTGTAACAGCCTTGCAACTTTTCTGTACATCTGAAGTTATTTCAAAATAAAAGAACTCTTTTTTTTAATTTTTTTAAATGTTTATTTATTTTTGAGACAGAGAGAGACAGAGCATGAACAGGGGAGAGGCAGAGAGAGAGGGAGACACAGAATCGGAAGCGGGCTCCAGGCTCTGAGCGGTCAGCACAGAGCCCGACGCGGGGCTCGAACTCACGGGACCGTGAGATCATGACCTGAGCTGAAGTTGGACGCTTAACTGACCAAGCCACCCAGGCACCCCCAAAATAAAAGAATTCTTAAAAAAAAAAACAGACAAAATGATTAAGCTGGCCTCGGCATGGCCCTGAGTGGAGGCCCCTGTGATATGTCCCTGCCCTGCCCATCTACATGCCGTGTTCCTTTCTGTGGCTTGATTCATCCCACGATGCGACGGTCAATCTCATTAGACCAGAAGCTCCTGAGGGAAGAGGCTGTGTCTTACTGAGCCTTCTGCACGTGTCCCAGAGCATTTATGTTGTCCCAGTCACCTGCTAAGACAATGTACGCGTTCTCCATCTATGAACTCCTTTAATGCCCATGGCGACCTGGGGGGTAGGTACCACTGTCATCCCCATGTCACAGACAAGCAAGCTGAGGCATAGGTCAAATAGTGACAAAAGCCACAAAGCCGGGAAGGGGCAGGGCTAGCACCAGGCTTTGACCAGCCCGGGCTGCCTCGCTTCAGAATTCAGTTTCTAACCCCTCTGCCACTGGAAGCCGTGGAGCCCGAGGGCTGAGCCGACCAGTGGCATCACGTTAGCATCGCAGCTCTCTCAGGTGCCAGCCGTGTGACCCCGGACAAACTACGCAACCTCTCTGAGCTCAGTTCCCTCCTCTGTGAAGTGAAGAGAAGAATAAAGCCTACTTCACAAGGAGTAAATGAGACGCACCAAGTTCTCAGCGCGGCGCTGGGCACGTAGCAAACCCTGGTGACGGTGGTAGGTGGTAACCGTGGGGATAAGGATAAAGGTAGTGAACGGTAACCATGGTGATGGCTGAATGTGGTGATGATGGTGATGATGATTTAATGCTTGCTGACCGAGTGAACAATGCAGGAGGAAAAGGGGGCTATTATCAGTTTCTAGAAGACTCCAGACATGATAAACTGGGTGTTGGAGGAAGAGGAAATGGCAGCCGCAGGCCAGTGACCGTCCATCCGGAGACCAGAGAGGAGAGAGTGGGGTAGGAGCCCAGGCGCAAGGGAACGTGGCCAGCGGAGGGGGAGTGGGGGGAAGGAAAAAGCAAGCAAATCAGGCAGGGGCCCTGGAGTTGGTGAAAGGGCTTGGTCTGTTTGTTCCACAATTAGAAACGGGCTCTTGTCCCTGCCGGAGCAGGAAGCTTTTGTTTGGCAGGAGGAGGAAGAGCCGGGCCGCACCGAGAGGAGCCCCCAGTGCCACATGTTCTGAGTTCCTCCTACCACGCCTGCCAGAGCCCAGGTGGGCGTGGGGCCCGAGGAAGCCCTTGCCACCCAGCGAGTGGGGCTCCAGAGGCCGGGCACTACCACCGGGAGAGGTGACAGCTGTCAGCACCGAGGAGAAGAACATTCTGAGGCCCAAGAATAGCCCGACCGCAAGACAGGGAGGTGCTGTCTCTGAAGCATCGCCCTCCTCCCTGGAGCAGAAAAGACTGCATATTTGGAGACCCCGAGGTTTCCTGGAACCTCCAGGAGAAGAGGCTGTACCCCAGGTAGACCAGTTTCCCTGGTGGAGCCCCAAAGCGCTGCGCGTGGGGCCAGCGTCCTCATGGAGGGGGGTCCACGGCTGTGCTGGTGCATGTTCTGTTGAAGGCACCCTCCTCCCACAGCTGATGTCGGCGACAAGAAAGCGAGACTTGTGCAAGCACCATTAGAAGACAGCGCATGCTTTTACTATGCGCGCGAGACCCCGGGCCGTAAGGAAGTGTTGGCAGAGCCTGGATCCCACCGCAAACTTCAGAAAGCACAGGGAAACTTCAGATAGACCCCAGGGCTTACTTACATCCTTGTGCGTTTGATGGTTTGCTTGTTACTAACACTTGAGTGCCTTGGTATCGGGCCCTGTTCTGGGAACAGGGAGGCGGGGTGGGGTGGAATGGCAACTAGGAAGGACCTCTGCTCTCCCTTACATCTAGGAGGGGGACAAGAGACAGTGAAGAAGGAGATAAAGACAGACAGCAGATACTTTCATATAGCAATCAGTGGCATAGAGATCTTAAGTGTGGTCATGGGACAGAGATGTCCAGGCCTGGGTATGGGGTAGCTGCTCCAGTTGGGTGGTCAGGGAGGCTTCCTGGAGGAGGTGACATTAGAACGGATCTCTCAGAGGTGAGAAACAGCCAGCCATGCAAAAGATCGGGTGAAGGGTACTTTGGAGCACACACCCCATCAAATTGCAAAGTCCCCGAGGAAGGAGCAAGCAAGGAAGGGGAGAGTGGCTGGTGTGAACGGGGGAAGGGGCACCAGATGGGGTCGGCGGGGTGGCAGTGGCTGTGTAGACATGGAGCCAGATAAGTCAGGGGTGGGGGGAATGCCAAGCGGCATGGGAAGCCACTAGAGAGCCATGAAGAGAGGCATGGTGTGATCTGCCTTTGCTTTCCAAAGTCCTCTAGGAGCTGGAGGAAAGTGGGTTATAGAGGAGCAGTGGGAGGAATCAGGAAGACTTCGCGGGTCCGTTTCAGTTCCAGCCGGGGAGGATGATGGCACGGACCAGGGAGGGAGAGCGCTGGGCAGAGTCAGGCTATACTCTGGAAGGTTGAGCCGACAGGCGCTGCCATGGCAGGTAAGATGTCAGAAGATAGAAGGCAGAGGATTCAGATTCGGGGCTTGAGCAGGTGGCCGGATGTCGACGTCCGTTTGTTGCGGTGGGGGGTGGGGGTCGAGGGAGTGCCACCTTCAACTGGAAGCTGCCCATCAGGGCCAGACCCGGGTTTTCAGAGCACTGGGGAGGGTTTCAGGTTTGCGGAGCTGCCACAGGGTGTGGGGAGACTGTCGGAGAATCAAACCTCGACTCAAACACGACTTCTCTTTTCAGCTATTTTGGAGATAAACATGATCTTCAGTGATTCAGGGGAGAAAAAAGCGACCGTTCAGCCTGATGGTCGAGACGATCGCTGTTGACACTGTGTTCATACCCACTTTATTCCCAGCGGCCGAAAGGTGGAAACAGCCCAAGTGCCCGTCAACAGAGGAATGGTAAAACAGAATGTGGTGTGTTCGTACAGCAAAATACTATTCGGCCACCCGAAGAAATGAAATCTTGATATAGATGCTACAAAGTGGGTGGGCCTGAGAAATGTCACACTAGGTGAAATAAACCAGACGCAGAAGGACAACTATTGCACGCTCGCTTCCATTAACGTGAGGTGCCTAAAATGAGCAAATTCAGAGAGACAGAAAATAGAATAGGCGTTACCAGGGGCTGGGGGCGGTGGGCGGGGAATATAAGGGGGAATTTGTATTTAACGGGTCTGGGGTGTTTTGTTTGGGATGATGAAAAAGGTGATGGTTACATCTGATCCTCAGGGCATGTGGCCCCAGGTCCGGGCAGATTTGTAGATCTGTGCAACCAAGAAGAGTGCCCCCAGGTGGATGTGCATGCAGGTGCATTTCTGTCTCTACCTGACCGCCATGCCCCCTGTGGCCTTGCCTGAGCTCGGGGGGGCCACAACTGAATACGGTAGGCTGGGGGCTTAAAGAACACAGTGAGTTCTCACAGTTCTGGAGGCTGGGAAGTCCAAGATCAAGGTGCTGGTCAATTTGATTCCTGGGGAGAACTCTCTCTCTGGCTTGCAGAACTTCTCGGTGTCCTCACGTGGCACAGAGAGAGAGAGGGAGGGAGCACGCACTCTGGTATCTTCTTCTTTTTTTTTTTTTTATTTTTGGGACAGAGAGAGACAGAGCATGAACGGGGGAGGGGCAGAGAGAGAGGGAGACACAGAATCGGAAACAGGCTCCAGGCTCCAAGCCATCAGCCCAGAGCCTGACGCGGGGCTCGAACTCACGGACCGAGAGATCATGACCTGGCTGAAGTCGGACGCTTAACTGACTGCGCCACCCAGGCGCCCCTCTGGTATCTTCTTATAATGACGTTAATCCTATAGGTTCAGGGCTCTGCCCTAATGACCTCATTTAACCTTAATTACTTCCGTACTCCAAATACAGCCACGCTGGGCTTACGGCTTCAACATATGGATTTTGAGGGGTCATCGTTCAACCCATAGTGGGTCTCAACCTCAGTGCGGCTTGATCCAATCTGTCCCCTTGTCCCCAAGTCAACACATCCCTCTCACTTCTCTGTTGTACTGGTGGCAGCTCAGTGCTCCCAGTCCTTCAGTGGTGGCTCCTCCCTCTCCCTCATCCCCATGTCCCACCTGTCACCTGCTGTCAGAGGGATCTTCCTAAAACACCAGTCAGACCATACCATTCCTTCTCTGTCTGCATCATCCATGGTCAGACACCCTCAGTGGCTCCCCATTGCCAACCGAACCTTTCACCCTGGTTTTCACGGCCATCCTATAGAATGGTCCAAGCCTGTCTTTCCAGGTACTCCCCGTCCCCTGGTTAACTGTTACACTTTTTCCACACCCTTCTCCCCGTCTCTGTTCACACCATCCCCTCCACCTGCAGTGCTCTACCCCCTCCTATCTAGAGGATTTACATCCTCCCAAATCAAGTTCAAGGTCAACATCCTCTGAGATACCTCTTCTGACTGTTCCAGCCGGAAGAGACCTCTCCCTCCTTGACGTCTTTCGTCCCTTGCATTAGTCAATGACACCGTTGAGAACAAACAACAGAAATGCAGTTCATGTTGGTGTAAATCCCTATGGGGAATTAATTGGCTCGCGTATCTGCAAAGTCCAGGCTTAGAGCAGGTCCTGGAAATGAAGACGTCAGGACTGTCTCACCTTTCATCACTCGACCCTTTTCTCTGTGGGGGCTGTCCTCACTCTTTCCTGCTACAGGTGGAGTCCCTCTGGGAAGTGGGGGCAGAAAGTGGGAGAGCGGGGCAGAAGGAGGAAGGGCTCCCGCCATCCCAATGCAGTGTCCCCCTCCCCCACAAAAGAGCATCAACCTACACTCCTAGGGAGTGGTTCTGATTGGCCAGGTTTGCGTCACGTGCCGTCCCAAACCGGCCCTTGAGACCAGGAGAATAGGATGCCCGGGATGGCCAGGCAAGAGTCACGTTGCCAGCTGGTGGGCTGGAAGCATGGAATATTGTCACAGGTACCTTACCAGTAATGGAGCGTGAGAGAGGCAGCTTCCCAAAGGAAGGGACGTGTGGCAGGCAGAAAACAAATGTCTATCGCGCCGCTGGCCTTGTTACATACCTTTTGTATTTGTGCTTCCCTTTGCACGCGTCTGCGTGCATCTCACACGCCAGACTTGAACTTTTGGGGGACAAGAGAATGTTTCTTATTTTTCTCTAGAGTTCACACTAGGGTCTGACACATAAGTGCTCCGCAAATACTACTAACTATGCATACAGTTGCCCTCTTCCCCCTACAATGACCTTTCAAACAGTCCTTGGTGGGGGAGGGGACATCGAGCCGGGGACTTTGGTCTTCAAACAGTGCCACAGGCTTGCCTACGCGAGTTCTGAGATATCGCCCGGGGGTCCTCCTGGGAAAGACAATGAATCATCAGGCCTCTGTGTTGTTCCATTCCTGTTTTTGCCTGTTCTGCGTAAAATCCACTAGATTTCTTATACAAAATAATTTGAAGAAAGTGTCTGTGTCTTTCCGAAAGTTTGAAAGCCACTGTGTTGGGGAAGGGGGTTCCACGAACGGTTGTTTCTTTGAGCTGCCCTTCCCCGAAGGTTCCCATGGTCAGATGAGCTGGGGAAACTTTGTTCGCTCTGGCCCCTTTTGAAGATTAAAAAAAAAAAAAATGCACATTAACATATTAAATGCTCTGAGAAGTCCATATGAGGAGTAGCTGAAGGACCTGGAGACAAGGAACCTGGACGCAGTCACAGTCTCCAAATCTCTGAAAGACTGTCATGGGAAGAGGCGGCTGTTGTGCACAAATCCCTTCCCCTCCCCCGCCAGCCATGCCCGCCTGAAAAACCCGACCTCTCCTAACTTGCTGGCAAATTGGGTCAGCTTTTCTTTAGATCCGTTTAGCCACGTGTCTAAAATCTTAAAAAGATGGGCCTCCTTTGTTCTGGCCATTTCATTTCTGAAACTTTATCTGAAGGCAGGAATGGCGCAAATGCACAGGGAGAACACGAACAAAGATGTTCATCACGTATCGGTCGTGATCCCGAAAGCCATCAGAATGTCCAGCATCGAGAACTGGTAAACAAAAATTGGGGGACAATGATGCCGTAAAAGCGAGACAGCACTAGACACAATGTGACGCGGTAAGGGAGGCACAGAATGAAGACGGAGCAGGGAGCGAAACCGGCTGTTTCTTGGGGCGCCTGGGTGGCTCAGTTGGTTAAGCGTCCCACTTCGGCTCAGCTCACGATCTCACGGTTCGTGGGTTCGAGCCCCGCGTCGGGCTCTGTGCTGACCGCTCGGAGCCTGGAGCCTGCTTCGGATTCTGTGTCTCCCTCCCTCTCTGCCCCTCCCCTGCTCACGCTCTGTCTCTCTCTCTCTCGAAAGTAAATAAACATTAAAAAAAAAAACAAACCACGGATGTTTCTTAAAATAATATCGATATTCGTGCTTCTCAGTCTACCTATGCTTGAAGGACCGCTTTGTGATTTCTCTTTGGTTACAACCCAATACTTTTGGCAAACACCGTGATTTGGCCACGTCAAATTGCGATAGAAGTTTCTACATGCTCACTCGTGTTTTTCATACTTTCTCTTCGTGAAACGGTTTGCAGACCACACTTAGAATTGCCCTGCTTCCCATCTTAGATAAAAGACGGGGAGGAAATGCAATACAAGGTCAAAAGTGATTTTCTCTAACTAGTGAGTTGGGGGTGAGAATTCCTCTTCTTGTCTGTAGTTTAGCTTTGCTGGGATGAATACGCATCGCTTGATGGAGTAGGAGAGAAGGTGCTCTGGCACAGGGTGAGAAGCCAGGAGCCGATGGCCACGGAGCCGGTGGCCACAGACCAGACCCGTGGCTGCCTTTGGGGGACACATCGTGACTCAGCGGCTTCTTGCGGGCACAGCAGCAGAGGCCAAAGCCTCCGCTTCTCTTCTGAGTCTGGAGCATCATCCCTGGCCCCCATCTCTGCGGTCTCTGCCACTCCGTCCCCATCCGTGGGCACCGAATTTTCTGGAAACCCGGAGCAGCACGTACGTCACCTGCACAGCACAGCCCCGCGTGCCAACGCCAGGCCACCAGACATCCCGTCGGGGCATCCAGACCAGAGGCTGAGCCGCGGAGGAGGCATCCTGAGTCCAGGACCCTGCCAAGGCCCCGGGCACCGTCTGCTGGCTCCTCAGCCACGGGAGTTTTCCCAGGGACCTCCACCCTGCCGGCCGCCAGCCGGAGAAGGAGGGAGGGAGGTCAGGGGCTGTACAGTTGTGGTTAGCAAGGCGGAGGCGGGGGGGTGGCACGGAAAGGCTCTCCCCACCACCATTCCTGTGGGGTGAAGGCTGCACTATCCCCCAGGACAGGAGTCCCAGCCTTGTTGTCTCCTAAAAAGAAAAGCCAGAGGTGAGTTTCCACATGCACCAAATGGAGAAGAATGTAAAAAACCCCGGGGGCTGACAAAGCCTCTTCTTCTGTAGAACCCGGGCCCTGTGGATGCCCGGGGGCCAGGGGACCTTGGCAAACAAAGCCGTCTGCCTGGAGCCACCACTCATTCTGGCCCCAAGAGGGAGGGAAAGCGACCTCGGGTGACTGTCCGTCTCTCTGCGCCTCCCCAACGTCAGGCACATCATGGTCATCAGGGCACAGATTCAAGGATTACCTACCCCCTCTGAGCCTCAGGTAATCGAGGAGGATGTACCAGAAAGTGACTTAGGGCTCTCTTAGGTCAGAATCACCTGTAAGTGACGTGATAATTGTAGGTTCTTAGATCTTCGCGCCAGCGCCAATGGATGAGCCTGTCTGGGGGTGGGGGGGGGGGGGGGGGTGGGGGGTGATGTCTGGGAATCTGCCTTGTGACAGATTCCTCAGGTGATTCTAACAGCAGTAGAATTTGACAGTCCTGACCTGGAGGATGTCTGAGGTCAATTTCGGGCTCTGCGTGTGACGGTAAGGTAGCGAGCATTACCTGTCTCTCTGTCTGCCTCTCCACCCCCAGCCCCACCCAAGTTCCCTGTGCCCGACGAGAGGCAGCGGCGGAAGGCCAGGCACGCAGGGAGCCAGGGCTATCCCGGCAGCCACGGCAGGACGGCAGTGGGTGAAGTATTGGAGCCTGGGTGGAGCCCCTGCTTCAGCCCACACTGTCCTGGTCTGTTCCAGACCCTTCCCTATGCCACAGCTCTGGCCCGGGCACCTGACATCGCGGGCTCTGGAGAGCTGGCCGCTGGCCTAGATGTCTCTGCCCACACTTAGCCGTGTTAAGCTCACCCAGCCGTCCTCCAGGGGTCCTGCCGGGTGATGCCGAGGACGAGGTTTGAGCCAGATAAGGGCGAAAGGCTGGGCTGGGCTGGGCCATTCCATCTGTCTCCAGCTTGGGAAAACAAGTAAGAGTCCTAGAGTTCTGGCTGGGCTACCGGAGTGACCTGGGATTCAGGTCGAGTCCTTGGAAAGACATCAGCAACAACAGTCACGTGGGGGGAGAAGAGCATCTTACAAAGTAGGATTTATAGAGCAATCCCGTCTTTGGGGACACACGCCTTTCAACGAGTGTTTGTGCGTGCGAATCCGTATCTATATCCGTACGGACCTGGAGTGGAGCCGAGCCTCACGGGAAGAGCGCACCGTCCTCCACCTGACTGCCCTCTCTTCACACTCCAGCCACCAGTTGGCTGGTCCCCAGGGCTACCTTCACTTCAGACCAGCCGGCTACAAACTGGAGGTCCCCATGGACTCCCTTTGGGTTCGTTAATTCTCTAGAAAGGCTCATAGAACTCAGAAAGGCACTGTAGTTACAATTAGCAGAAGGATACGCATTAGAAGAGACGCATGGGGCTCCGTCTGGGAGGGTTCCAAGCACCATGCTTCCCTCCTGGCATCCGTGTGTGACACAATACTGCCAACAAGGAGCCCCACCAGAGCCTCAGCGTCCAGGGTTTTTAATGAGGCTTCATTACATTGGCGTAAGGGACTGAGCTCAATCTCTAACCCCCTCCCCTCCCCGGAAGTTGAGCTGACATCACTCGACTCAAAGCCCCGAGTCTCTAATCCCACGATTGGTTTTTCAGGTATGGCCAGCCCCCACCCTGAGTCATCCCGTCGGCCTAAACTATCAGGTCTGGTCCGATGGGCACACCAAGAATAGCAAAGGCACTCCCGTTAGCCAAATGCTTTATTACACAAAATGTACATGGCATAGAAAACAGAATGGAAGGGGATTCCCCAAAGCACGAATGAGGCTCCCCAGAGCGCTGAAGTTCAGGATGTGGTGGACCCCGTGGGATCCATCCCTCTTCTTCCGGACACATAGTTAGACTCCATTTCCCACCCTCCATTGCAGTCGGACGTGGCCATGTGACTGAACTCTGTCCAATGAAACGTGAGCAGAAATCATACTTGCCTTTTCCAAGCTGAACCCATAAAACCTGCGGCACGGTCTTTGACCTTTTTTCCCACCCGCTGGCTAGAGACAAAGCACCCAGGGCCCTAGAGTATGATGGAGCCACAGAGAGGAGGATTCTGGGTCGTGGAATCATCCAGAAAATGGCCACGTACGAGACACCGTCATTGGATTCTTGCTTGAGCAAAAATAACCTATTATGTTAAGCCACTGAAACTTGGAGTTGTTTATTAACAGCAGGTGGCCTGCCCTCATTAATGCGTGGGCAATCTTCTTTTCTTCCCCTTGTGTGAATTTTCTTAACATTCTATAACAAATGAGCATTCTTTTTGTAAGAAGCAAAAACAAACACCAAAGTTATTTTTTAATGACAGCATACAAAACATTAAATTAGATGGTTAGAGTGGAGGGCGCCTGAATAATTTTAAAATGTTTTTGAAGAAAAATTTAATAGAAACGTTTGATAGCCCAGGAAAAAAAGCTTTGTTTTTCTGGAATCGCTAGACCCTGAGGGGCTCTTCCCCTCTCTCAGTGATCCACTCAGCAGGACTTAAAGTAGCTTTTCTCCTTAAGCTCCTACCCCAGCCTGTTGCTTGTGAGCTGCCTCTGCTCCTACCCAGCCCTCTCTGACCCTCTGCCTGGGTCACTGTCCCGCCCAGCGCCTCCTGGGCATCCACCCTGGCGGGTGCCTTAGAAACTTTAGAGCCCGAGCCCTTATTATACCTTATATATGGGGAGACTGAGGCCCAGGATGTAGAAGGGAACTTAGGCTAGGACCCCAGGCTTCCCTCCATCCACAGTGTTTCTCTGCAAGGTAGGTCCTTGGGTGTAGACAACAGTCTAGGCTCCTTTCAGACATCACCCCAAACTCACTACCCGGACGTTTTCCCCAAGAAGGAACTTTCTGGCCTTCTGCTCAATCTGCTGTGGTTTCACAGGGTAACAAGACACAGGTCTGCCCTCCCAGCTCATCACTCCAGGCCTTCCCAGGGTCTGGGGCCCCAAGGGTCTACTTCCAGTTCAATGTTAAAGAACCCTGCTGAGGGGCGTCTGGGTGGCTCAGCTGGTCTGACTTTGGCTCAGGTCATGATCTCTGGGGTTCGTAGTTTCGAGCCCCGCATCAGGCGCCATGCCGACAGGGCGGAGCCTGCTTGGGATTCTCTCTCTCTCTCTCTTTCTCTCTCTCTCTGCCTCTCCCTGACCTGTGCTGTCTCTCTTAAAATAAATAAACTTAAGGGAAAAAAAAGAGAGAATCCTGCTGAGGACTCCCCCTTTCTCATTTTTCATCTCTGAGGTGGCTGGTGCTGGGCATACTTTTTATTATCACTCAACCCAGGGTCTGTATTAGGGTTCTCCAGACGTGTATCAATCAGACGTGTGTCTCCAGACGTGATAATCAATCAGATGTGTGTGTGTGTGTGTGTGTGTGTGTGTGTGTGAGAGAGAGAGACAGAGTCAGAGACAGAGACAGACAGAGAGATTTACTTTAAAGAACTGGTTCATGCATTTATGGAGGCAGCAATCCAAAACCTGCAGCGTCGATCAGCGGGGTAGAGACCCAGGGACTAGCCATTCTTGCAGTTCAAGTACCAAGGCCGTCTTATGGCAAAATTTCCTCTCGCTTACGGGAGATTCAGCTTTTCTTGTATTCAAGCCTTCAACTGATTAGATGAGGCCCACCCACATTCTAGAGAGCGGTCTGCTTGACCCACACGCCACCAAATTGACTCTTATTTCGTCCGTAAACACCCTCACAGAAACCTCCGGAATAAGGTTTAACCAACGATCCGGGCACCGTGGCCCAGTCAAGTTGGCACATGCAATTAACCACCGCAGGATCCTTGAAAACGCAGCCTGAGGATCGGCTTTTCTTGACACCTACGACCTCGTACTCCAGGAGAGTCTGGGACCGTGGTAATCCCAGCCACCTGGAGCATGCCACCTGCTGGGTGCCACGGCGGACTCCTCGCATCAGCGTCTCCACCGTTATTATCATGTATCGTTCCCATTTTACCCAGCATGCACCCAACGTTCAGAGTGACTCAGCGACATCCTTCTGTGGCCCAGAGGAGAGAAGTCTGGACCTGAGCTCAGACACGGAGGCCAAAGCCACACGCTTTCGGTTACACCGTGCTGGCTCTCTTCAGGCGAACGCAGAAGCCTCCACAACACACACGGCACCGTTCTGGGCATTGATGGGCACCCACTCACGGAATCCCTCGGACGCCAGTCCCTCTAAGCCCCCGTGTAACAAATGGGAAGAGCAGGGCACAGGGTGTGGCAATCCTGGCAGCCCAGCAGAGCCCGCGGCTGGGCCACGGCCCTGTCCGGCCTCCCTCTGGTGTCCCTCTGTCCTCCCCTCCCCAGACATACTTTTATCTCGTTATTTAAAAAAAAAAATACTTTATTTATTTGGAGAGAGAAAGGGTGTGAGTTGGCGAGGGGCAGAGAGAGACGGACAGAGACAGAGAGACAGAGAGAGGGAGAGCGAGGATCCCAAGCAGACTCTGTGCTGAGAGTGCAGAGCCCGGTGCAGGGCTCGAGCTCGTGAACCGTGAGCTCGCGACCTGAGCGGAAGCCAAGAGCTTAACCGACTGAGCCGCCGGGCGCCCCACACATACTTTAAATTTTAAAGACGTTCTACGGAAAAGAAGAGTCTGAGAAGCGTCAGGCTCCAGCTCTCTGCATCCCCCAACACCCCGAGCCTGAGCCTCTAAAACAAATGCCCCTTGTCGTCACTGCGGCCACCAGCGTTTAGGGGCTCTGCCTCTTGTACTGTCACCTGCCCATTTCCTCGTATCCACAGAATCGGCGCGCTGTCACCCCTGTGGCGCTGTGTCTCTCAATCTGAGGATTTCCCCGGGTGTTTGCCAGCTCCCCCAGATTGTTGGGGGTCACTAGGAGTGAGAATTTTCCAGGAGCCAACAGGGGGCCAAGTACAGGGCTCGGTTTGAGCCCTCTGACAACCCCGCGAGGTGGGCACTTCATCATCCCCGTTTCACAGAGGAGGCAAGTAAGGCACAGAGCCATCAGGGGAACTGGCCAAGGCTGTGTAGCTACTGAGCGTGGCCCAGTCCAGGTCTGCCCGACGTGACAGCGGGAGCTGGTCCAGGAACTGGCCGGGCGGACTTCTAGGAGACGTCAACTGAGGTCCTGCTGCGTGCCTGGCCTCAGTGTGCGCCAGGAACCTAGGTATGTGTGAGAGGCAGGCCCTGCCCTCCTCTGCTCGCGGTCTGGCCGGGCAGCATAGAACTGCCTTATCTAACAAGCAAGCGGCTGGCCGGGACCCCACGTTGCGATGCCTGGCCAGCCTCCAGGTCACAGCTTCCCAGCCTCAAGCTTGGGAAAACAGCTCCATTTACAAATATTTGGACTGCGGAGCATTTCGCCCCACTCAGCCTCAGCTTGGGCCTCCAAATGAAGCCTTCTGAAAGGGACCCAGGACAAGGCTACAGGCGGAGAAAGGGGAGGTCTCTGTTGAAATCATCGTTTTCCCTAATGGTAACTGCACACCCCCATGCCCCTCCCCACCCCAACTCAGCAGGGCTGCTGGTGGTCTGGAGCCCCAAGGGGGGCAGGATTTCCAGATAGCAGGGCTGAGCTGGCGGGGTCCGCCCCCATCAAGACCCCAGGCCCCTCCCCATGACAACAAAAGGCTTTTCCCTTCCCCTTAACTCCCTCCCTGTTCCTCTCCCACCCTCCCGGTTCTGCAGTCACCACTGTGGCCCCTCCCTGGAGCCCTGCGGCGCGGAGAGCGGGTGACCTGGGAGTAAGGGTCTAGCTTCGTGGTGACCCGGCTAGTTCTTCCAGAGGGGGGTGCCAGTGTTATGCCCAGAATTCGTGATCCCCAAAGACCACCAGGGAGCCGAGTCCGATGCAAAAGCAAAGAGCCTTTATTCGAGCTAGCTCGAGCTCAATCCCCTACCTGCACCGACGCAGCGGTGAGATGCCAGGGAAAGAGAGCGAGTTTCAAAAGGACAAAGGTTTTATTGGGGCCTGGGGGCAGTTGGTGAGGTAATGGCTATGGCCTCAGCCGATTGGCTGGGGAGGGGTCCTGGGGAAGGGTTTACTCGAGGGGAGGAGGTGTGGTCAAGGTGAAGGACACAGAACAAGATGGAGTCAAGGGGAGGAGGTGTGGTCAAGGTGAAGGACACAGAACAAGATGGAGTCAAGGGGAGGAGGTGTGGTCAAGGTGAAGGACACAGAACAAGATGGAGTCAAGGGGAGGAGGTGTGGTCAAGGTGAAGGACACAGAACAAGATGGAGTCAAGGGGAGGAGGTGTGGTCAAGGTGAAGGACACAGAACAAGATGGAGTCGGCTGGCGTAGGCCCGCCCTTTCACCAGGTCTTGCCGGGACAGAGCCGCGTCTGAGCCACGAATCTCCCCTGAGGACTCACAGGCAAGAGGCAGAGCCGTTCAAAGCTGCCAAGAAACACGATTCATTCACTAGTCAGTTACCGAGTTCCTATTCAGGGCCAGCTCTGAGCTGAGAGGTGGTGAGAAATCACACTGACGGGTGGGAATCAAAACCAAGGAAGCGCTGAGGACAGGAGGAGCTTGATTCTACGACCCTTGAAACAAAGAACCAGATGGGAGTCTGGGAAGGCTTCCTGGAGGAGGTGATGCATGGCCTGTGTTTGGTCACACGAGTAGGAGCTAACCAAGGGAGGAGACAGGAGAGAGAATCGCAGTTTGGATGGGCAGGGAGATTTGGAGGCAGTGAAAGAAGTCCTGGTTAGTGAGAGGACAGAGATGAGGGGGAAGGTCATAGCGGATGGGCTAGAAAACCATGGAGGAGGGAAGGGAGAGGCAGACCAGGCTTTGAAAGATATATTAAAGGTCACAGAGGGGCATCCAGGGTCTTCACCGGGGTCCATGTGCCTAGTGGGCAACTTGCCTAATGCCCAGCGTGTCTAATGTCCATCTCTCATGGGAGGATTTTGACATCCACAGAGGTTCATTATTTATTTTATTTCTTTTTGGCCATTCTTTCGTATTGGTTTTTTTTTTTTTTTAAGAAAATGTTAAATAATTTAGCCAAGTGCTGAAAAGTTGTTGAAAAATAGAAAAATGTTTTTAAACACAACAGTTGTAAAAAATCTTATTATTTGTGAAAGTTGAATTATGAAAGCACTATTGAGTGTAACCGTTCAGAGCAGACAGACTCGGGTTTGAACCCCAGGTCTGTCCTTCATAAGCTGAGTGTCAGCTTCCGCTTTCCCAGATTCTGTTCTCATGGTGGGGGGGAGGGGGATGGGAATGTATCTATTTCACAGGATTATTGACACGTTAATGGAACTAAGCATAAGCAAAGAGCAAGCACATTGTGTTCAGTTAACTATAGTTACCATTGTTCTCATTATCACCCATGAACCCTCATTTCCTGGAATCAACAACCTGTTCCAGCCCCTGTATTTCTCATCTGGAAAATAACCTCCCCACGTAACTAGTATTTTTCAAGCCAAACTTCTAGGAGTCACCATCGAGAGCTCACTTTTTCTTTTTTCGTTTTCTTTTTCTTTTTCTTCTTTTTCTTTTTCTTTTTGCTTTCTTTTTCTTTTTCTTTCTTTTTCTTTTTCTTTCTTTTTCTTTTTCTTTCTTTTTCTTTTTCGTTTCCGTTTCCTTTTCCTTTTTCTTTCTTTTTCTCTTTCTTTTTCTCTTTCTTTTTCTTTTTCTTTTTGCTTTCTTTTGCTTTCTTTTTCTTTTTCTTTTTCTTTTTCTTTTTCTTTTTCGTTTCCATTTCTTTTTCCTTTTCCTTTCTTTTTCTCTTTCTTTTTCTTTTTCTTTCTTTTTCTTTTTCTCTTTTTCGTTTCCGTTTCCTTTTCTTTTTCCTTTTTCTTTCTTTTTCCCTTTCTCTTTCTTTTTCTTTTTCTTTTTTTTCTGAGAGCTCATTTTCTTTACTCTCCAGGGCTGATCCACATGCAAATGGCACCACTTTCTAAATCTGCCGCCATGTCTGCATTTTCCCCATCCCTCTCCTTCCAATTCTCCATCATCACCCCCTCAGCTCCCTGCATGGTCCCCTAAGTGGTCTCGGGCTTGCCCCCCACCTCCCCAACCACCCGCTCTCCACTGCATGGCCACCGTGACCCTCATATCCTCACGGCTCTGGATCCTTCCTAACAATCGAGCATAACTTAAGTTTCAGCTCCTCAGGTAAGTGTCTCCTGACCACTTGTCTTAAGTCACCCCCCCCTACTCCTCACTTTCTATCCTTTCACCTTACCTGTAGCCCTTCCGACTATTTGAAACGATCTTATTCATTTATTTGCTTACTTGCTGTTGCCTAGAAGGTGAGTTTCTTGAGGGCAAGGGCCCCTCTGGCTTGTCACTCTATCCCCAACACATGATAAGGGCTTGGTAAATATTTGTCAAAGGAGGGACTAACATCAATACTGGTCATACTGAATTCATTTGGAAATGCCTCCAATGTCACCTCCTCTCTGAAGCCGGCTCTGATTTCCCAGGGCATTTTGTGCCTGTGTCTCCTGGCTAGCTGCCCTATGGTTGAACTGGAACCAGACCAGTGGGTCCAGAGCTGCTGGTAGGAGCTGCAGGGTTTCTCTGGGAGAAGCGCTGAACCCCGTTGCCTCAGAGGCCTGGAAACGTGGCCCAGAAACAGGCTAGCGCAAGCAAGGAGCCCCATCCCCACCTTGCGGCTGAGCTCAGGGCCCCAAACTAGCAACAATTTTCAAAAGAGGGAGAAAACTCCAACCACCGACCGCAACATAATGAAATGAGAGAGCCACCCAGAGAAAATTTGCATTTTGAAAACTGCGATCTTCCAGGGCTTGGTTTTACCGACTCCGTGTCTGGTTGCTGATCCGTAACTCAACTCCTCACCCCGTATGTGGAGCCTCCCCGGATGCCTCTGCCTGGCCGGTCTGGTATCCTGGGGCTGCCTGCAAAGCGGGGAGCCCCTGACTTTTTGAGATGGAGAAAAAAGAGACAGCAAACTCTGGTTGATCTGGGCTTGGGATTGGGAGGTTATTCTGGGGTTTTGAATAAGGAACAGATTTCCACACTACTATGGTGGCTGTGGGTAATGGCCTCTGGCGTCACTGAATTCAAATCTTGGTTCCCCAACTATAAGCTAAATGACCGCGGGTAATTCACCCAGCCTTTCTGTGTCTGTTTCTCCGCCTGTAAAATGGGGTTATAGCAATAGTGCCCACCTCTAAGAGATGCCTTGAAGATCAAATGAGCGAATGCACATAAAGTGCGAAGGAGTCTACCCACAGTTTCAATGTTTGCTTTTAATATTATCCTTGATCCGCCCCGATCGGCTTCCCACAACACAATCTTAAAGCAAGTCATGATAAAATTAGATCTCAAGCAACTGAAGATGCCTGTTACCGCATTGCCCTTTCGACAGGCAGGTGCTACTTCGGGAGCCTCGTCAGCCAGCCTGAAAGTTTAGAGTCCTAACTTAGATCATCAGAAAGAAAACATACTTGACCCGATAGGCCGTTTAGGACTAAGACCCACCCTGTGTCTCCCTCCTCTCCTACAATCTAGCATAGAGAATAATCTTTCTGAAGCATAGATCCAAGAGGCAAGAAGATTCTTTTCGTCCACCTGCAAAGAGCGAGATCATTCATGGAAAATCTGTTATAGACAATAGGACAGCTTGGTACGATGTTTAGTTACAAAATAAGTGTACAAAGCTGGGTAGCCTTCTTATAGAGCAACAATAACCAGTATAATGGAAATTAAAAATCTGTCCACAGAGGCAAGAATAATAACAATAATAAATGAAGTGTTGGGAATAAATTCCATAAAAACGTGTAGGCTTATATGAAATGTATGCTTATATATTTATTATACGGGGGTTAACGATCTGGGTCTTGGCCACTGAGGGGCATCCAGGGTCTTCACCTGGGTCCATTAAGCAACTCGCTTAATGTCCAGCATGTCTAATGTCCATCGCTCATGGGGGGGATTTTGACATCCACATAGACTCATTATTCATTTTATTTCTTTTTGGCCATTCTTTCAGTATCTTAAGAGAATGTTAACACCTGTGACATATACATGTAAAATCCCCAAAAGCCTAGAAATGAGGACTTGAAAAAATAAAAACACGCTGTAGCTTGTTCTTGTCTGGAAGGACCCAAAATTATACACCTGCAAATTTTCCTAAAAGGTATCAAAAAACTCAACCCAATCTTAACCAAAATTCCAGCATGGTTTTTTTTTTGTTTTTTTTTTTGTTTGTTTGTTTTTTGTGTGTGTGTGTGTTTTTTTTTTTTTACTTCTGGAGCCTGACAGCACGGTCCTGAGTTTTACCCAGAAGAATAGGTACAAGAGAAGAGATGTCTGGGGCCAAATGAGAAAAGAGGGAGAAGTTGCACCGGCAGATATTGAAACACATTGTAAGGATGGAACAGTGCAGATGCTTGGATGCGGGATCGAAAACAGGCAGGTCAGTAGAATGGAGCGGAAAGTGCCATTTCATATGGAAACCTAGGACACCGGAAGAGACTTCTAATCAGAGGCGAAAGATGTATTATTTCATAGATGATGTGGGCAACTGGCTGGCCATTTGGGGGGGAAAAAAAAGACGGATTCATAGTTCTCTCACCAGAATAAATTCCAGATGGAATAAAATTTAAATGGAAAAACCCACACCATAAAAGTATTAGAAAAAAAAAAAAACTATGGAAGAATATTTTATGAGGATAAAGCCTTTATAAAGTGGCAAATGAGACCCAGAAGCCTTAATGGAAAAGATAGGCAGTTTGAGGTTTTACAGATTTTATAGTCAAATACGTTGTGAGTAAAGTTGAAAGACCAGCTTCACTTGGGAGAAAATATGACCGAGGTAGATTTCCTCTCCATAAGATAGAAAGAGCTGCTACAAATCAATGAGCAGAGAAAAAAGCCAGGAGCCTGAACAGCATTCAAAAAAAATGATCAATCTCTCTAATAATAAAGGAAATGGAAATTGGAACAATGAAATGTATTCTCCCCACATGACACTGACAGTTTGCAAAGATCAAATACTCAGAGTTGGCTAAGAGGTTGGGAAACAGGCATTTTCATTCGCTGCTGGTGGACGTATAAATTGGTTCAAGCTTTTCAGAGAGAAATTTGGCAAGACCAACAAACATTTTAAATGTGCCAAATGTGTAGAATACGTCTCCGTCCTCTTTTAGGCTCTTAATACAGATCTTTCCCTGGGAGAACAGCTGTGGTGTGGTGGGCACTGTGGTGAGTCGCCCAGAGCTCCCTCCAGCGACTGAGAAGATTGACGGCTGAGGGCTCACAGCTGTGACCAGCCCCACCCAACCACCCAGGGATTGCTCTTGGCGGAACGGAACATCTTGCCCAAGGTCATGCTGGCCTCCTGGGGCAGCCTGCGGTCCAATGACTGGTTAAGGGAGGTACTTGAAGACCTAACCTTGTAGCTCCGATCTGGGGTGACTCTTCAGGGTTGCTCTGGCTCCAGAACTCCCTGCGGGATGGGCCGAGGCTTCTGTTGTGTCTGCATGGCAGCCCATTTCTTCCTGGGCCCGAATGTGCTTCCTGCACCCCTTTCCGACGTTGATGTTGAGGACATCTCCCAGTAAACCTCCCACAAGCAAATCTCTGTCTCAGAGCCTGATTCCCAGGGCCCCTGGCCTGTGACGTTGGGTGCCATGAGTGATCCAAGAAGGCAGACTTTATTCTTTTTTAATTTTGTTTAATGTTTATTTCTGAGACTGAGAGAGACAGAGCATGAGCGGGGGAGGAGCAGAGAGACAGGGAGACACAGAATCAGAAGCAGGCTCTAGGCTCTGAGCTGTCAGCACAGAGCCTGACGTGGGGCTTGAACACACGGACCACAAGATCATAACCTGAGCCGAAGTCAGATGCTCAACCGACTGAGCCACCCAGATGCCCCAAGAAGGCAGACTTTAAAGTGGGGTCTCGGGGCTGGATTATTTGACACCTGACGGCAGTGGGGACCCATCACTGTTGGGTTGCGGAGCGTTGGCATCACTAGTCTTTGACTAGTGGTGAACTAAGATGCCTCAGACAATGTCATGGGAGTTTGACAAATATGGGGGAAGGAATTCTAAGGACAATGGAATTGAATGTTGCTAGGGCAACAGATACCCTGGAGATAGACAAGGCCAGGCTGAGGGTGGTGAATCAGCAATGAAAAACTAATTGTGAAAGCCAGAGGGCCTCTTTGGCAGCTGAGGGCCAGAAGGCAAGAAAAGCTGAGATCTGGCCCAGGACTTCTATGCTTAAGAATAGAAGAGCTCCGGGGCGCCTGGGTGGCGCAGTCGGTTAAGCGTCCGACTTCAGCCAGGTCACGATCTCGCGGTCCGTGAGTTCGAGCCCCGCGTCGGGCTCTGGGCTGATGGCTCGGAGCCTGGAGCCTGTTTCCCATTCTGTGTCTCCCTCTCTCTCTGCCCCTCCCCCGTTCATGCTCTGTCTCTCTCTGTCCCAAAAATAATAGTAAACGTTGAAAAAAAAAATTAAAAATGAGGACCTCTAGGGGCGCCTGGGTGGCGCAGTCGGTTAAGCGTCCGACTTCAGCCAGGTCACGATCTCGCGGTCCGTGAGTTCAAGCCCCGCGTCAGGCTCTGGGCTGATGGCTCGGAGCCTGGAGCCTGTTTCCCATTCTGTGTCTCCCTCTCTCTCTGCCCCTCCCCCGTTCATGCTCTGTCTCTCTCTGTCCCAAAAATAAATAAAAAACGTTGAAAAAAAAAAAAATAGAAGAGCTCCAGGGCAGGAATTGCTATGAAAAGCCAGAGCTTTGTGCAGGAGTAAAACCCTGAGACAGGAGGTGGGGATATCTGGATTGATACACATGAAAATCTTCTGTCCCCAGATGACCTTGAATCTTCTGACCTTTGCTTGCAGGCAATGAAGAGGTGTCTGACTTACAAAGCAATATATGCCTTCCTTAGGATGTCCCCTTACTTTCCCTCCTGACCTTCAGACCAATAACTAGGACCGATTCACAAGATAACTCAGGCAGGCAGAGGGGTGCGGGACCTGCGAGAGGAGGAAGTCACCATACTCTGAAGGAAATAGCCGGCCAGAGTTGGTTAAGAGAAAATGGCATCGCTAGGGTTGGATAGGTCACCACCACGGTATCTCTTAATCTATACAATTAAATTAAGGAATAAATAATCAGGAGTCTGAGCAAAGCCACCTAAATAAAAAGCCATGATCCCTTGACCAATTTCTGATCCTGAGTCAGTTTTCACATCTAGAACCCATTGGCTGAAGAAGAGGCTGGGTCTCCAGAAGGAAGGAGCCTGTAATCTCAGGGCAGGTGGATATAGAAAGGATTTCCCCAGCCCTTCCACCAAAGGGACCTACAACCATGCGCTTGGGTAATTGAACATTGGAGGAAAGATTTGAAGACTAAACATTTCGAAGACTATGAAGCACAAGACCATGGCATTGACATTGATGCTCAAGGACTCAGCATCATCATGGGCTTTATGTTAGAGTGGTGGGAGGCGTATGAGAGCCAGGCCCAGCTTACGGTGGGTCCATGGGTCCATCGTGTTACTCAGACCATTTTCCTGGTCCCTACATTTCTCACAGGAATGTCTATACTTGGAAGTTGGCAGAACACTTTGGGTCCTTGGCATATGGAGTAAGACCCAAGTGTAAACTTTGGAAACTGACCTCCTCACCCTGATTAAGATGGTCAATAAGAAACAATATTGACTCCCAGGGTTGAGAGGGATGGATGAGGGATGACAGCAATGAGTGCTGCTTTTGAAGTCCTGGTCCCCTACAAAATCCAGGGAGATCCTGAAGGATGACAATGTGCTACTGCACATCGCACTGGGTGACAAGCCCCTGTCACAGCCATGTCAGATGTGGCTTCTTTGCTAGAACCGACCAGAGGGGGCTCTAGGAAATGATATATGACCCTTGACATGGTGAACGTATTATTTTCTATCAAATAGGAGGGTCAGGGACAGTTTGCATTCACTCAGTAGAAGCCACGGTCTACATTCCCTGGGACGGCATCAATGTTAACCAGACAAGATCCAACAGTAAGTGGCAAATACCGTGGAAACCTTGGTACAACATGTGCTCCTGAGAGTGGGAGGTGGTTTTCGAAGGTTCGCGAGCCACATTAGTAAAGCTTGGGGGTCCAGTCTGGCCCCGGTCTAGAGCATCCCAGGACGTTTCCTCTGAAGTAAAGGTCAGATTATTGCATCGCACGCCTGTCACCACTGAAACAGAAGTGCAGCGTCCCGTAGGCCTCTTCGGGTTCTAAAGACAGCATATTTCACACGGATGATACGGATGGTGATCCGGATGATACGGAAAGCGGCTGGCTTTGAGCAGAGACCAGAGCAGGGTGGGTCTGTAACAGATCCAGACTCTAGATCAAGCAGCCCAGCTGCATGGGTCATTCGACACATCAGACTATGTGGTGTTGGAGCTCTCCATGGTGGGGAAAAAGTGCTGTGTAAATTTTACGGCCAGCCCTGATAGGAGAATCTCAGTGTAGACCTTTGAGGGTTCTGGGGCGAGGTCATGCTACCTGCAGCGGAGAATTATACACTTTTCAAAAACAGCCCCGGAAACGATACTGTGTACCGACAGAGCACCTGACCATGGGACGTCAGGTCTGTCTGCAGCCACAGCTGCCCATCACTAGCGGAGTTCAGACGATATTGCAAAGCCGTGAGCTGGCGTAGGCCCCACAGGGCCAGACGACGCAAGTAAACCGTCCAAGCTGATAAACCAGCATCATCTGCCATTGTTCCACCGGCATTCGCAGCTCTCACCCTGTGTCCATATGTAAGGTCCCTTACAAACACCTGACAGAGGAGGGAAGAAAAATCACAGCTGGGATAGCTTGATGTTGGGTTCAAGTGACAGATAGATCCCCACTGCATTCGGCCTCATTCAGGGTTAGCACTGAAAAACAGTGCGGAGGGAAATTCTCCCCTGGGCAGTTCTGGGCAGTGACCTGGCAATCCGCTTAGTGCAGAAAGAGAAGTGGCCCAAGGTTGGAATCGACACGGACCCCCGCGCCGTGGCGGATGGCTTGACTGCCTATCCAGAAGCCTGGAAGGAGCACATTCGGAAGACTGGGAACAAGGAAGTCTGTGGAAGAAACATGTAGATTGGTTTAAGGGCATAAAGTGTGACGATCTTTCCATCACATGCTAATACCCGCCAGAGAGCATCGGCCTCAGAAGAGGCACTAAGTGACCAAGCAGAGAGAATGACTCAGCCAGACGATGTCGGCCAACGTGGTATCGGCTGCAGCGGGCACTCGAACAGAGGAATCACGGTGGCAGGGGTGGGGGCTGTGCTTGGGAGGGACCCGCTTCTCAAGGCTGGCCTAGCTATTGCCACTGCTGAATAGCCAACGTGCCAGCGACGGGACCGATGTTGAGCCCCTGATGTGGCACCTTCCCTCGAGGAGACCAAACAGCCACTCGGGGCGCTGGATCCCTCTATCCAGGAAGGAGGCGATCTATCTTGACTGAGATGGGCACAAACTCAGAGAACGAGCTTGTCTTTTCTGCCTGCAGGGCTTTAGCCAATACCTACTAGTTATGCAGGTTCTAGCTGTGTGTTCACGCACCCAACGGGATCCTATGGAACAGTGCATAGGACCAAGGGACCCCCTTCAGAGCCAAGGAAGTGCAGCCTCCTTCCGCCATCTTCCAAGCACATCATTCCAAGCTGTTTCCATCATCACATTTTTCTGACTCTGGCCCTCCTGTCTTTCTCTTATAAGGACTCTCATGATCAAATTGAGCCCACCTCAATCATCCAGGATTCTCTCCCCATCTCAGAATCCTTAAGTTAACCACACCTTCAAATTCCCCTTTGCCGTGTAAGGCAACATATTCATGACAGCCAAGCATGAAAGCCTACCTATAGTTCTTTGACACACTACGGTTTGAAATCTAGTGATCTGAAATCTAGTGTCTGGTCTCGGCCGGGACCGAGAACAGAGCAAGGCCATGTTGATCTTGACCAGTCCAAAGGCTAACGGTTTGGTGAGAGCTGAGGGGTGGCGATGGCAGGGACCCTGGGCAGAGAGATTAGCCCGGGGTCTCTGCACAGGGTGGCGATGGAGAATGTGACACGCAGAAGCTGACGGGATGACACTGTTGCCTTGGTAAGACAGCCTTCGAGCCAGAGTCCGTGAATAGACCCCCGCCTCCTTGCCATGGCAATTAGAACACAGGAGAAACTATTGCTTCTGAGAGCCAGAGCTGCAGCAAGGGGTCATCCTCAGGGCCTTGTTCCGCAGCTGGAAGGTGGGGTGATAAAAAGGATCCTCCCTCATGGTGCTGTCACAAGCATCCGTGAAGGGTAGATGTAAAGGGCATCAATCACGTGGTGCCAGGCACGTCGTGGGGCTCAGGGAGTATGAGCCGTTGAGACGGAGGCAGCCCTGTGTCCACCAAGATCCATGCTGCCCTTCCAGAGTGCAGGGTCATTGCTGGCCAACAGCCGTCCGGCCAGGGACCACATTTGCCAGCCCTCTTGCGTCTGCCCGCACTTGTTGTGGTCAGTGGGATCTGAGTAGAAGGGAGGAATCTCTCCCAGGCTCAACCCACGCCCATCCCTCCTCCACACCAGCCCTTGCGTCCGGTGGCCGAATGTTGATGTCCAGCGTGACATCTGAACCCCGAGAGTGAAGACGGCAGAACCTCCATCCGCCTGAGTCCCTGAATACACAGGGCTGGCATCTTGTTGGCATCTCGCTGCCGTTCGGACTTCATGTGAATGAGAAATACGCTTCTGTATGTCGAGACACTGAGATCGTGGGATTTACTCTTTGTGTATCATCAACTAACCGTACCTTAACTGGTGACAGTTGTCAGTGCTTAGTTGGCCAGCTGATCATCCTGAAAAATCCAACCCAAGAAATAAACTCGGCATGAGACTGAGAGAGAAGCCTCAATAAATCTGAAAGTTGAGGGATGGCGCAATACATCAATTACAACCCTCAGGTACCAGGACTGCCCCTGCCGGACCGTTTGGGGCATACAGGCTACGTGTCGGACCTGCTCATCCGACGGGGGTGATGGGCCTGCTCATCACGACGGATCCGAATCATTAAGCCCTCCCAACGTGTTGCTTCTCGGATGTTCTGCGGTTTTCTTGAGGTTGCACCATTGGAGAGCAGGGGAGCTGGGATTCAAGTCCAGGTACGTGCTCCCCGTGCCAGACCCCCTCCCTGGTCGGCTGCTGGGAGCTGGCTGCCAGACCCACAAGGAGATTGTTAGTTTCAACGATATCCAAGACAAGGCTACAGCCATCGTATTAAGATGCTTAGAATCAGATCCACATAATCAACAGAAAAGTCCTCTGGAGAGGTCTTTAGTTTATGATTCCGGGGCCAAGAAGTCTAAAAAAGTTGGGTTAGAAGATCTAGAAAGAGAGGATGACCTGGCCTGTTTTCTCCTCTCACTTCCTCCGTCTGGCCGACATCATTAATGTTTCTGGCATTTTTATTCTTGGCTCTTTACCTCAAACGAAACAAAACAAAACAATGAAGCTTATTTATTATATTTTAGATTTTGAGATTTATGGGTTCACAGTTAAATAATCTTATGGGGATTAGGACCAGGGTGAACTCTCATTACAAATGTCAATATCTTTGGGTCCCAGATCCCCGAAGAGCCATCTAAAAGAGTCTGTATTTCATAAGCACGCATTAGTAATATGGCATGTTAATATTATTCATTATCTGTTGCCACAATAATGCTGAGTTACGGCCACAGAGACTCAGAGGCATACACCAATAAACGTGTATTTGGCTCAAGCGTCTGTAGGGTTCTGCTGATTGGGGGCGGGCTTGGCTGGGCTTGGCTGGTGTCGGCGGCATTCACCCGTGCCCCCGCGGCCAGCTGTGGGTTGTCTGGGCAGCTCTGCTGATCTTGGCTGGGTTTGCACACATATCTGGAGTTGGCTGGCTCTCAGCTGATCTGGGATGGCCTTTGCTGAGATGCTGGACTGACTCAGCTCTGCTACACCAGTCCCATCCTCCAGTGGGATAGCCCGGACCTATTCTCAAGGGCAGGTGCAGAGGAGCAAGAGGAGGAAGTGGAAACACGCAGATGCTTCTCAAAGTGTATGCCTGTGTCACATTTGCTAACATCCGGTTGGTCAAAGCAAGTCACATGCCCAAGCCACAGTCAGAGAGGAAGGACACCAAACAGGTATAGAACACAGGGTATAGGGAGGGGTAAAGAACTTGGCAGTAGGGGGAGGGGAGGAGGCCTTAATGCCTTCGATCTACCACAAAACTGATCACTCACTGTGTATTTACTGCGAGCCAGGTCCTGAGTCACGTCCTTTGTACATAGGACCTTCAGTGCTCAGGAGTTTGATCGTTCTGTCCCTGATTTAGAGCCTCAGAGAGGTGGAGTGACTCGCCCAGGGTCACACAGCTGGCAAAGAGCAGGGCCGAGATTGGAATTTCAAGCCTGCCGACTACAGGGGGTGACTGTCCATATCAGCGCGTGGCGTGGCTAGAAGTATTTTTATTATTAATTTTGAGGATGTGTCGCACCGTAACTGTTCAGACTTCTAACTTAAGCAGAAGATCGATGTCGAGGGTCTGGGCCTTTGTTGGTTTGTTAGTGTGAACAGTTTGGATGTAAAATTTTCATATGAAATGATCACTCCCAAATAACAAGAACTTAATGAGAACTTACCATGGGACGAGCACTAGGAACCTCACATGCATTACGCTTCGTTAAGGGCTCGCAATGACCTTGGAGCGTGGCATCGTCTCTCCTTCACTTGACGGATGCTGGTAAGGGGTACATCTGGGCTGTAACACAGGCAGGACGACTCCAGAGCGCAGGCTGCTGACCATCTTGCTAAACGGCTCCCTGCCTTTGTTCAGTAGAGCGTGCTGTGTTTGGGGCCGCCTTGGGGACAGTCAGCCGGGTCCCCACGAACCCCTCTGCCTTCACAGCCCTCCTCTTTATCTCAGGTGATCGATTCTCGGGCAGGGATGAGCCAAACCCGGGGTGGGGGTGGGTGGAGGGGAAGGTTCCCGAGCCGCAGCCAGGAAACCGTGCCGAGGGTGGGGGACCTCTGCGCAAAGTGAACAGGCGCTGGCCGTGGGGACCCGGCTTCCTGGCAGTGCAGCCTCCAAGATGGATGGCCATGGCCTTTGGGGCTGGACAACCTCTTCTCAAGCCTTTGATGCCGAAAGCAGAACAAATGTGAGCCGGCCGCCCGGCCGCAGCTGCCTCTCATTAGGGCCTGCTTCCTCCGGCCCAGGACAAGGTGGACCCGCGTGGTAAGCCGGGGCAAACACCAGATGTGTCGGCCACAGCTGGCTGCAGAACCTTGCTCTTGACTTCTCGCCCCCCGCCCCTCACCCGACGTCCCCCGGTTCTCCCAGCCAGAATCTGAAATCGGAATGGGCCCCCCCTCCCCTGCTCCCACCACTTTCCCCCACACGTCCGACCCGTCAGCACATCCCGCCCGCTCTGCTTTCAAAATATGTCCCTGCCTAACCTCTCTCTCCACCCCCACCTCCACCTCCGCTGACGTGGCCCGAGCCAGGCCACGTTCCGTCCCTCCTGACGGTTGCGGTAGCCTCCCGTTACGGGTTGAAAATTCAAACGTGTTCAATTCCTATGTGCAAGTCCTAGCTCCCCCGTACCTGGGAATGTGGCCTTATTTGGGAAGAGGGTCATGGCAGAGGTAATTGGTTACGATGAGGTCACCCTGGAGGAGGAGGGCTCCTAATCCAATATGCCTGGTGTCCTTATAAAAAGGGGCAAATCTGGACGCGGACAAGGACACAGGGAGAGTGCCGCATGAAGAAGAGGCAGAGATCAGGGTGGCCAAAGGTTGCCCGCAAACCGCCGGAAGTTGGGGGGACAGGCACGGAACACGTTCTCCCTCCCATTTTCCGAAGGAACCAGCCTTGGGGACACCTTGATCTCAGACTTCCAGCCTCGGGAAGAGTGAGACAATCATTTCTGCTGTCCGGGCCGCCCGGTCTGTGTTTCCTTGTTGCCACAAGCGAACCAATGCACCCCTGAACCGGATTCTCTCCTGTGCTGCTCCCCTCCCCCACAGGCATATTACACTCCACAGAAAGTGGAAATTTTAGAATTCCGATCTGGGCCACGTAACCCCTGCTTAGAATTTTGCCACAGTCTACCGTGGCCCGCGAGGCCCCAGAAGATATGGACGCCACTCACACCGGGCTCCGTGTGCTACCTGAGCACGCCAAGTCCTTCCAGCTAAGGGCCTTTGCACATGCTGAGCCCTCACCCCCGTTCCAAGTCTTTGCGTGGTCACCTTGGCTGAAGAACCAGGGAGGCATGAACATCAGATGCCATCATCATGACGAGGAGGAGGACGGTGTTAGAAAGGGAAGGGGCGCAGGGCCCCTGGGTGGCTCAGTCGGTTGAGCGTCTGACTTTGGCTCAGGTCATGATCTCACAGTTCACGAGTTCAAGCCCCGCGTCGCGGGGCTCTGTGCTGACAGCTCGGAGCCTGGAGCCTGCTTTAGTTTCTGTGTCTCCCTCTTTCTCTCTGCCCCTCCCCTGCTCGTGCTCTGTCCCTCTCTGTCTCTTAAAAAATAAAAAGTAAAAAAAAAAAGAAAGAAAGAAAGGGAAGGGGCAAGGAAGGGCCCTGATGGAAGGCTGAGGGGGGCCTCTGCCCAGCTCACAGCCTTCAAAAGGAGAGTTTTATTTGCCAGAGATTTTCAAGTTTTGATATGATATGAAGTTCCAGACTCTTACCTCCATTCTTCTCTAGGGACTTGTGTGACCTTAGATGAGTCTCTGGTCTAGTGATAGAGCCTCACTTTACCCATCTGCAAAATGGATCTGTGCATAACCTCATTTATCCTCCCTCAAACAGTGTAAGGTAGGGGGTGCCTCCCTCAACAATAGATGCTATTGCTATATTCATTTCTTTGAGAAAAACGGAGGCGGGTATTGATAAAGTCACTTGCCCAGCACGAAGAAAGGCACAACTGGGATTTAAACCCGAATGTCCCTAGCTCCAGAGTCCGCATCCTTGGCCACCCTGCATAGTGCCTTCAAGAACCTGGACCTGCGACTGTCCACATCCGCAAAAGGGGCCGGTGTCCGTGGAGGTGGGGTTATGAGGCATTGGGGTGCATCTCCAGTGTAATTCTACAGAGACGCTCTGAAAGGTGAAGTCCACGCAGGTAGAGTGTAACGTGAAAAAGCACCCCACAAGTACACGCACACGAGATGACATGCACACGAACCCCCTGGGTGCTGTCTGCTCTGTGGCTTAAATAGGAGAGGAATCCCAAAGACACAGGTCACGCTCTGTGGGCTCTCCCCCAAAGGCAACAGTCACTGCTCTTAGAAAGAGGGGAAACAGCTGGGGTAACCCCTGAGATTCTTGTCAAGATGGGGATGTTCCCACTGGGACATGGGACCCATGTCTTCAACCTTACGCCAGCTCTGAGTTAGAAAAAAAAAAAAAAAGAGTATAAGCAATGTCACAAAAGCTCTATGACTGGAGCAAAGTTTGAATCCACGTGAACAGACTGCTTTTGAACCTCCCTAATACAGATCGCATATTATTAATGGGAAGTCCCCATATACAGCTTACCTGTCACCTGAGGAGCAGCCACGGACCAGCACCCAGCCTATGTAGGGGGCCAGGCCGTGGGCTGAGACCCTTACACACAGGCCCCCCCCTTCGGCGCTCACACAAGCTTCTGAGGTAGGTGGCGAGGAAAAGGAAACTGACCTTCAGCGATGGTGGACAGGGGAGCCCACGCTCTCATCATGCTGGGATCGTGGCAGGTGAAGACGCGACATCTCAATGAATAAGTTTCTCTGTAACTTTCTTAACTCTTTGACACTCTCCACCTCTCGCCCCAGGATATTGCGCCTTTAGCTTTAAGTAGCCCTTAGCTATTGTCCGTCCCCAGGAGGGTGTCGCAGGCAAATGAAAAAGAGCCAAGATTCCCAAATTCAACTATAATTTGATGTCATTCAGGTGAAAAGCTGAGCAATTTGGAAAGAGGGTTTGTTTCGGGAACAGCAGAACTTGGGGACGTCACAGGACGCTTTGTCTCGGAACGGGGGGCGCTGCCAGCCCTGGGGCAGAGTCCCCAGAAGGTGGGAATACCGTCCCCTTGACACTGGGAGCTGGGTAAGCCCACAGGCCTGGAGCACAGCCCTTTGTCCCAGCAAGTGTGACAATGGCCGCAGGAGGGGGCCCATGTCAACATTCCCCCCTTCCCCCACCCCCAGCAATCAGCGCCTGGAGCGGGGGGCACAGAGCTAGGTGTGTGGGATCTCTCCGGGCCCAGAGTATGATGCGAGGGCTCTCCGGTTCGGTGTCCAGGGACACCTCCCCCCCTGCCTCCATGGGACTCATGTTGGCTAAGCCACAGAAAGGAGGGGGAGGTTGGGAGAGCCCTGAGCTAGGAGGAGCTGGCAGGGGGAGGCCAGAAGGAGGCGCAGCTGCCTCCAGGGTACTGGGGAGAGAGGAGCTGAAAGCTGAGAGCTGTCACAGGATGGAAGTGGGGGGGGGAGGGGGGGCACAGATCCCCACCTCAGGCTCCTCCGGCCAGTAAAAGCCTGAGGGACTCATGGCTGTCAATGGGTGCGTGTGACTAAACTTTACCGCATCTGTAGAATCAGGGCTCCTGATAAATTAAAGTTTATCACAGGAAAATATGGTTTCATGTATTTGCACACTGGGGTTTATGGCCTGTAAAACTTACACCTGCCTGATCGGGCCATCTCACGCTGTGAGGTGGTCCCTGCTAGAATGTCCAGCTCTCTGCACACCGACCCCCCCCTACACACACACACACACACACACACACACACACTCAGGAGGGTCTCTCTCTGACCCTGTGATGGCAGAAAATGGCCACCCCCACATATGTCCACGTCCTAATTCCCAGAACCTGTGGCGTGCTACGTTCCATGATGGGAGAAGTGAGGCCTGTCTGAGTTCAGGCTGTAACAAAAGTACCCTAGACTGGGGAGCTTAGACAACGAGGATTTCCTTCTCACGGTTCTGGGGGCTGGGACGTGCGAGATCAGAGCCCCGGGCAGATCGGGCATGGAAGGGTCAGGTCTCTGTTGGATTGTTAGTGTGGACACTTTGAAATAAAATTTTAACATAAAATGATTGCTCCCAAATAAAACTGATACCAGTAATGATAACAACGACTTACCAGAACTTCCCATGTGCCTGGCACTGTGCTGACAGCTTCCTACTTCCGGCTTGGAGGCAGTTACCTTCTGGCTGTATCTCACCTGGGGGTGAGGGACAGGGCTAGCTCTCTCCCCCTTCTTATAGGAGCACTACTCCATCCTCTTGACCTAGTGGTGTCCCAAAGGCCCCACCTCCGGATGCCATCACATTAGGCTTTCAACGTACGAGTTCTGGGGGACACAGACATTCAGTCGATAGCAAGGTTGCAGAAGGAATTCTCGTGTTTGTGAGTCCATAACCTTGAAGGGGAGATTACCCTGGATTACCCGGGTAGACCCACAGGAATCACCGGGAGCCTGGTAAGTGAAAGAGGGAGGGGGCGAGTCATGGTCAGAGTCACAGAGAGGTCGGCAGCCTTTGAAGATGGAGGGGGGCCCTGGGGCCAAGGAGTGTGGGGCCTCCAGGGGCTGGAGAGGCAAGGGAATGCAGCCCTGTCCAACGCCTTGGCCTCCGGAATCGCAAAATAATAAATCTGTGTTGTTTCAGTAACTAAGTTTGTAACAGCAGCAAAAGCCAACTAACACACGGGCTTCCTCCCTCCACTCCCCTCCTCCCTGCTGCTGTTCCCTCACCCCGTCGGACCACCTCCCTTGATTTCCTGGCCCCCAAGACAGCTGCCCTCCACTCCTGGATGTCTAAGCCAGCCAGGAGCGGGACATGTTCCTGGCCCCAGACAGCTCCCAGATTCCAGCTCCCACGGGGCAAGATGAGAGTAAGACATCTGGTGCGGGGGTCTGGGCCTTCCTGGACCGGCTCAGTCTCTTCTGAGGCAGGACCAGTCGCCCCCAGCTGGGACAAGGGTGCCTGGAGTGGCTCTTGTGGGCCGGGAGCAGGAAAGGGGGCCGGAGGAGCCGCTGGAGGTGAGTGGAGGCGGGGGGGAGGGGGGGGGACAGGAGGGGAGAAGGAGGGCTCTCGAAGGTTCCAGAGTGTATGACACCTCGTAAAACAGTGCAAACTGGCCTCGGACTTTCATCTCCTGTCAATAAAGCCTTATCAGCACTGAGCCGGGTTTTCGGCTCTGAATTCCAGATGTGGCCCAAGGCCCATCCGCCGAAGGACGCCTTTCCCCTCCTCTTCCCAGGAAGACCGGGCAGGGCAGTGCTGGGCCAGATGGAGAGGGACAAAGGCCTTTTGGGACTGTGCTCTGGGGTCACAGGAGCCAGGCTGGCGGGAGGTCACGGATGCTCCTGGAGGCGGTGAGGCAGCCAGGGAGCCAGTGGTGTCTCCCCCAAGGTGCGTCTGTCCCTGCTGCAATGTGGGGGTACAGTCTCAACCGGGTTCTTGGAGGATCAGGTCCTTCGCCTGAATGTGGCCTTGGGCAAGTCAATTTCCTCCTCGGGCCTCAACGGTCTTGGTATAATTAGAAACTAGCCCTAGTCCCTTGTGTTAGTCAATAATCATATACTAAGCCTGTAGTGCATGTTGGTTTCTCTCTAGTCTCGGGAGACGCGGGAGAACCACGAGGTCTCTCTGATCTTATAAAGCACCTATTCTAGCACAACTGAGTCTCAAATAAACGTACAAAGAAGCAAATTACCCAGACCAAGAGACATGCAGGGAAGAAAGGAAATGAGATGGTGTGACAGAGGAAACTTCCCCAGAAAGACCCTCACTAGGAAGGCGGTCGGGGGCACCCTCTCTGAAGAGGGGACGTTTGATTTTCCACTGAAAGTTTTATGTGAGGGGCGCCTGGGTGGGTCAGTCAGTCAAGTGTCCGACTTGACTGGCTCACGTCGTGATCTCACAGTTCGTCGGTTCGAGCCCCACCTCGGGCTCTGTGCCGACAGCTCAGGGCCTGGAGCCTGCTTCGGATTCTGTGTCTCCCTCGCTCTCTGCCCCTCCCCTGCTCGTGCTCTCTGTCTCTCAAAAATAAATAAATGTTAAACGTCATAATAATAAAACTTTTTTTTTTAAAAAAGGGAAGTTTTGGGGCGCCTGGGTGGCTCAGTTGGTTAAACGTCCGACTTCGGCTCAGGTCATGATCTCACGGTCTGTGGGTTCGAGCCCCGCATCGGGCTCTGTGCTGACAGCTCAGAGCCTGAGCCTGCTTCCGATTCTGTGTCTCCCTCTCTCTCTGCCCCTCCCCTGCTCATGCTCTCTCTCTGTCGCAAAAATAAATAAAAACATTAAAAAAAAAATTTTTTTAAAGGGAAGTTTTATTTGATCAGAGTGGGCACGAGGGGCTGCAGAGGAGGAGACCCCAGCTTCGGACTCACCCATGCACCACGCTTTTGCGACACCGAGCGCGTGGCTTCTACTCTCCGGGCCTGCCTCAGTTTCTCCGTCCGTGGAGAGAGGGGGTGGCTGCCCTTGAAGATCCTGAGAGGCTTTGCAATTAGCTCTCCTGTTGATAAAAGTGGGAGCTCTTGAGTATCTGTGAAAAATGTGGGAGACTTATTTAAACGCGACTGTGTGAGTCAGGAGAGGCTCCGCTGTGCTGGTGGCTGATAAACCCTGACATCTCGACGGCTTAGCACATTAACAATGTATTTCTCACTCACATGGTGTCTGCTGCGTGTTAGCCGCATCACGTGGAACATGTGGCCGCCAAGGTCCAGAGCAGGGAAGAGAAAGACCCGGAGGGCACGCTGGCTCTCAGTGCCTTTGCTGGAAGGCACAGCACGTCTTCCATTCGCGGTCCCCTGGCCGAAGGAGTCCCGCGGCCCCATCCCAGCGGCAAGGGAGTCTGGGCGAGGGAGGAGCCCCTGGAATATTTGGCAGGTTCCAACTGTCTCCGACACACTCCTTGATGGGATGTCGGGGCACCATGGGAGCAGTGAGCCTCGAGCACCTTCGCGGCGCCCGCCCCCAAACACTGCCCTTGGCTTAATCTGTGTCTCAGTTGACATTCAGAGACCCCACCTCTCCTCTGTGCCCACCCCTCCCCCTCCGCGGAGCATCCAGCTCCTCAGAAACATCTGGGAGCCCTGTTTCCCAGTGGGAGACACAGAGCTGGCCACAGATGGTGTCTCGCCGATCCTGGGGCATCCTTGGTATGACTAAGGGGACATCTGTTCTCCCTTTGTCTGGAGCACGGTCAAAGTGAATGAAAAAGGAGAGTGGTCGTTCAACCGAAGAGAACCCATTTGACATATTTAACTTGCTCCGTCTGCCGTCCACTCTCCTGCCGCGGCATCCACGCGCCCTTCCATTCAGTTATTCATTTTTTTTTAATGTTTATTTATTTCCTTTTTGACAGAGAGAGAGAGAGAGAGAGAGCACAAGCAGGGGAGGGGCAGAGGGACAGAGGGAGACACAGAATCCGAAGCGGGCTCCAGGCTCCGAGCCGTCCGCACAGAGCCCGACGCGGGGCTCGAACTCACGAACCGTGAGATCGTGACCTGAGCGGAAGTCGGACGCTCAATCCACTGAGCCACTCAGGAGTCACTTCATACCAGCCCCCAGACGACACGTTGGGGTGCAGAGCCTCTAAAACGTGCACAGTGTTGCTGAGGACACAAGAGGACAGTCGGTCTAAGGGACGTGCCCTCAGGAGCAAGTCAAACTGGCTCGCGAGCCGAGTCATCCGAAAGTAACCACGACGATGACCACGGTGACAGCTGCCATTTCCTGAGTGCTGGTGTGCCAGGCCCCGGGGTACTGTGCTGAGTGCCTTACAGAAAGGGTTGCCTTTGAGCCTCAAAGCAGTCCCAGCAGAGCAAGAACTATGATCCCCACTTTCTCAGTAATTAAGGTCCAAAGGCCGCTATGGTATCTTGTGACGGTGAAGTTTGCTGCGCAAGATCTTCTCAGGGACCGTGGCGGTGTCTCCGTGGACCGGGTTGCACAGCATCGTTGAGGGCATGGCTTCTCGTGGCATGGCCTCCGAGACTGGTTCCCCAGCCCTACTCCGCGTGAAGTAGCCACATCTGGCTTCTGTCGCTTGCCCCCAGGAGCTCTGTGTGGTTGGCATCAGCCCGTGGGGAAAGGCCCCAGCGAATACGGGGAGAAATCCACTGGTCCCTCAGAGGTGCCACCTTTTCCTTCCCCTCTGCTGCTGCCGGGGGCCCAAGGCCACGTCAACGGTCTCTGGGTTATTAAGACCGCCGCCTACAGGGGGGCCTCCTTGGTTGCTCCTCTAGTTATCCTGCACGTTGCCAGCAGAGGGCGCTCTCTAACCTGGAACCCCCATCCTCCCTCCCTGGCTTCCAAGGGCGGCGACCCATAGGACAAAGTCGCCCGCCACCGCCAGGCCTCTTGGGCCCTTCACGTCTGCCACTGGCTGCCTGTGGCCTCAGCTCCAGGCCCTCCCTTCTCTTGACACCTCTGGACTGTTTTCCAGATGTGCTGCTGGCCCTCAGATCTCTGAGCCGTTATTCGCCCTGCCCTACCCTATGTACCTACTATTTACCCAGTAAATCCTTGTTGAATGTTGAGCCCCGTGTCGGTCCTGTCGGCCCCCACAGCATCTGCACAGTACCTGGCTCATATGAACTTCCTGCTAAACAGTCGCTGGATTGATTGAACTAAAATGAGATGGGACCCCGGGGTGGTCATCCCATCGCGAGGTTTCAGACAGGCGGTGCACGGGCTGGGTTCAGCCAGCATCGTTTAAAGCTCAATTTTAAGGGGCGCCCGGGTGGCTCAGTCGGTTGAGTGTCTGACTTTGGCTCAGTTCATGATCTCACCGGTCGTGGGTTCGAGCCCCACGTCAAGCTCTGTGCTGACAGCTCGGAGCCTGGAGCCTGCTTCGGATTCTGTCTCCCTCTCTCTCTGCTCACCACCCCCCCCCCTCCTCGCGCTCTCTCTCTCTCTCTCAAAACCAAACATTAAAAAGTTGTTTTAGTTCAATTTTAAGGTGCGCCTGGGTGATTCAGTCGGTTAAGCATCCGACTCGGGATTTTGGCTCAGGTCATGGTCTTACAGTTTGTGAGTTTGAGCCCCAGAGCCTGCTTGGGATTCTCTCTGTCTTCCCCCTCTCTGCCCCTCCCTTGCTCCTGCTCTCTCTCTCTCTCTCTCTCTCTCTGTCTCAAAATAAATAAATGGGCTTTAAAAAATAATTAAAAATTTTCAGCTTTAAGCAGTGTCAGTATTTTATTTTTTTTTTCAACGTTTATTTATTTTTGGGACAGAGAGAGACAGAGGATGAACGGGGGAGGGGCAGAGAGAGAGGGAGACACAGAATCGGAAACAGGCTCCAGGCTCTGAGCCATCAGCCCAGAGCCCGACGCGGGGCTCGAACTCCCGGACCGCGAGATCGTGACCTGGCTGAAGTCGGACGCTTAACCGACTGCGCCACCCAGGCGCCCCAATGTGTCAGTATTTTAAAAGGGGAGACTCCACGGAGGAACGAATCCCACTTCCTGACTTCCCTTCAATGAGGAGAAGAACCGCCCCCGCCCTCTTCCCCTTCCCGGGACCGACTCCGACAATGGTCCCATTGGTCGAAGCTGAGCGGTGGCTGTTTCTCACAAACAGGGCAAGTGTTCTCCGTTTTTCTACAGCTCCTACCCACCCCACTTCTGTCATTTAGGCAGAACGCATCCTGGACTTCTGCAGGCACTGACATCTTCGGTCCTTGCCCTGTTCGAAGCCTTGTTTTGCACGTGGACATTGGTGCCCGCTGGGGCTAAGACCCCGGTCCCCGCCTCTCGTTCTCCGTGCACCGCTCCCCCCGCGGCGGCATTGGCCCTGCACACACCCTACACGTGCTTGGAATCTCCGTTCTGGATTTGCCTTAAGCTCCTTTTGCTATAAGTTTGGGATGTTTTAGAGCCCTCCTAAGTCTACACCAGCTCCTCCCATTACCAACCCCAGCGAGATCCTCGGTGCCCCCGAGCCGGGCGTCCAGAGCCACATCCATCACTGACCCCGGGCTGTCAGCACGGCCACGTGCCCCTCTCAAAGGCCTGAATCCAGAATGGATTTATCCCGAGGGGTGGGGGGGGGAGCCCCGTATGCTTTTATGTCTTCAATTCATTAGATGTTTCTGTCAGCAGCATAAATCAGGGCTGGACCCTCTTCTCACACACTCAGGAATGGAGAAGACACGCAGGGAGCAGATAGGAAATGCCCGGAGGGCTGGACGTGGCAGATGGTGATTTGACAACCCTGATATTTATCCTTTTGTGCATGCGTGTGCGTGTGTGTGTGTGTGTTTAAACCAAAAAGAGATCTTAGAGAGATCCTTGGGGGGACAAAGCTGGGAGGATGGGTGAGGAGACTGAGATTGGAATTGTTGCTTTCCCACAATCCTACCAGAGTGCCTCCAATTTCTTCCAATTCCATGGTCAGAAAATCTCCCCTTTTATTCTGCCCCAGCACGCCTAAGAGGGGGTGGTCTCCAGAATACAAACAAATAAACAAAAGCCCAAATCACGCTAAGTTCTTGAGTAGCTGTTTACCGCCATTGGTACAAAATCTAAACTCCCTGCCAGGGTCACCCAGGACCTCCGCGGTCTGGGCCTCCCCCTCGTCCCATCTCATCGTCGTGTATAACCCTGCTCTTTGCTTGATGAGTTGAGAAAATCCATTCATTCATTCATTCATTCATTCATTCAACAAGTGTTTCATGAGTACCTGCTAGGTGTCAGATACTTTTATAAGCTCTTGGAGTACAGTAGGGAGCAGAGAAAACCTCCTGCCCTTACAGAGCTTACATTTTTAGTGGAAGAGAGATGATATTACAAATAAGCACATATAATATGTTGGATGGTGGTAAGTGCTATTAAAAAGACAGCAGAATAAGGGATAAAGCGTGAGAGGGGAGCTATTTCAGATGGGGCGATCCAAGGAGATCTCTTTGGGCAGAGATCAGAGGGAAGTGAGGACGTGAACCCCCAGGACGGAAGGAAGGATGACATGGAGGCAAGTGCAAAGGCCCTGCGGTAGGAACATGCAAGTTGTTCTAGTAAGTACAAGAAGGCCCTTGTGGCAGGAGTGAAGTCAGGAGAGGTGGCCAGAAGCTAATTCATGCAGGGGCCGTCAGCCACAGTAGGGACTTTGGGTGTATTCTGAGTGTCCTAGGACCTCTGGAGGTTTCAGCTGGGGAGTGACTCTCATGTTTTCATTTTAAAAGGACTACTCTGTGTGCTATCTTCTGATGGGATAAACAACGGGAGGGCTGAGGGGATGCAGGGGACAGCCCAGGTGGGGCCTGAACTAGGGAGGGGAGGAAGAGGAGGAGTGGGGTGGGGAGGCAGTCTTGGCATCAGAAGAATGGAGAATGGAGCCTTACGCCTTGGGTGTTTGCCTGGGGCACGCCCTGGGCCAGTCTGCCTATACAACATCTTTGTGTTATTCCTACCTGCACTCAGCCACCCTGCTGTCTTGGAACCAAGGCCTGGACTCTCAGACCGTTCACACTCTGACTCTACGTCCCATATTCTCTCGCATCTGAAAAGGTATTAGACTCGCCCCAGCGTGAAGTTGGACTAGATGGGAGAAATGCCCTTCAAAAAAAAAAAAAAAAAAACAAACAAAAAAACTTTTAAATAAAAAAAAAAAAGGGGGCGCCTGTGTGGCGCAGTCAGTTAAGCGTCCGACTTCAGCCAGGTCACGATCTCGCGGTCCGGGAGTTCAAGCCCCGCGTCAGGCTCTGGGCTGATGGCTCGGAGCCTGGTGCCTGTTTCCGATTCTGTGTCTCCCTGTCTCTCTGCCCCTCCCCCGTTCATCCTCTGTCTCTCTCTGTCCCAAAATAAATAAAAAAAATTGAAAAAAAAAACTTTAAAAAAAAAAAAAAAGAAATGCCCTTCAAAGGATGGAGAAGGGAAAGGTAGGAATTTTGTTCCTCATCTCCCCCAGGCTCCTTCCCGTGGCGGGGCCACTGTTTCTAGAATGAGCACCCTCACCCACAGCGTCCCCCTTCCATCTTGTAGAGCAGGGGTGTGTCCCCTTCCCAGATTCATACCATGAAGCCCTAACTGCCAACGTGATTGTGTTCAGAGTCGGGGCTTTTAGGAGGTAATTGGGGTTAAATGAGGTCATGAGGATGGGGCCCTAATCCAATAAGATGGGTGGCCTTGTAAGAAGAGGAAGAGAGAGAAACTCTCTCCTCCCTGCTCCCCCGCCCACCACGTGCACACCAGGCCATGTGAGGACGCGGGGAGGAGGCCCTGCAAGCCACGAAGAGCTCTCACCAGGAACCGCCTGGTCCGGCACCTGGATCTTGGGCTCCCCAGCCTCCAGAACCGGAAGAAATGTCTGCTGTCGAAGCCCCCAGTCTGCGGCGTTTTGTTACGGCAGCCGGAGCAGACTGAGACAAGGGCTCTCCCTCATTCTTGATCACCGGCCTCCCCCCACTGAGCATACCTCCACCCCCGTATGTACAGCTATTTATAAATGTCATACATAGACCACATCTTGTACAATCAGACTGTATATCCAACAGACGGAAAATGTCGGTTTCTCGTTTTTAAGATGGAGAAATAAAAGCAAAACGTTTTGCTCTCTCCTTCATGTCCCCCCATCGGGTCCTCTCGTCCACTTCCCTCTGGAGATGTTGGTTGAGAGCTCAACCCTTGTTCTCCAGGAAAGCCTTTTCTGATCTGCAACCCATTCATTCATCCATTCGTTCATGGGCTCGCTCACTGAACAAATGTTCATGGAGGACCTACTAGGAGCAGAGTAAGTACGTGGGTGCTTCAAACACAGAGGGTTCTGCTCTTGAAGGCAATGTGTTGGCAGGCCTTCCTCTAACGCAGTCTTCTCTGTAATTGGCTCTAATTAATTAAGTGTTCAATTACCTGTTTCCAAGACATCTACCTTTCCTACCAGAGGACAGAGGCCATGACCATCCTCAGTCACTCGCTGGTGCCTTTTCCGTGCTTGGCATATGGAGAACATTCAATAAACAGTGGATGGAGGGACGAAGGAACAAAAAGTGAATGACTGAGTTCACTCACTCTCCCTTTTTTCTCCCGTTCCTCAGGTCAGTCTTGCCATGAGAACACGTTGGAGTAGCTCAGGGGCAGGCGGGCTGGCCAGCAGAGTAGGGGTGGGGTGGGGAGAGAGATTTGCGAGCAGGGGCCAGGTTAGCAGCGGTTTTATTACATCCCATTAAGCATATGGTCATGATTATAATAAGCACATGAGTTATGGCGAGTGACATATGTTTCTTAAAAAGAAAAAAAAAAAAAAAAAAAAGGAGCCAGGAGGAAGAGAAAAAGAAACACAGGGAGCCTCAGAAGCAGCCTGGCTGGCTGGGCAGGGGAGTGGCCGGGAGGGGGCCTGTTCTGCACTGAGGTTTTTAACCCCTTCCCATCCTGGGCGTGGTGTGCAGGGAAAGAAGGACTCCTGGGGCGGGGGGGGGGGGGCAGTCCCGCTCTAGGGGCTCCAGAGGGGATCTCACCCACTTGTCTGAGAGCCACCAGACGACGGGGATGTGGTCAGCTTCGTGGCCCCAGTATCTGGGACAGGGCCAGGGCCAGGGCAGACGTTGGGTGTGCGTATGTGTGGAGGGAGGGAAGGAAGGACAGACAAAGGAGAGGAGGAAGGAAAGGATGAAGGAAGGAAGGAGGGAGGGGAGGAGGGGGATGGAGTTTCTCGGCTTTCATTCATTCATTCAGCAGCCGGGCTCCGTATTGCACACGGCGAGGTATAGCGCAGGAGCCCTCCGAAGGGGTCGGGACACCTGGGTTCTCCCTGGGGTTCACCATGCACGTCCCGTATGGCCTTGGGCGAGTCCCTTTCCTTCTCTTTGTCACATTTGTATAAGGAGGTGGTCACTCAAGTCTCTCCTGGCTCCGACCTCATGAGTGGGAGGGGCAGAATCGCCTGCCACCTGCCCCAGCCTCAGGAGGGAGCACCCCCAGCCCTTAGCTGGGCAGAGACCCGATCACCCGATCACCTGCCTTCTCACCCATTTTACAGGATCAGAGGCCTGGGTGTCCGTGCTGCCTGACAACGAACTTGTCAGTCCCCCCCCCCCCCACTCCCCTCTCCTACCTTCCCCGCGCCTCGAGGTCAAAGGGGATTATAACCAGAGAATCAAAGACCCAAGCATCTTTAGTCCATCTTCTGTGACCGAGGAGAACGCCACATCTGGGCCGCAGCAGAGGACAAAGCCTCCTGTTCTGGAAAGCTCCACCTCACCCTGTCACCCAGGCTCTGGGAGCGGACGTCGTCGGAGGCTGTTGACAGGGTGGGTAGGGGACTGGGGACCTTGAGAAGGAAGTGCCAGGCCCCATCTCTGGAAATGTGCCCAAGAGCCACAGATCACCTACACAGCCGCTCCGTAACTCACTCCAACGGTTTCGCACCCTTGTACCAGATGAGGAGATGCGGTTTGCTCAGACGGTCACAGCAGCAGGCGTGGGATCCAGGCCCGCCTGACTCGGAGGCGGCACTGACCTCCTCCTCCCCGAGGCCTCTACCTCTGCAGAGTAGAGAGTGGCTGCTCCTCGGCCAGCGTGACCATGAGCACATCAGGCTACCTCCACGATGCGCTGTCCTCACCTGCAGAATGGGCCCACCCTCAGAGGACAACCGGAGGGATAATCAGAACAGCATCAGGCACAGAGCCGGGGCGGTGGCATGGGGCTTGGGCTGGACCAAATTAGAGCTTCCTGGCTTTTTCCCCAAGGAAGGCTACTCTTACTATCCTGTGTTTTGAAAGATCTTATCTCTTGAACAAACTCGGTTTTAAAGTAATGATTAATTTATTTCCCCCTTCTTATCCCTCAAACGTGCCTGCGGTCGCTCTCTGAGATGACTGCCAAGTCCATACTGGGCCGTCAGAATTCCAGCCACCCCCAAGACGGGACTTTGTCTGTCCAGCCAGGCATCCCCAAGCGGGGCCTGCAAGGGCCTCGGAACTGTCGGGACCCAGTGCTACCTCCGGGGACCCCAGGCTGAAAGCCCCTGAGAGGTGACGGTGATGCTAAATGAGTCTCGGGTCACCATGGAGCTCAGCCTCTGTGCCCCACGTGGTTCCAGGAGGTTACCCCAAGGGTTCTATACCTATCTTCATACTACACGGGAGGAACCAAGGTTCAAGAGGTATGGGTGGCCCTCCAAGGCCACGAGCTGGGATGTGGAGAGGCGGGGCTCGAGACTGATTCCAGAACCACCCCTCTGACCGCCTTCCCATGCCTGAAGCTAGGATTCCGTGATTGGGGTGAGGGTGGGGGTCCCGTGGCACCCTGAGCCTTGCCTGGAGGACCACCCTGTCTAACGAGGGTCACCAGACACTCATTGATTTGCCCCAACCCGCAGGGCAGCCATACGAAGGCCCCACAAGTCCTTGCATGATTCGGCCAAAGGCTGGCCCCTGGTACCTGCAGCAAAGCCAGGGGAGCCCTGAGCCGAGCGCCTTCCTGCTCTGTGCCTCAGTTTCCCCCATGGTGCAGCACAGACACTCATGCTTCAAAGGGCCCTGGTGAGGCTGTCGAGAGAGAGAGGCCAAAATGCGGGGCCAGCGGGGCCTGCGGGGGACCAGAAGCAGGCCCTCTCTGTGCTTGGCCAGGTGGGGGCAGGAAAGGAAGCCGGGGGAGGAGCGCCTTCTGGGGGTCTGTCCTGAGAACCGGGGCCGCCCCGCAGAGTGATGGCCGCAAGGGGACGGACCCGAAGATAAATAAGAACAGTCCGCGTGAGCCGGGGCTCATCTTAACACTAAGCAGAGGGCCCGAGGCTGGACTTGAAAGCCGCCGGGGGAGATGGATGGGCTGCGGCCGGGGCGGGGGCGGATGAGTGATGGGGTGTCGGCGCGCTCAGTCCCCGCCAGCCCGAGATGCCGGCCTCTGTCCGGCCGCCGGGACTTGGGGGGGGGGGGGGGGGAGGACGGGGAGGGGGGCGCCCTCCCGCCGCCCCGCCCGCCGCCGGCCGGGATTTATGGCTTCGTTAAGGCCGGGAGAGGGGCCGAGGCCAGGCCTGCGGTGGGAGGGTTTGATGTCAGCCTGACTGCCCCTGCTGGATTTCCGCCCCGCGCAGCAGAGGGGAAAGCAGGCCGGGCCCCGCGGGGGCCACGGTGATTCGGGTCACGGGTCACGTAGGGAGGGGCGTGAGGCCTGGCCCCCTTCCTTCTGTCCGCGGGCCCCTGAGGCCTTCAGCCTCCAGGTGACTCCCCGCATGGCCCCGGTCCCCAGCCAGTCTGCCTCTGTGCTTCCCCAGTACCCCTTACGGTTCCAGCCTCCCGGCGTCCACTCGGGCCTCTGCCCGGAGGGCGGGTGCTCTGGACGAGCCCCGTCCAGCCTTGGCAGCCTTCCTGGGACGCCCCTGCCGCCTGCAGGCGGTGTGGGGCTTCCTCCTCAGGGTTCTGCCCCTCGTGGTCCTCGCCAACCTCTTCCGCGGGCGTGGGGTATTTACCCCTGAATGGCCATGAGCTTGAGGGCAGGGAGTCCATCTGTCTTCGTCTTGACGCCTCCAGCATTTACTCGGGGACGTGAACCAAACCACCGTGCACTGAGGTCTCACTACGTGCCAGTGGCTGTGCTGAGGGGAGTGCTATTTTGCCGTTTACTGTGCTCATCTGCTTCATAGGCATGGAAACCGAGGCTCAGAGAATCTTTAGCCGTGATTCCGACTGAGTCTGTCCGAGTCCCAAAACACAAGTGCTTGAGACGACTCAGCGAAGCACCAGCCCTGGGCGGGCGGCGGGGGGTGGGTGGGAACATCAGCCAACACGGACGGAAGTTTCTCTTCTCTGACTGCATCACCCCACGCCCACTGTTTGCATTTGCCAGACAATCTGACTTCCCGTGTAGTCTCCCGTTGGTCCTCAGAGCAGTCCTGTGAGGTCAGCATTATTATGATCACCCATTTCACAGACTGAAAAATCCGACTCAGGGAAGGGGCACGTGTTGCCAGGGTCACAGCCAGCAGGTGGCTGAGCCAGGGCTGTTGGACGTGTCTCTTTCTCCCCAAGCTCAGGAAGGCCAACCTGGGGCGGGGGGGGGGGGGGGGGGGGACGGGGGAGAGGTAGTGCAGGGACTCTGCGGGTGGGCTCTTGGTCCTTCCACTGGGGGAACAGAGAGGAACTTTCCAAAGCCCGGGCCCTTACTAACACACCCCCACTCTGGAAGGGATGGTTCCCTTTAGTGGGATAAAACCCCTGGCTGGCAGCCAGCCTTGTTCTCTCCTGAGCCCGGGAGGATCCCAAGTGGCCCTGACTTCCTGCCCGCCGTCAGCCCCTCCGTGCTGGGGTGGAGGTGCTGCTGTACCCCCCTTCTGGTCCAGGCCTGCAGCTCCAGAGTCAACACAGCGGTGAGGAAGCAGCCTTCTCCCACCACCCCAGCCTCCCCGGTGGGGGTGTGGATGATGCCCCAGCGAGGCCGCCTGGGAGGGGTGAAGCCATGCAGGCTGGTTGCGTCTCCAGTCTTCTTCCCTCCTCGCCCTCCACGGCCCCACGGCCTCGCCTCTCGCTGGCTCCCGTGTATAACTCCTCTCAGCACCTGTCCCAAAGGATTCGTCAAGATCCCGTCCGCTCACTGTTTAGGAGGGAGAGGAGGCTCTGAGGAGGAAACTGACTGGGCTGCGACCTCTTTGGGACAGGAGCGTGGTTAGAATTGGGCCTGCCTCCATTCGCCCGTTCACCCATTCCCCTGCTGTGTGCAAGGCACTGTTTGCTGAGCACCTACTAGGCGTGAGGCACTGTTCTAAGCATCGGGATACCGTCATGAGCGAGACGATTTTCACAGAGCAACAGTCCGGCAGGAAAGACAGACATTAGACAGACCATGACAGAATAATTGACTCCTGCTGTGATAAATCACTTCCCTCACAGCTCTGCTCAAATGTCACCTCCTCAGAGAGACTCTCCCTGACCCCCATGGCTTAAAATCCCACCCTGTCCATCACCATCCCGTTTCTTGATTACTTAATAGCAGCGTGTGTATGTGGTGATACGTATTTCTTCCTTTCCTACCTTTCCCACCATGCGAGTGGAGATACGGCCGTTTTGTGCTGTCTTCTTCACCACCTGGCAGGTAGAGGATGAGGGAACAATGAATGGATGAATGAATGGAGGCAGAGGAGCGGCAGCCTGTGCAGAGCCCAGGATGCCCAAGAGAACTGATAAGGCCTCTTTTGAGGTTCCCCTATGGGGGAGTCGCTACAAGCTGCTAGAAGGGCACTTGAGGGCGGGTAGCGTTCAAGGCGCTGTAGATCTTTGGATCAAATCCTAGCTCTGCCGCCTGCTGTAGGAGTGATCTTGAGCTAGTGTTTATCCTCTCTGAGTCTCAGTTTCTTCATCTGCAAAATGGGGACGAGCCCAGCCTCCGCCTCGTGGGGTTATGGTGAGGACCCCTGGCGTGACAGCTGCGGACCGTTTAGACGAGAGCTGACCCGTGGTGAGCGTTTAGCACACGCTGGCGGCCGTAGCCCAGGGCTGCCTCTCCTGTCCCGCGGAAAATTAGACCAAGGTGGTCAGGATTTGAAAGAAGTGGGTCCTGGTTGGCTTCAGTGTAGGACTGATGGGGTGAAAAGTCTAAAGTACTGAGTGCTAGGCCCTTCCCGGTCTCTCCCCGGAGCACATCATCTGCCCCTCAGCCTCAGTGTCCCCATCTGCTTGAGGAGGCGTGGAGGTGTCAGCCCTCCTCTCTCCAAGCCTGAGGCTCCTCCCCCCAGCCCATTCCCAGCCAAGCTCTCTGTTCCCTGAGGCCTTAACTTCCCGTCAGAGACCTCAGGGCCATGCACAGCCAGGCCTTCACCTCCTGCATGAATATTTTGCACCTTCCCCCAGCCCAGATGTCCTGGAGTCTTGCCTCCTTGGCTCTCTCTGGGCCTGCTCTCTGTCCCTGCTGGCTCTTAGCCAGAAAGCCCCTGACTCCTCCCCTTCCCCCTCCCCCCAGTGCCTGTTGCAGGGGCTGCTCTGCCCCAGGGCCCCCAGGACGCCCTGCACCCCACATTCCCTGACTCCCACCCACCTCCTGCAGAGGACGTCATTTCTATACTTGCAGTCATTAATTTTAGGGACTTGACTCACAGTGTGGGCTGGGGGTTCCTTAATCTCAGAAAGGGCCCTGTTTGCCCTCTACCTCTTCCCCTGGGGAGACATTGCCCAGGAAAGTGCACACACACACACACACACACACACACACACAGAGCCTCAGGAGGGCTACAAAACCTTTCTCCTGAGATAGAGAGCTTATTTCTGAAGCTCCGGACAGTGGGAAGGGGTGGCAGAGGGGCAGGCTCTGGCCTTGGGCCCAGAACCGTGGTTTCTGATGCTGCCTCTGCCTGGGGCTTGCAGGGGAGCTGGGGAAGGGGGAGGAGGGGCAGAGAGGAAGCGCTGAGTCTGCAGTTGAGCAGTGATGTGGAACATTTCACAGGGCGGACGCCGGGGCCGGGTGACCTGACTTCTCCTAGCCTGGAGACCCCAGGGGATGTCACTGTCCTTCCCTGGGCCTATTCTGGCCTCTGCAGAATGTCAGTTCCAGACTGTCAGGCAGCGTGTGGCCAGGCAAAGGGCAGGCAGACTCAGATCCCAGTCCTGGCCCAGGCCCCCGAGGGCTATGCTGCTGGCAGTAAAAGGCTGTCCCTTACCTTGCAGAACTGGGGCAAGGACAGGAACTCGTATGCGGGAAGCATCTAGTGGGTGCCTAGAAAACACACCCTTTCCTCGGGGTTGCCTGCCTGACCCCAGGGTGAGCTCAAGCCCCTCTATTGAGAATTTCTTCACACACTCTGTCCTTCATGGCGGTGACTGCTGTCTGTAATTATAGATGTATTTGTGGGACGATCGGATGAACGCCCTCCTTCCTCGCTAGATTATAATAAGCTCCTTGAAGGCAGAGACCTGAGCGTGGCAAGTAGCAGGAGGTGCTATTAGATGCAGTCAGGAAACCAGAACAGGTATTTCAACAGAGGGAATCTAACACAGGGAACTCGTTCTGACGATGTGGAGGGAGCCGTAAGGCCTGAGCCCGGTGGTCAGGTACCCCAGCGACAAGCAGTGGCAGGAGGCTGCCACATCCTAGGGCCCCAGAGGACCAGGGGAGAAGTGATGACAACAGAGCCTGGGAGCCAGGATCGGTGGGGGACACTGGAAACACAGTTGTGCGGGGGCCTGCCCACGGGAGCCGGGACTTGGAGGAAGGGCCTGTCCCCAGGACCTGGGACCATGGAAGTGACCCAATTACTGCCCAAGATGCAGTGAAAGTAGGGGGTTGGGGGTGGAAGTACCCTGGCTCCCGCCCCCGGGTCCCCGACCTGTTCTGCCCACTGGCCAAGGCTAACAGGAAGCCAATGGCAAGGGAGCCTGACTATCCTTGTTGGTACTGCTGCTGTCAGGCTGGCTCTAAAGGGCTCAGTCTGGGATTTTCCTGACCCCAAGACCTCCACCCCTGCCCTGGCCTTCGCCGCCACCCAAGCCCCAGGCTCCCCCCACGGAGAGCAGGGGAGGGAGGGCAGAGGACGCAGGCCCTGGGGCCCCAGCCCCCACGGAGCCCCTCCATCTCTGCCCTGGGCTCCGCAGGGAGTCAGCGCTCCCTTTCTGCGCCTGTCAGTCAAACCCAGCCTCTTGGAAGTTCAAGCGTGGCCAAAAGGAAGCAGATTTCAAAACACACCTCTGCTTCCCCCCCGCTTCCCCCTGCCCCTCATGGCTGCTGATCCCGGCTCCCCAGGGGCTCCGTTGCCCCTGGCCTGTCCCAGGCAGAGCCCAAACCATACGGATCTGGGGCAGAGGCCCAGGGTGGGCTGTGGGGAGGGAGTGAGGGGGGACCGGCCTTGGTCCCACGCCTGGCTGCGGGCCGTTCGTGGTGGGTGGGGAAGAAACCTGGGGCAGATCAAGGCTACAGCGGCCCCTTCTTTAGTGAGGAGGGACCCCAGGGGTGGCAGGAGAGAGGGGCCTGACCCCTGAACATCTACAAGGATGAGGGCTGTGGTGTTTTCATTGCTCTGTCCCTGCACCAGCATAAGACTTGGCTTCTAGAAGATTCTCCATACATTTCTGTTGCATAAATGAATGAATGAGTATATTCTCCAAGGAATTTACTTCTTCCGACAAAGGAGAAGTTAGCCTAACATTAACACTGAAGGTAAACAGGGGTACCAGGCTGGAGGGCCCCCCCTCGACTACCCACCAAGAACCAGAGCCTTCGTCTCGGCGGGGAGTTTTGGGTCAGAGCACTTGGGACACCATCTTGACTCTGTTGCCTTCTCGCTTTGTGACATTGGACAAGCCAATTGCTTCTGAAAGCCTCAGCTTTCCTCACCTGTAAAATGGGGAGAGACCTTCCTCTCCCAGAGCATCCTGTGAGGCCCGAATTGAATGAGGTCCCGCAAATAAGTCCTAACACAGCCCCCCTGGGTGCAATAGAAGGTTTACAGGTATTGGTGACCTTCGGACGTTAGAGAATGAGCCAGAATGTCTTCCTGTGGGGTTGTAAACAGTGTTAAATCATGGCCAAGGGCTCTAGCAAACGGCCATGGCTTCTTATAGTGTCTTTGGAGATGCAGTTCTCGAATGAGCGCTTCGATGGTGGGAGTTCGCCCTTCCCGGCTGCTTGGATCGGTTCTTAGTCGTCTTCTCCCCAGCACTCCCTCCCTGCTCAGAGCCCAACCATAAAAGCAGTGACAGCCGGGACGACACTGTTCACTTTATTGCAGGGTTGTTTTCCATTTGGAAAGTCTCTCTCCAGAATGTGCTCAAAAATTTTAAGAAGTGAGTGAATAAATTGATGATGTCTTTATTGTCAGGACACCTTCCTGAATTAGAAATAAAAAGACTCTGCTGAATTCAATAAAATGACATGGGGAAAAAATGCTTTCCCCTCCGCGCAGCCCCCCCTCCCCGCCCCCAGACTAAAAGCCCTCTTCTTGTGGCTAGCCTGAGGGGCTGGGCGGTGAAACTTTCTGAAGTTCAGAGCTTTGCCTGAAGGTTCCTCTGATAACTCAAGAACAGGTTGGACGTTTGGTGCCCAGCTTCCGTTGGACGTTTGGTGCCCAGCTTCCCGCAAAGGCCACCGAGAGATCCCTGCCCTCCTAGGAGCAAAGAGCCATGTCAATGGGTGCCCAAGATGTGGGCTCACCTCTGGCCCTTTCCTGGCCTATGCAGCCGCCCACCGGTCCCAGGTGAGCCTCCCCTACACTCCCCCAGCCTATGAGTCACCTGAGAACACGGTGTAGACCCTCCCTTCTGCAAAACTGTGAAGAGACAAAGCCTGCCCTCAGTGTCCCCTCCCTGCCAAGTCCCCCTTCCTTCTTCAGGCCCCACCCACCTGTGCCCTCATGTCCGTGGCCCCAGTGCCCACGCCCCCACCTTATTGACCTTTTCAGTCTGAAGTCTGTCTATGATTCACTAGAAGAGGCAAACAGCAAGGTGGGCTTAAAGGACAAAGCCTTGGGCTCGCACAGATCTGGACCTGAGTCTCCTTGGCCTCTTTGTTGACGTGTGGCCTTGAGCAAGTATCCTCACCTCTCTCTGTTTCAGTTTCTGCGGCAGTGACGCAGACAGCCAGCACGGGATCTGATAGCTACGGACGCTACTTAGTCACATCCCTAAAGTCCTGCTGTCACTAGGGAAGAAGCAAGTTGGGGGAGAAGGAGCCTATGGGATATTGGTAATGCAATAGAGCCAGGCAGCAGCAATTTCCTCTCAAGGAGAAAGAAAGGAAGGGGTGGCCATTTTAATGAACACCTACTATGCGTCAGGCATACGGCAACCTTATTCCTACAGACTCAGAGCGGTTAAGTTACTTGCCTAAGGTCACACACCTAAAAGAGACTCGGATTCAAACTTGGTCTGTCAGACCCTCAGCTCGTGCTAAATGTAGTCCACCCTTGAGAATGTCTCCCCAGAAGCCATGCATGGGAAGGAGTCTTGAAAGGCCGACTGTGGGGGTCCATGAGCGGATAGCAGAGGAAGCCCCTTGGGTCAGAATCCTGCCGTGAGGGAGGATGGGGAGGGAGAGCAGGGTCAGGGCTGAGCCCCCCAGCAGTCGCCTTTCCTCGGCAGCCTTGCTGTACATGATGACAGATTCTGCTCCTGCCTGTACCAGGCAGGTGCTGAGCACCGCCATTTTTCCCTGAGGGAAGACCCAAGCGTTCCGGGAACAGCTTGTTGACTCAGACGCCCGAGTGGGGTCTGTTTCCCAGGGCCTCGGGGTCTCCAGTTCCAATTCTCACGTCATAGTGATGGAGCCGCCGGGACGTCCTGACCTCAATCACTCTGAGTCTCTATAGTCTGGCTCCCCTGCCACCACCTTGGTCCCCATTAGGCCACGTACATGGGGGTCTCGGAGCCAGAAACAGGGAGCTGGGGAGAGCCACATTCCATGGCCCATCTCCTTCTGCACGGGGTGGGGCTCCCACGGCTGGGGACTCCTGGCAAGAAGGAGAAGGGTTGGCTGGATAGGGTGATCCCCAGTCACCCCTGATCTGCACCATCCTCAGGGAGCCACAGGGTCAGGCTGAGAGGGGACACTTTGGCCAAAGTCGTACCTTAGCAAAGGACAAGGGAGCCTTCAAGCCTCAGCACTCAGACCCACTTCCCTTCCCCCGAGGCACCCGGGAAGGAACCAAGACACCAATGCCTTTGCTCTTAGTCCACCCAGCTGCTGTATTCCTTGAGTGAAATGACCCCCATGCTCTGTGCCTTGCGTCCCCCGGGTGAAAAAAATAGGAGGGAGGACTGCTTCCTCACACAGTCCCCACTTTGGGACTATAGGACCTTCTCTACCTTCATCACCCTAACCCTTCCCTTGAAATAAGATGACTTCCTGATTTCTCTTCCCTCTGGCAATGCAGCTTTGTTTTCCATGAAATTCCTAGCCAATCCGAGGAAGGCATCCTGCATCCCTGTGCTCACCCGTCCTCCCTGAGGCCTCCTGCCCCCGTTCTGTGGAGAAGGTCGCGCCGGTCTCATGGCGACGGCCAGCCCCGTGGTCACAGCCCGACTCTACGGTACCCGAGCCGGCGCCCTCAGGTAGGGTGTCTCACGGTCCCTGTGTGTGTGTGCATGACAATGATGACCACCCCTTGCTCGCTGGGTCGCTGGGTCGTTCGGAGTATGAGCTCCCACGGTCTGAATCACCCTCTTGACCCACCTGACCAAGAGCCCGGAGAGCAGCCTTTGGTTTCGGATCTGGTCACTGAGTTGCTGTGACTGACGTGGGGCACGTAACTCTGCATTATCGTGCCTTGATTTCCCCCATCTGAGCAGCGAAAGTGTCCCTCGTCCGTCCCACCCACCTCTCCCATTGTGTCAGACTCAGAGGCACCCGAGGCCACTGCCCCAGGGAAAAACTCCGTGGCCTGGCCCCGAGGCCCAGGGGAGGCCGCAGAGGTGGGAAGGAGGCCCGGGGCTGCGGCCCCTCCCAGCGCTCAGCACAGGCACATGTGCAGACCCATCTGGAACAGCGGGGCCCCACCCGCACACAGGGTCCGGCGGCCGGGTCTCCAGCACGCCCCCCACCCCGCCTGGCTGCCTTCCCTGCCACCCCCGGATTTGTACCCGTAATCTGCATATTTAGCAGTTCACCACACTGCGGGCCAAACCATAAATCCTCTTCAGGCGTGGCCCTGGGAAAGGGCGCCCCGAGCTTCCGCAGGGCCCTGAGGCCTGGCTTCTGAGACCCTGCTCCCCGAGTCTCCCGGGTGGGCGGGGATGTCAGCTGAGTCCTCGGGGTCCCTCCGCCTCCAGCTGCTGAGCCTGGGCAGCTAAGACACCAGATGATCCAAACAGTTGGAGGAGGACTAGAAAGGAAACAGGAACAATTTCATTCTGCCTTCAGGCACTGAGTGAGACGGTCCGGGACAAACCTTTCTGTCTTTCTGCAGACAGGGGTAAACTGAGGCGCAGGTTCACTTGAGTCACTCGGGGCCAACTCAACTACAACGCCAGGATGACCTGTAATGTCTCAGAGGCCTGGCCAACGCAACTGAACTCCTAATTCTTGAGTCTGGAAGCAGCCGGGAACTGTGGTCCCATAGAGTAGGGGCCCCACACACTTGGTCTCCAATTCCAGCTCTACCCCCAGCCGGTCACGTAGCCACAGCAGATGGGTCTGACCCCTCTGAGACTGTTTCCACCACCCTTTTACTTCTGGGCTCTCCCCAGACTCCTTATTTAGCCTCCCAGCCTCCCGCCTCCCCAGCCCCAAACCCAGACCCAAAGGGCCGGGACCTTTTAGTGTCACCGATTCTCAAAAAAATGGAAACAGCACCCTTAGAAAGTTGTTTCCAAAAAAATGTGCACACCCGACATTCTAGTGCCCTCAACCTAGCCTTGAACCTGACCCCTGTCCTAAAGGGCCAGCTATGAGCAATTTCTGAGCTGTGTCTGTGGCCCAGATGGTAAACACACATTCTCTGGAGACTTTTGCACGTAGTCCTGACAACAGCCCCTTGGACAGGGAGGAAGATGATGGAGAACATGGTGTCGGTGATCAGCAGAGGCACCGAGAAGAGCTGTCAGGTAAGGGGTCTGAGGCTTTACTCCCTGGTCGTGGAAGCAGCGGCCATGGGCGTCCCAGGGAAGAACGAACTTCCGCCTTCTGCCCTTTGTTGTTCCCTGCAGCCCCGTGGGCCCCGACCTCTCCGGATCCCCAAAGGCACGCCGACCTCCCTATTTTCAGCACCGCCACCTGCACCCACCTTCCATCTCCGCCGTCCCTCTGGCCTGGGACATCCAGTCACAGGGATTTACGCCAACAGGTGACCCACAGCCTGGCCCTGCTGCCGGGGGCCTGGCCTCTCTCCCCAGCAGCACTGGGGCTTGTCAGGGCAGGACTTGGGGTTGCAGGTCTTCTGTTGTCTGCTCTATTCAAGCTTCTAACAAGGGTTTGTTGAGCTCCTCCTTCGTGCCTGGCACCGTTCCGGTGATGGAAACAAAACCCGTGAAGGAAATGTCCTCTCTCTTGTTACCTTCAGCTCAGGCTGTCCCTGGGCCTCCCGTAAGCGTCCACTCATGGATGAAACAGAGAACTTACAAGAGAAATAGAACAGCCGTGCCTGAAATCCAAAGACCAGGGTGTACGCCCTCCCTTTGCCGTGAACTTACTATGTGTGTGTGCCCTTGAACAAGTCTCTTGGCCTCTGGGGCCTCAGCTTCCCTATCTGTCAAATGGGAGACCGGGCCTCCAGCAGCCCCTGGAATGAGTTGTTCCCTGTTCCACTTCCTCCATTTTTGCCGTGCCCACCTACCACCCGTAACTCTATCAACAGAATATCATGCTTTAAATAAGTGTACTTTTTGGGGCGCCTGGGTGGCGCAGTCGGTTAAGCGCCCGACTTCAGCCAGGTCACGATCTCGCGGTCCGTGAGTTCGAGCCCCGCGTCGGGCTCTGGGCTGATGGCTCAGAGCCTGGAGCCTGTTTCCGATTCTGTGTCTCCCTCTCTCTCTGCTCCTCCCCCGTTCATGCTCTGTCTCTCTCTGTCCCCCCCCCCAAAAAAAAATAAATACACGTTGAAAAAAAAAAGTTAAAAAAATAAATAAATAAATAAGTGTACTTTTTCCAATTAAATGAACTTATTTTAAAAGGAAATTTTAAGTCACTGCCACACATGAAACACCTCCGTGTCGTTTGCCATAGGAAATAACGGCTAACCAGGAAAATAAATACAATGAGGACAAAATAACGTCATTAGCGTCGCTGGAAATTGTTCCTCACCTCTCTTCTCTGTTTTACTCATTCACTTAACAAATGTGCCTTGAGCTCCTTCCACGTGCCAGGTTGCTGGAGATACAGCGATTACAAGGACTAGACAAGGTCCCTGCTCGCTTGGAGCTTCAGTGCCGGGCGGGGAGGGGGGGCGGGTAGCAAACACGCGCTATTGAAGAAAAGCAAACGGAGGAGCAGTGGCCACCCTACCCGGGAGGGTCAGGGAAGGTCTTGATGTGAATCTGAGCAACGCTCTGAAGGAAGCAAGGGCTTGAGCCGTGCAGGTCTCTAAGAGAAGAGCGTTCAGGTGAGAGAAAACAGCAAGTGCAAAGGCCCTGTGGCAGGAATGTGCTGGTGTGTCTGGATAATCATGAGAAACCCAGTGTGGAGTGAGTTGTGGGAAAGAGGAGGAGCTGAGATCGGGGAAGTAATGGGGAGGCTGCTATCAGCAGGGAAGGAGGGGAGTATCCAAGGGGGGCTGAGGGTCGGAGGGACAGCAGACTGAGACCTTCTCACTGGCTTAATGAGAAGGTGAGAAAGGAATAAAGGAACAACTCTCTGGGTCTGTGACTCCATGCTGTCGAGTGCTGGGTCTTTCCAGCCCTCTAATGTCATCCTGTGAAACTCCAGGGATGGCTCACCATGGAGCACATCCCAACTTTCCATTGAGCTCACCTCTGGACAATATGGGTTCTTTCCCGCTCTCGAGGTTCATGATTCCTCGTGTTTCTAGGCTGGACACAAGGCCGCTCAGGGAATGATTTGACGTCTACAAATGCCCAGGAGTCTTCCCCTCGCGTTTCTGTCCGGACGTTGTATCTCCCACCTTCCCGTACGGCCAGCTTCCAGACTGTCCAGTTCCAAGCACATCACCTGAGACCCTCTCTGTTCCAGAGACCCTGTGAGCACAGGTAAGGTTGACAGCCCTTGACCAGCAAGGCCCGTCTGTGCTCTTCCTCAGTTCAGCCTCACAGTAGCACCAGAAGGGCAGACCGTTACTCCCCCATTTTACAGAAGAGGAAACTGAAGCTTACGGGTGTTAAGACGAGACCACTGCCAGCAAATCATGAGAAAGTTGGCCACCCAAGCTGGACTGGTGGGACCCCCAAATCTTGTCCCTTTCCTCCATCCTGCAGGCCTTGCCCTGGCTAGACTCTGCAGAGGCTTGTGGGGTGAGGGGTTTCTGAGGCCAGGTAGTAACTTCCCATATGGCTGGGCACCGGACCCTTGCTCAGAGGGGCTCCAGGGCTGGAGAGGGCAAAGAAAGGAAAGTTCTGAGCTCCCCCCTTGGCTGGCCATCAGAGTAGGGAGATGACCCCCAAAGCCCTCTTTCCAGAAGGATCCGTACTGGGGGAGGGGAGGCGAGGGGTCCAGGGCTGGGAGCAGGGTGAGGCGAGGCAGGGCACAGAGTCGAAGGAGGTACTCCTTGCGAGGTGGGTCCCCATTTCACTCCCTGTGTCTGGCTTGCTCCAGCCCAGTCCTGCCCTTGAACTAGGGCCCTGTCCCCCAGCTTCAGGCAGGGCAGAGAAACTACCGCCCCCCACCTTTCCCACGGCTCGATGCTTTAGAGCCGTAGGCATGGGGAGGTGACACCTGCTCCTGAATCCAGTTCTGCCTCTTATTCTGTACGATTTAGGTCAGCCCCTCCCCTTCTCTGGGCCTCAGTTTCCCCAGCAGTAAGAGGGGGAAATTGAACTCGATTCAGCCACCTGAGCATCAGGATCACTTACAACCCATACAAAGGTGGGGGAGGCTACAGATTTCAGGGCCCCCACTCATAACCTACTAGACCAGAATCTCAGTGAGGAGGGGCCCAGAAATTAGTATTTTTAAGTCTGATGAAGCGTCCGGTCCCTGAGCTACTTAGAACTTCCCAGCTCTAGAAAAAATGCCAGCTGGGTGTGCAAGCATGCGTTCATCCAATAAAGCAACACACACTTCTTGAGTAGCTAGCGCTGTTCTGGGTCCACAGCCAGCAGAAGGAGGCGGCCACAGTCCTGCTGTCACAGAGTGCACACCCGATCATGAGGGGAGAGACAAGAAACGGGGTGAGATGGTTTTAGATGATAAGAGCTGTGAGGGAGAGACCCTGTGGTGTGAGGCTAGGAGGGGCGGGGCCCTGTTAACATCCTTAAAGATGCCTCTTGGAGAAGGAGACATTTGAGCTGACACCCGGATGATGTGACACTCCGGAGGAGGGTTGCTGCAGGCTGTGAGGACGGTCAGTGCAAGAGTCCTGGGGCAAGTGCCAACCTGGTGCATGAGAGCCATGGGGAGCCGGTGCTGAGGGAACATGGTGAGGGTGTGGGAGGCCTAGGTCACAGTGGGTGAGGAGAGTTGGGCCCAGGGCGAGCAGAGCGAGCCTGGGTGAGGCGTTCGGCAAGTCGTAGGTGGGATCTTCTTCGACAGGTGGCTCCGGCTGCTGGCTGAGAATGGCCTGGAAGGTACACCAGGGGAAGCTGGAAGGCAGTCTCCAGGCGAGGTGGTCTGGTGGCTGGGCTGGAGGTGGGACAGATGGGCTGGAGGTGATCAGGCATCCGTTTGGAGGGAGGGTTGATAGAAGTTTTGAATGGACCTACCTGTGCTCCCGTCGATAGATGTACTGGGGAGGGTTCTGAGTGACTCAAGGGCGAGGCTGGGTCTTGCTGGGCCTTGTGCCCCCTTCAGAGGCCAGGCCCGCTGGTTGAGTAAGAAGGTAAGGAAATAGACGACGAGCCCCCCACCAGCACAGCACAGGAATTCCTAATGTGTCCACAAGATGGCAGAATTCCAGCCAACAAGGTGGGGGAGGCGGGGGACGGGGACATCCGCCCCTTCAGGGCATGGCGGCTCTAGGGCTGGACCAAGGGCAGTTACACTACCAAGGTGCACCCCTCATGCTGCATTCTTGTGTGAATGGTGCCCCCTGGGGTGGTCCAATGGGCAACTTGTCTTGGAGTCCGGGTTCTGGTTCGCCTGGTGATGCTAACCACTCAGTGGGGGCTGGGCCGGGCCTACCGTGGATCCCGGCCCCCAGCAGCCCGCACCTCCTAAAAGCCCAGGCTTGAGCTGGCCTGGCTGGGGCTGTGGCCTGACTCTGCCGTCTACCAAACGTGCGACCCTGGCGGAGCCGCTGAGTCTCTCCGTGCCTCAGTTTCCTCATCTGTAGAATGGGGCAGATGATGGCATCCACCTCAAGGGGTGCTGGGCAGCTTAAGTGAGCTGACCCACAAAAAGCCCCTGGATCGTGTCAGTCCTCGATACACGTGAGCATTTGCGATAAATGTTGTTGCCATTGATATTCCTTTCTTCGGCAATTGAATAGGGAGGGAGTTTGGTTCAGACGGGACAAGGTGCATGAGGAAAGGCATGACTGTCCTCAGGGAGGGCAGGGGCGGGGTGGGCCACATAGGCACCGCCTATGTGCCTGGCCCTGCTACGGAGGTACAGACAGGCCCTACTTGAAAAGCTTCATGGCTCAAATGAGCTGGGGACAGGGGGGATCACTCAGCCAGAGAGAATGTTCCAACCCAGCAGGGTGAGTGCTGGCGGAGAGGGCAGCCAATGGGGAATCGGGGAGGCCCCAGAATGACCTCGGAGGGCCCTCAGAGCAGACTGGCATGGGCGAGGAGGGACCAGACAAGCAGACAGGAAGGGGGAGAAAAGGAGGGGGCTCTTGATGTGCAGGAGACAGTGGGGGCAGGCAGAACAGCAGAGGCAGCATAGGTATTTTCTGGAAGAGCAAAGGGGCCAGGGCCTGAGAGGGAGGCGGGGGGTGGGGTGGGGTCGGTGATGGTGGTAAGAAAGGAGGGAAGTTTAGACAGCCGGCCTGGGCCAGGCCAAAGAGAGTGAAATGCTGAGAAGTGAAATTTCGATTTCTCTCCCTAGGAGACCCTGGAAAAAATAGTAAAGCAATCTACGAATAGCATATAACGTGTCAGGTGCTTAGACACCGTATCATTTCGCATTCTGAACAACCCTCATGTCATCAACAACCGTTATTATCTCTGTTCGGGATGCAGACGCTGAGGATCAGAGACGGCAAGTGATTTTCTCAAGGTCACACAGCTGGGCGGTGGTAGAAGCAGGAACAGAGCCTTGACTCACCCTCTGGGCTGCCCTTCCGAAGGTAGGAAGGGTGGCGTTCCGGGCTGAGAACTGGGGGCAGGGATCCGGTGGCCTCTGCCTTGCTGTGTGACCCTGACTCAGAGCGTCCTGCTCTTTCTGCGGCAAATGAAGGGGATGCTGAAGGCGAGGCGGTCTGGAGTGTTGAGAGATGGCCTGGAGGAGAAGCAGGGGCTGGTGGCGCTGGGCCGTGACCCGGGCAGGCGCCAGAGGCTGGGCTCCCCTCTGCTCTGGGGAGTGATGGTCCCGTCGGGGCGAGGTCCCAACTCGGGAGCGTCCAGGGAGCTGCGGCCTGGAGTTAATTAGCCCCTGGAAGGGGCGTGTGCAGTCCGTGACCTTCAGAGGCCGGCTGGCGTCCTGCTGGCCCGACACCGGGCCAGCACCCACGGCATCCGGCCCACTCTTAAGCAGGCTCAAGAGAGGCCCCAGGGTGAGGGGCAGAGGTGGGGTGCAGGTTGGTGGAGAGGGCCCAGCTCAAGCCTGGGAGTCAGGGGGCCTGGCTTCCATTCCTGGCTCTGCCCTCAGGCCCCGGAGACCTTGGATTAATCCCGGCTCACCTCTTGGCCAGTTTCCCACGCAGCTATGAAAGACAATAGATGCAGCCATGGACTCCCTTCCACGGGCCCCCTTCCAAGCCCGTGAGCGTGGGGACAAGCCAGGGAGATAGGAAGTCCCTTGGGGGTGGGGGCCGTCTGGGCTGTGGGAGGACTTGCAGAGTCATCAGACTTGCACTTGGAAGGGACTTTGAGGAATTGGCCTGTGCTTTGGCTTAAAGCAGGCTTCTACTGCTAAAGGTCAGCCTGAGAATCCCTGAGCTAGGCCTCTCCCATTTCACAGAGACAGAGGCCCAGGGAGGGGAAGGGACTTGCTTGAGTCACACAGCCAAGGAGGGGACAGAGGCGGGAAGGAGCACCAATCCCACCTCCCTTATGCCTGTAACTCTAGCATGTTTTCCCCTCAAGTAAGTTTTTTAGTCTCTCCAGGTGGGCTCACGCAGGCACAGAAGTCACCCAGAGGTATGGCCCACGTGGGCCATTGGCTCTCCTGACGTCTTTGGGCCAGGAGACCGTCTCATTCATTCTTCATTCTTTGTCCTTCCTGCCTCAGAAATCCGGGCTGGTGACTTTTTCATTTCATTTCCACTCAGAGAGCCAGAATTGGTAAGGCGGGGGGTCTGCCCCTGTCCCCAGCCTTCCCCAGCAGATACGGGGGAAAGATCAGCTGAAGAACAAGCAACAAGAAAGCAAATCAAACGCTTGCCGACCATCGGGCAGGGCCTGGTAACCCACCTAGTCCTGTCGTAGTATTACCGCTCCCATGTGGCAGATGAGGAAACTGAGGCTTCAAGAAGTAAACAGCAGCCTGGTGTTCCCGGCTGGGAGCAGAGCCCAGGCCTTGAGACTCCACAGCGCGTGCCATGGCGAGGCCTTTTCTGCCCTCCCGACCGCAGGAAAACTTCACCCTGGTCCTCCATCTGCTGGGCCAGCGTCATCCTCAGGGTCACCTGCCCCTTGGTGAGCCTGGACCACAGGCTCAGGGCCCCCAGGTGCTCCATTTCAGAGACAAGGGCGACACCTGGTGGGCACGTGTGAGCCTGACATGCCGCTACCAGTTCCCAGGATAAGCCGGGAAGATGCCCGCGCCCCTCCCTCCCACTTCCTTCCTCCCTCGGTGCATATTTATTGAAGACTTACGCTGCCAGGCTCAGCCTGAGGTGTTGGGAACATAGCATTAAGTGTCTAGATGTGATGTGTTCCAAGGTTAGAGAGAAGTTTCCTTCAAGAAACTTCCAGCATGTAATATTGTTCTGTAACCACAATGACCACACGAAGTATGAAAACCAAGCATTCGCCTTTTCCTCGGAGCAAATGAAATCCTGCATGGAAATGCAACGTGCAATGGTAGCCAACACTTAGGGAGCATTTGCTACACGCCAAGCATTGTCCTCGGTGCTTTGCTTGAATTCAACAACCAATTCTCCCGACAACCCTTAGGAGGCGGGCACAATCATCAGCTTCACTTTGCAAGAGTAAACGTGTTTCTAGCTGCCCATAACGTCACCGCGCATGATAATATCATTAGCTCCGTTTGCAGACGAGTGATCAGAGACAGCGGGTTACGTGTCCAGGGTCACGCAGCTCAAGAGACGCAGAGCCAGGGTTTGAACTCAGGCCGACTGGCTCTAGGATCCTTGGCCTTCATCTCAGTGTTAGACCGCCTCTGCGTGCAGCTGATAGAAATGAGGCTTTAGGGCGCCTGGGTGGCTCAGTCCGTTAAGTATCCGACTCCTGGTTTCGGCTCCGGTCACGATCTCACGGTTCGTGGGTTCAAGCCCCACATCGGGCTCTAGGCTGACCGTGCAGAGCCTGCTTGGGATTCTCTCTCTCTCCCTCTCTCTCTGCTCCTCCACTCTGCATCTCTCTCACTCTCAAAATAAATAGATAAAACTTAAAAAAAGAAGAAGAAGAAGAAGAAAGAAATGAGGCTTCTCTGGCTGAAAGGGAGGGGGATGATTTAGGAGCCATGCTTGTTCAGCTCATCCCCCACCTCCTCTGGACACCCGAAGAGCCATCGACAGCTGTTAGCCTCAGTGTGGAGAGCAGCGCGTACCTCATGCGGAGACATTGACAGGTTTTAAGCAGGGAGGAGGAACAATTCGATTTTTGTGTTGTCATTTCTGTGTCCCTCCAGAGTGGAGCACGGGGCTCGGGACCCGAAGCCGTGATCAGTTACTGGGCCGGACTGGGGCAGTCGCCACAGGAGTAGAGAGCAGGAGGGCAGAGGCGGAAAGGTGATCTCTCTTCGCCACGGAATCACGCGGACACAAGCTTAGCTTTTCGTCTAGTTGGGAGGAGGGAGAGTATGTTTGTAGTTTGCTTCCTGAGCCATCAATTCATTCACAACTATTTATAGAACACCCGCTATGTGTCAGCCACTGTTCTAGATGCTGGGGATATAGTGGGGACACAAGGATACAAGGTCTTGCTCTCCTAGAGCTTACACGATAGTGGGGGGAGTCCAACAGTAATCTAAAAAGTAAGTAAGATAAATGAAGATGGTGATAAATGTTATGGGTCAGATAAAGCACGGGGCTGTGCTCAGAGAGGCAATATTTGTAGTGATTCAAAGTAAAGACTTCAGATCCAGACCAGCTGAATTCTTATATTGCCACGTGACTATGCAGATCTGGGAATAGAATGTTTCTAGCGGAGGCAGCAGCAAGTGCAAAGGCCCCGAGGTGGGAAGGTGCTTGGGGCATTAGAGAAACAAAAGCGTGACTGCAGCAGGGGAGGGGAGGGGGCCCGAGATGCAAGGCAAGGGTCAGATCACACACATGGGAATAAGCTTAGAGTTGTATCCAGGGCAACAAGATACCATAGGAAAGTTTGGGGCAGGAGCAGGACAGGCTCTGATTTGCATTTGTAAACAAGCACGCCGGCTGCCCCGCAGAAAAAGATTACAGGGTAGTAGGAGCAGGAGCAGTTAAGAGGTGATTATTTTCATGGGGGTGGGGGAGACGAATGGTGACTTGGAGGAGAGTGGACGTGGCAGAGATCAAGAGAAATGGAAGGATTCAGATGTATTTGGAGGTTGAATTGGCTGGGCTTCCTGATGGGTTATTAATGAGGGGCACACAGGAAAGGGAGGAATCAAGAGTGCGTTTCAGAGGTGGGACCGTGGACGATCGGTGCTGGGATTTGAGGAGACAAGGAAGCAGGAGGAACGGGTGTGCAGCAAGAGGCTGAGGAGAACAAGAACTCTACGTGTGGTTGTGCAGGAAGAGAAGAGACATAAACACATGGATACGTGAATCGGGGAGTGATGGAGCAGATCCGATCTGGAATTATAAACTTGGGTGTCATCTCACTGAGAACGGGCAAGCCATGGGCTGGGAGAAGACGCTCACAATTCCATGTCTGGATGCAAAACGAACTCTCATCAAGATCACTATCAATACCATCAATGCCAATGCCGGACCATTATCAGTGGTAATGTGAGTATCACAGCCATCAGGGTCATCAACAGTTACAATCTCCATTACCACCATCATCACCACCACAATCACCAACATCACCACCACCGTCGCCATCATCGCATCATCCTCCTCGTCGCCATCACCATGATAATCATCACCGCCACGGCCGCTGTCATCAAAATCATCACCACGGCCGCCACCACTCTCGGTTTCACTATCAACACCACCAGCAACACCACCGTCCTAACCGTCCCCATCAGCATTACTATAACCATCACCGTAATCAGCTCTGTCACCATTGTCCCCACCTGTGCCGTCAATCACCATGACTGTCTCTATCACACTCTTATCACCAGCAGTGACAGCAATGTATCACCGTTGCCACCCTCACCAGCATCACCACCACGATCCCCATTACCTCATAGCATCCCACCACCCTGCCAATCACTATAGCTGGTGCAATTGCTTTCATCACCATTACACCATCACCCCCCCCATCACCGCCAGTGTCACCAGGAACACCACCAATGCCATTGCCAGCCTCACTGCAACCCTACAGTCATCACCTCCATCCTATCATCACCACCATCACCACCATCATCCCCCCCATCACCACCATTGTAGCCACTACCATCACTGTTGTCCTCATCATGATTAGCTCCTGAATTTCATCCTTCCAGCAAAGCCAAAAGCCTTTCGCCTGTGATCTCACTCATCTGTAGTATTCCTCGGTGATGTTGAGCTCACACTCTTTACTTTACAAATGGGGGTGACGGGGGACTCGAGCAGGGGAAGTACCTTGTTCAGGACGAGCCATGGAATAAGACGTTTTGGGGCTGGCAATGGGGATTTGAGTCAGGGGTCCTGGAATTTACAGATGAGTTTGGAGAACAGGTCACTCTCAGAATCCATAGACACTGAATGAATCTTTCTAAGACAAGCTTCAAAGATACAGATAATCTGCTGCTAGCAAGACTCCAAAATCCAGTGGCCATCAGTAAGATGGAAACTTATCTCTGTCTCGGGCCCGGCTGGCACGCCCAAGGTTGAGGGAGACCCAGACTTTCCGTCACATTCCTTCGTCACCCTCAACATGCAGCTTCCCATTCACAGCCCAAGAAAGCTGTCCCAGTTCTCACAGCTGTGTCCCCGCTCCGGGCAGTGAAAGTAGGGGTGAGAAAGGCATGCTCATATCCTGTGGGGACATGACTCAGAAGTTGTGCACATCACTTCTCTGCACACCCGGTGGCCAGAGAGAGGGGCCTCTGCCCATCCAAAGTTTGGATTCTAATAATACGAATTATTATATTAACGCTGGTGGTCAGACGTCAGCAGCCTCGTCTATTCACTCACCCTTGGAATCAGGTTTAAAAGGGTCCTGGAGTCAGAATGCCTGGATTCAAATGCTAATTTGATGACAATGGTGATGACGATAAAGTTGATGAGGGGCCCCTGGGTGGCTCAATCAGGTAAACATCTCAGCTCAGGTCTCGGTCTCATGGTTCCGGAGTCTGAGCCCTGCATCAGGCACTGACAGTGTGGACCCTGCTTGGAGGTGGTGGAGTGGATTGTCACGGTATGGGTAAGAATGGCGAGGCTGGTGGTGACGCCGATGATGTCGGTGGTGACACTGATGATGGTGGCCGGTGACACTGATGGTGGGTGTTCATGATGGTCCTAGTGATCCTGTCACTAAAGCTGATTTCTCTTTGGTGTGAATATTCAGGTAGGTGGGCCCAGCCGAGTGCACAGTCAGCTCCCTCAACATTTGGCCGCTAGCTTGAGGTCTAAGATGGCTGCTGCAACTCCAGCCATCACATCTGTATTCTAGCCAGTGGGAACACAGTGAGCAGGAGCAGGGGGCAGAGGAAAAGGCACTCTTCAGGCCTTTTAAGGGTACCACCTGGAAATTTTTGAAATAGAACTCAGACAACATTCTTTTAAATACAGCAATTGTGGATAAAGTTCATTATATGGCGATGTTCCTATCCATAAAGACCTGTAGGCGAATTCCTCTCAGATCCAGAAAAAAGTATTTAAAGTTTTAAATCTCAGATCCAGATTTAAAGTTAGTTTGGGGGCACCTGGGTGGCTCTGTGAGTTAAGTGTCCCACTTTGGTTCAGGTCATTATCTCACGGTTTGTGAGTTCGAGCCCCACATCGGCTCTCTGCTGTCAGCCCAGAGCCCACTTGGGATCCTCTGTCCCCCTCTGTCTCTGCCCCTCCCCGCTTGTGCTCTCCCTCTGTCTTTCTCAAAATAAATAAATCAACTTAAAAAAATTGTTTTGTTTTGTTTGTTTTTAGATTCCAATGTACAACAGAGATCATACAGTATTTGTCTTTCTCTGACTTATTTTATTCAGCATAATGCCCTCAAGGTCCATCTATATTTTCACAAATGAAATGGCAAATTCTAATTCATTTTTATGACTGAATACTATACGATCGTATATCTATACCACAGTTTCTTTATCCATTCTTCCATCGATGGACACTTAGGTTGTTTCCACAGCATGACTATTGTAAATCACGCTGCATTGGACGTGGGGTGCACGTATGTTTTTGCATTCGTGTTTTCATGTTCTTCTGATAAATACCCAGAAGTTGAATCACTGAATTAGAGGGCAGTTCTGTTTTTAATTTTTGTGGAGCCCCCATACTGCTTTCCATGGTGGCCGCACCAGTTTGCATCCCCACCAACTGTGCACAAGGGCTCCCTTTTCTCCGCATCCTCATCAGCACTCTGTTACCTTGTGGGTTTTTTTTTTTTTTTTATTGTAAACATTCTGACAGGTGTGGGGTGCTAGCTCATTGTGGTTTTGATTTGAGTTTCCCTGATGATTAATGATGTAAGCATCTTTTCATTTACCTATTGGCCATCTGTATGTCTTTTTGGGGAAAATGTCTATTCAGATAGTTATTTATTTATTTATTTATTTATTTTTTTTTTTTTTTTGCTATTAAATTGTGAGCTCTATATATTTCGGATACTAGCCCCTTATAAGTTATATGATTTGCACGTACATTCTCTCATTCGGTAGGTTGTCTTTTCATTTTGTTCACTGTTTCCTTTGCTGTGCAGTTTTTGTTTTGGGGGGGTTCTTTTTTTGTTTTTGTTTTTTTTAAATCTTATTCTTTTTTTTAACGTTTATTTATTTTTGAGACAGAGAGAGACAGAGCATCAACGGGGGGAGGGTCAGAGAGAGAGGGAGACACAGAATCAGAAGCAGGCTCCAGGCTCTGAGCTGTCAGCCCAGAGCCCGACGCGGGGCTCGAACTCATGGACCGCGAGATCACAACCTGAGCCGAAGTCGGACGCTTAACCGACTGAGCCACCCAGGCGCCCCTTTTTGTTGTTTTTTAACTTGACATGGTCTTATTTATGTTTGCTTTTGTTGCTTTTACTTTTGGTATCAGATTAAAAAAATCATCGCTAAGACCCATGTCAAGGAGCACTCCACCTATGTTTTCTTCTAGGAGTTTTATGGTTTCAGGTCTTATATTCAAGTTTTCACTTGATCTCAGCCAAAAGGCTGAGAAGTGATTACCTTCAAGTCTCCAATCCATTTTGAGTTAATTTTTGTGTATAATGTAAGATGGTTTCTTTCTTTTGCATGTGGCTGTCCAATTTTCCCAGCACTGTTTGTTGAAGAGACTGTCCTTCCCCCCACTTTATATTCTTGGCTCCTTTGTTGTGAATTAATTGACCATATACACATGGGTTTAATTCCGGGCTGTCTATTCTCTTCCATAGGTCTATGTGTTCTGCAGTTTTCTTGTAATGTCTTTGTCTGGTTTTGGTATTAGGGTAATGCTGGCCTCGTAGAATGAGTTAGGAAGAAGTCCCTCAATTTCTATTTTCTTTTACTTGTATTTATGGCGAAATTTAGGACACGCACCAATGACCACGAAAATGGGTATGTTCATTATAAGGACAATGCTAAAAACAAGTCTCTGTTCTACCCAAACCAGGAATTGTGACCCTGGGATAATGACTCAGCCTCTCTCTTCACTTTCCTCATGTGTAACCTACCATCAATCACAATAAACAGATCTCACCTATTCTCCTGTTCCAAGTGTCAAATAAAGTACATGTTAAAGGCTTGGCATGGTGCCGAGGACATGGGAAGTGCTCATAATATTAAATATCACTACATCCAGGTCTATAATTTTATAGAGAGAGGTACGCTTCAGTGTAAAAATCTAATCCATGCCTGAAGTGGTAGGTCGTCCGTGTTGCGTAGCGAGCGACTATATTCTTTTTTCTCTAAGAAGGAAAAATAAGGCATTCCTAACCCACCCAGAATTCCCTACCAACTCCCCAAATGTCACGTAAACACACAAAACAGTCTACGAAGGATTTCTGTATGACATAAAACAGCGAAAACACCAATTGCCTAATCATTCCACCCCTAATGGATTCATTAGTCTGTCTGCTTGTCCCACTGGGCATGCCCAGTGCCGACCTGACGCTCAGGGGCTCCTTGGTGGACGAAGGTCGTCTGTCCACCACCCAACCGTTTTTCTAGGTTTTTCAGGAACATCATGTCATGCTCAGGAGATGTGGTAATGCATCCCAGAACCAGCTACACTCTTATAATCGTCCGTTACTTTCTCAGACATGAGAAAAAAGTACGTGCAGTAGGGTGGAGGCACGTGAGGGGCCACAGGAATGGTCCCACCCTTTTGTTTCCTTTATTACCAGACTCTTCTGTCAGTAGATTCGATTTTCTAGGTCTCTTGGCTCACCTTCTCTCTTCACAGGCATCGCCTCTTTCAGAGAAAACATTTATACCTACCAATGCGGGGACGACGATCATGGTGGCTCATGGCCCAGTGGACTGTGTAGACACTGGATGTGGTTCTCCAGGAAGAACCGCAGAGATGCAATTGTGATTCACGCTGGTCTCACTGGATCCGCCCGCAGTAGAGACGCCCTGATGGCACTTTCCTGCAGACTCCTTAGAGCTGGCTGCTTGCCGGGGTAAACATTTGTTCAAGTAGTGTGTGTGTGTGTGTGTGTGTGTGTGTGTGTGTGTGTCCCTCCCTCTCTTCAGAAAAAAATCTCATTCTGACATCTACAAAACAGCTGAGAGCCGGGCTGCCAGAGGAAGGGGGTGGCGGGCCCGAAGCCCCTCCCCACTGGACCACCACAGTGGACTCCAGGCACATCCTCAAAGACTACAAGGTGAGTGTCACCATAAAGCTTGCTTTGAAAAGCACTGAACCAAATTCTTTCTATATTTCTACCATGGCAGCGGCTGCCAGAAAACCTAGTCGTCAGGTTCGGGCTCACCTGTAGGAGCTGATGTGGAATTCTGCCGTGTCACTTACTTCAACCAGTGGAATTGAGCAGAAGGGATTGGATGGGACGTCCGAGCAGGAGTTACGGGAGCCGTCATGGGGCTTGGCCACTGCCAAGAGCGTATCCCAGATAGGGCCCGATTTTTCCTCCTGAACCTATGAATGACAAGGACACAAGGAGCAGGGGCCACCTGACCCACAGCAATCTTCAGCCGTCATTAACATACATGAAAAACAAACCTTTGTTGTTATAAGTCAGTGTGGCTTTCAGGGTTCTTCCTTACTGTAGCATAACCTCACAAAAGCTGACTAATACAGGGCGAAGGTGGGGAGGGCCCTGGAGAAGCAGTTCGGTTAAGACGACCCCTGAAGTCCCTTGCAGGCCCTCATTCTAGACGCCCTGGGTCATTCTCAGTACATGGGACATGGGTCCTGAAAAAGAAGGCGCTGGAGGGAGGCAATAGAACCCATTTATTAAGTTTTGGAGGCAGGTGGCCTCTGGCTTGTTCCCAGCGTTGCCATTGACCAGCTGCGAGCTCTTTTTCCAATTATTTAAACTCACCGAGGGGCGCCTGGGTGGCGCAGTCGGTTAAGCGTCCGACTTCAGCCAGGTCACGATCTCTCGGTCCGGGAGTTCGAGCCCCGCGTCAGGCTCTGGGCTGATGGCTCAGAGCTTGGAGCCTGTTTCCGATTCTGTGTCTCCCTCTCTCTGCCCCTCCCCCGTTCATGCTCTGTCTCTCTCTGTCCCAAAAATAAATAAACGTTGAAAAATAAATAAATAAATAAATAAATAAACTCACCGAGCCTTAGCTTCCTTCTCTACAGAATGGAGATGGGGATGTTCCCACCCCAGAGGGGCAGGGTGAGGGTGAGATGAGCTAGTTCCGGTGCCCGGACCGCAGTCTACCTTCCGTCAGCAAGAGCTGTGGTGGACGCCTGTTACTTTCATAGCTGCCCTGTGTCTTTTGAATAGGCTTTCTGTGTGTGGAAAAACTACCCCCTGCCAAGCTCCACCTCCCAAAGTGGGCATCGAACTCTCACCCCCAGCCTCCGTGCGTCCAGAGGCTCCCTTGCAGGGCTGGGCTTCAGAGGGAACAGGCTCTCACGAGGGGCTTCTGCGCTTTGCTCTTGTGATCAGGGTAGCAACCTCCCGGGCGGGCGGGCGGTCTCCCAGGAGGGGCCGTGAAGTTGGCTTCCTAGGGCACGGAGGCATCGGGCAGAACGTGGTGACAGGGCCAGTGGTCTTATTTGGCCAGGTCTGCGGTGGAGTCTGAGCCTGACGCTCCACTCAACAACTTAGGGGGCTTTGCAAGCACCTTTTACTCAAGTTTTCTACGGAAACAACTAGATTCCTAGCACGTCTTGTGCTTACAGGGCCTGCTGTCGTTAATGGGATTTAGTCACCATTGTTAAATCAGAGTCACCAGGTCCTCAAGGCCTCCAGACACCAGGGGAACTGCAGGCCAGCTGGCATTGGCTTTTAAATCCTACACCCCAAGTTTCCCTTTGTGGGATAGCTGGGGAGTCAGCTGGAGCCTCTAAGATCTAATTTCATGTTTCCCCGAGCCTGGCCCTCAGGCCAGGGCCCCACTCTGCTCTGGGGGAACGTGACCTAACAGAGGCCAGGAGCAGGTGGGGAGCCGGTAGGAACCCTTCCCCCCCCCCCCCCCCCCCCACCTTTCCTCTCTCCAGGCTTCTCCGGATTGGTTGCACTGAGCAGTGTGGACACCAGAGGGCAATACACGCTCATTTTGGAGGGAAGGGTGTGGCGAGCTTTTGTTTGTTTTTTTTTCTCTCTCCATCTCTGTTGGTGACAGCAATGACTTGGAGACCACTAACATGTCCATCTTCCAGCGCTAAGGTAGCAAGTGCTGTGTGCGCACCTTACGGTCAAGGTAACAGACGCAGAGAGGTGAAGAGACGTGCCTCAGGTCGTGAAGTCAGCAGGGCGGGGACAGCAGCCTAGCCCATCTGTCACAGGGGCCTGTGCTAACCCTGCAGCTTTCATGGGGAGGGTGGTGGAGAGAAGGAGGAAAAAAGAGTGTGGTGTTCTGGTCTTCCTCAAAGGTCTGCGTGGTGACACTGCTTCTCAGAAAGCTCTCAGTATGAACACCAGTTAGTTCAACCAGTATCTGTCGAACCCTGGATTGCAAAGCCAGCTTGTCTTCAGGGAGCGAGCAGGTGCAGCTCACAGAAATAAGGGAAACAGGCTGGGTGGACAACAGGGAGTGGTGGGGACTGCGGTCAGCTCGAGGGCGTGTATTATAACCGAAGGGGGCAGCCACGCTCGGGCCCCGCCAGTTGTTGCCCTGTCGGAAGGCGTTCCCAGGGGGGTTGGATGTTCCTTTCAACAGAGGCCAGGCATCTAGATGTTACTTGAAATTTCCCAACTTGGAAGTGCTGGTGACAAACTCAAAGCCTTTTCAACTCATCCCTCTTAACCTCTTCTACCTCAGCCTGATCCAGAGAAGCATCTGGCACTGGTTTTGTGCAGCTCTACCCATCGGCGGGTGTAAAATGGCAGGTCCCCGGCCACCTGGGTGGCTCAGTCCGTTGAGCATCCAGCTCCAGATTTCGGCTCAGGTCATGATCTCAGGGTTCGCGGGTTCGAGCTCTGCATTGGGTTCCACACTCACAGTAGAGCCTGCTTAGGATTCTCTCTCTCGTCCCCTCCCCTGCGTGCTCTCTCTCTCTCTCTCTCTCTCAAAATAAATAAATAAGCTTTAAAAAACTAAAAAAAGAAACAGCTCCCCTTCCTGTTCCCCTTTCTGCAGCACCGCCCTGCTCACCTTAGGGACTTTTAAGCATCTGCAGATACTCACAAAGGGTTGCCCAGAGGACTTGTCTCGTTGGTTTGCTCCCACAACTCCTACGTGTGAGCACGGAGGCCGTGGGAGATGGACTCCAATGTGATGTACTGGCATTCAAGGAACAAATAACACGACTGCTTTATAATTATTTTCATTTTTGCATGCACTGAAAGTTTTACACAATTTTTGCCTATTTTTAAATTTTGTTTTTTGTGCCTCGTTCAAACGATGCGGCTTGGCTAGGAAAATAGTACATATGTCTCGACGATAAATAAATAGAGTAACATATGTTGGGGTGTGGACCCATGACTGTTTGGGGTGTCCGGCCCCTGCCACAGGGTTGTGCTGCTGCCTGAAAGAGGAAAATAAACAGGTGTCCAGGGAACTGTGGATGGGGAGACGCCACTCAATCATTTCAAACAAACAAACAAACAAACAAGCTCTATAATATGCGAAGTGCTTCGCAAATGCTAGTCATCAAGTGAGTTAACCATATTCAAGGTCATTCTTTAAATGTCTGGCCCAGGGGCGCCTGGGTGGCTCAGTCGGTTAAGCATCCGACTTCGGCTCAGGTCATGATCTCCCGGTCCGTGAGTTCGAGCCCCGTGTCGGGCTCTGTGCTGACAGCTCAGAGCCTGGAGCCTGGTTCAGATTCTGTGTCTCCCTCTCTCTCTGATCCTCCCCTGTTCATGCTCTGTCTCTCCCTGTCTCAAAAATAAATAAACATTAAAAAATAAATAAATAAATAAATAAATAAATGTCTGGCCCATGGTAATAGCTTACTTTTAAAGTGAAGGCTGTTAAAAGAAAAACATGAAGGTTGCTATTACTGCTGTCCCCTTGCTATCGGTGTTGTGACAGTACCACGCATCACCCCACTGGTTTATCTGTCAGCTTCCCCTGGGCCAAAAGTCATCAGGGCTGGGTGGCATTAACCCTCACACCCTGAGGTGCAGTAGGGGTCTAAAGGATTTTGGTCAAATGACTGAGACAGGAAGGAATCCATGGGTCGGTTTCTCAGGCAGGAAGCAAGGGGCCCTGCAAGGCCCTGGGGCGTGGGATGTGGGGGAGGGGGTGGTGCTTGTTAACCCCCTGTGGGCTTTTAGGGATAAGCCTGAGTGGCTCAGTGTTGGGTGCTCAGAATCTGGATTCCCTGGGCCTACCGTTTCTGCAACAGAAAACTGGGTTGGCTACAAACTGGTATTTCTCTTTCTTCCATCACTGACTAGTTGTATGAGCTTGGGCAAATTACTTACCTTCTCAGAGCCTCCATTTGCACATCTTGGAAACGGGCATCACAATAGATAGTATGTAGCTCATAGGGGTCATTATGAAGAGGATCAAATGAGTAGTGTTGAAATGTACAGCTTCAAAGAAACAGTATAGGTGGTGAGGAGAGAGGTCTTAACTCTATTCTGAGGACTCTCTGAAGAAGGAAAATCCTAAATAACCCAAGGGCACCAGACCCCTTGTCCACCGGACTTCCTATTCTCATTCTTGTGCACAGATTGCACGGAGGGCTGTGCAAGGAACATCATACACCTTTTTCCCTTTTAAATCGGCTAAGTCAGACACTCAGTTCCCACCAGAGGAAATTTTTCTCCACTTGTTCTGAGGACCCACTGGGTGCAGATTGCATTTTCCAAAGATGGCTGCGACGGTATCTTCCGTTCTGCAATCTCTTCTAGAACTTTGCCACCCCCTCATCGACAGAGGGAGGCTATGTCTCTCATTCCCTTGAACCATGGTGTCTTTGTGCACTGATAGGATACAAAGGAAGTGATGTTACACGACTTCCGAGGCTAGGTCATAAAATGCCACGTGCTTCTACCTTGTTCTCTGCTTGCTCTTGAAACCCAGCTGTCTTGCAGTGGGGCTGCAGCCCCAGCAGCCTGCAGAGGGGCCTCATGGAGAGGAACTGAGGCCTTAGTCCACAGCTCTCCAGCTGAGTTTCCAGCTAGCACCTAGCACCAACTGGCTAGCCATGTGAGTGTGCCATCTTGTTAAGGGTCCTCCACTTCCAACCGAACCAGCTGATAGTGCACAGAACAGAGACAAGCCTTCCCCCCAGTGAACCCACGCCGAATCGCAGATTTGGGGGCTAAATAAATGACCACGAGGACCTTCAGGCCTCCTCCTCTGAAGCTCCTGTGCCAACTCTGGGGTGGGGGAATCTTCTAGAGGCTGGGAACCTCATAGACATACCCTTTGAAGGTCTTGCCAAGCCACCATCTCCCCTGCCTCCACGTTGGCCATTTGATACCTCCTCTTGTCTTTCTAGAATAGTTCTTCCTGCCCCTGTTCCCACCTCCCAAACTCCTGGCTTCACCTCTGGAATGGACCGAAGAATTTCACAAAAGAAGGAAGTCGTCTCTCCCTAGAGGCTGCCTTTGCAAGATGCCCAGGGTAAATCATGACAAAGTCTGACTCCTGTCAGAAGAGAGGAAACAGGGGAAGAACCAAGCCAATTTGATATTTTAGTAAATAATTCGGACACACCTCTCCTTAATGACTATTCCTTACGCTTCTAATATGTACCAGGCAGCGTGCTAAGTGCTACGGAGGCAAGGACAAACAGCAGGGCCACTCACAGACCCAGGCAACAGGGCCACCCGTGTCTACTCAAAACCTATACCCCGCAGCCTTTCAAAATCATGCTTCGGGTATCTAAAAACCCTAGAAATCTCTGCCTAAATGGCCCAACACTTCCCAAGGCCCATCCTTCTGAGGGTACAACTTGCCCCCATGTGCACTCCTGGAGGGGCGACTAAGTGGTGGCTGTAGGCAAGACGTGGGGGCAGAATTTGGGCATGTGGGCTGAGGTGTTTACATCCCTGGGTCCTAGGCTACTTGTATGCACAGGACAGACATGGGGCCGGGAAGAGAATCCGAGTGGACGGGCTGAGGGTTGAGGGTCAGGACTAAACCCGCCCCACACTGCCATGTTCCTGCAGAGAATTCTAAGAAGTCCAAGAATTCTAAACTTGAACGTGGCCTTCTTGGTCAGTATGAAGAATAGTTCTCAAGGTAGGAGAATAAACATTTTATTTTATAGTCTGTTACATGTTTAGATGTAAGCTAGGTGGGTCTCGATTTTTAGCATTAACATGTTGATATTTTTAGCATTTAACAAAACATTTACTTTAGCATTTAATTCAAGCATTTTTTAGCATGTAGGGTACTTAACAGGACAAATAGGCTCTGAGCTCCTATAGGAAGGCCCTCATCTATGGGGCTGCAGAGGGGGGTAGGGGGTATGGCAGAGATTCGAAAACCTGCCTGCCTCCATGTTGCCACAGCTGCCCCCGTCTCTAATCTGGAGTGACAGACCCAAAGGAGTAGCAGATGGGCCTCCGGTGATTGAACGTCTGTCTGGAGGCGAGGGAGGGGCTGATGTGATCCCAGCTGTTTTGCCAACTGCCAATCACCATCACAAACACCCCCAGCTTGAGGGAGGGGACGGGGAACAGGGTGGAAGAGGAGGGTGTTTTACGCCCATTTTCAAGGGTCGGCCAGGAGCCCAGTCCAAGACAGAAAAGCACAGTGGTTCTGAAGATGTGAGCCCTGGACCAGCTGTGTCGACATCATCTGGGAACGTGTTAAGCTGTTGGCCCCTCGCAGGAATGATGGTGTCCCTTTGTGGGAAAGACAACAAAGTGGGACCCTGTTGGCCTTAAAGATTCTTTCGCCCCAATCCCTTGACTTGGTGTGGAGATTCTATAAAGGAGACTTTTTACTGGAAAGAGAACATTTACTGAGCATGCACGGTGTCCAAGAGTGGGCAAACATTTCGTGAACGCCAGCACGTTTAATCCCCAGCGGCCACCCTCAAGACTGGTATTATTATCTTTATTCCCCTTGTACACGTTTCTCCCAGAGTTCAGGACCTTACCTTGCCTTGGGTCGCAAGGCTCCCAGGACGCTACCAGGCCTTTGTGACTCTCAGAGCACCCTAATTTCTTCACCAGTGTGCCCAACGGTGATTCTCCAACTTGCTTGTGATTCAAAATCACCTGGAGGCCTTGTTAAAACAAACTGCTAGGCTCCTCTCCCAGAGTTTCTCATTCAGTAGGCCTGGGATGGGGCTCCCAAACACGCATGGCTAACAAATCCCCAGACACCACTGCTGTTGCTGGAGGTCTAAGGACCATGCTTTGGGAACCACCGTGCTGGGCTGGGATCCAGCTCCCCACCCTAACTCCACCCATGCAAAACCCGGCATAATCATACCTTCCCCATAATGGCGTCCTTGTGAGATGCCAATGAGATAATGGGAGTTAAAGAGCTTTGTCAGCTGCAAGGTGAATGGTCCCGGTCATAAGTAGGAAACCTGCCCGAGGCTGGCCCCTGGGGTCTGGGATGCAGGTCAGGGCACCACAGCCATCTGGAGATCTTTGCAGCCCTTCTTAATTCTGAGTCACTTCTTAAGGGAGAAAACCAGCTTCTGGGGCTCAGGCCAGCAGCCCCTCCTGCTACCCGCCTCATCAACCCACGCCTCCTCCCTCACCTCAGGCAGCCTGCTGAACACAGCCCCAACAGCTGGCTGGCCAAGGCCACTTCTCCAGGGGCCAGTCCAGGCAAGCTGGGGCAGTATCAGGCTTGTGATTCAGGGCTTGCAGCCGGATCCTGCTCACCTCCAGCGTGAGACTCGGAGGCCACGACTTCCTTTCTCTAAACCTCAGGTCGTCCGTCGGTAAAATGGAGCAACAAGCTACCATCGCAGAGGGTTGTGAGAATTTAAGGGCCAGTCCTTTTAGTAGGGCTTGGCATAGAGCCCGGCCCCTGGCGAGAGTCCAGTCGGTAGTAGTTGTTAGTATTTTCAAAAAGTGCCTGGGCCCAGGTCGCCTGCTGATAAAGGCTCGGACTTGGAACGCAAAACCGCTCCCACGCCGTCCCCGGTCGCACCCGGACGCACCCGCCCTGGAATGCCAGCTTGGGGGCCCGAGGCCGGCCCGCCTCAGGTTGAGGTTGGCAGAGCAGAACAGGATTAGGGAGGCGCTGAGGCGGGGAAAGGCGTGCCTGGGGAGGGGGCGCCTCGCCCAAGGGGACTGGGGTAGGCCGAGAGGAGATCGTGACCCAGGCGGGGTGGCGGTAGGGTCGGGGGGGGGGGGGGGGCGGGGACAGCTGAGGAAGGCCGAGGAGGGGCGGGACGGTTAGGCAGCGCTGTGTTGGGGCTTCCCACCAGCCGGGCTCCCGCGCTCGCCTTGCAAGGTTGGGAGGCAGGCCTCCTCCGGGCGCAGAGGACAGGGTCGAGGAGGCGGGCCCGGGGGCGGAGCTACCGGGCTGAATTAGGGAGGCCGTAACGGGGAGGGGCGGGGCAAGAGACGGGCCCACCCCCCGCAGGGCGGGGCTGGGCGGCCGCACCGGAGGCCTGGTGGGCGGAGCCGGATCTGGCCCGGGGCCGACTACATTCCCGCGGGGCCCGGGAGCAGGGCAGGGGGCGTGCCCGGGGCGTGTCCTCCAGGAGGGCGGGGCCTGGCCCCGCCGCAGCCATCCCCGACGGCCGCCGGGAGGGGGACCGCAGAGAGACTGAGTCCAGGGCTGCGCAGTCGGACGGCGAGGGGCTTGCGGCTTGCAGCGCCGAGCAGAAAGCAAAGCCAGCCGGTGAGAAGGGGCAGGGGGGAGGCCGGCCGGACAAACAATAGCAAAGTTAGTTTTCGTTCCCACTTCCAGAGCCCGCTCGGGCAGCTTTCTCGGAACAAGTGACAGATAGGGCTACGGAGGCAGCTGGTGGGTGAAAGGGGGCATAAAGTCTCCGAGTCCTGACCCCCCAGTACTCCAGCTCCGCCACGTACCCGCAGTGTGGCCCCGGGCCCGACCCCCCAGCCGGGTCGGGACTTAACGGGCTCAGTAAACCGAGGAGGTTGAACCAGGTGTTCCTTGTTGCCCTTTCTCGCAAAAACCCTGGAAGGTGCGGGCTGGCAGGTGAGAGCAGCCTGCAGTTCGGCGAAGGGTGTTCACAACGCTGCCCAACTGCAGTTTCTCTCCCTGCCGAGCAGCACGGAGCCAGGTGAACTCTCCTGGAGCGTTAAGCGAATTACTTTAAAGATCACACGAGCTCTTCGCATGGCCCTTGAGCCCACAAGCCCTGGGAAGCAGCCTAAATCAGGGAAATTTCAGTCTCCCCTTCCCCCCAGCGCCGAGATCCCAGTAAGCTTCAGACCAGAACCTCGGTGGGGCTTTTGTCACCCTCCTGGGGCATTTCCAGGTGAGCTGGCCTGGGAGGCCCTGGTTGGAAACCAGGGGACAAGTTCTTACCAGGGTGAGTGGGGAAAAGAAGGGAAAGCCCCACCAGACTGTGGGCCCAGAGTCAAGCCCCCGGCCCAGGGCTCTTGCTGCTGCATGCTCAAGGTTAGTTCTTGGATTTCTGTTCCTGGCGGTAGTAGATCTGTGCCACGGCTGTGGTAGCTGGGCAGTCTAGTTCAGTGGTCAAGATCTGAGGCTCTGGGACCAAACTGGCTAGGATTCCATTCTCCTCCAAGCTTCAGTCTCCTCATCTGTAAAATGTGAGTAACGACAGTACCCAACAGCAGCAGCAAAGACTAAATAGAATAATGTATACACCGTGTTTAGCAAGGCACCAGGCACCCAGCGAGGCCTCACTGTATGACAGCTGCGCTGATGCAGATGGGCAGGTGATGATGGGCTGGCTTCCTGTCGAGGAGCGAGCCTGGTTTTGGAGGGCCGGATCCCGGCTGCAGCCCCTCCTGACCTTGTGAGAGCCAGAAATTGCCACCTGCCATCCGCATCACTTTGTCCATTTCAGGTTTGGGGAGTGTGTCATCTGGACCAAAGAGTGGCTGAGTTTTCTGCAATAGTGCTTGAGGTTGGTGGTTGTCCAGTTCAATAAACCCCAAAATGTTTACTGAGCACCTACTATATGTTAGATGGAGCTAGGAGATACAGAGGTGACCTAGCCAGACCTGGGCTCTGCCCCCATTTTGAGTTGCTGACAATGAGGGCTTCCCCACCCCCACCATGCTCCTGCTGGGGAAGATAACTCCCATCCAGGGCTTGGTGCCAGATGAGATTTCATGAGTCTATTGCTCTAGTGTTTGGAATCCAGCTGTTCCATTGCACACTTGGCTTGGGGTGAGAGTGAGGGTTAGTGTGTTACCTGTTGCTTTTTTTTTTTTTTAAGATCTTTTTGAAGTTTATTTTATTCCTTTGAGAGAGAGCAGGGGAGGGACAGAGAGGGAGAATCCCTAACAGTGCGGAGCCCAAAGCGGGGCTCAAACTCACAAACCTCGAGATCATGACCTGAGCTGAAATCAAAGAGTCAGATGCTTAACCGACTGAGCCACCCAGGCGTCCCATAAACTGTTTGATCAAGGCTGGGCACCGAAGGAGACTGGGGGTGCTGCATGTCGACTCCCTGAATGTCCTGGGGAGATGAGCCCTACACTTTGGAACCAGCTAGAAAGTAGTATGGGACGGAGGCTGATTGAAGGCTGCACTACACGGAGGAGACGGTGTCTGTGTCTAGGGGAGGGGAGGGTGCTTAGAAGCAGCGAGACACTGGGCTCCCAAGTCCTGGTTGGGTTTGGATCGACTTGGGGCCACAGACTCCCCTGTCCAAGCATGTGAACGGCATAAGATTAGAGTGTGGTGTGGTGGGAGGAAGAGGGTCAGTAGGTGGAGCCCATGGGGGAGGAGAAGACGTTCGTCTCAAACAGAACTTAGTAAGCAAATACTGGAAAGCCTTCCCCACTACCCCTCCAGCTCACATGACAAATGATGAAGGATGACACATTGCCCCCATCCTTGGTTGTTTAGGGTCTGGGAAGGGACACCAGTGACTCTGATCAGAGATAAATGAAGAAAGTGTTACTGGGAACTTTCATGGAGGAGGTGGAGTTTTGGTGGGTCTTCAGGATTGGGAAGGTTTCGGCAGCGCCAGTGAAAGTTCTGGGCAGAGGAAAATACCTTGGCAAAGTCCAGGAGGTCAGTGGGTTGAGGGAATTTTTAAGAAATCGCTGCGTTGATCAGTCTGGCTGAAGAATTGGAATGGTGCGGGGATGTGAAGGGGGGGGGTGGTAGGTTGGGTCAACTCACGGAAGGCCTTCAATGTCAAGGTGAAATGTTTAGATCTGGTTTGTAGAAGGTGAGAGCCACTGAAGGTTTTTGAGCCAGGGAGTGACATAATCAGAGGGGCTCTTTAGGAAAGGCAGCCTTGCTTGATGTGCTGGGGTGAGGGACCCCAGGAGTCAAGGGAGAATGATCTGATGGCTGTGGTGATGGGGAAGGAGCTGGGCGTGAAAGAAGGGGCACCGTCAAAGGGGTGGGAGGGGAGCCAGGGTCACGTGGGAAGAGGAGAAAGGGTCCCTATGGATGCCCTCTTTTGCTTGGTTTCCCCGTCCAGCCTAGACCCTGGTGCACAGCAGGGGCTCAGAGGTGCTGGGGAGGGTGATAACATGCTACAGAGTGATAGGGAGGGAGCCGCCCAGGAAGGCCCTGTGCTTGCCCACGGGGGACGCATCTGGGCCAAGTGGTAGGAGCTTGCACCCATCAGCGGTGGGTGTGAGAGCAAGGTCGATGGGAAGAAGTGCCCGTGGCTCTCTCCCTCCTAGCTGCAGTCCAGGAGGGCTGGGGTGAGAGGTTAGCCAGTGGGGACACATTTCCCGCGTGTGTGTGTGGGGGGGGGGGGGCGCGGAATTTTGGTTGGCTCTTGTGAAGTTTCTGCAATATGGGGCAGTCCCCTCTCTCGAAGCTTCAGACAGACCAGAGCCACCGCCTGGAAGCTTCCCCACCTCCTCCTCACTCTTCCCCACCCTGGGGACCCAACCCCAGTCCACCTGAAGACCGGAGCCAAGCCCTGAGCATTCTTTTGGATTTGGAGCATCTGGGGCCAGCTGGCACCCCCGGGTTTTGCCTTGGCCTTGACCCCTGGCTCCAAACCGTTATACCCACTTCCTCCACCGCATGGGAAGCTCCGAGGGGGCGGTTATGACTTAATCAAGAGCATCAAACAGTCAGGAGTTGGCTCCGTGAAAGGTGGGAGGGAGGGAGGGAGGGAAGAGCCTGGGCCCCTCCGTGGGACAGGATGGGGCCAGGGCTGGGGGGGGGTTTCTGTTTAATCTCAGCAGGAACTGCCCTGCCCACCAGCTTCCCCTCCTCTAAGCCTGGATGTGAGGAGCCAGGAGGGAAGCCCAGAGGTAAACACGGCCTGCAGTGTGGTGTGCGTTGCTTTCCTCCCGCCCTCGTCCCCCAGTGCTGCCTGCGAGGTGGCCAACCACAGGCTCGGGGCCCATGTCACAGGCCCAGTTGCCGTCTGGGGGCTGGCGGGTTCCTGACTCACACCTGGGGTTCCCCCTACACTATGGTTTTCCTGTCAGCGCTGATTCACTCTGTGCTGACTTGGAGACACAGCTGAGGAGAGGGAAGAGGCCTGTATTCTGGTTCTTAGATTTCGTTCCAGCTCCTTTGGTTACCGGCTGCGTGACCTCTGATAAGTTCTTTCTCTCTCTGGGCTTCCTTCCCTTCTGTGCTGGTGACCCATCCTTTACTTGGCTTTTAGGAAGTTCTGTAGCCTGGGATCTGTGTTTGTAAAGTAGGGCACATGTGAGCACATGCACACGCGCCCCCCCCCCCTCCCCGCCCCCGTCTCCATATAGCGTGGACCTGGGAGACGGCTCTCACACATGCAAGAGTTGGGCCCACCTCCCTCCCTCGCTTCCCCCACTGGAAGCAACCTTCCTACCTTCTGTCTGTCTGCAGATTAGGGAGATAGTAGAACAGGGTGGCCAAAAGCTGGACTTCGGAGCTAGAGTCTTGGCTCTGCCCCTTGCTGGCTTTGTGACCCTTTCTGAGCCTCAGTTTCTGAATCTGTGAATTGGGTAATGGTAATGACCTCATAGCATGAAATGAGGCCAAAAGCCTGCGCCTCCCCAGTGGCACTCTAAGCTTTCTGAGGGTAAACAGGTCCGAAGATGGGGGGCAGATTTTCTCCAAGCCCTTCCTTTCCCTACACCCCCCGCCCCCCACCACCCCGTGCTTGTCTACACTGAGTACTTTCCTCTTCGTGCTGTTTTGTGGCATCTGGAGTGTCTCTGTGAACCCTCCCAGGAAGGGACCGCCCTGTCCATCTCTGTATCCTTGACTCCTGGCACAAGGCCTGGCACACAGCAGGCTGTCAGGAAGTGATGGTTGAATGAATAAGTAAGTGATTCTCCTTGGGGTGGCCCAGCAGGACCCAGCTCGGTGCCAGATCCTTGGTGGCTGCCTGGCAAAGGTGGAGCCGGGAAGCAGGGTTTGGATGCCTGCACAGCCGCCCCCCTACCCCCGCCCCTGCCCCTCTCGATCCTGGAGCCCGGGTCCAGGGAGGCGAGCTCGGTTTGGCTGGCATGGGATGGCTTCCGTCAGGGCTTCAGCTTCCCTTGTGAGGCCTGGCCTTTCCCCTCCTGAGAGGGGAACAGCCCGACTTCCTCCAGCTCCAGTAGTGAAGGGGCCACTTTGGCCCTTGGTGAACCCTGACTCAGCCAGAAAAGGTGCCTTCAAGTCAGCAGTTATTGGGGTAAAATGCTGTTCCCCTGTGAGGGCACGGACTCGGGGCTGGGGGAGGAGAGGGGCCCTCTGGGAGGCCATCCGTGACAGCGTCTTTGCAGGCCACGAGCTGTGCAACTCTGGGAGGCACCTCATTCTCCTCTGCCTTCTTTCCCCACGGGGGGGGGGGGGGCTTCTGGCTCTTCTTTGGGTCCTGTGCCTGACTTTCCTTGCTGTGTTGAGGGGTGATCTGTTTCTGGACCTAGGCTTATAGAGCCAATGCAGGAACGTGGACCAAGCGTCAGAGTCTGGGTGTTAGGGAGTCTGGGTTCAGATCCTGGCTTCGCGGTGGAGTTGCAGAACGACTTTGTCCAGGGAGGTGACCTTCCGGGCAGGTTTCCTAATTCTTCAGGCAGTGAGGGCTCCAGAAGCCTGCCTGGGGTCGAGCTGGGCTTGGCGCGAGTTGGGAAGGAACCGTAAGCAATGTCACAAACCAAAGTGCCTGAGCATGATTCCTGGCCCTGCCGCTTACCGGCTGGCCGTGACCTTGGGCAAGTGTTTAGCCCCTCTGTGCATCAGTTTAAGCATCTACAGTGGGGATCATGATAGTACTCACTTCATAGGGTTGTTGAGAATGATCTGAATTAATGTACGTTGAAGCGCTTATGATGTGTGCCCGGCACATAGTAGGTGCTGTGTATATATCAGCTCGTTTTGGTAGTGGTGCTATTATCAATAGGAAGCAGGATTTCAATCTTGGGGGGGGGGCAGGAAAGCTTGGCGAATAGCCTGAGTCTGGGGATCAGGAGACCCGGGTTCTGATCCCAGCCCGTCCTCTACCTGCCACGTGACCCTGGGCGAGTTACAGCCCGTCATGGGGTTAACTGTTAACTGTTACCCTGCATTTGCTGCATTTGGCTTTCGCGAGTGAGGCGCATGCAGAGTCACGGTGGGCGCTTGTAGGGTTTTATTCAGAAAGAGGACTCTGGGTGCCCAGCCCATTCTCCTGCACCGGGACAGCCACTGTGGGTGGGCGAGTCCCGGATGCCATCAAGGAGGCACTGCAGACACAGAATGCTAGGGCTACACCTCCCCCCCCCCAAGCCCCATCCCATGACTGTACTCAAGGCTGAAAAGTGGATGGAAAAGTACGTTTGAATACTCACATAACAATGGGATTATACAGATCAGGTTACAGACCTTTATTTTTTTTTTTTACTTTTCCCCATTTTCTGAATCGTCTGCAACGACTTCCATGTTTTTATGCTCCGGAAAGAAGGAACACACTTATACAATACGGCTATCAAAGAACCTGCTATACATAGTTAAACAAAAATGTATCAGTTGAACTTGGGGTCCAATTCAGGTCTTTGTTGTTAATAAATTATATATATGTCATTTTTTTTCCCCCCAAAGGGGGTGGGTTTGGTCTGAAGTTGAGTATCAATTTGTCAGGCCTCAGAAGACAGATGGAGTGTTTGTGGAGGGCCCCAGAGCCTGGGAGAGAAGAGACTGCTATGCATGGGCGTGTCCTCCGACTTCCATCGCGGGCGATACGCTCTGAGTGATGCTTGTTTAGAAAACTTTTCAACAGCCGACACCAGAGGGCTTAATTTCCTCATGTGTAAACTAGGGATGAGAGTAGCAATAGCTAATCAGGGCAGGAGCTTAACACATGTTGAGGTTTTAGAGCGAACCCCGCTTCTCCTGAATTTGGAACCAAATGAAAACAGATGACCAAAATGGGAGCTCCACACGGAAGTGTCATTACTGAGAAGGCTGGCCGGAGAACGTGGCTTTCGATCTGGGGCCCAGAGGGCCTGCTAACCGTCTGCCCTCGAGCTGGCAGAGTTACCTGTGTGGTCACGGGCAACGCTGGACAGGGCCAACCTCCCTGCAAGGAGCAGGTGGTAGTACAGAGGGCAACCCAGATGGAAGGCTTCATGCAGGCAGCCTGGCTCTGGGGGAGGCGGGACCCCGCAGAGAGCACGCCCAGCGTGTCTCCTAGATGAGCCAATCACATAAGCCGCTGTTGGGGTCCGGAAGTAAAGGAGGGGGCAGAGCCAGACCAGAGGTGTTCTCCCGGTAGAGGTCCCTCCACGGAGAAACAAATGGAGAGGGGAATGTTCGTTCCCCTGATAAGCATAAGGCTCTTTGAATGACGCTGGGTATTCAGTAAGCGCTCACGAAGTGTTAATTTGTCGTTGCTTATAATAATGGTTAACAATGAATAATTCTGCTGCAGTTGGAAAATCATTTTCCCCGCCGTTTTAGGAGAGACGGTTTATCAGAATGTTTTTGCGGTGGGACCTGATGAGATGTCCTGGTGTATAGAGAAAATAGAAACTCCGTGGGGGTGGGGGAGGATTGATTTGTCTGAGGTCCTTGCAGACGTGAGTGGGTGGCTAGTCCTTGGGTCACTGTGGTTTTGCAAAGACAACCCACCTCCCTGACCGCTCTTGAACACATAACGGAGGAGCAGCTGGGGCAGGGAGGGTGTGTCGTCTACCTGCGCTGGGCATTTAGAGGCTCTCGGAAAGATCCTCTGATCTCCTTTCTCTCTGCCTCACACCGGCTCCTGGCACGGTTGAGCAGCAGGCTCTTCGTTTGCCGGGAGACTGTGTAGCTGGTTTTGCAAACCGTGCATCAAATCCCTTGGGGACGAGCTGCAAGCAGGGGGCTTAGGTACGGGGCCAGCTCTTCTTCCCACCATCTGCTCACCTTTGGGCAAGTGTCTCAACCGCTCAGAACCGTGGTTTCCTTATCTGTGAGCTGGGTAACAATAGTGGTGCGTCTACCACGGCTTGCCCTTGGGAGGATTAAATGAGGTAATGGATATGGGTGAAATGCTTAGCGGTGGGCCCAGTGCAGAATGCACCCTCAGTAAAAGCCAGAGACCGATGAAGGTGGTTATGAATGAAGGATGCTCCTGCCACTCCTATTGAGAAATGACAGAGTCCTCCTCCCCGGAGACTGAGATCTCTGATCTGACGTAAAGGAGCTCTCCAGGACTGTTTGGAGCTCTGAGGGCCAAGAGGGCCTCCGACTTCCATGTGCTTAGTCCTCGATCAGACTGTCTGAGCCCAGCTTTGACTTGAGGGTTCCTGGCTTAGAGTGGAGGGCAAAGTTAGGGGCTTGTGCCTGCATTAATGGGATCGTGGTCTTGTGGGCATGTCTGTGGTTCATCGAGTCAATCTACCTGCCCAGTCTAGTGGACAGCATCCAGTCTTTGTTTGTATACCTCAAGGCTGGGAGAACCCACTAACTGTCATCTCTGCACAGATGTGACTTTTTTTTTTTCAACGTTTTTTATTTATTTTTGGGACAGAGAGAGACAGAGCATGAACGGGGGAGGGGCAGAGAGAGAGGGAGACACAGAATCAGAAACAGGCTCCAGGCTCCGAGCCATCAGCCCAGAGCCTGACGCGGGGCTCGAACTCACGGACCGCGAGATCGTGACCTGGCTGAAGTCGGACGCTTAACCGACTGCGCCACCCAGGCGCCCCCAGATGTGACTTTTAAAACATATGGTATAGAATTTGAACAAACCCAGCCTCCCTTAGATTCCACTCATGGTCCTGATCATGCTCATTGGGATAATGTCCGCCTGGAATGTGGACACTCCCTAGGGGAGACCAAGTCCCCCTCGCAGCAGAGGTGGCCCCAGGCCAGTGGTTCTGGTGTAGGAAGGAGATATTTCTGTCAACTGTTCCAAAAACATCTGTCTCCATCTGAACCAAATGGGCATACACACACACACACACACACACACACACACACACACACACAGGCTTTATAATTATTGAAGACATAATTTTTGTGGAAAAACTTGGAAGTTAGAGAATAGATGCAAAGGAGGCAATAACAACTCGGAAAGCAGCACTGGGGGTAGTTTGGTGTCCACACACACACAATTGGGATTATACCATAGGAACCACGAGGGAGGATTTTTCCATGTTATTCAATATTCTTCCGCAGCCTGTTTCCCCGCTCCATAGCAACACACCCCGTGGATCTACCATGACCCAGTTGAGCATTCTCCTGCTGTTGCACATTTAGGCCATTTTGAATTTTTCATTAGCTTCCACATTGCTATAGTGGCCACTTTGTCCCTACGTATATCTTGCGCTCAAATCTAATGCTCTCCGCGGAGTGAATTCCTAGAAGTGGTTTTCGAGTCAGGTGGGTTTTAAACTCATGGTCTGAGGACCATAAGCCCTTTCCCCAATACCCACCAGAATGTAATCCCCCCCCCCCCAAACACTTAGCTCCAGCACTACCTGAGAGAGAGGGCACTGTGTCTGTGGGTGCTAGGGAGCAAGTGCATGGAAGGAAGGAGGCTGGTTCTGTGTGTGTGTGTGTGTGTGTGTGTGTGTGTGTGTGTGTGTGTGTGTGTGTAAGAGACAGAAAGAGAAAGACAGATATGGGGGAGCTTTTCCTCTTCAATCGTAGTCTGACTTTTGACCCTCTTCCTGTCTCCTTTCCAGGAGCCTGTGGTGTCATTAACTAATTATGAGATCTCTTTACTATTTAATGACCTTTCTCCATGGTGACTCCTTCCTTCCCAACAGCCTTCGGGGAGCCAGGGAATGGGAAGAGGAACCTGTGGGAGGACGCTCGTCTGGAGTAGGAGTTGGGTCAGGAGGGGTCCAGTGGTTCTCAAACTCTGACATGTGGCAGAATCTCCTGGAAGGTTTGGTAAAGCACAGATCATACCCACAAGGCTTTCTGATTCCATTGGTCTGAGTTGCAGCCCGGGAATGTTGCATTGCTAATATGTTGCTAGGAGATGCTGGTCTGGGAATTAGAATTTGAGAATCCATGGAGTAGGGGAGGCTGTGTGGTGAGTCTCAGCTCCTGGTCCTGCCGACAGTAGGAACCTTGTCCTGTTTAGTAAAGGCTTGTGTGAGGCCTGAACTCACATTCTGCCTGCCTCCACCCCAGTCACCTTTTCCAGCATGTGCTATTTATATATTTATGTGCAGGAGGATAAGATGTTTATCGCCATCCCCATTTCACAGAAAGGAAAACTGAGGCTCTGACAGGCAACCTAATATGTCCAAGGGTGCCCTGAAAGTCAGCAGGGGCACCAATACAGGAACCCTGTCCTTGTCACCTCTCCCTGCTCCCCTACAACACCCCTCCCCACCCCCTACAGTGTATCACACACTCTGGGCTTCTCTCCTGCCGGTCTGGGGCAGAGCAAGAGGTACCTTCCCTGAACACTGTGCCTGCCCCAGGGGACCCCAGGTGAGGGGGCTTAGAGGGCAGGTTTCTCCACACTGTCTCTGAGCCAGGGTCTTGCTGTACTTTTTATCCGCACCCCCCCCCCCCCCCCCCGCAAACCCCTACCCACTAGCCATTCAGTAACATGATCTTCTTCTAAGATCTAGTGTTCTCCAACCAGTTTATGTTCCCACTTATTGTTCTGGACATTTTTCTGGGAAGCCACGGAAACGTGTGCCCGACCACCCCCTGGCAGGCACAGCAGAGGACGAGGAGAGAACCCTCTTCTGTCGAGCATCTAATATGTGCCGGGCCTGCCCTGGACACTGTGCAGCCATGTATCAGTCATCCCCCTGCCAGCCCCCCTTGTACAGACGGCGAAATGGAGGGTCGTAGCAACCTGGCCGGAGTCACAGCCGAAAGGCACAGAGCTGGGCTTTCGATCCCGAACTCCAAGGCTGGGCCCCCTCGTCTAGAGTGGTGGCGGGCCCTGGACCAGTACAGCTGGGGGACAGCCTATGCCCTACCCACGACTCCTGCAAAGAGGGTCGGCCTAAGGGGCACAGCTGCCTTGGAATTCGGCGTCTGGCCCTGGGAGACCCAGTTCAAATGGCGCTTTGCTACCGTCTGGCTGTGTGACCCTGGGGAAGTCACTCCCCTCCTCAGGGGGTTCTCATTTTTGCTAATGATACCTTACGCTTTATAGCTTTTCGCAGTGGACATTTTCTCACGCACTGACTCCTGCAGACCTCCCAACACCCTGTAAAGTGTGCAGGGAGGGTATTATTTCTGAGCCCATTTTATAGATAATGACAGGCTGCGAGTGAGATGCCCGGGGATCCTACAGCGACGGAGCGCTGGGGCAGGACTTAAAGCTGTGTTGCGTTGCTCCCCATCCTGAGCCTGGTCTGTCACCCTGAGCTGTCTCCTTAGTAAGGAGAGAGGACTCTGGCCTCCTCTCTGTTCTCTGCCTCAGCATTGGGCATCCCAGGGCTCTTCCCTGGGCTGGTGGCTCTTGGGTACAAGGGGCTCTAGGAAAGGACTGGACTGGGATCCTCGCTCTGGGCCAGGACCCTGCAGAGGGAAGATGGAGTGGTTCGGGCCGTCCCTGTTACCGTCTCCTGCCTGGCCATTTGGGGCCCCTGCTGATGGAGGGAGGTGGGGTCCGGCCCGGCTGTCCCTCCTACCTCAACTCCTGGCTTCCCCTGGGGATTGTGCCTGCCCTCCTGTACTTCTGCACAGTACAGAATTTTCCAGACTCCCAGACAATGGTGTCTGGGCCCTGCAGTTCTGCCCGGATGCCCTCACCTCCTCCCCTGTCCCCCGACTCAAGTCTTCCTCATCCTTCTAGGCCCAGCTCCAGCCACCCACCTCTCGGGGGCCAGCCATGTGCTCTGGCCAAGCCAACTCGGCTGTCTTGGGTTCTGCCCAGTGGGTGAGCCAATTAACTGGGTTAGTTAACTCCTCCCTGAGGCCATGAGACCAGGGGCTGTGGCCGCTGTAGGTCCGAGCCCCTGAAGGGTCTACCAGGCTGGCAGGGCTCAGGGTGCTGGGTCTGGGTGGGCCGGGCATGGCCGACCCCCTCAGGGTCAGCCTCACACTTGCGGCTCTCGCACTTGGTGACCTTGAGCAAGTTCCCTATCTTCTCTGACCTCTGGCTCCCTTCTCTTAAAAATAAAGCTACTTTTCTCACTGACAGTTGTGAAGCTTGCATGAGATAAAACGTGCAAAGTACCTACCACCACTGACGTCTGTTGGGGTTGAGGTGCTCAGGAAATGCCTCTGCTTCCCCACCCCTCCCCTCCCCTGCAGTCAGCTCGGGCTTCATTCTGCCTCCACCCACCTAACACGTTTGAGCCCGTATCTGGTTGGGCCTTGATCTAAGGCCTGCGCTGTATCTGCTCTAGCTAGGGGGTGTTCTAGGCTGATAACCGAGGAAGGATTGGGCAGAGGGACAGAATCAGCTACACACATAAATGTGGTTTTTAAAAAAAAAAAAAGGGTTTTTTTTTAACGTTTATTTTTGAGAGACAGAGAGTACGAGCAGGGCAGGGGCAGAGAGAGGGAGACACAGAATCCGAAGCAGGCTCCAGGCCCTGAGCTGTGAGCACAGGGCCTGACGCGGGGCTCGAACTCACCAACTGCGAGAACATGAGCTGAGCCCAAGCTGGATGTTTAACCGACTGAGCCACCCAGGTGCCCCCAAACATAAATGTGTTTAACCAGGCTCTGCCGGTTCTAAGTTGTGACCCTGGACATAATCCCTCCTAGAGCCTGTTTCCTGATCTTCAGAAGGGGGTTACTCCTACCTTCTACGTTCTCAGGATCACCCTGGAGCCTTCCCGGTAGGGTAGGGGTGGGAATCCAGGTGACCCGAAGCCCTGAGGGCTGCCTCTCATGAGCCCAGCATGGCTCATTTACCTGTCTGTTTTCCTGGTGCGGCATGAACGGTCCCCTTCCCCTCTGGACACCCGGAGGCTCACCAGGCCGTTGAGTTCTTGGCCCCTGGCCTGGTGTGCTGGGTTGCCCGGGGGCAGTAGCCTGTCTAGGGGAGCGGGCCAGAGGCCCCACCTGACTGTCTGAGACCGAGGTGGTGCCCCCCCCCCCCCCCCCCCCCCCCCCCGCCAGCAGGTCCCTATGCTCACAATTCTTGGAATGCCAAGCCTGGCCCTGGGGCCCACTGGGGACACAGATCCCCTTCTATACTGCTACACAGCTTTCCTTTCCACGCCTGTCTGTCTGCATATGGGACCTTCTCACGGTGACAGTAATCACACGCTTCCCTTTATTGTGCGAGAGCATTTTCATTCCTCAAACCCCCCACCTCCCTGTAAGGCAGGAATGAACTGTTATTATCCTAGAGAAGGAAGGGGGCTTGCCCAGGCCCGCTGCTGGGACTCACGACCTCTCCACCCAGCCCCGTTCCCCCATCCACGGTGTTTGCAGTCTTGGCTACATTTTGCCTTGCAGAGACATGCCCACCGGGAATGGGGAGCCCGGTTGAGAGGAGGTGGAGGTCTCCAGGGTGAAGGGTCCTAGATGCCTGCCCCAGGTGATCCAGGAGCCAGCATAGGGCCTACCCCACTGCACAGGTAGGGAAACTAAAGTTTAGGGAAGAGCTGTGATTAGAAGGTAGAGGGTAGCCCAGGTTGAGCTCTGTTCCTTTCTTCTTCCCCTTCCCCAGGGCCCTGAGGGCTCAAGTTGGGGAACTCCGTGGGGCTGTTTGGGACCTGGGTGCTCATTTTGGCTCAGCCACTGCAGGCTGAGGTCATGTCCTCTGCCTGCTTCAGCAATCTTCGGGGTCTGTGAGTGCCTCTAGTATCCCCTCTGGTGATACAGACCCAGACTTCTCAGAAGGGGAATCTCAGAGGGGGCAGTTTCCGGCCATGGCTCTGCCTGGTGCTCCCAGAATCTGGGGGAGGCCAAGGCTGAGGAGAATGTTCTGGGGAGGGAATGGGCCATTGTTAATGGCTGGTGGGGGAAGGACAGTGCGGGTAAGAACTGGAGGGCGCCAGTCTCAGGGAGGCCACAGGGGAGGCGGGCTGTTGGCTAGAGGAGATGGTGGGGAGTGGGTAGGGGGAGGCCGAGCTGGGGTGGGATCCTGCTTGGGTAAGCAGGGCCTTCATTCCTGGCCGGGTTTTGCCTTAGGCTTCCCTGGGGACTTCCTGTGCAGACCAGAGAGGGCTGGAGTCCTGGATGCACAGAAGGCTCCCTTCACCTAGGATCTGTGTCCTCCCTCTCTCCCTGTCATTCTCTGTCTCTCTTTCCTTACCTCTCCCCTGTCCCGCCCAGCAACACCCCCACCAGTCTACCTCTGCCTACCCACCAAGTACCCTTGGCCCCATCTTTTCTGTGTCTCCCCCCAAGGACCCATGAGAGAGACAGTCCCCGTACCCATGTGCGCAGCACTTTTCCTGGACTGCGTCTCATTCACCCCGCCCCCGTGTCTGTCCCTGGCTCTTCCCATCAAATATCCCTGGAGCCAGAATGCCTCTCAGGCCTAGAGGCGCTGAGAACTGTAGCCTTGGGAGGTGGGAGGTATTAGTCCATTTTACAGATGAGGGAACTGAGGCTCAGAAAAGTTTAGTGGCAGTTAGGAGTAGACAGAGCTAGGGTTTGACCCCGTGGCTGTCTGATGCCCACCCTAACTCCTCATGCCGAGATAATTAGGGCTGCCAGACAGCCCCTGAAAGAGTCTGTGCAGGAGAATGTTCTGGGAAGGCTGCCTGGAGGAGGTAGCATCTCTGCTGCCTTTTTTCTTTCTTCCTGAACCCAGTGCCTAGGGACAGGATGCTGTGACCAAAGAGCCTGCCTGATGCCATGTGGGGTCCCTTCCTTCTCCCTAATTGCCTCCCTAGGGCACACTTAGCACCCAGCCTCAGAGTCTTAGGAACCCCAGCCCTGACGCAGAGGTTAACCCTTTGCTAACCGCCTGCCTCCAGGCTCTGTGATGGGTGTGCGAGCTGGTCCCTGGCTCTCGAGTGTGGTTCCAGAATGTCTTCAGTTGGTTGGGAGGCCAGACTGTAAACCCCAGTGAACTTGGGTTAGGCCTTGGTGAAACTATTTTAGTTGGCTATCGTTTGTAACTTTGTTTCTGCAGGCAGTGTAGATGACAGCAAAGGGTCGGACTGGTGGGGTTCAACTCCCAGCTTTACGGTCTGTGTCACCCTGGGCAAGTCCCTTTCCCACCCTGAGCTTCAGTTTCTCCCTCCATAAAATGGAGGTAAAAGCAGAAGCCGCCTCGTCGGGTCATCGCCAGGGTGAACTGAGCCATGTGGAGCGCTTGGCATGATTGCTGGTGACAGGTAACTGCAAAAGTGTTAGCTTTGGTTAGTATTGGCTGGGTGCCGCTTTAAGATGATGTTGGTGTGTGATTGCTCCCATTCACATCCGCCAAACGGGGCACTCCCTGAGGGCAGGGGGGTCTCCTCCTTCCTCCCCGTGTCCGGCTCAGGGCCTGCCTGGAGTCGGAGATTCAATGACCTGCAGTGGGCTCGGTGCAGGACGGAAACTCTGAGCAGAGATGGCCACTTGGGAGCCCCCGGGAGGGCCGCCCCTCGGGCCACAAAGTAGGCAGGACCCTGGACTCCAGGGTTGGGGGGTCTGGAACACAAAGGTCATGTGACAAGGGCAAGGGCCACCACCTTCCTGAGCCCCCGCCGATAACCCAGGATGATGGAGCCATGCTTTCCGCCTCACCGAGCGGCATGGGGTTGATTGGCTGAGGTTAGCGAAGCACCGCTCCCGCGGAGATGCTTCCGCAAACGCTCATGCCATCCATCGGTCTTCCCTCTGCCCGATGTCTGTTTCAGGTTCACGGGGACAGGAACCTTCCTGGGGCAGTTTGCGGGAAGCCGTGTGTGTCCTACGTCTCAAGGGACAGTCTTCGTGCACACCCTCCTCCTGCCGTGTGAGGAGGGGAGTCATTTCGCCTGACTCTTCCCACAGCCCCCCGTCTCTGTGTGCTTGCATCCGAGCGTTTGGCAAGCTGATCCCACCATTTCCCCGGCCAAGGCTTGATAGCCCCATTTTACAGATGAGGACACTGAGGCTCAAGGTGGGTAGGCAACTTGCCAAAAGTCACACAGCTCTGTGAAGTGGGATTGGAATTTAGGTCTCTCTCAATTCAAAGGCCATACTATGACCTGGTTCATTGTTCTGTCCTCTGCCACGGGGAAGGGGAGGGGTCCTCGGAAGGCGGCTAAATTCTGAGGGCCCATCCAGGTCTTCCTGTTAGGGGCCCTCGAATCTGAGGCTCCTGGATAGCCTCTCAGAGAGTTCTAACTATTCCTCCAAGTTAGGGCTTCCCAGCCGATGTGGTGAATGTCCCCAATGTGTTGAGATGGTTGGTTATCTTCTCAGCCCATGGGGACAGAGCCCTGGGCTGGTCAACTCAGACCAGGAGCATTCCTCTCTATCCACCCCAGGGACCAAACAGATACTTCTCTACGTGTATCGTTATGTGAAACAGGTTGGGAAGGAGATGGCTCTAACCAATCCCCTCCCTTCCCCCACCATACATACTGAGCACACACATTCCCCAGAAGGGTGGGGATTCATAGTCCTCTCTGGGCCTCAGTCTCTTCATCTGAGAAATGGGGACAAAGTAGGTGATGTCAAAGGCATCCTTCTGGCACTGCGAGTCAAAATATATAAGCCCTCGGACCAGCATTGGGAGGGGGCAGGGTCTGCAGGGGGCCCAAGTAGCCTGCCAAGAAGGCCAAAAACAGTCCAGAAAGGGAGCCATGGAGAGGGAGAGGTCAGAGGCTATGGTTCAGCCTCAGTTTGAGCCTTTGGCTGCACGGTGCCAGGTGGGGAGGCTGGAAGGCTCAAGGTGTCTGCGCTTCGCTTCTTGGTGTCGTACCGTCTGTAAAGTGGCCTCATCCTCCTCATGCTAATGGCCTGCCGGTCTCATTGCCTGGGTTTCAGAGCAGAGCCTCGTAGGAAGGGCCGCATCTGTCAGCCTCATCAGCCACGCTGAAAGAACGCTCTGGCCAGGATTGGTGGGGCTGATCTTTTCCTTCCTGACAGGAAGCCAAGAAGCAGCCTTGGAGCCGGGGCGGGATGAGGGGCAGGCAGGCAGGGGTGCGGAAGGGTGGGCTGAGCTGGCTCCACCATCTACTTCATTCACTTGGGCAGCAGGTGAGGAGGAGGGAGCTTAGCCAATTACTTGTGTGGCCTGGGGCGGGTCACTGAACGCCTGAGACTCAGTTTCCTTATCTATTAAATGGGTATGACAGTATCTCTGTGGAGTTCGTTGCAGAGATTAAATAAGAGACAGTGGGAATGGTATGATACAAACTATAAGGTGCTGTTACTCCTGTGCCACAGTCCGGCCGGGCGTGGTGGCTGCCTGCGTTCCTGGGGTGCCCCTGGCCTTCTTCCCCCAAATGCCAGGAGTCAGTCCCAGCTCCAGGTGTTAAGGTCCTTAGGAGAGGACCCGTCACCTGGGCTCATGGGATGGTGCGGCAGAAGCGGGTTCCATATCTGTAAGACAAACAGGAGGGCCTGGAGCTCTAAGATCCTGTGACTCCTGGGAGGGTCTGATCTGAGTGTCTTCTGACCCGGGACGGCGGAGGTGGTGGCTTTCGTACCCCCGTGTTAGAGATGAGATGGGAAGGCTCGGAGAGGTTCTGCAATCCCCTTGCTCAAGGTCACACAGCTAGTTGGAAGCAGAGCTGGGATTCAGACTCAGGTCTTAAAGGAAACATGAGCCTAATCACGTTCTCTGGCCTTGTGATTTTCCTGTTGCCCAGAGAAACGGCCTATTATACTTTTTCTTTTCTCTTTTAACAACAACAACAACAACAACAACAAAAGGGAAGATTGGGGAATGAAAAATAAGATCGTGCAGAGGTCAAAAAGCCAGCCCCCGGAGCCAGCTGAGGTTTCAGGAAACACATCACCTGCCCCGCATGAAAACAAACACAGCCACCTGTGACCAGCCTCTTTTCGTGGATGACCAGGACAAAGTCCAGAGAACTGGGGAGCTGAGTGGCTGAGGACTGGCTTGCAGGTGGAGAGCCCGCAGGATAGGCCGGTTTCCGGAAACCAACAGCCAGGCCAGGCTTTCTCTGAGTTCCTGGTGAGATCAGGTGAGATCAGTTGTCAACTCACCAAACTGGCTGGACCTCCAGGCCTCAGGCCTCTGAGACACTGCCAGAGGCTCAGAGACAGAGGCACCGCCCGTGCTCAGGTCAGAGGCCCTGTTCCTTGGCCGGCCCAGCCCTGCCCTGCCCTGTTTAACCCCTACCCTCTTGCCAGGAGCAGCAGCGGTCACCCTCTGGCACGGAGGCCCCCAGGCCAGGCATACATTTGGAGGCTGGATCCAGCCTCCCCCCCCCCCCCCCCCCCCCACCCCCGGCGAGAGCGCTTTGGACTGTTGGTCAGGAAATCAACGACTCTGGGTAGTAATCATCATTGTTGTAATTTGATAGCATTTATTTGACACTTCCTGGGGGCCAGGCACTTTACAGATATTAGCAGCCTTGCCATAATCCATTAGTCAGTCCATTTTACAAGTGGGAAAGCTGAGGCACCGTGGTGAAGTGATTGCTCAAGGGCACATAGCTGGCTGCGATGCGCAGATTTGGTATCTTCAGTCAGGGAGGGCGGGAGGGATGGCCAGGGTGCCCAGCACAGACTGAGCCCTACTATGCATGAACCTGACTGTGGTTCGTCTTCATACCTGTGTGGGGCGGGTACGTTTACTATGCCCATCTGCTGACAGAGGCAGCTCTGTAGTGTTTCCCAAGGCGATGTGGCTGAGCTGAGGCATATGAGGCCGCTCGGGGGTGGGAACGAAGGGCTGCCGTGTGACTGTCCTATACCTGTCTATGCAGAAGGCCCGGGGAGCCAGGACAGGCAGCAGGTGGCCTGGGGATGTCCAAGTCCTCCCTGTGCGTCAGCCCTGATCTTGCTGTGTGACTTGTGAGCTCTTGCTGTCTCCATCCCCTCTGGGAAATGCGGGGATCTGGAAGGTCTTCTGCAGAACAGATATTCCTCCTGGGATAAATCACCCCGGTGTTGTGTGGGGGAGGGGTGGCGTGAGCCTCTAGCAAGAGGAGCAGAGGTACAGGGAGCTTCGTGTGAGATTCTCCCCGGCCAGGCCCTGCTGCCCCAGGGCCCGCAGGCCTGCCTGCGTCGCACTGGGAGCAGAGGGACCAGGCCACGCTGGGGACCAGGCCGATGGCAGTGGGTCTCAACACATTAGCATCCCCTGGAAACTTAAAAGACCTTGTAGTCTGGACTGTAACCCAGACCAATTTAATCAGGATCTCGGGACCGGGGGGGGCGGGCAGGCACGAGCAAGCTGTACAGCTTCCAGGGTGATTCTACGCACAGCCAAGATTGGGAACCACTGCCCTAAGCCAGTTGGGAGATGGGCGAAGTACGAACCTCTTGGCTTTCCAGGGTGAGTGACCCAGGGAAAGCACGCGCCTGCCCATCTGCGTCTAGGGATAGGGCTCCCAGCTTTTCTGACCTAGAGGAGATTAAAATCCATTCTTGGGAGTAAACAGCCTCCCCTTCCCATAAACCAACAACGTCATTCTTAAGGACCAGAAACCTCCAGGTGCAGGATCAAAGTTGGTTTGTCTCATCTCCTCTGAGAAATCTTTCCTGAGCTCCCCAGACACCCCCTTCCCCTTCCTTCTTCCTGCAAATACATACTGAGCGCTTAGCACGTACTAGGCACTGCTCCAGGCTCTGGGATCCGGGGTGAGTGAGACAGACACAGCCCTCCCCTGAAGGAGCCGTGTTCTAATGGGGGCTCTAGACGCACTAAGTGAACCAATAAGCTAACCGCGGTGAGCAGGCCATGTGATAGGCCCCAGTGTCCAGGGTGCTGTTCCTTACAGTCAGCAGGCGAGACCCCCTCACCCCAACCTGAGATTTGGACAACTTGGTTGGGGCAGGGATGGGGGCTGGATGTTGGCATGTTTGGATTCTGCTGTGCAGATGAGGTGTTCAGGGAAGGCCTCAGGGAGGAGGGAACTTGACCTATAGGGAGTGGAGGAACCAGCCGGGAGCTTTGGGGGAACCACCAGGACAAAGACTCTGAAGCAGGCAAGGACCTAGTGTACCAAGTCACAGAAAAGAGTGGCCTTAGGAATGAGCGCGTGTATGGGGAGGGCCAAGGCAGTGCAGTGCTGAGGACAGGGGAGGGGCAGGGCAAACCAGACGGGGCCCCGCCTGCTGCCTAAGAGGCTGGATTTTATAGGGGACATGTTGGCTACGTCAAGGTTACAGGGCTGCAGGCAGGGGAGTGACAAGGCCTGGTTTACCGTTTTCAAACCCCTTCCTGCAGCGTGGATGAGGGATGGGGGAGGACAAGAGTGGAGCCTGTGACCAGCAGGGAGCTGCACTGGTCCAGGCAGGAGGTGAGATTTGGGCTGGGTGAGGTGTGGGACTAGAGGAGACACCTTCAGGCTACGGGATGAGGGGGAGGAGGGAGAGGGAGTGTGGGTGGGTGTGGCTTTTAGGTGTTTGGCCTGGGACAGCTGTTGGGTGGAAAGGCCATCCCCACCCCATCCCTGGCCCCCGAACCCTGCAGCACTTAGAATCCTTAGCGCCGGCCCCTGAGCAGGCGCCTCTGGTCTGGCATTTCCTAAGACGTGCTCCGTGTGGCCTTGAGGGCTATTAAGTGAAAAGTGGTTTCAGTTCAGCAGTGTTTGCCGCGGCGATCTTGAGGATGTTAACAGCCTAACGTGTGGTGGCTCTCGGGGAGAAGAAGTGGCACTTTACAGACTCGGTGACAGCAAACCTGTTCTTAACAGCGCGTCTTCGAGGACTCATTGTGAGGCGCCACTCCAGGAAACGCTGATCTGGTTCCAGCCCGGCATCGCACAGGTGAGGAGGCGGGCCCAGGGAGGGCGGTCACCGCGCTGGGTCCGGTACCCCGTGTCCCACCAGAGTGGGCACTGAACCCGCACCTCCCCACTCTGGGCCTGCAGGTGCCGCTCCGTCACGTAACTGTTTTCCACGAGGCCGTTTGGGGACATGCGTGTTCCAGGGTCAGGCTGGAGGGCCCCTGCTCCCCCTCCCCGTCCTCAGGTGGGGAACAGACCGAGCCTCCTACCCTACGAGAGCAAATTCTCAGGTGCCCCACACGGACAGCGGTGCTCACGAAGACACCAGCTCTTTCCCAGTCCTGCTTCCTGTACCCAGGGGGCTTCGGGGAAAGTGAAGGAGCCTTGGCGGTGGGTCCTGGCACCCAGAGCTGGCTCAGGGAGCTCGCCCCACAAAACCCCCACCCCACCCCTTGGATGAGGACAGAGGAGGTCTAAAGACAGTCTCCGCTGACTCAGGGGCCGTGGGTATCAGACCCCTTTCAGGTGGCTGAACACTTGAAAGTCCTGGTGTTTTATGGGGAAGTCCCTCCTCACTTCACCATCCCTCCATCCTCCCCTCCACCCATCCCTCCATCCATCTGTCCATCATCCTTCCATCCATCCAGCCCGCCAGTTATCCCTGCATCCTCCCACCGCCAACCCCCATCCGTGGCTCTGTCCAGCCACCCATTCCATCTTTGATTCTGCAACATTTGCTGGGAGCCTACTTTGTTCTCATAAATAATACATAGTCTTTCCCCTCAAAGTATCACGGTTCACAGGGGAGATGGACGATGAAGTAGACAATTACCATACAGCATCATGAATTCTCGTGGTAACCTCCATTTATTGAAAGCCTACCATATGCCAGGCATTTTATCCACATTATCTAATTTAATCTCCGGACAAAGCTTCCAAATGGGTTTCATCTTCCTCCTTTCAGAAATGAGTAAGGTGACGCTCAGAGAGGTTAAGTCAGCTGTTCAAGATCACACAGCTGGGAGATGAGAGAATTACATTCAAACCCAGGCAGGCCCTCTAACGCCGGAACCTGTTCTTGGAACGACGAATCCAGTATCCGAAGCTATCGGAAGGAAGCGGAGAGGGGGCGTGGCTAACCAGCAATCTGTGTTGACAGGGACGAGGTGACTACGGTGGTAGAGACAAGGCTGGCTGGAGTAGAGGCGTCTTCCTGGAGGTGATTTCTGAAGTCAGTCTTGAAGGATGAGTAGGCGTTGGTAAAATATCCGCCCAGTAATCTCACAGTACAAATTGGTTTGGCGTAAAATGGTGCATTTGGTCAATTTAAATTGTGGTTGTGTAGAAATGGTCAATTTACCTGCTATAAAGTATAACATAAAACAGTCCCTCCTACCTACTGCCCAGACAGCTGTCGGAGACTGCTCTGGAATTTTCCAATAAAACGCGCATTCGTGTCATTCCCTTGTGTCGCCGGCCGTCCATACACGCTTGCCAGGAGGCGTGGGCAGACCCTCCAGTGTTTACGGAAAGTATACACAAGGAAGCATAACATTCTCTTCAACTTCATCTGCAAATGAAACCCTCACCTCTTCCACAAGTACCGATCGACACAGGCCCAGGGAGCCCTGGCCGTACGAGGTACTGACCTATCCGTTTACAGCAGTGGGTTCAGTCAGGCCCCTCATTCTGTAGGTGAGGAGAACGAGGACCTAGAAGTCCCTTCCCTGTGGCCATGTGTTGGCAGAGCCAGTATCTGAGCAACTCAGGGAGCTTCCTGATGTTGCTGCCACACCCCGTCACAGAGCCACCTGGGCACGTTCTCAGCCTGGGCTGTGACCCCCCAGACCTTCTTGGGGCTACCCGTCTTCTCCGTGTCGCTTTGAGGGGGAAATGTCTGTACCTTACAGGGAAGAGAGACTTTGCACCCTTGGATGTCGGCCAGTGTGCCACTGGTTCTGGGCACCTTCTCCTCCCTCAGGAGATCCCCAGGGAGCCTCTGGGGCTTCCCGGATTGGCCAAACTGCCTGCCGGTCATGGGGCTGCTGGCTCCTGTTCTAACATCTGAGCCCCACCCCCCCTCCCCAGCTGCCTCCCGGAGAAGATGGGGTGGCCTAAGGGGTTAGGTGGCCTGAATTCTGCCCTTGCTGGTCAACATACCAGTGACTGGGGACAAGCTCCTTCACCCTTCTGTGCCTTTCTTTGCTTATAGGACACGGAAGGGCTTTGCCCAATGTCTAGTACAATTCATGTGAGTGCCCAAGACCAGCGAGGTTGCTCAGAGTCTGGAGCATCCGTGAATACCAGTTTAGCAGGTTCTGTCTCCTTCTTGCCTGCTTGGGAACCCCAGCCGTCCCCAGAGATCCCTTTATATAGTCGAGGCCACTCAGACAGGACGCACTTCACAGGGGAAGGGTCTTGGGCTCTGGAGCCCACCCCTGCTTGGGCGCTGTGCGGCTTGGATGAGTTACTTCACCTCTCTGAGCCACGGCCTCCGGGGATAGGAACACCTCCCTCCCTTTCTGGGCGCGTGAGACGCGGGTGGCCTCCTGGAGTCGGTGCCACTCACTGGCGGCCACTCTTTCTCACTCAGCGGGCCCAGAATTTACTCTTGTCCGCCAACTGCCCTTTCTTTCCTGAGCACCCACAACTCTGTGAGGCTGCCCTGGCGCCCCAGCCTGAGCAGAGGATGTGGAAGTGGAATGTGTAGAAACTCCCTTCCCGTACTGCCTAGAAACAGACAGACAACGGTTGCCAAAGACTGTTTGCGTGTTTCTCCAATTGCACAAGATCCCAGCGCGCGCTGCTCGGGCCCTTGGCCGCTGCCAGAGCTCCAAGAGGCTCTTCCTTCCAGTGAATCGTGACCTGTCTGTAGACTGCTTGGGGCTCAGCCTGGGTCAGCCCCTGGGGGCGTCCCGCGTCACTTACAGGGAGGAGACCTAGCCAGGCAAGCATGAGAAACACGCCCCCTTCCCCTCCATGAGAGACTCTTTCCTCTGCTGTTTCTTGTTCCGCGCAAGTTCATGAAGAACCTATGGTCTTCTGTGCTGGAGGGGGGAGAAGAGGACAGTCACGCTCCTTCATGGGGACCGTCCCCTGCAGGTCTCCCTCAGGCCAGGCCTCGGTTCAAGATCTCAGATCTCTAGACCTCCTGACACAGGGAGCCCCTGTTCTCCCCGCTCCGGATCTGGGATAGGCCCCGGGTGGAGTTGCTATGGCCGGGGTTTCCCTGGCTCCTAACTCCCTGTTGTTGTCCCTGCGTTTCTCAGACCCCAGCCTTGGACCCTGGTAGACTGGAAGAGCCGTTCAGGCCCCTCTCCTCACGTTGCACTTGAATCCCCGCAAGCCTTTGTTCAGGCTTTGCTTCCATGCCACTTGTAACAGGGCGCTCATTACCACTCAGATAGCCTTTTCCTTCTTTGGACGGCTTTGCTTCATGGTGTGCCCAAATGTGACGCGCAGAAAGGCAGCTAAAGAAAATGTTCTCTAATTGAGACGTGAGAAAACTGAACTGGGTCCCTTGGGAGGTGGTGGGCCCTCCCCCTTAAGCCCTCTCCCCCATTACCGGAGGTGCAGAAAGTGAAAGCGGACCTCCCACTGGCAAGGATAGAAGATCCTTACATGCAGAAAAGGCAGAGGGGACCTCCATAGGGACAGGATGTATTCACAAGGCTTAGGGCTGCCTTTTACCCTTGCAAGAGGAGGAAGGGGTAAAGCCCACCCCTTGGCCCTCCTCCCCTCTGCTCTGTGGCCTGCCCCTCCACCTCCCGTCCGCAGGGCAGTGGGAACAGCACTGGGCCCAGTGCCTGCTTCCCCACCCCCAAGCCCAGCTCTGCCCGTGCAGCTGCCCCATGCAGCTGTCCCGGCCCCAGCTGCCCGGCCCTGGCTCCTTTCGCCCCACGGAGCCCAAGAGCTGGGCTGTTGTCATTCCTGGATTGTATGGCTTCAGGGAGGGGGCGAGGGCAGCCAGCTTCCAGCTTCCCTCTTCCGGCCCGAGGTCCATCAGTGTGGGGAGATACAGCCAGTGTGCTCAAGCATGGTTTGTGTTTCAGAAGCACGAGTGTATTGCCCAGGAAAACAGTGAGAAATTGGGAACAACCATGGGTCTAATCATAGAGTATTGATTACATGCTTTGTGATATATCTGTATCCGGGGCTTTAACCCTAGGATCCTTGGGGGTTCCTGAGCGAGCGTTGTGGGGCCTATAAACCTCCGGAAATTATTTGCAAAATGCTGCTTATACGTGAGTTTTCTGGCGGAATCTTGCTCTCCAGAGTGTCAAATGATCAGCAGTATGGAATCCTACACAACATGTAAAGTTGTGTCATAGAACATTTTATCAGCATGCAGAGATAGTATATTGTAGAATGAAAAAGGGTTACAAACCACTCTATACAGTGTGAGCCCGGTTTTGTTTAAAACCATCTCTTAAACACACATGCTGGAAGTATAGCTCCTAAAATGATGACAGTTTTTATCTCTGGGGTAAGATAAAAGTTTTCGTTCCCTTTGTGTTTTTCTGTATTCGTTGGATGTTCTACCACGCATATTTGTTCTCTCTTTGAGGAAAAGGTGGAGGGCGCACTCGGTCCATTTTCTAAGAAGCCAGAACTCTCCTTCCCTCCCAGCAGCCCCCTGGCCCCAGACGGGGCTGCAGATCTGTGCCATAAGCTACGGTCTCACCTCTGAGTCTCCAGCAACCACCTGCCAACTCCCCTGCCTCCTCCCTTTGACCAGCATCCATCTGGGCATTTCCAAAGCCCAAGAGGGTCCTACGTGACTTCCCTCCAGGCCCTGCCCAGTTGAGTGGCCAACCCAGACTAACTGTCAAACATCAAGCAACCGAGCTGGCCTGTAGGCCCGCACTTCCTGGCTGTGTGGCTTTGGGCCAGGCATCGAACCTCTCTGGGCCTCCGGGTACCATGAAACAAGACCTCGTGTTAGTTCCTCCCTCTGGGATTGCCGTGAGGATGAGCTGGGATGATTTGGGGGCCGCTGGGTCACTGAAAGCGGTCAGCATTGTTCCCTTTCCGCCTGGCCCAGCCTGGCCCTGACCTACCTGCCTTCTCTCTCCTCCCCAGGGAGCTCCAGGACCAGCAGGATGGGGTCAGCCTGTATCAAAGTCACCAAATACTTTCTCTTCCTCTTCAACTTGCTCTTCTTTGTAAGTACGACCAGCACCAGCCGATTGCCTCCAACAGAGACTCTCCTCCTGGGGGCAGCCCAGCCTGAGGACCCTCCAGACGCTCCAGGCCAGCGATGGCAGTGGGACATGGTCAGCGAGGGTCGAGGACAGACCACTGCAAACGGAACCGGGTGGGGCAGCCGGGAGATTGCCTACGCTCCAGCTGGTTCTGTGGTGGAGCACTGGATGCCTCTCCCAGCTGTCTCCTCTCGTGTCCCCAGCACCGAGGTCCTGGGCAGTCAGGGTTGGAAGTAGGCACGGGTGTGGAAGAGTCCGCTGGGTGTCCCCTAACTCATCAGCAGGGAGTTCTCTGAAATCTTTCTCGTCCTGTCCTGGCCCTTCCCCTACCTGTGTCCCCACTGAAGAACTCCTGTTACGGTTCGAGATTTCAGCTGCCCCCCTCCTCCCTCACGCCTGTTGTGGGGGGCACACCCAAGCTCCCAGAGGGTGTGCAGGAGAGACCAGGCTTGGGGCCAGAGTGGGGACCCAGTGCCCCTTCACCAGACCCACCCTGGCAGGCCTCACCAGGTCCCCAAGCCATGGGGCCGCCCAGATGTAAGCCCAGTGCACATCTGGAGCTGGTTTTCCTGGGGCCTCCATTTTCCTCTCTGGCCTGGCACTGACTGATTCTTCCTGCTTGGAGTTGCAAGGATGATGTTGGGGTGTGCGTGCGTGTGTGTGTGTGTGTGTGTGTGTGTGTGTGTGTGATGGGGTGGGGGAGTGGCCAGAGGGTGGTGCTAGGGGCTGTGTCTCCTCTGTTGCTGGTTTACCCTATACTGTTAAAAATCAGGCTGAAAAAGAAGATGTTTATTATAATCCAACTTAATTTTTAAAAATTACGCACACACACGAATATTTCTGAGAGGGGAAGAAAATGCCTCTCCGTGTTAGTGTTGGGATTCCTGAGAACTTGGATTTTATTCTGGGTGCTTCTCTGCGTTTTCCAAATCTTCCTACAATAGACATGAATGACTTGTGGGGAAAAGACGTTTTATGTCAAGTTACACAGGATCATAGACAGTTTGGAAAGTGAAGAGTCATTCTAAATCCCCCGTCATAACCGTAACCCAACAGATACTTAGGAGTGTGTTGGCACACGCAAACACACACACACACACCCTTATGTGCATGCACGCGCACGCACAGCTGTGGTGCTGCCTGTTGGGCCGTTTGTCCACCCAGCCCCCTCCTCTGAGACCTTGCTGTGGCTCTTGTCCTCCCCGGATGGCAGCCGGCTCTAGAAGCTACCGCAGCCAGGGCCTGGGCACCTGGGCTTCCCCAGCTTGGCGGTCGGGTCCCTCCTGGCTGGGCCGAGCCTCTGGAAAACAGTTGCTGATGCAGCCGGAGCCAAGCCTTCCCTGGCAGGTGCTTGGTTCCTGGGCCTGCGCCTGGCTTCAAGTCCGGCCAGGACTGGGGGACAGGGGGGTGGGAGTGCTGTGGTTCTACCCCTGGGGACTCTAGGGACTGAAGACAGGGGTCTGGGCTACAGCCTGGGGAGTGCCGGGGTTTGGAGTCCAGGGACACAGACAGCCCGTCTCACCCCGTGCAGTGGGAGGGAGGGGGTAGAGACTGGAGAAAGGAAGCAGGCTTGATGGTTTTGGCCGAGGGGTACCTTCCCATCCTGCTCCTAGCCTGCCCCGTGGAGCCAGAGACTGGAAAAGCTTGTCTCCGGCCAGAGTTTTGGGGGCTGGCAGGAGTCAGGTGTTAACCCCCTGCGTGCTGGGGTCCAGGATGGCCTATCAGGATGTGAGGGGGGTGGGCAGGGAGAAGGGGAGCTTTCATCAGAGGAGGGGGAGGGGAAAGGAGAGACTTAGAGGGACAGTGCACGTTTGTTCGCTCACTCACTCCTCCCTCGTTCGCCATGTGTGTCCTCAACACCTGTGCATATTCAGACCCTGTCATGGGTCCCGGGTAGTCACTCACCAACAGAAGGGCCATGGTTTCTGTCCTACGTTCCTGGTGGAGCTGGGGGGGGCTCCAGTCAAGTATTTATTCAAATGGATGATAAGACGGCATTTGTCCCGTGTGCTGGGCATGAAGGATGTGCCCCCCAGGAGAGGTGGTATTAGGGCACTTGACCTTGTCAGGATGGCCAGCTACAGCTCCCTGGAGTTATGTGTGGGGGGTGGGGAGAGAGGAGTCCGGGCTTCTGCATGAGTCCCGTATGGGGGCGGGGGGGGGCAGAGTGGGGCTTTCCGGGGTGCGGGCCTTGCAAGCCTTCCAGGAAGGATTCTGGTTTTATTTGGTGCATGGTGGGAAGTAGTTACGTGATCAGACTTGTGGTTTGGAAGAGTCGCTCTGGCTGCTGTGTGTGTTCGTATATGCATACGTGTACACGTGTTCATCCTTGCCTACGCTCCCTGCTGACCCCGGGCTTCCCAGAAAATTGCCCAGTCAGCTTTTCTTAGGTTCACAGAAACCCAGAAGCCGCTTCCTGATGCCGTACTGTTCTGGGGGAAGCCGTTGCTATAAGGGTCCTGGCTCCCGGCTGAGCCCTGAGGGGAGATCCTGGTGGACCTGGGGGGCTGAGCGTTGTCAGTTAAGGTGGGGGTGCCCCATGGTCTCAGCCTTGGTTCACAGAGAAAGAGAGTGCCAGGGTGCCTCCCCCATTCTGGTTGGCTGCCTGGCTGGGGCTGTTCCTGGCTGACTCACAGCCTGGCGGCTGGTCCGGCCACACAGATGTCAGTCTTTGGACATCAGACCCACATGGGGCTGAATGGACGAGTGCCGGGGACTTCCTTTTTGGGTGTCTTGAGGCGAGCCGAGGAAGTTAGCTGGGAAGTCCTGGATTTTGACCTACTTGGGATTATGTTTGCCCACAGGGAGTTTTCTGCCCTGCCCTGTGAGTGTAGGGAGTGAGCAAGTCAGGGGCTATGCCATACGGGTCAGAGGTGCACAGGAGCAGACTGTGGGCCTGACGCCTGGCCATCGGCCAGCTGTGCTGTGAGGGGCGGAGTTGGGGTGGGCAGGGCCTCAGGAGTCTTTGGGAACCGAACTCCCAAGTCCTGTAAAGTCCTGCTTCCTCCCAGCAAGCTATATAGTCCGAGGCACCCCCACCTGACTCGAACCCTCCGGCTCAGCAGGGTCCCAGTAGCCTCACTGTCCCCAGAGGCTGGCTTTCCAGGTGAAGACCCAGGACAGACCCCGGGTATCCCTGCTGAGGCCACCGTCTGGCCTAGAGTAATAGACCCGGCTTTCAGCCCCTGATGGGAGGAATGGGCGACCTCTGGCAAATCGGGGCGTCAGTTTCCCCATCTGCAAAATGACAGTGACAGGGCCCATCTGGCAAGGAGGGAGGAGGGGACTCATGACCTGCTGGGAGACACTGGGGGACAAATGTAGGGTTGCCATCAGCTGCTACTGTCTCTAAGGGGGTCAAGACTAGGGCAAGGTGCGTGAGGCCCTCACTTGGGGACGAGAAATAGCCCCGCGCTGTGCCCTCTCAGGGTTCCGCTCTTTTCAGAAGGGAAAACATCACTGGTACCGATCCTGCCTTTATTTAAAAGTTTGATATTTTGTTCATCATAGACTTTTATTTTTTTTTTAATTTTTTTTTTTTTAACGTTTATTTATTTTTGAGACAGAGAGAGACAGAGCATGAACGGGGGGAGGGTCAGAGAGAGAGCGAGACAGAATCTGAAACAGGCTCCAGGCTCCGAGCTGTCAGCACAGAGCCCGACGACGGGGCTCGAACTCATGGACCGCGAGATCATGACCTGAGCTGAAGTCGGGCGCTTAACCGACTGAGCCACCCAGGCGCCCCATTCATTCATCATAGATTTTTAAAATGAATTTTGGTTTTTAAAAGTAATTGCCGCAAATTCTTATCTTGGGCTTTGTGTGTGTGTGTGTGTGTGTGTGTGTGTGTGTGTGTGTGTGTCCTCTTAATTCTTATGCCCAAGGCAAGCACCCCGTCTTCCTTACTGTGGTCCTGGCTCCGGCTTTAATGACAGCACAGCAAGGCTGTTCAAGCCCCGTGGGCTGGGGTGCTCACCCCACCCTGAGGCTCAATCAGCAGCTGCTGGCCTCGCAGCTTAGGACCTGATGGCTGCGCAGGGAGCCCAGGGCCTGTGATGGAGGCGGGAGGTGGCACGCTAGGACCCTCAGGTGGGCTCAGGCCAGGCCCCAGGTGAAGGCCAGCATTGTGGGGTGATGCAGGGTCCTCTGCTCCCAAAGGGAACCTGTGCTCTTGCCCCGACTACAGGCACTTCCCCAGCCTTAGCCGGCTTGGGGGGATGTGAGCCTCCGCTGGGGTCCCACCTGGGGAGTAGGCTCAGGTTGGGGGCCACCCTGGTGTGAGGCAGGGAATCCCTGGGCCTATGCCACCCATTCTCCCCAGGTTTACCTTTCTACTCCTGCCTTTACAGTGGGTTCCTCGTTGGTTCTTTTCCTGAGCACTCAGCACCTGGTGAGATAGGCGCCCTGGGGATACAGAGCTGCATACAGCCCAGCCCTGCCCTCAGGGAGCTCACCATGTAGCCTGAGAAGGACCCACACAGCTGGTTAAAGCCAGTAGGAGGGGCGCCTGGGTGGCTCAGTCCGCCGGTTTGAACTTCCATCTAGAGATTTCGGCTCAGGTCATGATCTCACGGGTTTGTGGGATTCAGCTGGGAGTCTGCTGACAGTGTGGAGCCTGTCTGAGATTCTCTCTCTCTCTCTCTCTCTCTCTCTCTCTCTCTCTCTGCGCCCCTCCCCCACTCTCGTGTGTAGGCACGCTTTCTGTCTCTCAAAATAAGTAAGTTAACTTTGAAAAAATAAAAGAAAATAAGGCCAGCGGGAATGGCTGTTCAGAAGGGTGCAGGAGTGGTTGCCACAGAGTAGGGGCCCCTTGGCCGGCCTGGGGGAGTCAGGAGGGCTCCTGTGGAAGCCGAGCTCTGAGGGGCAAGTGGCAAGTGGGCCTTGATGTTCAAGTCCGTGCAGGGTTTTCCCCAGAGGCGGTTTGGGATGTTTGTGGCCCCTGAGATGGGCTGGGGGAGGGAGGGGGATGGCCCTGGGGAAGAGCCAGGAGGTAAAACAGGAGGGCTTTACCTGGGGGGAGGCTGATTGACTTGGTTTAACCACCCATGGGCCTGCGGTGGGGGAGACTGGAGGCAGGCCCTGCTGTCTGGATGGCTGGGGTGCGCCGGGACTTGGGGTGCAGGGCCTGAGGCCACCCTGACATCCCTGGGCTGGGGCGGGGATGGAGGTGGTGTCCCCCCCCTTCCCCCCGCCGTGTCCTCCTGGCCTGGCTGCAGGGGCAGCCCGCAGGGGCAGCCCGCAGGGCCCTCAGAGGCCCCCATTGACTGCACCCTCTCTTTCCAGATCCTGGGCGCGGTGATCCTGGGTTTCGGGGTGTGGATCCTGGCCGACAGGAGCAGTTTCATCTCTGTGCTGCGTAAGGACCCCTCTGATCCCCCTGCCCGGCTGGCTCTGGAGTGGCGGTCCGGGGCAGCAGGCAGGGCCATCGCAGGAGGATTTGAGCCTCAAAGCCGGTCCCTCTTCCAGCTGCCCTCAGGGCCTGGCCCAAGTCCTGTGCTGAGCACTCTGCCCTGGGCCCCCTCTGCAGGGGTTTTCAGAAGGAATTTTCTCTCCCTCCCTAAACAAAGCTGCTGTTGTCTGGAGAACAGTGGGGGGTTGAGGGAGGCTTGCTCTCCCATTCCCGGCCCTTCCCTCAGCCCTGACCTTGAGAAAGCCTCTTATATTCTCCTTCCCTCCATTTGCCGGCTCAGCAAAATGTGGGCAACAGTCCCTCCCCAGTCAGTTTTGGTAGATGGAGGAAAGGCCGGGAAAGACGGATTGTCAGGATTTGGTGACGTGCCTACTATGTGCCTGGTGCCAGTCAGACTGTTGGGGCCCGTGGGCTGAGGAGGAAACCACCGGGCACAGCAACCATTGTTTGTGTTCCTTACGCGCCAGGCATGGGGCCAAACGTTTTACACATGACAATTGCCTTAGTCCCTCAAGAGCCCCATGAGGTAGGGACTCTTCTGTTGCTGCCTTACAAATGAAGAAAGGAGGCTCAGAGGAGTGATGTCCCTGGCTCAAGTTCACTTAGCTTCGAGTGACAGGTGTGAGATTCGAACCCCGAGAGCTTTGGTCCTGACCGCTGCCCATGGTAGGGGAACCACAGCAGGGAGGCCCCTTCTCTCACTCTTGAAGCAGGAGAGAAGCCCAAGGCACTCTTGCACCGCTGACAAGAGCCCTTCCAGGTCTGCTCTCACACACACACACACACACACACACACACACACACACACACACACACAGCCTCCTCCAGGAAGCCTGCCAGGCTTGCTGCATTGATCTCATGGCTGCCCTGAGGTGGAAGGGAGGCACGGCCGAGGGCCCCCGAGTAGCACAGGGATGCCACTCCCATCAGTGAGTGCATCCTTGGCTCGCTTCCCTCCCAGCTGCTGCTGAGGCAGCAGGTTTGGACTCAGGCCCGTGACAGCTGCTTGATTTGAATAAAGCGGAACCAGGCTAGGATGGGTGATGGAGAGGCCACACCTGTCACTGTGGCCCCAGGGGGCTAGGCCGCCCCTCAGACCTGAAAGGAAGCAAGGAGGATCCACCCTCCAGCCACATCCGATGTGGCCTGGGGCTGGTAGTCTGGCCTCTTCCTGAGGGGCTGCAGACTGTACCCCCATTCTGGGGCTAGGGTCTGCATTTCCCGCCCCGGCGGGGTGCCCACGCTCCCCGTGCCCACCCTCCATGGGCCCTGATGAGGCCCAGGCTCCCCACTTCCTGGCCGTGGCCTACACCCAGCAGGCACTACGCCATGGGGCAGAGTCTAAGGTCCGGCTTGCCCACTGCATCCCTGCCCTCTGCACCTTGCCCCAGGCTCCAGGAACCTCCTGCCACTTCTCCCGCCTCCTCCCACATCAGTTCTCAGACTCTGGAGCTGCCAGAATTTAGAGGTCCCCTAGGGGCACCTGGAATGTTTTCACAAATACAAGGGCCCCCAGGGATCTGACTCCATTGATGTGTGGGTGGGGGCCTGGAGTACTATGGTTTTGAAAAAGCTCCCCAGGTGCTTCCCCAGCCAGGGCTTGTAAACACTAACCTACCAGAGGAAAAAGACTTCCTAAGAATCACACACAAAGTGAGGCTCAGAGCTGGGACCTGTGTCCCTGGCCTGCATGACATAGCTCTTCCCTTACCTAACCGTGGGTCCATGGGGCGAGGCGTTACATCTTACAGTGGGGGGAACTGAGGCACAGGAAGGGGAAGTAACTTGTCCAAGGACACGCAGCTAGGAGGCAGAGCTGGGATATGAACCAGGTGGCATGGGTCCTGAGCTCCCGGAGCCCCAAGCCCCTGTCCTGCAGGGTCCCACACATTCATGCCTGAATGAGAGGAAGTGAGTGCAGTGGTTAGGGGCACAGACTCTGGAGCTGGGCTGCCATGGTTTGAATCCTGTCTCTGCTGCTTACTTACTAGCTGGGTAATCCTGGGCAAGTTACCTCACCTCTCTGTGCCTCTTTATCTGGAAAATGGGGATAATAGAATATATACTGCAAGGTTATGGTGAGAAATGCAGTGAGTTCATACATGAAAAGCATTTAGAACAGCTCCTGGTGAAAAGTAAACCCTACACAAGCGATTACATTTATAACAACATCTTTAAGAAGTAGGATTTCGTTCCATTTCACAGAGCAAGAAATAGAGGCCAGAGAACGGCTTGCCCAGGCTGAGCCCGTTAGCAGCAGAGCTGGGATTTGAGCCCCAGTCCCTTTCAGCCTGGGTCCCTTCCTACCTCACTGGTAGCTGCCAGGCCTGGTGAGACCAAGATGTTTCTGCTGTGCACAGTGGAGGGCCACCCCAGAATGTCCACTTGTCCCCTTCCTAAGTCCAGATGCCGAGACCAGGGCCAGCCTGAGACCGTGGGTGAGGTCAGGGACTGATGTCCACTAACTATTCTGAGAAACCGAGACCCCACATCTGGGCTGGCCTCCTGGGGGAGAACCCGAGTTGGGGTCTCAGCCCTGGGCACCTGGGTCGCCTGTTAGCCTCGCTGGGCTTCAAGGCTCGTAGGGACAAATCGGGATGTAAATCTACCCTCATCGGGCTGTTGTGGAAATTAAGCAGATGATTCGGATAAAGGGCCTTGTTCTGGCTGGCACACAGTGGATTCTAGGCAGTGCCAGTGTCTTTTTTCTGGGAGGTGTCCCTGGGAGGAACCCAAACCCGGGAAGCTTAGAGAAAGTGACACTTGACGGCCTCCCCCCTGCCTGTGCCGATTGCCGAGAGCCTGGAATGAAAACTGGTTCAGTGCCCGGAGCCCCCTATACTCACCACAGCAGGGGCACTGCCCGCCTGCCTGGGGGCTTCTGTGAGGAACTGGGTGGAGGCAGCCCAGCCCTGGCACCCCGAGAATGGAGTGGGCTGTACAGGGCTTTTCCGGAGCTCCAGAACACTCTGTCTGTGACCAGGAAGTGGAACTGAATCAGGCCCTCCTATCCACCCACATTTCGGCTTTGTAGTTTTTTCTTAAGGGCACTAACACCCCCTCGGTGGCCAGGGTGGGGATCTCAGCTTCTCCGAGGTCCCCCAGAGAGCCGGCCAGTGTTCTCCCTGCTGACGGTCACTTGTGTCAGCCCTGGCCACGGCTGAGTCATTAGGAGAGCAGGTTAAACTTCCAGATTCCAGGTGGTCCCCAGGGAAGTCTGTTAGTTGTGATAGACCCAGGAACCCACACTAATACACTCCAGGCTGCCCACCAGGTTTCTGGAAACATCCTGCCCCGGCTGTCTCCCTGAGAGTGCAGGGGCTGTCGTGGGAGGAGTCCGCAGCCCCTGCCAATGGGAGGCGCGTGACGGCCTCTGGGTAGAGCGCATCCCAGGCCGGCAGGCTGGAGGTGGGCAGGAGCTGTGCCCTGTTGTCGCAAGTGATGTGATGGGCTTCTTGGGAAAGAAGAGGGTCTTCTTTCCCTGAAGAGGGTCTCATGCCATCAGGCCCCTCTCGCTCTGCCTCACGCATATTACTGCCAGACTCACACCCTCGCCTTCTGTCTCTCCTTCTTCAAATACGTCAGGCCCACTGCTTCCTCCTTGCTGTTCCCACGGCCTGGAATGCCTTCCCCTCAGGTCTTCACCAGGTCACTTCTCCATCCTGGTCTCAGCTCACATGTCAGCTGCTCAGACCGGCCTCCCCGACCCAGCCAACCCACTCCCTGCCCCATGGCTCTCTACCTGAGCCGGCCTCGTGGCTTCTTGGCCTGCCCCCAAACCAGAGATCTGTACTGTTTACGTATGGCCCCCCCACGCCCCAGCCCACTGGAGGTCAGCTCCTCGCTGTCGGGACCTCATCAGTCTGTACCCCCAGCAGCCCAGCACAACGTCTGGCACGCGGCGGGCACCTGGGAGATTTGTTGGCTGAGTGAATGAACGAGCATCGCGCCTGCGTCAGCACGCGTGCCCCATGCGTCAGGGGAAAGAGCGTGGAATTGGGGGCGTGCAGCTTTCCATACCCCAGCTCGGCGCTTGCCCCTGGGCCTCTCTGAGCCTCTGTGAGGTGGCTGTGCCCCAGCCTACCAGGCAGGATGACGTCAGAGCTAGAGACGGTGTGCGTGAGGCTCTGGAGGGCAGTGAATGGGCTGGAGAGGCTGGGGTTTATTATTACAGGGATAAGGAGGAAAGCAGGCCTTCAGTGTCTGTGGCCCCAGCAGAACCTGCCCGTCCGCGGTTCATTGACTCAGCAGGTATTCATTCAGGTAGCTCTTTGCTGCACTAGACGGTATTCGGGGAGCTGGGGGTTCAGCGGGGACCAAAGCCCCTGCCCTCATCCGGCTCACCCCTTCGCGGAGCCAGTAGGCCAGGAGCAGGATACATCAGTAAAACATAGTCTTTGCAATCCTAAGTGCCCAGGAGAGCGTCAAAGCAGGGCTGGGGATTAGGACGGATGAGAGGGTGTGGATATCCAAGGGAGGCAGCTCCCAAAGCGGGGGGAGGGAGCGGGTCCTCGGGTGGGGGCTGAGCCCAGCACTCTGACTCCAGGGTGGGGCGGTTAGGAGCGGGGCCCAGACCTGCGGGCTTTGCTCCGGACGGAAGGTGGTGCGCTTCAAGAGGGTGAGCCGCCCCCCCGGGCTGCACAGAACGCCCCTCTTTCCATCCCCAGAGACCTCCTCCAGCTCGCTCAAGGTGGGGGCCTCCGTCTTCATCGGCGTGGGGGCTGTCACCATGTTCATGGGCTTCCTGGGCTGCATCGGTGCCATCAAGGAGGTCCGCTGCCTGCTGGGGCTGGTGAGTGCGGCTGGCCCGCCGAGAGGGGCGCAGTGGGGGGGGGGGGGGGCGCCTGGTAGCGGTGCCCGGCCGACTCCGTGCTGCTCTGTGTCCCCCAGTACTTTGCCTTCCTCCTCCTGATCCTCATCGCTCAGGTGACCGCTGGAGCCCTCTTCTACTTCAACATGGGCCAGGTAAGCAGCCTCCCGGGTCCCCGCTGGGCAGGGATGGGCCCCGGGGGTGGGCGAGAGACAGGGGCCCTCTGAGTTGTCCCAGACTAACCCAGGAGGTGCCTGGCAGCCTCTCAGCCCTTGGTCCCTGCGATCTCCCGGCTCGGGCAGAGTTGCTGCAGGGCTTGAACGCGGTAGCTGTGCCCCAGCACTTTGTAGCTGTGGGGTGGTGGGCGAGCCGCTTGCCCCCGTGCCCGTCTCGCCTTCCGCAAACTGGGGAACTAGGGATGATAATACATTCAACTCCCAAGGTTCTGGTGAGCAATCAGTGAGATTACTCTGGTAAAACCCAGCACAGCGCTTGGCATGGTTGTCCTTGTTCTTAGGCACCTCAGCAGGTACTAGATCACGCCATGAGGCCCAGGCAGGGGACTGTCAGCAAAAACATTTGTGTCACAGGGAAGGCACTCAGCTTTAAGGAATAGAAAAGCAGGCTTACTGTGGCTTAAACCCGAAAGACGTCTGCCATCGACGTAACCAGAAGCTGGGTTTGGAGTCTCAAAGGCCGTGCGTGCGACTCACTATGTGACAGCACTCACCTCACGGTCACAAGACGGCTGCCACAGCACCAGGCGCAACATCTGGGTTGCTGCAGCCAGAAGAAAGGGAAAGGGACAAAGGCAAAGTAAGTCCTCCCACAGCCTTCCCCAGATGGGGTCGCAAAGGCACCCCTGGCTTTAAAGGGTCTCCAAAGACAGGCACAAAGAAAAGGGAGCCGGGAATAGCTGTGGGGTGGGCCAGTCGATTGTGATGGTCAAAGTTACCGTTTATGGAGCGCCTATTATGTGCACATGGTATGTTCGAGAAGCTTCTCCCACACGGTCTTGTTCTGTGGCATCTGTGCACTGTGCTATGTTGGCAGACGGGGAGGCAGGTGTTGAGAGGGGTGGGTGTGGCCAGTAACTAGAATCACCAGCATCCCTGCGGTTGGTTCAGCACATACCATATACTGAGTACAAGGCCGGCCACTTGACTTTCATTCTTTGACTGATCCTCACCATGCCCTCCCTCTCAGGGTAGCATGTGAATCCCTGTCCTATGGGTGCAGGGCGAGGGCACCCAGCCAGCCGGTGGCCGGGCCAGGCGAGGGCACAGACTCCCGGACTCTCGGCCAGAGCTCGCCCCAGACCCACTGCACGTGGCCTGTGACCCAGCTGACCCTGGGGGCCCTGCCTTCCTCCAGCATTACAGTTCTTGTCCACCAATGGGGGAGGCAGAGCTGGTGGCTAGTGGGCCCCCGCCTGTTACCACTTGAAGGTCAAGTTGCCTCAAATCACTCTTACAAGGAAGGTGAGAGAGCATTCAACCATCATCAGCCACTGACACCGAACAGAGCCTAGAACAGGTCCGGTACTGGCTGCTGCACGCACACGACAGTCACTGTGCTTTCCCCACCAAAAGGCCTAGGAGATCGTGGGCATGGTACCCTCGTTTTGAGACATGGGAGCACAGAAATTAAGCAGCGTGACCAAAGGTCACACGGCTAGTAAGTGGCAGAGCCAGGATTTGAACCCAGGCAGCTCGCTTTCTGGGTTCATATTGGTGAAATTTGCCTTGCCATGGTCCCTACCTGAGTCTGCCTTACTTATTTATAAATCACACCCAGCCTGTTTCTCCGGAGAATTAGAGCTGAATTCCAACACAGGCACAGGGTCGCTAAAATCAAAAAGAGAGATGGGAAGAGGAAAACCAGTGTCCCTGAAGCCAGGGGACGAGATGCTCATGGTAGCTGAGGGCTAACTTGAATGCTGAGCTTCCTGGCAGCCAAGGCAAAAGGAGAAATAGTGGTTTCGGTAAATGAAAGGAAGTTCGCTTGGCGATCAGACAGGAAGGCAGTGTTTAAGGGAGGGAAACTCTTTCCAGTGAAAGCTCGTGAGATCCAGTCTTCATTTCAGCCCTCTCGGCACCCAGGGCTTCTCTGAGACCCAGTCCGTGGTACCTTATAATCAGGGTGAATAAAAACAGGGCCCCAGTGAGTTCCTGTGATTCAGAAGCTGGTCGACTCTATAAGGTTTTTGAGCGGTCCCTTTCTCATCCTCTGTGTGTTTCCCCATCTACGTTAACAAAGATGGCGCCCACGTACCGTCATCTATCGGATGACAAGCACATGCCAGGAGCCGAGTAGTAACTTGGTACTTGGTTCAGTTGTACGAGCATTTTCCAACTGAAGAAACTGAGGCTGAGAAAAGCAAAATGACTTTTAGACACAGCCACACATGACTCGGATGCGTCACAGTGGAGAATTCCACCCCGATCCCTCTGACCCAAGGCCCGTGCCTCCCGCTACAGTAGGCTGCCTCCCTGTGGGCTGGCATAATCTCTGCCTGGCCAGTGACCGGGAGCTATGCCTCAGAGGCGTCCCACAGCCCCAGAGCGAGGCCTGTTTGGAGAATCGGGACTCCCGACTCCAGTCCGGACCGTCACACCCCACTGTTCCCTCCTCTGCCTCCTGCTTACCACACCCCACCCCCCCTCGGGCTCCACATCTCATGCCTCCGGGTCCCAGCCTGCCTCAGCTTGGCCCCCCTCTTCTCCTGGAAGGCAGAGGGATGTTTCCTGGCTCTGCTGGGGAAGTTCTGGCCCCACTCTATCACCCCGAGTTGGAACGAATGATTTATTTTTACTTTCCCAGCACACTGTAAATCCCGGTGGAAGACTAAACATGCCCTTGATGATGTTTATTCCTGCAGATGAGGTCCAGCTGGGGAGGTGAGCCTTGCTGAGCCTGAAGGGAAGAGGCCTTTTAAAAGCAAGGGCCCGTCCTTCCCCTCACTCTCCATGCCTCCCGGGCAGGTGGGAAGGACGAGCCACCGGGCCCCCCCTGAAGAGGTCTCCGGGGATGCCATTTGTCCTTCCTGCCCCAAGTTCTCAGCAGCCATTGTCCCCAGGGGAGCGACAGGGGAGGCTGGGAGCCTTGGGCAAGACACATGGCCTCTCAGGCCCTGGGTTACCACATCTGTAAATCGAGGGGAAGCCTGCTGGGCCCCCACTCCCAGGGCTGAAGCGAGCACACGCTGCAACACGTGTATAAAATAGGGTGGGGGCCAAGGCCTCAAGTCCACAACCTAACTGCCTGCTCTGAGGCCCCCCGGCAAGTGACTCCGCCCACCTCCCTATGCCTCACGCGCCTTGCAGGTCAACCTGCAAGGCCAACCAGCCGTAACCGTGTGTGTCCACCACCCCCCCCCCCACCTTATCTGCAATCCTGAAACCCAAGAACCACTTTGAAAGGCAAAAAATGCCACTTGCAGCCCATTTGGTGACAAAATCAAACCTAAGCAGAAGCAAGGCTATTTGTGGCCTCTGTTTACCCCCATTTAGGAGTCCCTCGGGAATCATGAATGGGAGAGACCGCGGGGTGTGGCACAAACCCCAGTCCCTTTCTAAAAGTGGAACCTTCCTCGGTGCCAGGGCACGCTGGCCCCAAGGGCCACCTCGGAGCGCTCTGCTGAGGATGAAGACTGTCGCCGCGTGGGAAGGGCATAGCGTCGTGCCCGCCCAGGGCGGACATCTGCTGGCTCCGTTGCAAGGGTCTACCGCGATTGTCCCCGTCATTAACTTCACTGATGCTTAGTAAGGGCTCAGTAAATGGCGGCTGTACCTGTTGCCATTGGTGGAACCTGAGTATTAGCAAGAGCTGTGGGCACCGGGATTTGGGAGTGAAGATTCCCTCTGGCTGTTTCCTCATCTATTTATCCAGCATATTTAGTGGACACAGCCCAGGTCTGGGCTCCAGAGGCCCTGTGTTCTGGGGTGGGCTCGGACGATTTACTCGGCCTCTCTGAGTCTCAGCTGTGGTCTGGGGCCATTCCCAGCTCTGACACTCTGGGATCCTGACTTGTTCTCCGCAGGCCGTGGAGAGTGGGAGAGGGTCAGGAGGAAGGACGTGAACATACTGTTTGCCAGGATGTCGGGCACTGGCCTTGGCGTGCTTAAGCAGGCCGTACTGCTAACCCGCCCACAACCCGCACGGGGGAGGCCACCGGGGCTTCGGTGGGTTCCACCGGGGGCTTGAACAGAAGGCCTAGGGGCTGAGGGCTTGCGTGGGCTGGGTGGGAGCTGCGGGGTAGAGGTGGTGACAGTGGCCGGGCCACACTGCTGGATGCCCCCCCGGGAGGCTGGTCAGGAGAACTGTGATGCCCTTCCCCCACCTCCTCTTTCCCACCTAGGAAGCTCAGAAGAGCCAGTGCGCCCACACCCTAACGTACAGGTGGTAAGACGAGTTCCTTGAGGACCATGCAGTTCTGTGAGATGCCTGCTCCCTGTGCTGGAAACTTCCTGGTCCACCGGCCTGGATTTCTTCCGGCCCTGGGTGTGGGCAGCTGGAGCCAGAACAGAGAGAGGTGGCCTTTCCCTTCCCTCTCGGGAAAGGGAAGAAGGCGTCCAAGCTGCCCTTCTGGAAGGGAATCATGGAGAGAGAGGGATGGAGACGGGCATACCTGTCAGGTGCTGGGGCCTGTGTGGTTCCATGGCAGCGGAGGGCAGTGCCTGACTCAGACTCTGCCCGAAGGAACTACGGGAGCCTGGGGAGTTCTGGGCTAGCTGCCTGTGTAGACTGTGGCTGGCTTTCAGGAAAGACGGAGGCGGTGGGGACTAGGGAACAAACAGGCTTCCCCCTCTGAGTTCACCATTGCAAAGGGCCCGCGTCTCCTATCGGGATCCCAGGATGATGCCTCAGATCTGCTGTATCTGCATGCTTTTTTGTTTTTTCATTTTCTTTAGTTTTTATTTTTGAGAGAGAGAGAGAGAGGTAGACCCAGAATCCAAAGCAGGCTCCAGGTTCTGAGCTCTCTGCACAGAGCCCGACGCGGGCCTCGAGCTCAAGGAACATGAGATCATGATCTGAGCCAAAGTCGGACGCTCAACGGACTGAGCCACCCAGGCGCCCCAAAGTTCTTCCTCATTTTGAAGCAAGGGGCCCCGCATGTTCATTTTGCACTGGGCTCTGATTACACGGCCGGTCGTGGGCAGGACCCTTCATCGCACAGATAGTGCCACAACCCAAACTGGCCGGAGCTGGCCGGAGGCTCGGCTGGATCCCAGGACTCTGTCCCTCTCCATCCCTCGCTCCTGGTCTCCTCCATCGGCTCCCTTCTCAGGCAGACCGTCCCCAGGGGAGCCTGAGGTGGCCGCCAGCAGCATAGGCCCTCATTCCGCCAGACTCGTGGAAAGAGAAGGTCCCCCCGGGTAACGAGCCCGTTCTTGAACCACTCACTCTACTCAGGGTGTGGAAAGCGCCAAGTGGCCGCTTGGGACCTGCCCGCGTCAGCGGGGGGAGGGACAGAGCTTCCCAGCCCCGTGGACGTATTGAGGGGTGGTTACCCCTGAGGAAAGCAAGTACCGTTTCGAGAAGGGAGAATCCAGTGCAGAGCGGACAAGTTGCGGAGGCAGGGGCGTGGTGAGATAGTGGGCATCTTCCCGCTCCCCCTCCCTGTTCCATCGCGTCCCAGGAGAACGACCTGGTTGCCAAGGTGACCTCCCTGAGCTCCCAACACGGCTTTCTGGGCCTCAGGACCCCCAGGCATCCGCTCCGGGCTGAACCAGCCCCCTGCCCTGGCCCCTATGGCCCGGCTATGTCCTTCAGCTACCTTCTGGGCTGCAGGACGGTGTGGTGTTTCCATGGAAACCACCCAGCCTCGATGGAAACCACCCAGCTTCCATCACTTTCTCATTTCAGAGGGACTGAAATAGGGAAGTCCGGGCTGCTGTGGCAACCACGCTGGGGAATAAATAGAGTCTAGGTCGCTGGGGCAGGCAGCCCGCCATGCAAATGCCTCTGGGGACCCCCCTGCTTGCCGCGCCTCGCCTCGGGGATCCTCCGCCCCCTGGGGAGAAGAGGTGGAGAACAGAAGGTCAGGGCCCAAAGGCCCGAGACCCGCAGGCAGCCGGCCCCAGCTGTGTGACAGGGGCCGGCCACTCAGCTTCTCTGGGCCCTCCTTGACACGGCCCTGACCTACTGCAGGGTCCGGCCATGCGTTTTAAGTGCTGGCAGGGCTTAATGGGTGAACACTTAGGCTGGGAATCAGACAAGTCTGGGTCTGAATCCCAGCTCTTCAGGTGTTGACTGCGTGAGCCCGGCCAAGTTATTTAATCTTTCTGGGCCTCGCCTTCCGCATCTCCGAAAATGAGGGACCGGTCTGCCCTGAGTCTTAAAATGAATCAATGCCCTCAAAGTGCTTAGCACGGTGCTGGTGCAGAGCACGCACTTGATAAAAGCTAGCCGCTCTTGTTGTTGTGATTAGTACCAACAGGAAAGCTTTGCAAATCGTGAAGCTCGCGGGGGGGGGGGGGGGGGGGGGGGAGTGAAAAAGTACCATGCTGGGAGTTTTGTCAAGAGGGAGAGGGGCAGAGAGCCCTCCTGGGGAGGGGGCTAGTGTCCCAGGGTTGTAAGGGGGGGGGGGGTCAGGGAGCCGTCCTAGGGAGGGGGCTAGTGTCCCAGGGTTAGTGAGGGGGGCAGAGAGCCATCTGGGGAGGGGGCTAGTGTCCCAGGGTTGTGTGTGGGGGGGGCAGAGAGCCGTCCTGGGGAGGGGCTAGTGTCCTAGGGTTAGTGAGGGGGGCAGGGAGCCATCCTGGGGAGGGGGCTAGTGTCCCAGGGTTGTGGGGGGGGCAGGGAGCCGTCCTAGGGAGGGGTTAGTGTCCCAGGGTTGGGGGGGGCAGAGATCCGTCCTGGGGAGGAGGCTAGTCTCCCAGGGTTGTAGGGGGGGTGGGCAGGAAACAGGGAGCCAGGGCTGTGGGTCCATCCGGAGGATGTGGGTTCTCTGAGCGCTATGTGAGAGCCGCTTTTGGGGTTCTCGCGGAAACCCACTCACTGCACTATGAGCTGGGCTCTGAAAACCCCTGCCTGGAAGTACCTGTCCCATGTCCTAATCCGTTCCCCAGAACCCAGGGGCAGGTTTGCGGCCGTCCCCTTGGCGCCCTGGCCCCTCGCCCTGGGGTTCTGTGGTGACAGCAGGAGGCTGTGACCAGCCTCTTCGTGCTGATGTGCCAGGAAGGCCCCGGAACAAAGTCCACGGGAGGGGCCAGGCGGGGCCAGGCTGGGGCTGGCTCTTGCCCCCTTCCCCACCCCCCCCACTTCTACCTGGAGCCTGGGGCCCTCCCTGTTCTCAGTTCTCAAAGCCGGTTTCGGGTTTGCCTCCCTTTGCACAGCTGACTTGTTCCTGAAAAGCCGCCGAATTGCGAGCCTCTGTTTGGAGCTCCGCTGAAGGGCCTTTGGGGTTGAACCGTTTGTCCCCTGCACCCCTTCTCTGCCTTCTCTGCGAATCGCCGTTTTCTTGGTGGGGTTCAGGTGCCTCGCTCCGTCACCGAGGGACCCCGAATTCCCAAGCACGGAGGGGGATCAGGACGGTCAGGATCTGGATTTTGTGGGGCCTTGGCAGGCACGAGGATTTGTTAGTTGGGAGAGTGTGAGTACCAGCCTTGTGTGAGGCGTGCCACAGAGTACACGCCCATTCGCTATTCAGGCACACCACTCCTACTCCGGCCAGACTTCAGCAGGTACAGCCCTTGCTCCCACGGGGCTGACATCCCAGTGAAGGGGAGAGATAACAAATCCTGAAAACAAATGAGCACGGGACGACAGCACTAGGAAGGAAAACACAGCCTGCCTGCCCTTGCAGGAGGGCCTGGGAGGGGTGGGGGGAGGGGATAGAGAAGGGATGTGTTCTCTAGGGTGATCTAGGAAGACCTTTCTGAAGAGGTGGCATTGAAGCAGAGCCCTGGAGGAGGTGGAGGAGTGAGCCTTGTTAACATTTGGGAGAAGGGGAAAAACAGCTGGTGGGAATAATAAGTGCAAAGGCCCTGGGGCAGGAGCGCGCCTGGCAGGAAGACAGCAAGGAGACCTGTGTAATCGAAGCAGAAGCAGAGAGAGCAGAGGAAAGGGGGTTTGGGAGGAGCAGGGGCCGAACAACGTAGGGCCTTGTGGGCCACTGAGGGGATGATGCTGGAGTTCTTCCCGAGAGGGACAGGGGGCCACTGGAGGGTTTGCAGCAGTGACATGGAAAGATGCACATTTAAAGGGTCCTGCAGCCACTGACTGCTGAATAGAGCATAGGGCGGGAGTGGCTGGCCCTGACCGCTCCGGGCTTAGTGTGGCGGCCAGCAGGCGGCTGGCACCCTGGAAGTACCAGGAAAGTAGTTGGAATGGACAGTGAAATGCCTTCAAGCCAAGAGCGGGTCCCTAGAGTTGGGGTGGGTGAGGAGAGAGGCCTTCTGAGTAGATGTGACCACAGGTGGCGCACGGGTTTCAGGAAATCTGCCCTTGATCTTGTTCTCCGCTCTGCAGCTAAAGGAGGAGATGGGCAACGTCGTGACCAAGCTCATTCAGAACTACAAGGATGGTCACGAGGACAGGCTGCAGGAGGCCTGGGACTACGTGCAGGCTCAGGTGAGGCGGGGGTGGCAGGGACAGGGCGGCGTGAGGGTCCCGGCCTGTGTGGGTCTGGGTGTCCGTGTCCCTGACAGAACGTGCCAGTGACCGTGTCTGTGCGTGCGTATCTGTTGGGGGCCCCTGAGGCGTCCCCTTCCCTGGCGCCCCAGCCACCACAGTCCCTCGCTCAGGGGGCCCAGGGTCCTGGGGGCTGCCCGAGGCTCGCAGCGCTCCGGTCTGGGGTCAGGAAGAAGGCCCTCGTGTCATGCCAGGCTGGGGAGTGTCGGGAGTCTGTCCTGGGGGCTGAGGAACCGTGTGCCAAGGCTGATATGCTCACACGAGTCTGAGTGGAGGCTACCTCTGGGAGCGTATTGACAGGACAGGTGCCGTGGGAACCTTCTGGGGTGAGAGGAAGGTTCTATCCAAATCCTGATGCAACTGGCAGTTAATGCCAGTTGTGTGCACATGCAGTGTGCAATGCAGTGTGTGAACATCAAGCTGTTTGTGCCAGTGTTTGTGTATTCCACCTCAGTTACAGTGAGATCGACCAACTGAATGAATGAATGAATGGCTGAATGAATGAATGAATGAATGGCTGAATGAATGAATGAATGATTAGAAGGAGGCTGCTGTCCCAAGATGAGCACGAACACCTTCAAGGAGTCTGGGGCAGAGCTGGGTCCCTCGAGGGATGGAGTGCACCCCACCGTGGGAGGTAGCTGACTGGTTGGGGGGTTCCCGAGGCAGACAAGGCCTCTAGATCATTCTGTCAGACGCTGCTTGGAACTGGGGCTAAGAAAGCTGACTGAGTCAGGCTCCCGGGGGCTGGAATACCAACTCTGACACTTCCTGAGCCTCAGTTTCCTCGTCTGTAAAATGGGGCTGTTGATCCATGCCCGTGTGCGATGTTTCTGAAGCCCACGGCCCTTACGCACCACGTGAGTGGGGAGGTTTTATTGTTCCTGCACAACCACTGAGACGTGGGCCGGTGGTGGCTGGGGACAGATCCTGGCACCAGTCAGGGTAGGAGGCTCTGCCTGGTGTGGTGGAAGGGCCCAGGACACCTGTCTGCTTTTGCTGAGCGTGTGAGGGCCTGGGGGTGCCCCTCAGAGGCGTCAGCCTCCTTGCCAGAGGAGGCAGCCAAGTACCAGAGCAGATGAAGCTGGGAGGAACTACTGCCTGCTGCCCGGGGAGCCTGAGCGTGCTTGGCTCGCCCCCTGCTGGCCACCGGGCTGCTCGTCAGGCACCTGCCACCCTGAGATGGGAGGGAAGCAGGCGGGGGGCACAGACCACACGCCTGAGCCACAAAGACCACAAAGTTGAGCCGCTGGTCAGTGGCAGAGCTGGGATTCGAACCCGGTAGCCCGACTCTAGACCCCCCCCC